>NC_092069.1:16515000-17211875 GCF_039877785.1 Chaetodon trifascialis
CTGTGAGTTTTGAGAAGAAAAGGAAGAAGTTGAGGGGGAAAGAGTGGGAGGAATAAGAGAACAGTCTCCCTGACCCATCAGACCCGGAGAAACATGCGTAAACAGGCAGGGCCTTGAGTATCATCACAAATTACACCCCGGACAGCTCAAGGACTGCTCTGTGATTTTAGGCTCCACAGTTAAGATGCAGTCAAGATAACCTCTTTCTCAGTCAGCCTCCTGCTTACTGCGGCTGAGTGACAGCTGTAGTAGTTGTACATACCTGTTGGGCATGTTTTATATGTAAAGTTTATGAGAGGAGAGAAAACTATTTAATTGCAATGTAATGTTATATTTCATTTTGTATATTTTCTAACAAATATTGCTTCACCGCCTCCCCACGGTATATTTGGTGTCTTATAAATGAACGTGAGCTTGATGTGTGTATGACACATATAAACAACTGCCGCTACTGTAGTTCATCAAAACATAACTGCAGAGAAAACGACTAAAACATATCAGAAAATATGTCACTGACGAGTTCGTGGAGACCAGAGTCAGAGCACAGACACAGCACAAGAGAAGTTAGTATCTTTAAGAGACATCCATTGTTACACAGACATCTCAAGATGGCCTTTCAGTGCCACAGGCTCTGTCTGTGTGTGGATGTGTGTTACTCACAATGCAGGGACATAAATCTGTTTACACAGTCACATTGTGGGGACTTTTGTGGGGAGGACAAAACATTGTCCTCATAACAAAAATCATCTTGAGTTGGGGTTTGAGCTAGTCTCCAAGAAATGAATGCAAGTCTAAATAGTGTCCCCAAAAATGACAGAAACATGTGTCTGTGTGTGTTTGCGTGTGTGCGAGAGAGATTAAACTTAGCTCTATAAATGTGTGCGTGACACTATCAAATGATCAAATGAAATGTCACAGATATCTTGATTATGGATCAAATATGAGGCGTTTTCTCTCGTGTTGCGGTGTCTGTGATAACAGCTGATGCAGTCTCACTTGCTGGTCTGAACAAAATTTTGACAGTAGGCCAACAATGCATGTTTGATGAGGAGGGGTGAGCAGTACGTTGTTCCAAGTGTTGGTGAAACATTTAGTGATGGGCTTGTGTTACAGATACCTGCTGCACGGTGCTGCCACCTTCTGGCTGAAAGGGGGAACTCTGTTGATTTACAGTAATGTGTCTGGCTTTTTATGTGTTATTTTTTTTGTATTTTCCTTAGTGTCAACAAATCTCTTGATAATACAAAAATGACTTCTGTTTCTGACTTCTCAAGCCTGTTTGTGGCAGAGTTATTATGGTTTTATACTTTCCATTTGTTTTGTTCTTTGCTTTCAATCCACTGTACTTTCTGTTCTGTATGAGAACAATAAAGAAGTTCAGAATTGGTGCTACAATACAAACACAACATTTCATGAAGGCAGTTGACTCACATTCATGGAGACATCCCTCTCCCAATAAACATGTGCTCTGTGCTTGTCGTGTTGACAAATTTGACCAAACTGACAAAGAATAAAACTCTCTTTTAGTTAGTTTTGGAAGTACACACAAGTACTTTAGTTACAATTAACTATAATAAACTTGGTTTGTGGCATTCAGCTGCAAGACTGCATGTTCCTCCTGTCAGCTGTAGTTTTTATCAAACACTACTCAAACAGGAGTTAATATTACATTTGCTGATGACTCTTCAACTGCAGATAAATGCACATTTGGTGTGTTTTTTAGTGATTAATTACAGCATCAGGTCAGTGTGTGTGGGCCTGTAACATGTCACCCAGTGCATCAGTGTTGCTCACTGACGTGTTTTTAATTGTTTTTGGACAACAGTGTAGGTGTATGACAGAGGAATAACATAGATCCCACTACATAGATAATAGTTTATTTAATAAAAATCCAGAAGGAGTCCTGGGGTATTTCTGAACCTGCACGCACTCATACCAGCCTGTCCAAGCAGTAGGAAGTAAGTGGCAGCTTTCAGAAAATACCGCCGCCCGTTGTCATGGCTGTGGAATGTAATGGCACCTCTTGGAGACGCTTTGGCCCCTCGGTGCGAGAATGCCGAGAGAGCGATAGAGCTGCTCAGTGATACACTTGGCCTTCCTCTCTGAGTATTCCTCCGTGTTGTTTGAAAATAACCTCAGCTGCTTATTTACTACGTTGAACTCTTGAGCTCTCATTCTCGTTACTTTGACATTTTACTCGCACCTTATTGATACAGGTGTCACTTTGCCTTTATATTACTGTTACGTACTGTTTACATCTCTATATTTATTACTGCTGTCTGTGCCTGCATACATCACAGTATCTATCTATCTATCTATCTATCTATCTATCTATCTATCTATCTATCTATCTATCTATCTATCTATCTATCTATCTATCTATCTATCTATCTAGAGAGATACACCAACATATATACTGAATATATATATATATAAAACTTCCTGTTTACAAGCTGTTCACCATTACAGAGCACTGTATATGTTTATTCGTGTGCTGTCTTCGGCCTGTCTACATTACAGTAATTCATTTTATCACTACTGTGCATCTGCCTGCCAGAGTATTTAATTTTAGATTTATTATATTCTATTACTTTAACTGCTGCACTTTACATATTTTAGGGTATTTATGTCTGAAATCCTCCCTTTTAACAGGCGTGATTCACACTGAGTATTGTTGGAGGGAGCCTGAGAATTAAGAAATTCATTTCCACTGACTGCTCTGCTGTAATGGCTTTGCATATGACAATAAAGCACTTGAAGTTTATGAAGTGACAGGACAGCTGTAATATGACATACTGTAAATGACGCCCTCCTCAGTGGTGGACTCTTAATGAAGTAGCTGTTAGATAATCGTCTGGCATTGTTCATTGTTGGAGTCCCTTTGTCATTAAATGGCTGTGAAATGACTGTGAAATGACTGTGACAGTGGTGTTAACCCCACTGTTATGAAAATCCTGGTCAGCCTTGTGGTGTGAATGTGGTTTTGCTTCATCTGTCTTCTGATAAATCACGTGAAACGAGGGAAAGCTGCTTCATTATTCGAAGAACAAAGATTATGCCCTTTTGTCGCCTTGCAGTTGGACTTATTTTGACGAAAAGATCCTTGGAATAATTCTTCACTGAAGGGTCAGTCTAAATATACATAACCTGTATCACTGAAAGTATGACATCTGATATTTAGCTTGTATGATATAGATAATTAAGTCACTAGATAAACTAAGTACTGCTTGGGGTTTCCTGCTCTGTGTGCTCGTACACTTATTTTTCTGTCCCCTTACTTTCATTTCCTGTTTATAGCTAATTTTGTTAAGCACACATACGCCACTCAGAATAACGTAATGCTGCAAATTCTGCCGCTGCTTCGGACGGTGTGTGAGTCATAAAACCCTCTCACAAAGTATATTATGTAAAGCCACTGAAGACGGTAGCTTCATTTTGTTCTTACTGGAGAGTAGAAAGTGTGCAAACATCTATTTTAAGGACTGGATCTAATCATTTATCTGATTCAGTGCTGTTTTCTTTATATATTCAGGATGACACCACACATTTACATTGTCCTTCAGCTTTCCACTGAATTTCTTCTTTCTGGTTTTTCGTGCTGGAGTGCTATGCAGTGTGTCCCCAGCAGTCCTGTCCACGGCCCCTCGTGGTTTCCTCTTGTCTCCTCCTGTTCCTCATTGAGTCCAAAGATTGGAGGGCCCCCTCTGACCCTCTCCGCCACCTCCCTTTGATAAAGAACCAAGCAGAGATGACAGGAGGAAACAATGAGAGACTTTGAAGAGTCAGCCAGGGCCTCTTCCTCTCTGTCTCTCTCAGAATAAGTTATTTCCAGCTGCTTATCCTAAGTCAGATTATGCTGAAAACCCTGCTAATGGTTAAACTGTGGCTGTGACTGAAGTCAATCTGATCTCAGATCTGTAGCGGGGCCTGCCTTTCATAGCGTCACCGGAGACCAGTGAGTGAGGAGGAGGAGCCGGACCAAAAAAAAAAAAAAAAAAAAAGAATTCCAACGCATGTCCCGCCCCTGTGCCTCCTCTCAGCCAATCACCCTCTCTCTCTCCCAGCAGTCGTTGCCCTCATTGCTCCAGAGCTGCCTGCGCTCAGCCAATCAGCCAGCTCCTTCACTGCTTACATCACTAACTAGCCAGTTCCCTCCAGCAGCGGAGAGCTTCATTTTCTGATCTGCTTTTGTGCTAAAATGGAGGCTGGCCTCTCGCCCTGAGTGGATCGCCTTCCTGGTTGAGGTTTAGATGTTGACATGCAATAAATCTGGAGACAGGATGGTTGTGGATGCACCTAATTCCAATGGGCCTTTTCAGCCGGTGGCTCTTATGCACTTCAGAGGTACGTAAGGACAAATTATCCTTCCTGTATTGTCCTGGGGAATTGTGAAGCTGTGTGTTGCTGTGCTCCTGTTCCCCTCCACTGGTTACTGCCTGGTTAGTCAGCATTCAGACGTCTTAGACAAGCTAACTGTGGAAAGGCGGCTCTGTTGGCTTTGAAAGGGGACTGAAGGGGTCTTTATTTGTATGGCTTGTGTGCATTACAGCGAGATACAGCGGCTACATAAAAATCTGGTTTTACTAGCTAGCTGCTCTCTGCCCATCCCCCCGCCAAGCTAGTGATGTCAAAGGAAGTGAGGTCATAGCCCAGGGAAGGGTCTTCTCCTCAGTTTTTCATGTGTTTTGCTCTAATTGTGTGTTCCCGTGTTTTGTATGTGCGGTTATTAATGGCAGCCTGTGCGGGGAAGTTGCGAGGAGCCAGCCGCTGCCTTCCCTCCTCACCTCCGTCCTCTCTGCTCCACCCGCCCAGCGTTTTTGTCACACTCCAGTTCATCTGGGTACAAATTGGTCATAGTGTGGAGGCTGTAGACAGCCTCTGCTCTGCAGCAAGCAGCCCCCTTCTCCACCTCCCCACCCTTCTCCCTCGCTACCCTCCTGCCAGCCACATGCTGAGGCAAGGAGGCTGAATTTGCCTCTTTAATGGCACATCTTTGTCAACAGAGCACCTCTGTCAATAAGACCCAGCCATATTTGTCAGAGCATAGCAGTCATGTTTTGGGATTACAGCATCGGGCCCGGCCTCTTAATGTGTGTACAATGCACTCAGTCATGTTTGAAAGGCCCAGCCTGTTACCACTGTATTCGGGTGCAGCCCAGCGTTGGATGAAGCTTCGGGCAATTATTGATCACACTCTATTGAGCCACAGAGGCGACTGCCTTGAATGACAACTCAGTGTTGGGGAACAATTGGACTCTCTCTGCCTCTTTTCTCTCTCTGTGTGTCTCTATCATCTTGTATCCATTACTCATTGTGTCTAGATTCACTTGGAACAGATGGCAGCTGATACCCACCATCCAAACATGTCTCAGTCTAATCTTTGACTTGTCACTTATGAACCGTTTGCACCTCTCTTTTCACATTAAACTGAAACTCCTGATCCTACCAAAACTTGCTCAAATGTTAAAAGTATGTCCATTTGTACCTGCTCGTGGACAGGTGGAGGATTGCGGTGTCTCGCCTCAGGTATTGTCTAAACCGGCATCTGTGTTTGTTGAGCTCAGACACATTACCTGGGAACGGATTTGCATTAATGCTCCACAGAATCAGGCTCCACATCCCAACATTTCCTCTGTATGTTTTGGGTGCGCTCATGCCCGTCTGTATTCAGAGCCATGTTCATGTTAGCAGACATTTCGGGAGATTAAATGAGTCACCGAAGATGCGTTTTTACACGGAGCGTGAACGGGGTCTCTGAATCCCGTTTTCTGCAGGTCTCTTAGTTTGAGATGGAAGACATCATCTTAATAACAATATTAGTCACAAGGGAGCCTCCAAGTCACAGTGCAGTTTCAGGTGTGGCAGTGATGCATGTCTGCAAGTATTCCCAGACAACACCTGGGCAGCAACCTGTAAGCTTTGCTCTGCTGTGTATGTGCTGGATGCGTTCTCAGGTGTTGCCACCAGAACTAATGAATGAATGCATCTAAACCAGTTGCTCACACTGTATGCCTTCCAAACTGCAACACACTGTCCTCCTGCAGAGCCAGAAATGGAAACCAGTCAATGTTTACATTGATCATAACATACTGTCGATAAAGCAGATTGCCAAACCGGTCCTAACTCCAGACCAGCAGCTGCTCATTTGACCCACTTACAGAGGGAAAAAAGTAGAGACCACAGTGCCAACATGACTCCGGTTATTTGTTTTGAACACGGGGACATTAAGATAAATCTTTCTCTGTTCTCCACAAGACACTATACTCGTGTATGTGCATGCACATGCTCACTCCCCTCCTAAGGCGTCTGTTCGTTACATTAATAGAGGTCACATTGTGGTTAACATCAATTTTTTTGATCACAACACTGGGCCTTTATCTGTTACACAACAACCCACTGGGGTATTTTAGGAGTGCACAGAAACTTTATAACGCAGGCAGACAGACTTATGTAATGGGAGCAACACAAGTCTGACACGGTCCGGGGTGCAAGGCATGGCAACACATTCCTGTCCGGCTTCAGGCCCCAGAGCGACCAGCACAAATGACAGAACTGTTCGAGCACAAACCTTATGACAAGGAGAGAGGTGGTTTAGTGTTGAGCGCTAATAAAATGCTCATCTAATCCTCCTCACTGTTGCAGCACCTCAGCTGACCTAAGGGCCTCGCTCTGAACCGCACTTTGGCGACAATTCTTAGTGGATCTGGACTGCATCATAATAATAATAATGATAAATGTGGTGGGTGGACCTCTCTCCCTCTTATGTGTTTTTAATCAGGAGTGCTGGCTCTCGCAGTGTTTTCCTGTTGTGACAGTGACGGCGCTTTTGGCCATCAAACCTTTATGGAAATGGCCGCTAATGGCAGCTCACACACTTACCCTCTCTCCTCTGGAATTCCCAACCTCTCACTGTCATCAAGATTAATTGGCCGACTTGAAACTGACACTGCAGAAGTGTGTGCGCGAGCGTGTGTGTGCGCGTGTCCAGGCCAAGTCTCCATTATGTCTGAATAGGATATCTCTCTTCTTACCTAGAATCTGCCAGTTTGCAAGAATGTCGAGCACTTTTGTGTGTGTGTCTGTCCTTCTCTGTGGCCTTTGTCAGCCTTTGTGTACATTCACTGAAATTAGGGCATGAGCGAATAGGTTTAGCTGCCTATTATTTCCCACCAAGTGTCTATATCAGGTTTTTCCTGCAGTGTTTTCCTTCTTTGTACACACCACCATGACTGAATTGGGTTAAAAATTCATGCCAGTTGGCTTAATTGCTCATCACTTTCAGTCTAATTAAAACAAGATGGAAGACAGCGATGTAACACGGAAACCAATGTATCTCAGAGTTATATGGTTTTATATACATCTGTGCATTCATACAGGGCTCGGTTTTATTCATCAGCCGGCTATTATTTATCCCTTTTCCTATTTGAACCTGGTGCCAAATTCATAAATCATGATCTGTCTCACAGCCGGATTTGCTTATCTCAGTAATTGGACGTGTTCCGCCCACAGGTTGCAGTACTCATCTGTTTTGTTCCCCTTTGACGTATATGCCATGTATATATCTGATCTAATCTAAGGCCCTCATCAGGAGCAGACGGCCTCGGTGCCAGCCCATTGTTAATGCCACACCCTTCACTGAGTAATTATGGGGTATAGGAAGCACAGCTTTTGCAGCGCTGGTATGTTGAGGTTTAAGACCACAGACAACGGATGTTCTCTGTACATTTGTCATATTTGAGGATTGAATGAATTTGCTCACCGCAGTGCCTTACGTCCTGTTGTTGCATTGTAGCTGTGGATGACTTTGTACAGCGCGAGTCGAACTCAATGTCAGATAATACCTGTTCATAAGAAGCCATTCTGGCTGCGCACAGCTTAATGTAAAGCTGCTGTAAGTGTCATGTTCTGCGTGCATCTGTGTAGGCAGTGATTGCTCTAACGTCTTCCTCACCTCATCTTTTATCAGATTCAGATCAGAGGTTACCAGCAGAGACACTAATGAAAGCATAACTATGAGTCTAGCAGACAAACCACATTTCTGCATGTTTGGTTGGTGCATTGTAAATCACTATCATCCAAATGAGAGCATCTTGATCCGACAGACCTCTTATCTGCGCTGCGTGCAGCTGCTTCTGTCAGTTCAATTAACCCACACCTGAGTTTAGTGAAGGGGTACGGCGACATTATGAATTTGCCTATTACAGCTGCAGCTGCACGAGTACAGGATCAGTTTTCGATCAGGTCGGTTAGGGAAGAAAGCCGAGATATCAATCTTTTAAAAACACGACTGTTATTTTATTGGGGACTATCTAATCTGTAAAGGGAACCAGATTACACCACAAACTTTGCTGTGTCTGCAGAGAGAGATCGATAAAACCACGGTGGCACCGGCTGCAGAGCTTGCACTGCTGCTCTTTTCATGAGAAAACAATAGTTTGTGCAAATATAATTTTTATTGGCCTTAAAGCTATTTGGCATTTCGATAAACGTGCTTATTTGCTTTCTTGCAGAGTCTGAAGAGTATATAATGTTACAGCCAGTTAGTTTATCTTAGGCCTGGCTCAGGCCTGTGACACGATGACGACCGATGAGGTATCATATACTTAAGAGGTGCTGGTAGGCATGTTGTTACCTTTGAGCAGGGCCATGCTACGTTTTTCATGTGTGGATTTTCCTCAAATGGGACGACGATCGCAGATTAAACCAGACATCATAAAGAGAAACGAGCGCCATCAAAGCCGTGTCATATAACATAATCATGGTGTCGCTGTGTGTTATTACAGCACCACATGAGCAGGTAGGAATTTCACGGTCGCCCGAATGGATGTTTCCTCTTTTTGTGTTGTCATGTGTGAAGTGTCGACTCTGGCAGGGATTGTTTGTTTACAAGCCCGTGCTCTTGAGTGCTCCGGTGGAAATGAAAGGAATCAGGAAGTCCTCAAACCAGCGCGGACAGATATAATGACAGACTTAAATAGCTAGGTTTACTTTTATGAGCTTTTTTTTCCCTTCAGCTTCTGTGTCAAATGGTCAGACTGTGACCATTCACCTAGTTCCCAAATCCTTCCCCATCCTGTCTTTTCTCCCCTGCTCTGCACTCCCCCCCCTCACCCACCCCATGCTCAAACCATCTCAGCTTTCCTCTCACTGCACTTTAGTCTTCATGACTCATTTGCCAGTCTTCATCACTTTCTTGTTGCCTCGCATTTTCTTTCTGTCACATTGCTGTTTTAACTGTCATCCTTGACGGTTACACCGCCCCCTCTGTTCTCTTGTGACCCCCCCAGTCTTTGAACATGGCTCCATTCTCCTATGGTCTCACCCGCCTTATACTTATTTCATCACCGCCGTGCAGCCTCGCTACACATTCAGCTCTGTGTTTGCCGTCCCCGGACTCTCTCCTTCCCTTCGCCCGCCTCACTCTTCTTCTCTCTTTGTCTCCTCAGATGTGGCCCCCGCAGAGCAGGAGAAGCTCTTCATCCAGAAGCTGCGACAGTGCTGCGTTCTTTTTGACTTCCTGTCCGACCCGCTGAGCGACCTGAAATGGAAGGAAGTGAAGCGGGCGGCGCTGAGCGAAATGGTGGAGTACATCACCCACAACAGGAATGTCATCACAGAGCCCATCTACCCGGAGGTGGTGCACATGGTCAGTAGAGCTGCGGGGGTTAAGTTTGTGGTTTAAGCTGAAGATGAGGGTGAAACTCTGGGAATTGGGGCAGCTCGTGGCTGCGGGTCAGACTGAACAGTGGGTTGATGTTTGCAATCAGATTGGGGCAGATGGACTCTTTATTGAGGTGTTCAGATAATCTGTAAGTCATCTTTTTTGAAGGTAGATGTTAAGTAAGTCCAGGGTTTGTACAAAGTCTTGAAAGTTTGGAAAATGCTTTATTTTAATCATGTTTTCAAGGTTAGAAACATACTTGAATTCAAAGGTACTCATTTCATTAACACAACTGAAAATCTTTTAATAATCAAAATTAAATATTCAAAGATCCCACCATGTTTGTTTATGTCTCCTGATGTTGAAACGAGCAATAAATAATCATGGTCAAAACGATCAAAGTTAATGCTCACAGCTGGTCAAAATAAAGTGACATTATGCATTTTGCATTTATAGGAACAATTCATACGTGATGATAAAGGCTTTAAGAGTTTGGAAAATTTTAGTTTAGGTACTTTGAAAGTGCCTGAAAAGTGCTTGAATTTGGCTTTTAAAATGCTGTATAAACCCTGTAAGTACACTTGCTGTTGCCTTTCAAATTATTATTAAGAATAAAGTGGGTTGAAGCCAAAGAAGAGAGGGAAAAGATACAAGAGTCTTGCAAAAGCTGTAATCTGCAAGATTTCATGTATACAAATTTAGCTGTATACAAGTTGTCAGCCATGCTAGTGAAATCTTCAGGTCAGATATGTGCAAAACTAATCACATTTCCACCAGCCTCGGTTGTATGTTGATGCTAAACAGGAATGTAAAAGTATGACGTGAACATGATTTTACTTGCTAAACATCAGTATGGCTATTGAGAGCACATTAGCTTGCTAATGTTAGCATATAACCTGACAGAGACAGAACCTGATGAAGTAATGAATGAGTGATCCACCTGTCGCTCACCTCATTTAAAATCAAGCTTATTAGCAGGAATATTGATACTGTTTGTACTGGACTCGTCTTGTTTCTGCGAAAGCTTTTATGTTGTAAGTTCGTGTTTCCCAGGAAAGTGTCTCCACTGGTACAAAGGGAAGTGATGAATGTTTCATTTTCCGAAAAAGCAACAGTGATTTGTTTGCAATTAAAACAAAATTTGCCTCAGCTTGGATTTACAGCTGAACTCCCAAGCAAACCAAAAGCATGATGGTGATGATGATGGATCATCGCAATCTGCAGAGTGCACAGATACAGAAATGGAGCTATAAACATGATGAAAACACTGAAGATATCTTCTTTCACCACCAATGCCAAACTACTGTCTCTTCATCATCAAAGCCAACAGCAGCGTGGCTTTAATCGAGGTTATGACATTTCCATTTCCAGTCTCTATTGTGGAGTTAATGCACAGTGATCTTCACAGAGTGTTCTGGGTTGAAGTGCAGAACAGCACAGACAGTCTATCTACCTTGTAGCCTGTCTTTTCACACAAGGCTCCCTGTGTTTTAGTAGGCCACCTGCACTGTCCCATGATCTGCCTGGCAGGGAACAGCAGCCCACAGGGGAGTCAGTTGACACTGTGAGAGACCAGAAACACAACACACTTGGATTATTGTGGGATCAAACCCTCGGAGGCCAGTTACAAGGACAAAGTGAACATTAATCTAAAAGGAAAATAATTTCAGAATACCTAAAACAGGGAGTTTCGTTGACATTTAGTGAAATAAGTTATAGAGTCTGGCATCAAGACAGTGTATTTTCTTACTGATGTGATCAAGAGCTGAGGGAAAGTTCGTAATTCTTGAACACAAAGGCTGTGAACTCTTACAGTGATGAGCTTTTGGCAGCCTCTGTCATGTACGTGTAGAGCTGTCGCCGTTGGTGTGGGGTTTGGGTTATTAAACCAACAAAAGCGAGTTAACTTAAGCGGCGCTTAAAGAGACGTTCACTGTATTCATCATTTTCCTCCTCTCCCAGTTTGCAGTGAACATGTTCAGAACATTGCCTCCATCGTCCAACCCCACCGGAGCGGAGTTTGATCCAGAGGAAGATGAGCCAACACTTGAAGCTGCGTGGCCACACCTCCAGGTTGACATTTCAATGATTTGATCATCTGCACAGCCGTGAGAGGTTTAGAAAGGGTTATTCTCCAACTGGAGGCACGCCATTCTGTAGCCATTCCTGTACGAAGAGACGGCCTCATGTTAGAGAAGAATTCAGAGTTTAAGTTTACAGCATTTGAGTATTTGGTGTCAGAAGAGTTGAACTACCTCAACAATGAGCAGCACTGAACGTTATGCACCCCATCCTCACTCTATTCATTCCCTTTGTGTTTCTCTTGTCTCTGTTGCAGCTCGTCTATGAATTTTTCCTTAGGTTTTTAGAATCGCCCGACTTTCAGCCGAACATAGCGAAGAAATACATCGACCAGAAATTTGTTATGCAGGTAAGAAAAGATTAGTTTGTAGCACTTTATGTTAAGGTACACATATTCAGCATTAAAGCTGCAGTAGGTAAGATGGAGAAGAGAGCAGACTTAGCCTGAAAGTTTGAACCAACACAAGTTCACGTCACTCCCCCTCCCTCTCTGCTGCACTCATGTCCTACCTCCGAGCCCCTCCTCCCCACGGGGTCGGCGCGGCTGCCATGACAACCAGTAACGTTAGCCTTGACAATAAAGGGATGTCTTTCTTTCTTTCTTAGCATTGGAAACAAGCTAACTCTGCCCAGCCGCTACATCACAGTCGCTAACATACCGTACACGCTGCAGAGTGTTTCTGTAACAATCACCATATTAGCTTTATGGTTATTTGTCGTCTTAGCTGTATATGCTGTCGTTGGCAGCGGCGATATGGGCAGTTTCTCCTTTGCGGGTGGCTGTTGCTCCGCCATAGCTTTCACTCGCCTCCTGATGCTGCTCACAGAGCTGTTTGACTGAGCGGCAGTCAGCAGCATGAGCGGAGGGAGGGGCCGGTTCGCAGCGTGTGTGAGAAGTGATTGACAGATGTCAGACACTCCCTCAGATGCTCCTCTGGCTCTGATTGGTTGTTTTGTGGATTCTTGCAAATCGCTGTAGGAGCAGTAGGTGGGACCAATGGAGCCGTTTTTTACACAGATTACATTTTAGCAAATGTGCTTTAACTATTTCCTTGCCTTATTGCGAAGACGTTTCCCTTAATAACCCCCTAATTATTGCTAATTGATAGTAAGTGAGGGAAGTTTTTCTACATGAATTACCATCTTAATTACCTTTGCTGTCATTGTGGTAACGTCTCTTTCTTGCATTGCAGCTCCTAGAACTATTTGACAGCGAAGATCCCCGAGAGAGAGACTTCCTCAAAACTACCCTCCACAGGATCTATGGAAAGTTCCTGGGCCTGAGAGCGTACATCAGAAAACAGATCAATAACATTTTCTATAGGTCAGTGCAGTTCTCCCGCTGCTCTGCTCATTTTTAAACATAAAGGCAGATCAGCATATGACTCATTTGTCTCTGTTAATACAGAGTCTGTGTGTTGCCGCTGACAGACGTCTCTGTTTGTTCTCTCAGGTTTATCTATGAGACAGAGCACCATAACGGTATAGCTGAACTACTGGAAATACTTGGAAGGTATGGCCCTGAGCTAAGGTTACAAGCTTTGGTGAATGCAGCTCAAGCATCTGTCCTGAAACTCTTCTACCTCTGTGTTTATTCCTCAGCATAATCAATGGATTTGCCTTACCGCTAAAAGAAGAGCACAAGATTTTCCTGTTGAAGGTTTTATTGCCTCTGCACAAAGTCAAATCACTCAGTGTCTACCATCCACAGGTACGTTTGCTCAACCCAGAATGAAGCCCGCGAGGCTGTTTGGAGAGAGAGTGATGTGGATTATTTACAGGTCACGCTTCTTTGGAAACGTGTTTAGATATTCGTGTCCGAACGTGCTTTGAGTTCAGGCCTCCGTGTCATGAGAGCAGCAGGTCATTCTGCATGTTTAGTCAAAAACTGGTGTTACTCGTTCCACCCGGTCTGTCCCTTAGGCGACCCCCCACCCCCCACATGTTACCTCTTAGTTTGCTAGTGCGTGAATTCAAATGCTTTGACAGTTTAATGGTTGGAAATGTTTTTGTGTTTTGCAGCTCGCCTACTGCGTGGTGCAGTTTTTAGAAAAGGACAGCACTCTAACTGAGCCGGTACGTCAAACACATTTTCATTTTTAATCTTCTCTTTGCATTTGATTTAGTTTGCTCTGCAAGATTATAAGCTGCTGAATAATTTTTTTGGATCATTTGAGTGACTGATTGTTCATTTCGCTCTCAAAGCTGCTCTCCCTCTCTGATTGGTTAGTCGACACGATCTTTCTTCCTCATCCCATCAGGTGGTAATGGCTCTACTAAAGTACTGGCCAAAGACTCACAGTCCCAAGGAAGTGATGTTCCTCAACGAACTGGAGGAGATCCTGGACGTCATCGAGCCCTCTGAGTTCGTTAAAGTGCAGGAGCCTCTCTTCAGACAGCTGGCCAAGTGTGTGTCCAGCCCACACTTCCAGGTAACTGATGGGCGATCACAGCCGCGCCTTCATAACTGGGGTCCTTCAGGTGCAGTGGTGGTGGGTGTCGGTTTATTCCTAACTGAGGTGTTTTGTTTTCTGTAGGTGGCAGAGAGAGCTCTGTACTACTGGAACAACGAGTACATCATGAGTCTTATCAGCGACAACGCAGCGAAGATCCTGCCGATTATGTTCCCCGCTCTGTATCGCAACTCCAAGACCCACTGGAACAAGTAAGACGCTCAGCTGGCTCCACGCATGACATACTAACTACACTTCACACCGCATGAAGCACCAATCTGACACAGTAGGATTTATCAGGTTCATCACAGCCTATAATGCATCTTATATTGCACCCTTTGCTACAGATCACTTATTTTAATGTGATATATCTTAATACCTGATATGTTGAATATAAAGCAATTAACAGTCAGAAACAATTAGTTTATTATCTAGCTGAAGAACAGAAAATGGTGTCAATGGGCAATTATTTGTATAATCTATTCATCTAATAATATTAAAAAAAAGTCATTTTTCAAGCAAAAATCCCAATCAGCGTAACCTGAACATCTTTTAGGTTTTGGACTGTGACACTTGAAGACGTCTCCTTGAATTCAAGCTACTCACACATAAAATAACATAAAATGAAGTGTTACAACTTATTAGTTGTAGCGTTATTGTCAATCTTTGATATTAATTACAGTTTGTTGCTGTGGGACAAAAGTGGCCTTTGCAGTAATGCTGCTTGTGTTTGTAAAGATTTGACTCTTGACCTACTTTTGTGTGTGTGTGTGTGTGTGTGTGTGTGTGTGTGTGTGTGTGTGTGTGTGTGTGTGTGTGTGTGTGTGTGTGTGTGTGTGTGTGTGTGTGTGTGTGTGTGTGTGTGTGTGTGTGTGTGTGTGTGTGTGTGTGTGTGTGTGTGTGTGTTTGTTTTCGCAGGACCATCCACGGCCTCATCTACAACGCTCTGAAGCTTTTCATGGAGATGAATCAGAAGCTCTTTGATGATTGCACACAGCAGTTCAGGGCTGAGAAAAACAAGTAGGCACCACAGACTCCTCTCCCTCAATCCATCCTCAGCGTTTGACTGACACTTCATTACAATCAGCCTGAACGCTGCTGCTAAACAAGCGTTGGCTTTCACATGTTTCATTGGAGTGGAACAGATTTAATGATTTGGTGCTTTGTTGAACAGAGAGAAGGCAAAGTCAAAAGAACGTGAAGAGGCTTGGATCAAGATCGAGAACCTCGCCAAGTCGAATCCACAGGTGAGCGAGCGCATTCATTCAGCCACACCCGTTTGTCCTTTGCTACCAAAATGTGAGTGTGTGTTTGTACAACTAATATACATATGAAATAAGTGTCTTGTGTTTTGTCTGAGCCAGTTTCATTATTGAATTGTAGTTTCCATCTTATCCTGTTTCTTGTTTGTTCATACTCTTGAGTTAATAGTTCATGTTTCCCAAATGACGCTCTTGATGAGTGGTCCTGCTCTAAGAATGTGCTCAGTGAGTGGTTGAATCAGACGACTCTAGAAGTGTCTCTGAAGAAGCTTTTGATTCATTTGAAGAGCAACTATACACAGGCCGAAAGTCCTGCTTTTGAAATTCCCCTCCCCAAAACAGTTTTAGCAATCCACTTACTTCAGTGTGGCATTTAAAAGGAATATTTCAGCTTTTTGGGAAATAAACTTATTCACGTTCTTGCTGAGAGTTAGATGTTTAGAGCCGTACCAAATTATCCGAATGCAATTCTAAATCAAGATGTGATAGATCATCAGAACATCAACTTCAGCCTTATCCGCGTTCTCCCCTTCGACACACAGCTGCGGTTCGCGAATGCATTCTGCTGCAGTCGCCTTCAGGGTGGATACCCATCACACGTGACCAATCAGCTCGCACTGTGGGCGGGGCTTTGAGTGAGACTACAGAGTGATGACCACAGACAGAGCGAGAGGCAGCTGTAGCAGAGCTCTAAATACATACGTACATTAAAAAAAACTAAGGGGTTGTATTCATTCAAGGAAGATTTAATACATTTATTGATTTAATAAAAAAGACAAACTCATTTAATTTGAAGAATCACTTAATTCAAATGGAGAATTCTGTTGGTGGATTTTTTTCTTTTGAGTGATAGCTGTCAAAAAATATGGTGAGATTTGAAGCTCCATTTAAAAAATCTCAGCAGAAGCTTCAGACGTAAAGAAAATGCCATTTGTTACAGCCCACCTCATGTCTGTCAGGGTAAACATGAAGCTACAGCTAGCTAGTTAGCTTAGCTTAGCTTAGCTTAGCACAAAGGGGAGAAACTGCGGTAAAAATTCCATTGAATCCCAGTTCTTGGCCGGGTGCAGTAACTTCCTTGTTGGTTAGGTTGCCTGGCAACCAGTAGAGACTCCAGGAAGTCACTGTGCCTATCCAGGAAATAAAAAGTAGTAAAACAGCAACTGTTTTTAGCACTTTGGATTAAACAAATGAGTTGGAATGTTTTCATTAGTGAGTTTTAGAGGTGCTGATATACAGATTTTGTTACTGTTTGCCAGAGCCATGCTAGTTGTTTCATTGTCTCCAGTCTTTGTGCTAAGCTAAGCTAACGGCCTGGCTCCAGCCACATGCAGTAGATACAGTACAGACATGAGAGCGGTACCTGTCCGACCCTCTAACTCTCAGCAAGAAAGCAAATAAGCCTCATCACCAAAATGTCAAACTGTTCCTTGAAATGTGCGACAAAACGAAAAATATCAACCCAAACAAATCAGTGCAACAATGTTAAAATGCCATCAAAGATTTAGTTCAGGGTTGATTTGTGCTTTATATTCTGGCGACCCCAGCAGCTGATCTCTTAGTCATTTGACTCAGTTGGTTTTTCATAATCAAAATCTTTTGGATCCCTCCACCTCACATGAATCCATATTAAACTTCAGCAGGTCAGAGTTGCTTCTTTTAATTGGAGCCTCTTGATTCATTCTTCTTTGCATGCAACTGAAAGTCTTTTCTCCATCCTTTTGTGTTCTTGTTTTTTGTTTCCCTTTGTTTTCAACATAGTTCTCTATGTATGTTGATTCCTCTGACCTCAATAGTCCTGTAGCAATGGAGACGGATATCCCTTTGATAGAAGATGTTCAGAGGTTAAAAAAGACAGTTGAGGAGGGCGCGACTCAGGTAAACCTGACTTTCTCTCTGTCTCTATTCATCTTTCCTCTTATATTCACTCTATACTCATAGTTTGTATGTTACCAAAGCTTGCAGTCTTCTAATCGAAGCTACCTGCACTATAGTTATTATGATTGTATATTTTCTGTGTAAATTATAGTTTTGTTTTCTTTTAAAATCGAACCACCAATAAAAACAAAACAAGGAACAAATCTGGCCACGGACTAAACACTGGAATCAAAAGAGCTTTCCGTTTTTGTGTGCCTGCCTCCCCATGCATGTCGTCTTAGTAGTGTACGGCCCCAAAGTGTTCAATGTTGCATGAATAGATAATTATTCAATAATGCATTTTTGTAAAAATCCATGAATAAATAAACAAGTTGCATTTAAGTAGACGGTAACTGTAACTGTTGTCAAAGAGCAGTCGACTAGTGGATGAATCGAATAACGGATCAGTTGTTGTTGAAAGGGTCTCAAATACAACCACAGACGAACGATCACTGTACGTCGATGCACAGCCTCAGATTATTAAAAGCCAACCTCCTGTTATCATTTTTATGACTGGTGATGCTGCCACTGTCATAAAAAAGTAACATTATCAAATTAAAAAAAAATTAGAAATGACCTTATGAATAGTGGGAAGAAATAAAATGACATGAAATAAGTGTCACTGGGGGAAAATGTCAATTAAAAACGACATTTTGAAATAAAAAGTTCTATAATATGAGGTGTCAACTTCAATAAAACCCTTATTAAACTCTATTATTAAACTCTAATATAACAAGTGATAATATTTAATGATAATCAGTTGAGTTTGAATCATTTCTTATTCAACAAGTTATTGGCTCATATGTTATTGGCTCATATGTACATTTTTTCTATAATCGTGTCATAATGTCTCTTTTATTTAATGCTGAACACTTTGGGGCTTCATAAATTTAGCGCAGGATGTCTGATGTTGTGTATTTAATTTAAAGTCTCCACCCGTTCATTGTGCTCGAGCTGTTCTGCTTCATCTCAGAGATATGATCAGAGGCATGTTGGCAGGAGGTGACAGCGTGAAATCTTAGAAATAAAATGGCCTCGTCTCCTCTCAGTTGCAGCATGACCAGCGGAAAGAGCGGCCTATGGTGCGACGCAAATCTGAGTTGCCTCAGGATATCTACACCACAAAAGCCTTGGAGTCCCACCGCAGAGCTGAAGACATGTTGACCACCCACGATGGACTCTAGGTCCCGCCACCTGCCGGCTCTTGGTTCAACTGCCCCTTCTACCCTCGACAGCCATGGACACCCTCTTCGCCCAGGTGCCAGAGTTACACTGGCGACCCATGTTGGGCTCCCCATCCCTCCTCCCACCATGAGTTTACCCAGAATCCTCAGTTCTCCTTCATTCCTGCTGCCCAGTGCAGAAGCCCTGTGTCCGCCTCCCTCAGATTTCTGCTTTCTCAGGTTTTTTTCTTTATTTGGAGGCGAGTGGGAGTGTGTTTGTGTGTCCTTTAGCCCTCACCACATTCAGTGTGTTCTCCAGTTATTTCCCCCATCCGTTCCTCTTACCTTCCTTTCTCCTTCCACCCCACCTGTGCGCTCACTGTAAATGTGGAACCTGGGAGTACGGACGCCACAACGCTGGTTCCTTCATTCCTTCTTGCAAACGTGTTCACAACGGACTGGACATGGAAACATAGGAACTGACGGACTCACTGTCTAAGGATCGTGTCTTGGTCTCTGCTTGGTTTTCTTTTCTGTCAAAGGGAACAAAAACAGGACCTGTTGGTCAGATGAAAGACTTTCCCGTCATCGGTTGTGTGTTTTCTTTACTTTTTTGCTCAATCTAATGGACATCTTGTCAGTGCCAAGACCGTTGTGTTCTTTATGTTTGTTTGTTTGTTTGTGTCTGTGACTTTTGACAGGGACACCTGCCTTTCTTTTTCACTGGTGTTTGAAAGTTTTTTTGTTCTTGTTTTCGTTTAGCACACCAGACCAAACTGAGGCCTGTCCTTAGCCTTGCAATGTCTAGGAAAGATGGCGAGGAAAGGGGAAGTTGTCCTGTGGACATTTGACTCTTTCCATTTTATTGTTTTGTGCCATACGCCGCTCTTTTATATGCTTGCTTCCTTATGTTCATTGGCAATATTTGAAAACCAGACCATAGTGATGCCTGGACAGTTCAAACAATGGTACTTACTGTTTTTGAGTTTGAGTTTGCGGATGAACCCGAATGAAAGCTGTTTGCGACCTTAGTTACTGTAGCAATATCCGGAGCTTGGATGTAGCCCTCAGTTGCATTCGTATAACGGCTGCACACTGAATAAAAAGAAGCGAGAGCAGCTGTGGATTGTTCAAGGTCGAGTGGGGGGTTTTATATATAGTGTAAAATGAATAGGGATTATTATCTTTGTAAAGGAAATATAAACTCTGCTCTCTGACGGTTTTTAGCAGCCGTGACTACGTTAGGACCTTTGCTTGTTCTGTTTCTTTTTAAAGAGCATGAAGATGTGTTGGTACTGTATGCTTAAGATTTTAATGTCCTCTATAATTAAACATAGAAATTAATTTATTATCAAACATATGAGTGGGTAACCTCAGTAGCTATTAACACGATGACGTCAGATATAAACGTATAAATGACTCGACGAGAGCTACCAAAACAACGACTTCCTTCATATTTAAAGGTGTGGCATGTTTGTGTTGCTACCATTCCTAATTTCAGCCGTTTGTTTCCTTCCTCAGTGGCAAAGTTGTTTTAAAGTTGGAAAATATCTTCCAGTCAGTACCATTGTTTAAACTAAGGAGGTCTGCTCGAGTTCTTCATATTTGATGTGTTGTATTTCTTTGTCTTGTCTCTGGAGGTTCGTGGCGTGGATGTCAGGTTTTGGATTTGTTTTTTGTTTTGTTTTTTTTTTCCTGGCCATTCAGGATGCCCAACGCTGAAACACACTGGTATCAAATGGCCTCAAAAATGCCAGATGCTGACAATAAACTGACATTGTGACTTGGCTTGTTAACTGTATTAATACTGTATTTGCTTGAATGCAAAAAGATGTAAATTAAAACTACCATGTTAAACATGTACCTTTTACCCTGGAGGAATGCCATTCACCAAACTGATCGATTTCTGTTGTCAAGGTCATCGCGTTTATGAAACAGTCCTGCTTGCTGGGAGAGACGTTTCATGGATTTTATGAGTTTGATTCAGGAGAGGTTTGAGGTTTATTTTAGTGCTGAAAAACGAGCCACCTGTGATAACGAGATGATTTAAAAATGATTTGGTGGCTTGTTCGGTTTCTGCAGGATCTTTGCAGATCTCTTAATTTTAACATATTATTTCCATGATAACTTAAAGTGTCCTTTTGTATGTGACCTGTACTATATGATTCATTTAATATTGTATATATGATTTACCTTGTTTCATGTAGTGTTATATATCTAGATTAATTTTGTACAAATTGTCCCTCTGTACAGAATAAAACATCCATAGCAAGTGAAAGAAGTCAATCTGGCACATACCGTCTTATTTCTTCTGTTTTGGATGTACTTTCAGCGACACAAGGATTTAGAAAATGTTCTTTTATTTTTAAAATCTGCAAAGTTTCCTCCCTCCTCTATATAACTGACAAATGTTCATGCCCGTTGTGTGCTCCTATCACTGTCTTTAGTGGTGTACAACTATATAGAATGAATAAAGAGATTATTTGAATATATATTTTCAACCCTGCATCCATTTTGGCTTTACTTTACTGGAAGTACTTATATGCTTATAGTATATAAGTACTTATATACTATAGCATGTAGACAAAAGTTCATATGCTCTAATGAGGAATAAGGCTGAAGGTGCTTCACATGAAAATAGACATAATGAACGTATAAAAGGGTAGAATGTTGTAATTAGTGGAAAATAAAACCCACTTAATGACAATAGTAAAAATAAAGATGAAAGTAGAATGCATAAAATAAGATGGAAAACCAAACCCACTGAGAAATAGTAAAATAAAGTGCATAAAATCAGGTAAAATGCGCATATGTGCATCCAAGACTTTCATCAGTGATGCCAGTGGCTAGCAGCCACTTTGGCAGTGAGCCACTTTGAACACAAGGGGGCGCCAGATACCTGAAAAAGGACATTCCCAACAACATCTACGACACCATGTGTTAGTGAAGCGTTCATGCTGCAGGTCTCATCTATGACTGTTTTCAAAGCTGTTCAGGAGTCCATATCAGTATAATGAATATCATCCATATCTCAATCAAAGCCAACATTTATACGGTCATCATCATGCACTGCAATGACAGTGTTGTTCTAAGTGCTGAGCAGCGATTCAGAAACAAAACTCCAAAATGTCACCAAGCTTTGTTATCTGGAAGTGCTCCACTGATAAAGAAGGTTTATCCCCAACAGGACACCTTTAACACTGCAGTGACCAGTTTAATACAGGAGGATCAGTGGCGTCATGTAACTGTTTCCGTCAATGTCAGCTGATTCATCTTGTGTTTGTGCAGCACAATAGTATCAAATAGTGACAAATACTCACATTCTGGGACATTTTGTTTTGTTCTTGGGTATGAATTATATACTGTGGTGTAGAGTGCTCATAAATACATATCTGAACTGCAAAAAAAAAGCTTCTCAAGCAAAAACATCCATTTCATTCTCTGATTTCTGCTTCATAAATATGATGATTTACTGCTTTTCTTTCTTGTCAAACAAATTGAGAAATGTTCTGATGCTTCCACGGGCTCTGAACAATTAAAGTAACCATTTTCACCATTTCATATACAAATGATTAACCAGTTCAGCAGATCAATTAATAGTTAAATTAATCATAACATTGAATTCAAGCATATTCCAGCCTTAAATCCATCAAGTCTTTAAATGACTGATGAAAGTAAACCCCTGCATGCATGCTGTTTGCAGACAGTATTTTAATTTCATTAATTTAACAAGGCTCCAAATTGTTAATACAGACTATTTAGCATTCTTTTGCATTGTGCAGATCTCATGAGAGGAAGTGTGCAAAGACATGAAGAATCATGTTTTTCTCGGAAGCAGAGAAAAAAAGGTCGACTTTTTTTTTTTTTTTATTACAACACGTGCTTTATGGATTACTTCCTGTTTCAGTAATGAGTGTGTTTGTTTCGATGTGGTTTGCCTCGTATTTCTGCAACAGTTGGCTGTAGTAGCTTATCTCCCTAGTATTAAATCTTGATGTTATTCAAGGTGAAGGTGAAGCCGTGAGTCACAAAGGATTGGTGAGCGGAAGGCCAATTGTAAACAAGGGGATGATTTCAGGGAAGCCACACATTGGTTGATCCGCAGACGTTTCCGTATGATCTGTTGCCTTGTCCTCAGCTGACTCTGCTGATGTAAACATACCTGGAATACATGGATGGCCTGAGGCACGAATGTTCTAAACTCATTTCTCCTTCACTCCATTGAAAGAAGGTAAGTGAGGACGAGGGGTGACTGGACTTTGATGGTATTTGAACATTTCTAGTCCTGTTAGTTGTTCAGGCGCAGTATCATCTTTGCTAACTGATGCCATCTGTACATATGAAGAAAACACAACCGCTCTTTTCCCATTCACAGCAGTGTTGGGACATGAGTGCACTTATCTCGTCCTATGCTTACCATCTCAGGTCAGTAGTTTTGTGTCAGCCATAGCACCTACAATGCATGCAAAAAACAAAATGTTACAAACCCACTGCACAACTAAGCTGCTGAGCAATGTGGCCAAGTGTACTCTCCACATATTGATATTGATGAAGGTAAAATGTATCATAGCTGATGCTCCAGCCTACAACTCACATTGACCGGACATTAGGGAATCCCAGCATCTCAGTGGAAGTGGTTCCATCATTTTGAGTCCTGATGTCTGAAGAGTTAACACGACGAGTGCGGCGCCCGTTCAGAACGCGCCTGATTGCTCGCCCTCTTGTGCTGCTGCCTGCAGCTTTCTGAAGAACCGCTCATCCAAAAAATTTCACACTCGACAGTGTACTTCCTAGAATCCTCAGAGAAACTCCCGCCGAGTGGATGAACGGCTGTCGAGAAAATCGACGGAGAGAGAAATGTTAGTCAGATCACATGGATCTCCACACTGCAAAGTTTCTATTTTGGGCTCTGCTATTCATTCCAGCACAGCCACAGGCCAGGGGAGAAACAGAGTTTAAACAGTTTAAACTGCTGACTGTCAGTATTGTTATTCTGTAATCACATGAATATTCCTGATATTATTTTCAAATGATGAATGAATTAAAGGTAACGCACAATATCTGCTTCCCATGTCCCACAACCAAAGGACTGAGATCTACTCACTCAAACATACTGTAAATACATATGATCACACTACGTTTAACAGTTTTTAACGTCTGTATACAAGTACACAAGTCCAATTTGTATTTTATTTTAGAACAGTTAACCATATGACTGTATTTACTTTATATTATTTATTTAACGGTATTAACCAGGTTAAGTCCCATTGATTTTTGAATCCTCTTTTGCGAGGGAGTATCAAAAGTTGCAGTCAAAACAATACAAAACCAGCTACCAGATAGACAACACTAAAAACATAATAATACTAAAATAAGGCTAAAAGTAGACTAAGAACTAAGTGTGTATGAAAATGCATGTTAAAACATAAAAACGCACCACCGATGCGTGTAAATCTACTTTGAGTCCTGGGGACACTGCGGTGAAACAGTAGCTAATAATATTAGAAATCCATATAATATGGAGTGGACAGCTTTAAATTGTATGTCAACATAATGGCAAAGTTCTAAAAGCTAACATGACGGCGGATGTGTTTTACAGCAGTGTCTTCTACAGCCTGGCGGGGAATGAGACGTGGCAGTGCAGCTGCAAATCTGCTCTCAGCAGAGCACTTTAATGTGCTGTGACTTCAGCCATAATGAAGGATTATCAAAGCAATTTCTCCCTCTCCATCTTTCCACATATTAACCGTCACCCAAAGTGAACCTGCAGCCAAGGTGGCACTCTGTTTGCCCAACTTGTCTCAACGTGTCAGCCTGTCTCAATTTGGGACTTTTTAAGCATCATCACTGAGAGAGAGACTGTATCACTGCAGGTCCCTGTGATGTTTCCTCAGATGTGTGCTGTGCATGGATATCTGCCAGCGTGGCTGCTGGGGGTTCTGCGGTTCTCTTTTCCAAAGAACAAAGTTCTGCAACGATGATGCACCAATGCAGACAAGAAGTTAAAGTACTAATACCACACTGCGAAAAGACAAATGTACTTAAAGTATCAAAAGTGAAAGTACTCATAATGCAGTAAAATGATCCTGATAAGTGTTTTACTATTACATATGATGTTAATATTACTGCTGCATCAATGTGCATGTTGTATTTCACTGCTATAGATGTTTAAAGTTCGGCTAATTTTACACCACTTTAGACACTGTTAGGTAGTTTAATCTAAAGTAATGCATCATATTCTATAAGACCATCATATCCCTAAAAAGTCAGTTCAGTCCTGTTTTCAGCTGTGTGATCATGCGGGTAATCCAAGAGGGTTTTTTTAAAATAGTTTATTTATCCTAATCTTATCTTTATCCATAAAGGAACTCTCAATCTTCCTTAATCCTTCAGTTTATCAGAAAAAAATCAAATGCAGGGGAGTAAAAAGTTCAATATTTACCTCTAAGATGTAGTGGAGTAGAAGTAGAAACTTGCATAAAGTGAGAATACTCGAATAAAGTGCAAGTACTTGAGTAAATGTGTTGCATTCCAGCACTGCTTTTCTGACACCTACTTAATACAAGGTAATGCCATCTGAAAAGCAGCAGCATTGCTGTTTTGTACACATTAATAGGCTGGAGAGATGTAGGGACCAACAAAAGAAACAATACTGCAATTGAGACCTCACAATGAAAAGAAAAACCTTGAAAATGCTGGTATACAACCTCATGGCTTCGAGAACTTTAACATCACATTAGCTGAATTTGTTGTACTCGTAATGCGTTTGGGAAACAAAGGCGATAGCGAAATTAATTCTTACTGATCCGGGTCAGAGACCGGCCTGCTCTCTCAAATCCCAGAGCATCTCCTGGCCATGTCTATCGCAGTGAATTGTTGCCAAGCTGTCCTCACTTGCCCTACCTGACTCACAGGTGGCTCAGAGCCAAGACTGACAGACTGCTGGAAGGGAAACCTGCCACCATCTGGAACATCACAGGCTGCCAGTAACAGCCACAGCCAGCTCATAGAGAAAATGTTAGATCCCCTCCTCGCTATCTGTCTGTCTATCATTTATTGTCTAATCATATAATCTGGATTTACTGAGACTTTGTAGACACGTTTCTTGTGCACGTACCTCTGCTGTGTGTTATTTTTATTCGTTTCCTTTCTTCATTACTGCATGCACATGTGAGAGGAACGAGGGGATGGAGTCAATAACAGGTGGCTCGCTCAATTAGCGAGGTGAGTTTTGACATAAGTCTGCAGAACACAAGTGCGTAACATAAGAGACGTCCACCTGATTTGACGTTTACTTCACAGAAATACCAATGACATCAGGCAAAGAGGTGCACCATGAGCTGCACTGTGTTCATTAACAAAAAAAAGTATGAATCACAAACAGATCACCTACGTAAAATGCATTTCAGTTTGATTCATTTCAAAGGTGACAGCAGAAAATCAAAGGTATTACATGCAAGCCAACGCCGGCTCTCATTGTAATCATATAAATACAGAATCCCAGTGTAAGATTCCAAATGTCAGTCGAAGCAGAAGCTTTATTGTTTCCTCTTGCTTGCGCTCATTAATTTAAACATCTGTAGGCCATCAACTAAAAGCACCAAAGCTGTAAAACAAGCTTCAGAACAATTACATGTTATGGTGGAGGATGGTCCTCAGTTGACAGGGATCTCTAACATTTGATTTATGTACAAAATGCAGCTTTTCATTTCGCAATCCAATCTGGTTGAGCTGTTGCCTAACTCTGCGTCTTTGGGAGTGCTGGCGCTGCTTCCACGCCTCATATTCCTTCAGATACCGGCCTGAATAACACATGAGGCAGGGGACTGAAAGAAAAACTGATGCTGTCATAAGGACTTATTCATAAGCTAAAAGTCTTCATTGTTTAGTAATGAATAAACTAGTTTACAGTTCATCTCCGCTCCGCTGTTATTTCTTGAATGTGAATGGCATATTTATGACATGAGTCAGTCTGGAAAACCTTTTGAGACCTTGACATTAATTGCCAGTGACTAATAAAACCTGACAAGTTTTTGTGCACCTGACTTTTGTTTACCCTCTGGTGTTAGGCGCTCTTCACACACACACATACCTAGTGATCAATGTTTACAACCCTGATTCCAAGAGAGCTGGGATGCTGTGTAAAACCTAAATTAAAGAGAATGTGATAATTTGCCAATCCTTTGTGACATGAACGCTTTGAAAACAGTACAAAGACAATATATTTAATGTTTTACCTCATCAGCTTCATCGATTTGTGTAAATATGTGCTTAGTCTGAATTTGATGCCTTCAAAGAACATGTGATAGTATCATGATTGGAGAGGGGCATCCTGAAAAGGTGGTTTGTACATGACTGCATTCTGTTTTTATTTATGTTTCACACAGCGTCCCAGCTTATTTGGAATCGGAGTACAGGATCATTTAGCGGTGTGGTGCAGCACACTTTAATTTCTCAAAATGTACTTGCCTTCATTGACATTGACTTTTAAATTTCACGAAGGCAGCATGAAGTTGTGTTCAACAAACTATAAAATAAAAAAAAAATTACAAAAAAAGATGTTCTAAGTGATGCTGGATGTGCTTTTTCTGCAGTTTTAATAGCTCACCACACAGATCAAATATCACTGCTGTCTATGGGATGCACAGTGAAATGTTAATGTTAGAAATAAGCTTTTACGAGGGAACGCTGTAACGTGAGGGGTATAAAACATGCACCATCTGCCTCCTGAGTAGTCTGCAACCGACCGCAGAAATCATGGAGATTTCTTTCCTCGCTAAATGAAATCCATTCAAGACATGTGCCATGGCAGTTTGCTCACCTCAGGGGCCTTCGTGAAATGCATCCAGGCGTTTGAGGTTTCCAGGTTGAAGTCCTGCCTTTATCCTACAGGGGGAGGTGTTACTCTGCAGGGAATGGACGCCGAGCTTGGGACGGAGGGAAGATGTGAGATGGAGGAGAGGGCAGCTGAGGTGAGTGGCGGGGTGGCAGCCACAGTCTAAAGCCTTGCCACAGCCTCAGCAGGGTAATCTAATCAGCTGTTTTAGAGACTCTATTGGCCTCAGCATCTCTTTCTCACTTCATGGGAATGAGAAGAGCTCCATTCCTCATTTTCAAGTGATGTGCCTCATTTCATTATCTTCAACCAGTTATGTAAGAGGTTTGAAAATAACTGCTGATCGCTCCCAGCAGAAAGATATGGTTAAGTGTATTTTGTTCATGTGTGATTTTAATCTTTGCTTGTCTTGTAGGTGAAATTTTCCTTCATAAGACGGATTGTACCTACTTCAGGTGATGTTATTATCCTGCTGTTCTCTAATGAAACATTTCCTCTTGCTTACAAACCCCTTAAGTGCAAAGTAAATGCTATTGGCATGCTGTATTCCATTTAAAGTTGCATTTATCTTTGGTGCAATTTAATATGAAACTCCATTCACTACTGCACCGAGGCCCACATCTGTACAAAGCTTTAATCCTGGGAGGGGATGGTGATGTTTAAAAACGTGAAAGCTTCCCCGTGATTTTCAGGCAATATAGATGATAACTGGTCGAGCTCTCTCATAAATAGTCTTTCAAACACAATGCACAGCAGGATCAAGTGAAGGTTAAAGCTACAGAACATACTGTACACAATAGGTCAGTTGCACAGCTAGCCAGCATTTGGCATTGAAATAATAATCTCTTATAAAGAGAGGAATGAAAGAGGTTAAAAAAATAAAGCAAAGCGAAAACATTATACAGCCACAGGAAATTCACTCTAGATAAATAAACTGTGGTGAAATCAACAGCATTATAAGCAAGAAATCAAGCTTAAAATTTGCCTTGCTAACAACAAAAGACAATTTAACAAGTCATTCTCAAACATTTATCACATATATTTAGTTATAACCCATTCAATGTTAGATCTATGCAACTGAACTGACATTAAAACGTTGGTTGCTGAGTCTTGCAGCTGGAAAAATGCCAGCATTTCCAACCGTACAAATCAGTTGCAAGCAGTGAGATTGGAAATCAGTGATCAGACTGGATCAAGTGGTTTCAGTGTTGGATAAACAACATACAATCTGTTCAAAGATCTATACATGGATGGTTTTAAATCAAACTGGTTCAACCTTAAGATGTGAGTAGACACTGCTGAATTGTGGTTACTTGGGTGTAACGATAGCTGGTCTCTCTCCATCTGCTGAGGAAGACCACGGATGCTGTATGGCAGCATCATCACATATTAAGGACAGGAATTTCAAAAGATCCTATTCAGAAACAGTGACCTAATAACAGCTTGTCCACCAGAGATTTTAATCAAACTACTAAGTAGTACTACTGCATCTGAGACACGAATGTAGGGCATCAGTGGGGACCATAATGAACCCTTTTCACAGCAGACATTTGCAGGAAATGCATGGCTGTTACTGCAGTGGTCCATCACAAGATCATTTACCTAATAGCTTATTAAAATAACCAAAAAATGGCTCGTGTAGAACTGTAGAGCTACTTCAGGAGGGATGAGGATGACTAGGGAACAATATGGAGTGAAGTTGAATGAATTAATTTACGTAGGGGAAAATAAACAAATAAGTTTGCTGATGCAATTGTACTGACCATTATTTCACTAAAATTCAACTTGGGTTCACTTTTTATTAGTTTGTCCCTCATCATTGTTAACAAATGCTATAAAAAAAAAAAAAAAATCAGGTTGGGGTTATAAAGTTTCTGAATTATTATTATTATTATTATTATTAGTAGTAGTAGTAGTAGTAGTAGTAGTAGTAGTAGTAGGCCTACCAGAAATTACACCCCAAAAGAAGTCGACTAAGCACCTCTGCAAAACATTTCAAACAAAAGCGGAATTTAAACTCGCAACGAGCAGCTACGTCTATGTCCAACGGACACTTTTCAATATGGCGGCACATTTAAACTACTGCTGCCCTGCTCGCTTTTTGGCGTTGCTAGGTTACAGCTAGCAGTTCGTGCACTAAAGTTTAATCAAGCTCACCTGCCAACAGTCGGATTATGTCGCCTCAGGTCGGCAAAATATTCGGTGTTTGCGCTCTCAGGTGTCCACCTTAAAAACGCCACCTGTCTGGGAGTTTGAGCCTTCCTGTCCCGCCGTGGGCTGCGTCTCGAGACGGCAGAAATCCTGGGCTGCGACACATCGACGCACCTGAACAAGCTAAGTAGTTGCTGCTCATGCTAACGTGTGTTATGAGTTGAAGACGCATACAGACAACAAACAATACATATGTTGCATTCAGAGCACAACAAATAAATAACACCGTAAACAGCCGTTTGACATAAATCTCGGCTGAGGTCAGAGTTTGTGCGCTTGCTTTGCTGGTAAAATTGGTTTGATATGACGCCTTTGGTTTATTTATTTGCTTAGGTGTTCATTGTGAATTAGCTAATTTCTTGCGGCTGAGCTTTTGGCTCTTGCTTGCTGTTTGGCACAAGTTATGATGCTTTCATGCTGCTCATTACTAATGACATTTTAATAAACTTATGGCTGTTGGTCTGTTTGAATTGATACTGGGTACATTTCTCCCTGAGGGGTTTCTTATTTGCTCTAAAATATTGGGTCTGCTGAAGAGGGTAATACAACACTGGCTTAAGGTTTGTAAATATGACTGTTCTCTTGCGAATTTCCTGCAATATTGTCTTCATGGAAAACTCTTTCTATTTTATACACATTTCACATTCAGCTTCCTCATGTCAAAGTATTGCAACTCCTTTTCTGTGGTTTATGCTGCAGCCACACACAGCTGCGCTTGGGTGCCAATCTTCATCTTACTCTCATCAATCCCGAATGTTTGCTGTGCTGAGCTTGATGCTTGAGGTGTGGTGGGGTTAGAGCTTACCAAATATCACCTCTGTACTTTGTTTTCCCATTATCATTGTGTGAACAGTGTATAAAAAGACACTTTCAGACAATGAAACATTGACCTTCAGGGTAAAAGAGTAGATGGACTGTTTCACACTGCAAATACCACATATTGAAGGAGTGTGGCTGTCATTTAAGCTGTCATCTGCTGACTAAATTGATCACAAGGCAAGATGTGTCTGCGTCAATCTGGCAAAGCCTGTATTATGACAGCTTTTTATGGAAATAGAACGTCAGGAGATTTTTCCTCTTTATGTTGTGCCCCTGAAAGATATCTGAACTGTCATAGATGTTTCCAAGGATGCTTCTTCCAGTTTGCGGAGGCTGAGCAGTGTCTAAGAATGCCACCGTGGTTTTTGGCAAAAGTTCGGTGAAATTTAGAAGGTTGCGTTTAGCTTAGAAATGGTGTTATGAATGAGTATGATCCCTGAGATGATTAAGTTGAGATATGGTATAAAAGTATAAAAGATTAAAGACACTGAGATGTGTTTTTACCATCTGCTTAACTAACAGTGTTCAATTTTTACCATAGTGACTTAAAGGAGTAATCCTAAGCAGAGCTGCACAAAATGTACCACGTGATGACCTTGTCATACATGAACTAAACAATGCTTGGCATTGCTAAATCAGCAATAAGCTTTGGTTTTGCATTTTGCTCAGTGGGTTCATGCATGTTTACAAGCAAGCAAATGTACTTTTTTATTTCCGTAATTTTGCGAACAAGAAGCACTGGGTGAAATGTCACACAAAACAAAAACAGTAATATAGAGTGGGTGACTGTTTGAGGTGGTGTTGTGTGTAACTCAGAGCATTGCGCAATCAAGAGTAATCCCGCTAATCAGCTTTGGGCCAATGAGTTACAGATCATCAAAAGGAGACCACAGTATCCACAACTTTGCTATACATTTTGATAGAAGCAGTTAAAAGGAACTCCGCAATAAATTATTATTTATGTTTTGACAGAAGTACCCTGTGGTCTGCTGAGAAAAAACTAGAGTTTCTACCGCACAGTTGTATGCCTCCACGAGTATGAGTCAAGTTTCGATTCATGTTTGCCCAGACTCATGATAAATATGGTGAAGGCTCTGAAGGAATTTAATAAAAAGTATTGTGTATTTTTGGCAAAACTGAAATCATTATATTAACATGCATGTTTCCAATGAATAACTGACAGTGAGAAACATTCTCTCTTCACTTTGAGTCTATTTTTCCAGAGGAGCACAGAGGACTGATGGAGAGCTTCCTCACATGGTGCAACAACAATCACCTGACGCTCAATATTAGCAAAATCAATGAGCCTGTGATGGATTACAGTGCTTCAAATGTGGATGCTGCTGCAAAGACACCCAAGATTTGTGTCACCAGTTCAGTATCTGACCAAATGTGAAAAATGCTCAGAATCTACCCTGCTGTTCCTGAGTTATGGTGCTTGGATAATGGCCAGAAAAGCATCTTTGAAGAACATTATAATGCCACAGTGAAGTTGACCATTTATCAGCAATTCACCATTTAATTTCACATTTGTGTGAAATTTTGTCATAATTAGCGGCTGAATTCCTGAGTTATGACCAAAAATGCCTTTTGGTGGTCACAGTGACCTTTTACCTTTTAACAACCAAAATCTGGTCAGTTCATCCTTGAGTCCATGTGCATGTTTGTGTCAGATGTAATGATAGTCCCTCAAAGCGTTCATGAGATATTGTGTTTACGAGAATGGGACGGACTTGAGGTTACAGTGACCTTGACTTTTGGCCTTATACCACCAACCACAACTGTTACCAGCACAGAGGCATGAAAAGGAGCCATCTGTAAATCTGTATTCTAGGTTTACAAGTCCATGCACATGGTTTATAAACTGTGCTCTCCAATTCATAAGCCATGCCCACAGATTTGTAAACCGTGTCCACAGTTTTGCTATCTGTGTCCACAGATTTGTAAATCGTGCACATGGATTGGCAGTCCTTATCCGTATCCATATACATTACTTGCATGTCAGTCATTCATTATGCTACCAAATAATGTGTATCATATGAGGGTTTCCATTTACACTGCACTCTACAGTCTATGTGAGCATGTGAATTATACAGTTGAAAGAAAATCTGTGGAATGGACAAAACCCGATTACAAGACTGATGTACGACTCTCTTTGTCTGTCTGTCTGTCTTTCTTTCTTTCTCTTTCAGATTGCAAAACCCACGGTTTTGTAAACCGTGTGCATAGACTATGAATCACAGGATTTTTTTTAAACGGAGTACAGATTTACAGATGTTTTTTTTTTTTTTTTTTTTTCCCCGCTTACCCCAGGGGCACTCAGTACACATTCTAAAATTTGATGGTGTAATTACCCTTTAAAGAACATGGCTCAAAAACTGACCTTTTTTCACCTCCCCACGACTGCAGGCCTGCTGGAATAAGTCATTTAAGTTCTTGCTGCAGCACGCGAGTGCTTTTCAAAGTAGCTCTGTTGTGCTGAGATCTGGCCTGAACTAAAGTCACTGTTACCTTCTTGGATCCATGTTTATGCTGTTGGAAATGGAGTTGAGGAGTGGGAGGGGCTGCCTGTTCCAAAAGTGTTTTTCTTAATTCTGTATTCCTATTTTAAATTTTGTCTCAGTGGTAGTTGACACAGAAATAGAAGACTTTCACAGATAATGTAACAGTCCTATAGGTTATGACCACCGATTTTGATTAATCTCTACGGTTTTGAAAATCTATTAATGGTTACTCATTTTTCAAGCAAAGAATGGCAAAGAAAAAAAAAATCTGTGTGTTTTGGACTATTGGTCACACAGAACAAGACATCAGAAGACATCATCTTGGACTCTGAACTTGCAACAGGCATTTTGGTTCATAGTTGTTATCTTCATTGGTTGCATTGGTTAGGTTCAGACATGAGGAGTGATGACTGGTTATCAGGGTGAGTCCCTGTATGGCAGCATTACCATCATATGACTAAAGAACATTGCAGAACAGACCAGAAGATTCTTACTTAAAGCTTCCTGACTATTTTCATAATTGATTGATCGTTTTAGTAATAATCTGGTTGGCAGATTTACTATTTTTGTATGAAATCTCTTAAATACCTTTTTTGTATTGTCATGACTGCCCCTGTTGAGGGCTCTCAACTCTTGTTTTAGTGACTTATATAAGAGGAAACATCTTTCACTCATGCTTTGAGGCTTATCATCAAATTTAAAAAAAAAAAAAAAGAGAACTGAAAAGATACGGAGAATGTTGTAAAAATGCAAACCACACTCCATTCAGCCATGTCAGAACTTAAAGCATATTTCAACGCATTATTTCAACAACAAAGTCAACATCAACAATAAAGGTAAAGGTAAAGCACCAACTACTGTTCATTCAGTCATGGTAGGCAGCCAGCTTGCCAGGTTTTTAGTACCCTGTCCTCATGATACCTTACATAAAAATGCTTCCATTGAGCTTTATACAGCAAATAATTTCTTTTCGTGTCAGTTGCTGCAGTTGACGTCAACAGCTCCACTGATTCTGAGCCACTTCAGAATCTGGGAATAGAGTTATCATCATTGCATTATATTGCTGTTTACTCTTTCTGTATCCACTTAATTAACTGGAAGGCAAAAACTCAAGAGCAGTTTTATCAAATAGAAATTATCAACCTCTTAACATTTTCTACAGATGAATTCAGCACTGATGGAGAAAATGTACAACACACTGACTAATAATTATCTGGCATGCACTCCTCCCACATGCAAGCTGTTTTTCTGACATTTCCTCTTCTACAGCATTCATGTCTCCTGCTGATCTCTCCATATGGTTTATATGTTTGATTTACTGCACATGCTGTACTGAGCCCCTCGCATATCTCACACATCTTCTTCATCACTTCCTAACCTGTGCAAAATGTTGCAATCTGTAATCATATGGAGGCCTGTCAACTTTACAAGACATGTATATGTGAGAAACATCTGAAGGTGTGCAATGTTGATGAATACTGCTTGACTATGACAAGTTAATGGCTTGAGCTTTGATTATCACATTAATAACAAGGCAAGATGTTCATATTGACACTTCATTAATGACCATGTTTGCCAAATTATATACATCCACATCCTCCATTGACACTTCTTTTGTTGTGAAAGCTGAACTGAAAGCCAAAATCGTTGAACTATTTAGGTGGCCTTCCATAACCTCCCACAATATGAGGATGTGGGTTCATTTGTGTCTTTTATTAGGTGCAAAAAGGTACCATTTTCTTTTATGAGCCAAATATCCTGGAGATTTGAATCAGATTTTAGACAACTAATGATGCGAAAGATGGAAAGTGCATTCATCACCAACTGTCTTTGTGTGGTGTATGCTTATTAAATGTTTAGTCAGCACAGATGCACACATTCCTGACTGTAATTGCTGGAACTTTGGCAATAAATTCCCATATCCATAATAACGGAGAACATATATCTCCAGTGCATACATGTTGAAATCTTTCCCCAATGCTAAGAAGAACTTACAGAATGCTGTTTTGACTACTACCAAATGTGATTGTGACTCTACATTTGGAACAGGGTCAGAAAAAGATTGCATCAAACAGACAAACAGCCTCTTGGGTGACATAAAGACTTGAGGAATTGATGACAGCTATCCCTACTACTAATAAAGCATGTTCTTTGACAGCAGCATGTTCTTTGACAGCTGAATGTGGTACCATCGTGTGGTGTGGACATAAATACCTTATGTATAAATGTGTAGTTTTGGTAACACAGCATCAATGCTGCATGCAATGGTAATTCTCTCAAAACCTTCACATCATACTATAAGATGTTGCAATTTTGGTGTAGGAGTCTATTTGTTCAACTGTGATGTCAGTACATATAGGTATGCTTTTGTATCGCAACAGCATTCACATGGTTTGTACTGTAGCCAACAAGGGCAAACATGCTGCAACAGCCAAAAACATTTCTATTAGGAATGTGCTGCTACTGTGTTTGCTGGACTCTTTCTCCCTTAGGTCAAAAACCAAATGTTTCACTCAGCACTCCCCCTAGACACATGGAGGACTTCTGTTGTGCTGACTGGATATACACCGTTTTTCTGTGCGTTTGCCTTGTTTGTAGTTGGTGTGTTCTAGACTTTGCATCATTTCTGTATTTGCAGCGTGTTTGCTGTTAATGTATTTGTTTGGCATTCTGCAGCACACTTGCTGTTGTTGTATTTGTTTTGGATTTCATGTGTGTGTTTGAATTGGTGTCATTTCTGAAGCTGCAACACGTTTCTTCCAGTTGAAATTTTTTGGGCAATAGCAGCACATTTGTGCTTGTTGGCCATAGGATTGCCATGATATTCTGAACAAGCGCATGTTAGAATAGCCGCTTTCCTGGTGAGTTGACACGTGTCAACACTGAGAAACAGGACAGTGGCTTTGCCTGACTGGTTTCTGTGCGTCAACCTGCAATGAAAACGGAACATTTGGTGTGAGGGTTGTGATGCACACGCCATACACCACTGGTGTGAGCTGTATGACACATTTGATACAGTATGTCATCTGTTGGATAGACAGGATGGTGTTTGTAATGGCTATTTATTACTGGTTAGAACATATCATATTATTAGTAAGAGGTTGCACGGCGGCTCAGTGGTTAGCCATGTCACAGCAAGAAAATTGAGGGTTTGTGTAAATATCTACATATTTGTTTAAACGAAAGTTGGAGTTTTTCAGTTTACACACTGCTGATAGATTGCACAATTGTCTCACCAGATTGTGTTTTCAGACAGTATTTAGATTTCACTTGTAAGACTCCCAATCAACATTCTCATTTTGGCAGCAATCACTGCAGCCTAAATGTCAGTTGCTGCAGCTTGTCTACTTTCGATCTAAATTATTCAAATTTGGTGTCAAAACATCTTCTTAACAGGCCAAGAGCTGCTGTACAGACATAATATATTGTCTCAGCATGTAAGCAGTCAATTCCACATGGTTGTCATTGTCTAATATGTGCTTATTTTGGTGATACAGCAATGTTTCATGAGTTCAATTTGTGTTTTTAGATGCTTTATAATTGACATGTCCTAGAATAAGGGCTGTGCTAGGGGAATAGGATTAACAAAAATTGATAACTTTCGACTCAAAGATGGTGAAGTAAAAAGTGCTCCATTGAAAAGTCTTTTCCATTTTTTGGCATACAGTGAAAATGTCCACCAACCAGAAAACATAAAGGCAAATATATATGATCGCACTGTAAACTGGTGTGACCTGACAAACATTTCTCAATAACAGAGCACGTTTGCAAAATTCTTCACCCCACCCCACCACACAGATGCCTGTGCAATTTAAAATTCTGAATTCTTTTTTGCACTTCAGTCTGTGATTATACATCTATGTCTGATTACCAGTTTAAATCCTCATAGACAAGTTATTACTAATATCTTTTAAGGCTTAAAATTCCTGTCAAAGGCAAGATATGGTATTGTACATCCAAAAATGAAAATCTTGTTCAAAGTCTTCATTATCCCAGACATGCAAGGTTGTCGGTGGAAGATGTGTGGTGCTTCAGAATTCAAATTAAGTTCACAGCAGCAAAGCTGCCTCTCTATGCAATGGAGCCATCACCAGAACAGCAGGGGTATTGAACAGACATTCACTCTAATTATAAATCAACCTCTTGCTGCTCAGCCTGCACAGATTGCTCACACTGGTCTCTCTCTCTCTCTCTCTCTCTCTCTCTCTCTCTCTCTCTCTCTCTCTCTCTCTCTCTCTCTCTCTCTCTCTCTCTCTCTAGATCCCTTTATCTCTCCTGTCTTTCTCTCTGTCTCTCTCTGTCTTGATATGTCTTTCTCTTCTCTGTTTTTTCTCTTTCTCTGTCTCTCTCTGTCTTTCTGTCTCTGTCTCTCTCCCTGTGTCCATCTCCACTCCTCTCTCCTTCTCTTTCTTTCGATTTGTCTCTGTCTCCCTTTCTGTCTCCATCTCGCACTCTCAAATTCAAATAAACTTTATTGGTATAAATGTTCAGGCTACATGATTGCTAAATTGCATATTACTGAATAATTCTATTTTCCACAATAAAACTAAATAGATAACAGGTAACACTTTAAGCACATAGTCTTTTACAGATTCCGAAACATTTACTCAAGAGCTTGTTTCTCTTATTGTATGACAGCAGTCAAGATATTTTGCAGTGCACACTGACTTTTCTTCCTCACAAATTTAGGGCGGTTTCTGAGGATTGAGGAGTTGGATAAACCTAGGCTATATATTATTTTGTTTTTCAAAGAAAACCTCTCTCAAATCCTCATATTTCTCACAGTATAGTAAGACGTGATTCTGTCTCAGCTGCTCTTTTATGACAAAGTGGACACAGCCTGGCCTCCCTGAGTAGCCTGTTCTGTCTGTAACAGCCTGTTCTATGACCAGGCTGTGTCCACACAGTCTGTGCATTGTCAACATTTTCCTTTGTCTTCTATCGGTCATGGTGGTCAAGTACTCTGCCACCATGTACTCTCTGTTAAGCATCAAATTTCTGTCTGTCTCGCTTTCTCTCTGTGTGTGTCTCTCTCTCTCCCTCTCTTTCTTTCAAATAGCTTTACTGGCATGAACAAAAACATGTTGTTGCCAAAATACTTTAGAGAAGTTTCACATATAATACATATACATATTATTATCTCTCTCTCTCTCTCTCTCTCTCTCTCTCTCTCTATCTCTGTCTCTCTGTCTCTGTCTCTGTCTCTCTCTCTCTCTCTCTGTCTCTCTGTCTCTCTCTCTCTCTCTCTCTCTCTCTCTCTCTCGCCCACATCTACCCGCAGCCAAATACTTTGGTTCATCTAAGGTAAATCTGCACTGAGCAAACAATCACCACCATAGGGGATACCATTTAGAACAGCATTCTGAAAAGTTTTTTTTTGGAACAAACAACTTTTCTTCTGTCTACTGAATGACACTTTATCCAACATTTATGCAGCATTTAATGAACATAACCTTTAGCAGCAGGCTGCATGTGCATCAAAACTGCTTCCATGTACTAAGATGTCATGAGACCAAACATCTTAGAGGCAGAGAAGAATAACATTGCTGTTCTGAAAATTTGTCTGTATAATCAAGTTAAGGGTTCCATTACTTTCCAGAATGCATTTATAGAGCTTTATGTCGTGAATCATTTTCATTTCATCTCCTGCAGTTGTGAAGGAAATAATAGGCCACTATGTCACGTTCTAAAGTGATTCCAAATAAGTCCGCTGACCTGAAGGTGCAGATCCGTAACCAGGTCACCATCCCAGTTACCTCAGTGATCGTGCCTGTCAAGGCTGATGCCAACATCTGATGTAATCTGCATGTCGAGTAAATCTGTCCTTAATTATCAGTTCTGCTAATACCAGGTGACAGGTTCTTACTTTGAATAACAAAGTGAGTGATGGCCCTAAAAACATTTTCAAATTGATTTCTATGTGCTGCTACTGAGCATGGCTTTCACTTATTGTGATCCTTCGATGAGGAGTTCCGTGTTTGTTTTCATGTTTATCTAATGTGCACTTGTGCTAGTAACACTGAAGACAAGCTCTCCACAGAAATGGTAATGAAAAGATGTCTGTTTAAGGCAAACGCGATCAGGAAGAATGGTGACAGAAGGAGTTACACAGTGGATAGGAAAGTCACATTAGCCATGATACAGCAGTTAAGCCCTGGGAGTCTTGCGTAACTGAAGATGACCCTTGTAGTAAACAAGCTTGGCTAAACAATTAAGTCAAAACCAAAGCACCAACACCAACAACCACACTCATTGGTTATGGGACATGTGCAGGTCAACATACCAGGAAATCCTTGAGGAAATGCTGGGTTGCACGTGCATTTGCTGTTATCTTCTCCTTTGCCTGTCCAAAACCACACCCTGAGGTGAAATGAGTCCAGAGGAGTGTGGGGGGCCCTACATTGTGGTGGCAGAGCTTAGGAAGGATTTAAACACTACTACTTAACGGCTCTTAACCTCACTGACCCTTTTGGGACTAGTACAAATCCTGTTGTGCTAGAGAATTACATTAAGCCCTTGCTTTGAACCAAGGGCCCAGTGAACACATGGACTGGAGCATTTACGGTAGATCTTTCAGCTCGCAGCTCCCTAACTTGGTAAGCTATGAGCCTTATGGTTTGACATTACTAGACCTCACCCTGACTCTGTGGTGACTACTGGGGTTGGAGCAGTTTTAATTAATTTTAATTTTAATTTTTCTAATGTTTTTTTGTTTGTTTGTTTGTTTTTCAAGTTTTTAATTTTTCAGGTCAATATTTACTGCCAGGAACCAATCACTGAAATACAGCTGTTGGCTAATGAAAATAACCCCAGTGATGCCTCTTGCATCTAACAGACAAGTTTAGTGACTTTCTGGAAACTCAGGAGTTACCTCCCCTTTTCTGTAGTCTGGCCAGTGTGCTTCTGTCAGCTACTGAATGGCCAGCCTGGGAGCCAAGTGATTTGATGATGGGTCCATGGCCTAGAGAGGATGGAGTTGGAGAATAATCTTTTTCTGTCAAAAAGAAGTGTCCATAATTAAAGTTTCGTTATTGTAAAGTTAACAATTTGTGTGTCATAAAAGTTGTTTTACACAAAATTCTGCTGTCATATACGTGAGTCTGTGAAATTGGGTTCGGGTTACGATTGTTTTTATATGAGTATGAGTCTAAAAGCTGGGAGTGCAAAGTCTTGAGAATACAACTCATTTTTCTACAACTATGAAGTCTTCACTGTGAATACAAATTCAAGTTTACGGGTACGACTTGAAAAGTGCTGAAATGACGTCACTGAGGTAAGTCGCAGGGGAAAGTAATCGATCGGCGATTCCTCCAACTGCGCATGCCCCAGACGCAAACATGCAGGGCAACGCTACAGCTTTTAGACTGTTCAATTTTATGAAATCAATAATAGCTATACACGTTATTATTGACATTACCTGTGAAGTCTCTCTGGGGCTGGTGGCGTTGCCCCACGTATATGACAGCAGAATTTTGTGTAAAACAACTTTTATGACACACAAATTGTTAACTTTACAAATACGAAACTTTAATTATGGACACGTCTTTTTGACAGCGATCTTACACCATAATTCTGTAGAATGGGTGAACTGTGATTTACCGATGCTTTGGCTCGTTGCCAGGGTTTGGCAAGTTAATCGATCACTCTCAGGATGTACTAGGCCTCTTCCACTGGCAACATTAGATGCATGCATTTTCTAAATTCATTAATATTATGTAGGCCAGATGTGGCCCGCAGCCGCCAGTGGACAATCACCAGTTCTCAATTTCATGAAGTCATCCTTGAACTGACCTTGTCTCACCTCATTCACTTGTAACTGAAACAAAGTGGAGCCTGTTCTGCAGGTGCTAGAAGTGTTTTGTTTGGATTTGTATTTTGTTTATTTCCTTTTGCTTGGCTCAGAATTGATCTGGAGCTCATTTGATGAACAGGTTTCAATTCTCTCCCACAACCTAATGATTGGTGAGATGGTGGAGCTACAGCAAGCGCCATGGAAGCAAATAAATGTCCAGCAGAGTCTGTTTCTCTCTGATGAATAATCTCAGAACTACTTTACGGCACATACAGATTTTCATTTTGCACTTAGTTCAGACAACTCTTTCAATACAACCAAACCACCATTAAATTTTCTAGATATACAGCATGCAGTATCTCTTTTTAATTCATCCCATGTAGTGCAGGTTGCTTAGGAGTGAGGGAGATCTGCATAGTAAAAAGGAAAACACACATATAGCATTGCTGCATACTGTAGATGACTGTTCATCTGCTTGACAGATCAGTAATAGGCTTGCGTGTAACTGGTGGCTAATAGTGAGAAACCATGGTGTCATTTCAGTGATCTGATCTGAAGGTGCTTTTATCTCCCACTTATACATTCCTTCACCAAATTTTGCACAGTCGGCATCTGCAATACATATTTTAAAATAAATAGATAAAAAAATATATCAACAGTTAATAGTAATTGTAATTGTCAAGCTTATGGGCAAAATTGGGGAAAGTGTGACACCAACAGGCCAGTGTTGGAACAGCATTCACTTACTTTCAGATTTGATGCACCTCATTGATCTTGAGATGAATTCAAACATATGCTCAGAGTTAGATACTCGAAGGCTGTGGTTCATCAAAAATTCATCTGCTGAAGGAAAAATGTTTCTTTAAGGTCACTTTAAGTCTAAATTGAAATTTAAAAAATATTTGCATATTCAAAGATTTTTCAATGATGGAGAGAGAGAGCTGATGCAATTCCAAGAATTTTTTTTATGGAAAAAAAAAAGACATCAGACACAAATTTGCATTCAATTCAGAGTATTTTTATGTCCCTCGTTAAATCACTCACTGTGGTATAGCTCATATATTATCTAGTGGCCATTAGGGGAATGGTAAGAGAGACCACACTGACTCAGAATCAGTCACTTGCAGTTCTGTGCACTTTATAGTGCACTTTTCAAAACCCACGTTGCACTGAAAAAATAGCAGTAGAAATATCAAACAACTTATCAGTAACAAAAAATGGTAAAACAAATTCTAGTCATATAAGATAAACTAAATAAAGAGGCAGTGCATGTTGTTCCACTGCTGAGGATCTCAAGTTATGTACAGTCCTGTTTGAGACTGGTTGTAACAGGTTGTAAATATAGCAAGGAGCGAGGCCACACAAAGAGCCTTAAATTTAATCAGCAAGATCTTTAACTCAATCCTAAAACATAGTGGGAGCCAGTGTAAGGAGGCTGAAACAGGGATGATGTGGTCAGATTGTCAGAGGTTCACCAGAATGTCACTTTTGTAATTGGTGTTCCTTTGTAGATTATGCATTTTTAACCCTGAACCCAATTCAGACATGACTCTTCTTTTAACACTAATCCCAACCCAAATATGTTCAAGATATCCAATATCTGCAGACTGCTTTTCACACATTCACAAGTAGGCAGACATTCCCAGGCAAGTCTGCTAAATTGTTACTAACGTATTAGAGCTTGTTCTCCAGCTTTTGTACCTGTCGTCTGGCATAACAAGTAACTAAGGGCCCCATGAAATCCGTCTATATTTTGCTGATTCCGACCCCCCCCAATGTTTGACTAGATATGGATGTAGCATTTTCATTATTTTTTTTTACCTGACTCTGCGCATACAGCCACGAAGTCTTGCACAAACTTGCATCTTTTTTCAGATGTTGCACATATGAGACTCTGCTCTCTGTTGAAGTGCTGAGCACTCTCAGTGGTAGGGAAAACCCTGATTTCTATAAACTGCATCCACATTTTGGCAATTTCTGCAGTATTCCACGTCTTACAATTGATTCTGGGATTCTGTTCATGTTTCCTGCATTGAGGAAGTTATGGAGCCCTTGAAACTCCAAAGTTGACAAACTGTGTATCAGTTATAGAAAACACTGGCCTACATGAAGACAACCAAGACGAAATAACTGAACCAGACATAAACCCTTATGCCTCTTTTTTCATCAGAGCCTACACCCTAGAAGCAAATGAATAATGACCACATCAAATGAACAGACCTCAGTTATCAATTACATAACTAATGAAAGGAATGACTTGCTTTGTGGAAATGCCAATTCTATGGATAATGTATAGTTAAAATAAATTTTGGCAAAAAAAATATCTTTATATCTTTAATGCCATTAAGGTTGTGTTTTTTAAACCTTGATTGTAGTTGAATCATTCCTCACATAGTCATATACCATGGACACTTCCAAGAATTAATATAATTTCAGTTTCATTTGGTTGAATTGTAACGCAAGACTTGGTTGTGAAACGACTAGTGCAATATACCAGAACCATTTTAATTTCATTTGAACTTTCATGAGTCATGGTGTTATCCACTGTTCTCTTATTCTTCCAGTAAAAGTATCTTGACTAGTCCCAAGCCTCTACTGGAAATGCATCACTTCTTCTACAATGTAAGTTGAGGCATGACTGATGCAACAGCTAATCACAAAAGCATGCTCCTTTTCAAGAAAACCTCTCTGTCTTCTGAGAAATCCTGACTAGCCAGACAGTAAAAATGATTAGTCATGACTTTGCCCTTTTATATGTGTAATTCACAAAGGAACTGAAATACACCCATTTCACACCAGCAAATTTTAAATATGAAAGAAAGATGCCCATTCAGCTTTTTGAGAACCAAATAGTGGGTCAGTGTATTCTTGGCTGACACTGGCTGTTGCAAATGAATTTGCATACTTCTTTATTTGTTCTTTCTCTCATTTGACAGCATCTTACTCCTACTAGAATGGCTTAAAACCACATTCACACAAGTAATTGCAGCAGCATACATTTGGCAGTTTTGTTGTTTCTTAAACTGGCCCACAAAACCTGAACATTTTTGGGTGAAAGGATAAAGTGGAAATCAACCATGGGCTCTCTTTCACCCAGGCTCATTATTGGTTATTTCAAGGGCAAGCTGTTTGGCTGACATTCAAAAGTTCTTTTTTTGGCAAGGGAGAACTGTTTTAGGTTAACAGACCCCCCCAGCCCCTCCCTGTCCCCAGATTCTTGGAGAGGTCCATACTGTAGGCTATAGAAAGAGGGCCTCACTGCATAGTTTATGGAAACTTTCACAATATCGAAACAGTAAATGCAAGAGGCGTAACAGAGAACATAGACTGGAACACGGTCCATACGCATGAGGGTTCAATGTTTGAGAGGACATTGATTAAAATATTTAGTGCATTAATAAACAAAATACGAGCAGAGACATTAATCTGTAGCAAGAGAATGAGGCCTAACATAAGCCAGTTAACAAATGTGCTGGCACTCAAACATGCAAAGCACGTAGAAGCCCTCCACATACGTTCTGCTTCTCATTATGCTTACTTACATGCTTCTCATTATGTTCAGAACATCCTTCCCCCAGGCCTATAGCCTTTTAGCTATTTATGTGTCAACAGAATTTCCACGGAGAAGCCTCTCTGTCTCAGATGGACGTTTTCTCCTTCTTTAGCCTTTTGTTCTGCTCTGATGTGTAACTCCATATGCGTTCCTTGCCCAATGCTTGTTGAGCCTTAAAGGTCCCCCTATGGTGCCTGCATATCCATTGTAAACCTTAAATGTGTCAAAGAAAGGAATAGTCAAAAGGATTAAGATTGGATTTTTAGCTTGTGTCTCGCCACATGAAAATAGCCAAATTTGTTTCATATTAAAGATGGGATGCATTTTGTATGGTCAGAATTCACTCCTTCCCTCCTGTCTGCCGCCTTCCAAAAAACCGTGGCTAATCTCAAGGCAGCGAGTGTACGAGCCTGTCCTCATCTGAACTTTGGGTGGATGCAAATACACAGCTGAGTCCGCTGCCGCTGCTTAGCCTCTCTCCCTCTCTGTGTCTCTCTCTGCTCAGCATTAGCTTGCTTTGCTCCATTGCCTCCTGCCTGCTCACAGCATGTCAACAAGTAAGATCTGAGATGCGACTGTGTCAAGTTGGACTCCTATCAGGTCTAAATATGTGAGAGGAATGTCATTTGAAATTCACAGTGGAGGAAGGAGAGGCAGAGCAGCAGAGACGCAGAGGGATGTAGTCAATCAAGAAGACACACATGCATACAGATGCACATACACACACACACTGACGCACACCAGCGTTGTATAAACAGTAGGCAAAGCTATCCGGTCATCTCACGCCTAATGAAAAGTGCACTGATGACATGGATGTAAAAAGGGAGCTTTATTTCTGTGGCAACCAGTGCAACGGAAGGAGCAGGAAAACCAAAAATACTGCATTGCGTCATAGCATTAAATCCTAGTGACTTGTGTTTGTATGACCACAGCTACATTAAATCTTCACACTACTGCTTGAATAAAGTTCAAAACAAAGATGACACTACCGACAATCCACAAGTGATTTAGCCTGCAGCTTCAAAAGCCACCCTCAAAATTAAAATAATCTGTTCGACCCCCATGGAGTGCATTAGGCCACAGTCACACATTACAGCACAGGATGTTGATGTTTCTCACCAGTGATTTGTAGCCTTCACTGTGTAATTCTTGAGGAGCAAACTGATTGATTACAGATGTTCTTTATGTGTGACATGAGAGTGCAAGGAGAATGTTTTTGCATTGTATTAAATAATCTAATTAAGTTAACTGAACATGCCTGTGAATATTCTCATTCATCCAGGTCATTGTAAGCTTCAGTTACTGAAATACCTTATTCACATCTTTACACATCATCGAGTTGGCTAAACAGTCTACAGATTTCGTCCCGTCCAATAAGATGGGTTAGTATACGTTGTTTGGATAGATGAATGGTTATTAGACTAGTACGGCTACTGGAGGGAGATGTCTGTCGCCAAAATTGCCAATACATTAAAACAACCTTGTAATATTTAGAGCCACAGTATCATGGAATTAATTAATTCAGGAAACAAGACAAGGTCAATATAAGTCGCTCCGAAAACAGCAACTGCTCATTCAATCTCCCTCTTCATTTTGTCATAGTGTACACACAGGCATGTTGATCTAATTTGCATGTGGAACTACAGTTATAATTATGTTTGGTCTACTTACAGATGTCCTTTAGTGACATATGAGGTGCAACTGCAATTCCAAAAGAGTTGAGATGCTATGCTAACTTGGCAAATTTTGCGAAATTTGTGAAGTTGCTAATCCTTTTTGATATGTGCTCAATTTAAACTGGTACAAAGACAATACATTTCATGTTTTACCATCAACTTCATTCATTTAAAAAAAAAAATGCTTATATATGCTTATTTTGAAATTTCTGCCAACAACACCTTTCAAACGGACAGGATCAACAAAAGACTGGGAAAGATGTGGAATGCTTTTTGGATTATTCCACAGGTAAACAGGTTCATTGGTAACAGGTGATAATATCATGACTGGGTGAAAGGGGCATCCTCGAGAGGCTCAGCTGTTCACAAGCAAGGATTGAGTGAGGTTCACCACTTTGTGAACACATGATTGTATGAAGGATATTATTATGTAGGCTCGGGAACACTTCATACAACTATTGCCCGTAAGCACAGTTTGTTTTGGAATTGGGGTTGTATGTCACTGACCAGTGAATTGAACTGATTATACTAGTGGTCATTTAGAATTTTATTTAGCTCCAACTTCCAGCAATGTTGACTCTGCAGCCATTTTGACGGTCGTTTGCTAACACTTTTTTTAACTTTTATTTATGCCTGTTTCAACTTTCTCATTATTGCAGTCCAAAAGATATGATGTGAACACTGCATCAACATGTCTGTTGCTGGACTTCTTGGCGCGATCAATGACGTGACATGATATAAACCCCAAACTTTGTGAAATATAGCAGCTATTAATGGCCAGAGTGGGCTAACATTTGGTTGCACACGGAAGAGTATGCTGACACTCTAGTCGCAATCAACTTGATTCTGCTGGCTACCTGGGGGGGGTCCATTAAACATGAGACTGTAGAGCCTGTATTGGCTCTCCATGTGAGACAGAAAAGCTCAGTTTTCATGAGTCCTTTGCAGGAGGCAGCAGAAATCATTTGTTGCCAGATAAATGTAAGGTTTGAGTGGATTATAAAACTTCTTGATTCATGACCCATCTCCTTTCTCCGTTGCAGATGTAAGAAACACATTGCATTAAATTACACCTGGCAGACTCTGGCTGAGATCTGATCACAGTGTAAGCCAGACCACCTCTGGAGGTCTGGCAGGCCTCACAACAGTTTGATTACTCTTAAGATTCAGATTCAAATAGCATTCTGATACCAGGTGTAAATGTGGTCAAGCCAGGTTTCCCTGCAGTTTAACTCGCCCTGTCTGCTTTGTTTTACTGGTATGTACCTTCTGAAACATAAATAGTCACTGTGCTGGAACAAAATGGCGAGTATAATAACTGTGTTTTGAGATGTTGAAATGTAATAAAATCATTGGGGCATTGACATGCAGTAACAACTCCCAGTCAGTTGTACACAATATGTGGAAATGTAGAAGACATTAATTTCAGTAACTTTCAGAGTACTGACTCCAAGCTAAAGGTAACAGTCACACTCAAAAAAAACTTAATGCGCTTCCCATCACTCAACTAACAAATTTTCTGATACATTCAATAAAGCACCTGCCTACACATGTCCTCTTAGAGGTAGTGCTCCTAAAACTAAATTCACATTCCCTATATTATTGATGTAGATATTTATAATGATGTAGTTGAATCTCAATTTATTGGGAATTTCTGTAGGGCTGCATGGTGGCGCAGCAGGTAGTGCACGTGCCTCACAGCAACAAGGTTGCCGGTTCGATTCCTGGCTCGGGCCTTTCTGTGTGAAGTTTGCATGTTCTTCCCGTGCATGCGTGGGTTTTCTCCGGGCACTCCGGCTTCCTCCCACAGACCAAAAACATGCTCATTAGGTTAATTGGTGACTGTAAAATTGCCCCTAGGTGTGAATGTGAATGGTTGTGTGTTTGTGCCCTGCAATCGACTGGCGACCAGTCCAGGGTGTTGATGGCTGGGAAAGGCTCCAGCACCCCCCGCAACGCGGTATATAAAATGGATGGATGGGAATTTCTATAGTAATAAGTATTAACATGAAACTGTACATCTTTTAGAGAATAGATTTTTGGGGTTCCAACTTGAAACTTGCTTGCCCCAAAAAACAGATATCTTAAGTCTTAAGTAACCTTAATGAGCTTTGTATAAAAAAAAAACTGTGTTTGATTGTCCCTGCGTACACTTTAAATAAGCCTAAACTGTTCAGTAGTCTGCAGCTCAAACTTGAGTTTGCATCCTTCTTTATGGCTCTATTTTTTTTTCCCCTTTCAGACAGCTCCAACACATTGGCTGGTACGTAGGTAGGTGTTTACTCCTTAAAAAACCTCTCACCTCCCCCACAAACACATTAAATATGGAATCACAAATTGAAAGTGGACTTGTGTTGACTCCTTATGTAACCAGACTGTCAGGATGTGATGATTTTGAACAAAAAGTTTCTTAGTACTGTGTAGGAGGCAGAGGGCATCGACAACAGCTTTTGCCAGACTGAAACTCATGTTTGGAGAAGTTTTTTTTTTTTTTTTTTTTCTTGCAAGACATACTGTGGAGTGAGGTCTTGTTGAAGAGATGCTATTTAGTCCTACAGTTCATACAATACTGTAGGCCTTAGTCACCTGTTTGTCCTCGTTTGGAAAAACAAACTCAAAGAGGCCTTCCTCTCTGGAAAAAACTAACATCAGTGGTTCTATGATCAAACACTTAAAGCAACCTATGTTTATGTTTTTCTTACAAGCAACCTCTTGCGGTTCTCTGAATAATGACTGTCCTTTCTCAGAAATACAGGCAAAACTATGCAATGATGTAATGGCATAGGATAAACCTTTTAGAGAGGAGGTGAATGATTAAGCATATTCTTCAAACCCATTTCTTATTGGATTGTAAAACAGTGTCTGAAACCATTTCCCCCACACCTTTCATATCCCGTCTCCCATCAACAGTCACCTTAGGTTTCTTTTAATCATTTCCTGAGCCTTACTTTAGAAGTTCAGTGCAATATATGCTTATACGTATTACTTTTTGTAGTGGTCATGTGTTTTTGAGCTGTCCTCACCTGTCATGTATTTGTTGTCCCAGGAAGCCAGAATTCTGGTCAGAGCCACCATAAATCACCTTGGCACTGTATTCAAACTGGCCTCCGTCAGCCCTCAAGGCTGTGTTCACTGCCGATATGGTTGTATGGGAGGCTGCTCAGCCTGTTTCATACCTCAACACCCCCCTTTTTCCCGTGATTCGCCTATATTTTACCCTTCTTTCCTGCTGTCCCCTGTTTAAATATTTTCCCGTAAATGTCCTGTATTCTTCATCTTAAAGAAAAAAATAGAGAAATAAAAGGAGTTGACAGAGGACATAACCACCTATTTGATTTCCACTACAGCAGGTGGCAGTGTATAGCATTAGCTGTAACATTTATTATTGAGGAATCATTCACTTAAACGGCACACACCAATGATGATGAAGAAGTTGAAAAAGAGGAACAAGAAATGTGAAAAAAGCTAATGATTTGTTCAAGTATCTCACCAAATGGGATGAGTTTTACCCATATTTAATGAAGAGTGGCCTTGTGGTCATTTAGTCTTCACTGTATATACCCTTATCCAACTGTAAGGGGTATGTGGACAGTGGTAAGTATCGTGGGACAACCCAGGGCAGGATGCTGGAAAATTTTCCTTATTTTCACATCCCAATGTCGACATGTATGGCCTGGTTCCATTGCTCGATATGTAAACACTAAAACTCCCCTGGTGCCCCAAGCTCCCCGTCAAGCAGACTTCAGTCCGTTAATAGGGGCACTAGCTGCACAGCTAACTACTTTTGCATTATTTTCACCAAAATAAACGCGTCTAATTGTAGACTAGAATCTTTTACAAGCAGTTGAATCAGCCTGGAACTATTCAGAGCGCCAAACCAAATTCAACGCTCAATTTAAATCAGAATGTTTAGCTGCTGGGTGTCATAAATATCTAAATTACAAACTCTACTTCACTGACTCCAGCTTGCTGCTTCTGGGTTAATTTGACTGTTGGTGGATGTTTTTTTCCAATAGCCAAACAACCAATATCTTACCAAAAATTGGTCTGATAAGAGTTCTTCATTGCTCGCACATAACTAGAGAGATGGTTTGACTTGTACTTATTTTATACACTGATTTACTCATTCTGCCCCTACAGCTATTTATCAGGTTTTTAGTCCTTCAGCCTGCCAACCGAGCTCCTCCTGCTGCACAACACAGCTGCCTCTGAGTCCATTTTTTTGCTTGGTTAACTTTCAGTCCAATCTTTTTGTCGAATCAGCAAATACTCAGCTCTGTGTTCTCTGTGTCAGCTCTGTGTTGGGAAAGTTATTTTCAAAACGTAATATTTCATTTTAGTACTTCTGTCTGTACTACTAATCCATCACTGCTTGCACTATTTTTGCATTCCTTTCACCAAAACGATTACATTTGGCTACGTATATTATATATATTACATGTATTACAGTTATATTTGCTATCATAACATTATCACCATTACAATCTTGCAGTATTTGGTCTCTATGGCAATGTTAGCTTACCTTATGATTGGTCTTGATAGGAATTTTGCTCATTTACGCACACATCATTTAAATCACGTTTGCTGAAAGCTGCAGATGTAGCTAATATAAAAGTGCAAATGTTACTTTAAGTTACTGTTTGTAATGTGTATGTTCAGAACATTGTCATTTTTGTGCTGGTTTTACCCATTGGTGAGGTGATCACAGTTGATGTCAGCTGTAGTTGTTGATTGTGCTAATGTGTTATCATCCTGTGTCACACATTATTAAAGGGCTGGCATTGCTGAGAAATGCTGAACACTTAAGTGCAGGTGGTAACTCACTTTTTATTGTAAATGTTCTAATATTACACAAATCTTATTACTGCATTATATTACCTTGTTGCTGCAAAAGGTAATATATTACTGCATGACCTTAATAACTTGTTACACCCAACAGTGACTATGATGTCTCAAAGTGATGACATCCCACATGAGCTCAGGTATATATGTTTCCTTTCCTTCTCCAGTGTGTGTACAGTAATTCAGTGCAAGGCATAGCCCTAATTAAATGTGTATGGTGATACATTCTTCTTCAGAGCTCCATGCTAATTTTCTCTGGGTTTTGTGAGTACTGTTGGCTTCCTTTCCTCTTGCCCGTACAAGCATCTTTTTGTACGCTCTTTGCTTGTTTCTTTCCCAGTTATCTCTGCTTTCAAAGCCTTTGCTATATTTGGGTGCTCTTAACCTCCTTTTTATTGCTCCAGAGCCCTTATCCAAAACACCTCGCCCCTTGTCTTATTGGCAATTTACAAAACAAACGAAATATGGCCCACTGTTTCCCAGGGTCTTAAACCATATTGCTGCTGTTTTTGTTGATGAATCAGGCATCAGTCTCATTCATTCTGGATGTTCACTTTGAAGGCAGCTATAAGCTTATTAACTGGTTGAGAGCCCCATGCTCATACATGTGAGAGGACCAGGCCTGAATAACCCAGTATTTTTATATTTCTTTATTAGGTGTTGTGTTGTTGACTTTAATCAAATAGAGTATGTGTCTGTTGTTAGTTAAATGATATATATGGTGTTTTATAGCCTTTGATCTGATGTTAGTTGCTGGAAAACTGACAATATAGTTAACTTATGGTCAAATGTTTCTTCTGTGAGACACAGATATTTGTTCCTTTAAGCTTCTGTTTTTCAACCACGCATCTTAATACACAATCGTGCTTCATAGAAATTATGTTTAAATACAATTTAGCAGCCTACATGCTGAAAATGGCAAGTTACCCTAACCCTGTCCTGGCTGCTAACAGTACCAACGTAAACAATCCAGCAGCTGTTACCTTTTCTTTTGTGGTGATTTAGCCATGTTAATACCAGGGCTCGACTCCCTATGTGCTAATGTTCCAACAAAACAAGTTTCCGCCGACACTGTTTTGCAGGGGTGCCATCGCTGCATCCTGGGCTTAGGGCCATCCAAGACGACTGTGATTGGTTTAAAGAAATACAAACAAGCCTGAAGGTTTTCTTCCCCCATTCCAGAATGGCAATGGGTTTCTCTATTGCTGACACAGCACTAAGATGAAGTGTGGAGATAGGTCTGGCTGTGTGAAACTATTGGATCACATGATCACATGATTCAGCCAAAAAAATTTCAAACCTGTTTGATATTAAGCCAAATTCCAGATCAGTGGATCAATTTTACCACTAGGTTCCACACCTTGACTTGACAGCTCATGAATGAGAATGTAGTGGCACCACAATCCAAACGATGCTTCATACTGAAGTTTGCAGCATAATTTGCAGTGAACTTATTTCTGGTCCGTGTCAGACCTTTTGTACCTAAACCATATCCATGTGACAAGGAGCCCTTCTTCTCCATACTGTGCGAGCTCCGCGTTTTATCTTGGCTGGTTTGAGTCCTTCTCCTGTTTGGAATCACCTCATTCTGTGTCATGTGTCCTGTGTCCTGCCTGCGTCGGTACAGTGTGGAACAATGTGTTGTCTTGCAGCGTCAGTTCACATTTGCTCACCTAGTGCTGAGCTGAGTAGTCTGTTAGCTTTGCTCTTTTATGGACCAAAATGCAAATGTTACTTGAGCGTTTGTAATGTGTCTGCTCAGAACATGATGGTTTATGTTGATAATTTTCATTTTTGTGCTCCTTTATATTTTTAACCATTAGTGAGGTGGCTGTCACATTTCTTGACAACTGTATTTTGACTGTGATTGTGAGGTCTTGTCATAGGGCATATAAGTTGACATCACTGAGTGCTGAGTCTTGTCTGTGATTTGCCAGAATATCTCATACCGGTTCAATAGGTTTGTATAAAATCAAACTGGTTTAAGCTCGTACTCCAGACCCGACTGGCAAAACCAGAAACCAACCCAACCCAACCCTATCACGGACACCTAATTATGGTACACAGTGTCCTTAGAAAACAAGGACACCAGAGCTGCACATGCCGTGTCCTCAAAAAACAAGCCACTTGCCCTCTCTCTCTTTCTGTCTCTCTCAAAGTTGTCTCTCTGTCACCATGTCTTGCCTCTCGTGCTGGCTCTAACTTAATCTTTCTCTCTCTGCCTCGCTCTCTCTCTCGTCTGAAACGGGACCTGAAATGACCAGCACACGTTCCCACTGGGGGGCTTAGACTGATTCATGTGGGAGCTGCTGCAGAGCTTCGCATTTCTTGTCTTAATATGTCCAGGCAGATGAAAGGGGGAACAGAGTAAACTGATGGCACAGACCAGTGCTGCATTTTCATTCCTTTGAAATGGGAGTGTGATGCCAGGATTCACTAGGGGGTCTTACAAAGCCAAGGCAATAATGAAGAGGAGAGGAGGGTTACGGGGGAGGGAGGAGGTGTGCAGTTGCAGATTGGTGAGAGAGAGGGGAAAATAAGGAAAACGAGATGGTTTTGCGCAGCAATAGTCAGTACTGTGAAAATCCTTTCACTGCTTTAATATTACAGACAAAATATTCTGACATTTCTGAAATAACTGTGAAGGAGACAATTTCTCTCACTCCACATTTAACTTAAATGTTTGCAACTCTCAGATCGCATGCTGAAGATTTATAATACCTCTTTTTCAGTCCTGCCACCCACACGCGATCTTGGTATAGACAGCAATATTTCTTCTTAACCTGAAACATATTATTATCTCCTACTTGCTTACATTCAAATGAGCCTTTTGGATGGGGTTAGACCTTTTATTTTGGACTGATTCCACAGTAAGCTAGACGCAGTGATTTATGCATGACACAAAACCACTCCAGAATATATGAGACCTTTCACACTGTTGTTAAGAGTAGAGACTCAATGAATATGTACTGTTTTCCTTTTGTTGGTGTTTAAATTTTAAAGTAATAAGATAAATAAAACACAACATCATGTTTCTTTAGTCACGTGTCCATGCCTCTAATTGAAGTATTAAACCATGTTCGCCTCACATAACCAAACATGTCACTGAAGAGAAGTCCCGCTGCACATGCAAAAGGTTTAAGTAAAAAAAAAAAAAAAAAAAAAAAAGTCATCATCTGTGTGGGCTCAAATATGACCACAATGATTTTTTTTTTCATCTCGTAAAAGAGCATAACTTTCTTTTTAATAAAATTCCAAGAGTTTTTTTTTTTAACATATATATATTAAGATGCATGTTAAGTAATAAAACATATTGTGTTTGACCTGGAACTAATATGCCCACAGCTTATCTGTCTGCCTACTGAAAAATTCCACAAATGAGCTCGCTGGTCTCTTTTGTGGGATACATTATAATGTCCATACACTTTCTCTGATTGCAGCTTCTCAAATGTAATGATTTTCTGCTTTTTAGATAGATAGATAGATAGATAGATAGATAGATAGATAGATAGATAGATAGATAGATAGATTTGGACTGTCGGTTGGACAAAATGAGGTGTTTGAAGACGTCACCTTGGACTCTACAGCATTAGAATGGAAATGTGTCACTATTGTCTGACATTTTACAGGCAAAAAATTTTATAATTTATATTTATTTATCAGTTGAGAAAATAATCGTAATTGATGAATGAATGAAAATAATCAACAGTTTCAGCTCTGCTAACCAAAATCTAAGACAAAAAAGAAATTTGTCCTTGACTGTATTCAGCTTGATCAGTGACCTTCAGCTTTGATTACCTCCACAATACTGCAAAATATACTTGTTGGGAAAACTATCTTCTGTGTTATAACTAGACTAGCCATACTTTCCAAACCACTGTTGAAAGAAAAACCCGCACAACTAATCACTTTTTCCAGAGCATCTTAGTTGTCTCTCAACCTTCCCTGCCCTCGGCTCGCCTGAAGATCTCAGCCATCAGTGCTTTGCCTCACCTTCCTGTCCAGCATCACAAATGCTGCCAGTTGATGTTTGTCCCACTGCTTTAGTGGTATCCCGCAGAGACAACTCAGGGCAGAAAACACATCCTATTAAACACTGTTGAGTGCACAATGACCTTATGAGGACAGCAGTGCTTTGATTCTCCTCCTGGGGATTTGGTTTTTGGTAAACACATAAACCTCACATTAACCTTTTCTACTCTTCAAACATGTACACAGAAAAAAAAATTGACTAAATCTGGTGTGTTTAAAAAAGAAGCCCACCTCACTTTTAGCTGGTGTACATTACTGGCAAACAAATTAGGATAAATGTTGTTGCAGTGCTCCTGCGAACAGATCTATTCAGAAACCCTTTGCGCTGCAGCAGACTGTCTTAAATTAATACATAATTACGGCTTTATAACATCTGCGGTTAAATGTAACACAACTTTATGAACACCAACCATCAATGTCTCACAAATTGACAAAAATCATACAATAAGATTGATAAAGACAATTGTTCACAGCAGCTGTGGATGCTTCAGAGGACGAGAGACATGGGGGCAGAGAGAGAATGAGTGTGTGTGTGTGCGCGCGCGCGTGTGTCTGTGTGCACGCACGCGTGTGTGTGTGTGTCAGAGGTTTTCTCACTCACCCTGTCTTGCCACCATCTGTCCTCAGGACTGGCATCAATGAGTATACAGACGGGCACTCACTAATAAGCTCAAACAGGCAGGAGTGAAAGAAGCCACATGAGGACATCCGCCGACATGCTCACCATCATCATTACTCGGGGAGTGCAAATAAGGGCAGAGACGACTGGAGACACTAACTCGAGTGAAGACTTGCCAGGAACCCCCAAACTCCAGAGCGAGTATCTTAGAGAAACAGGCAAGGTTTTTGTGAAGGCATTGTGAATAGCAATGCAAAATATTTGCTGTACAGGTTAAAAATGATGTGCAGCCATGGGTAAATTACATGCAGCTTAATCCAAAGGTCCACGTCTCACCTTTCTTTCTCTTGATCTCTGATAAACCTTTTTCCTCCAGAGGAATTTAGCCGGATTTGCTATCTACTTGCTCACTTAATACTGTATTTGTGTGAATATATATCTGAAAAGATGAATGAGAAATGTTTTTGGATTTTGTTTAAAAGGTGCAAACAAAAGGTTATTAAAACCTGTCTCACCTGCAGTTTTGTCGAAACAGTGCCCTCTACAGGCCTTTTTCACCTTTCTGACTCATCGTAGCAGAAAAAGCACAGGCGTTTCCAGTAAGCTGTGACAGTGGCAGTGACTCAGCATACGCAATAGCAGGACCCTGAGCTACATGGAATTCCAACATTAATATTGTTATCTGTGCTTCTCATACTGTGGCAAGTCAAAATTTCTTCTGTGAAACAAGGTCGATTGCCAAGAAAAGTAACAGCAGCAGAAATTTAGAGCTGCAGATGAAATGCAGATATGCACCACCTACAGATAAGGAAGGTAATAGTTTTTCACGTGTGCCACTTGCAGAGTGTTATGAGTTCGTTTTCTGTCTGTACAGACATTAGCTGGGGCTAGCAAGCAATTTCCTCACCAACCGTGTGTGTGTGTGGATGTGTTTGACTGAACTCACCAGAAACTCCAGATCTTTCTGTTATTTCCCCCCCAGCCTCTCTCCTTTTTCTGTTTCATCCTTGCACATTTATGAAAGAGGTTTATAAAGCGTGGAGGTCAGCACAAAGCTGCAAAATATGTTCAAATCTCACGGTTATCAAAACCTCAATTCTCAACGCCTTGAGCAAATTTGTGTCCGTTACTGCCCACTTGCGTCTTTCCCTTGACTCTGTATGCCAACACAGTGCAACTTAAGATTAGTTTTGTGTTTTGTCCAAAGACATCTTTACCTTTTAAATCTGCAAATACATGGAAAATTTTATTTAATGGGATTGTTTCCATTATGAAATGTCGACCTCTGACATGCCTTCAGCAGATCAGGTGTCAGTGTTTACTTGAGATTCGGCTCAGACAGGTATTGTTTTGCTTCACATCAGACAGGCAGACAGTTAAACTAATACCTGCACAACTAAATTCCCCCAGCTTTTATATTTATGACACCACCATGAACCCTAAAGCTACACCACAGAGACATCGCCATGCTATCAGAGTCACCGATGGCATAATGTTACAGTATCAGTGACAACTTGGCAGTCAACACAGAAGATGACAAGTTCAAAAACATCCAGCTTTTTTCATTCTGTGAGACTACAATATGTGATTTTAGGGTGTTCATAGATTTCAGAATCCTTTAATCTCTTTCAAAATAATCTTTCTTCAAATACTTCTCTATAAATTGTGTAGAAAGTGATTTGAATACTTTACTTTCACACACTGCTGCTTGTCATTGGGGTCTGTCAGTAAATGTCCAAACTGCAGTACTACTTTGAATCGTCATGTGAGTGAGTGATGTGACCAGCAAGATGAAACAGATTATTAAAACACGTTACTCCACTCCTCATTGGCTCGCCAGTTGCTGTGATACAAACATCCCACAGGGCAGACAACGGCAGTTCATTCAAGTTGAGCGTGAACACTAGTGCTCTTTGATTTAGACGAGGTCGTGGAAGGTGAAGCGGAGGATGGGGAAGAGGTAGATTTTTATCCACTGTTCTATTCACTGCAAGGAGAGAGATATCACTGACTTGAAAGAGAAGGAGCCAGCATTGAAACTTATCATAAATCTGTTTTGTGGGTTAGTCTTTATGATATTCCATCAGTTGTGGTTTCTGGAAGCCTGCCACCTCAATAAGTAAGCAGCAGAAAAAGGGCTGTTTTCCCAGATCTGCATCGTCCTCAGATGAACCTGGAACTGCTGCCAAGAATCCGGCAAGGTTTATTGGAGGTATAAGTAAGCAGGTTAGAATACATCTCTGGTTTTCAGCCGCAACAACAAAAGAGTAATTCCTCAAAGCAAATTTAGGCACAGCAGGAGAGCCTTTCTTTCGTGAAAACACTTCTGTTTTCTTGCTGTGAGAAAGTAAAGAGGGTTCAGATAATAGAGTGTTAATACAGTTTGAATGTGGGCGAGAAAGGAGGGGTACGGATAGAGGGGAAAACTGCCTCAAATGAAAGAACTGGAGGACAAAAGCGCGACAGGTTTGTTAAAATATCTACCAGAAAAGAGAATGGCAGAGTGAGGAATGATGAGTCAGCTGTTGAACTCATTACAGCCATAAAAGTCATCCTTCTGCCTCCAAATCTAAATAAGCTGCCCTCATAAAGAAGAAGTCTGTGAAACACACCAGACGCATTAACAAGGGTCTCATTTGTCTTGTGTAAAGCCAGACGTTTATGGTGGTGTTATGTCTGGTCAGAGACTGCTGCATACACACATTTGAACAAACTTATATAATATTTGAGTACATAATAATGACAGTAACACAGTCACAGTACCACTAATAACAATATTAATGGGGATTCATCATGTGTGGCAGTTTCTCAGCATGAGATGATAAAACAAATGAATGATTGATAAATTAATTAAAAGTTTCCAATTTGTCAAAATGTGGCACAAAATTTAACAGAATTTCCACAAAATTGACAAAAGAAAATGCAAATTCATGCACTGCCAAACAGGAGTTGGTTAATCAAAAAAAAAAAAAAACTTTCTTTGTGATAGATTTTTTTTTCAAAATCGTCTACATTTTCTTAATAATTATCTTTTATTTAACCTTTGTTTTTTTTTGTTTTTTTTGTTTGTTTTTTTTCAAGCATGTAGTCTCATTGAGGTCTGGATCTCTCTTTCCAGAGAGACCTGTGTACAAAAACAATAAGCATGCAGTTTCAGCATAGAGGAACACACAGATAATTACCTTTTTAAGATGTTCAAATGAAATAAGAGAATGTAACTCCATATTTTTGGAGCTCATTCCATTTGTATGCAGCCTGGTATTGGAAACCAGCTTTTGTGAAGCTCACTGTGAATAAGAGTTACAGCTAATATTAAAATGTGCTGTGACCTGACATTGTAAGTACTCTATTTAGATGCCACCAGAGAGCAGAGGTAACTCTGTGGTTTTTACAGCAGAACCTTGTAAACAAACAACATACAATGCTGCTCCCTTCTGTTTGTTAAAGAGGATCATCCCACCTTTTCATACAAGACGCAATGATGAGTGAGAAATGAAATATGACCTGTGATGAAGTGCAGCACACAGTGATATACAGAGTCAAAGGCTTCAAGGTGGAGGGAGAAGCATGCGTATCAGTATCCCTGTAATCAAGCACATGCAGACTTGCAGCTTATATACTGGTCTTTCGACTGGCAGAAGAGAAACGTTATTCGTTTCTATACAAAAATCCAATTTTGACCTTCAGTTTTTTCTTGATAAGTGTTCCACATGGGCCGTAAAAGTGAGTCTAGTTTCCAGCCTGAGTCCCAACTATTTATAACATTCAGCAGTGTCAATTTCAGAACCCTGAAGGGTTTGCATATGGGCAGTGGGCTGAATACTCTTAGGTGAGCTTGAGAATAGCATATATTTCGTTTTGTCAGAATTTAAAACAAGCTCATGTTTGATGGTGGAGATCTGAAATGTATCAAAAGCAGACTGGATTTTTAAAACGGAAGTGAAAACATGTTTAAAAACATGTGGCTGGAAATGTACTTACTGATGGGGATGATGGGGAACTTTATTTATCCCAAAGGAAAACTTTGGGTGTTAAAACAGCCACAAAAAAACAAAAACAAAAGAGGAGAGTAAAAACAATTATTACAGGAAATATATTTAGTTCAGCATTTTGGACTCAACTTGTGAATTTTAACAAAGCAAGACATTAACTTACAGTTCCCGTCATTTGTCATGTGAGTCATCACGACGACTGAGCTGCAGACAGATCACATCTACCCTCCGTGTCTGGTTTACGGCCACCCTGCAGTCAAATATGACATGGATTTACTGTAACAGGAGATTAGGGCTTAACCAGTATACCATGTGCTCACTAGACCTGGAATGCTTTTGTTGAATAAGCACACCAGACCAGTGGATGGCATTTGGCCAGTAATGGCTAATATGTGTATCCAGATGTTGAATCCCTGTGGAGCTCAGAGACAGACGCTGGGCAGAACACCCTCCAGTACATGAGACCTGAAACTGACTCGTTACCATTAATCCCTGTGTTGATGTGTGTGAGGAGGATATAATGTGCTTCTTATGTATCTATGTCACAATGTTATATTGTAGCTGTGTAAACACTCTTTGGGAATTTCTTGTTTTTTTCAAACTGACAGTTCAGTTTAAGAGTTGTATTCTTATGATTTTCTTTCTAAATTTGATTTTAGAAACCAATAATTAGTTCAGTAACTATTAGCCATAGTAAGTATTCATAAGATAAAAGCGCAATTGAATCTATCTATCTTTACTCTCTCTTCAGGTGAAAAGTATACATCATTATATAGAATTTACTTTAACCTTATTCTAAAATAAGAGACCAAAAATAATGCTTTTATTGATGACTGAACTGCAGCAGTGCTGCCAGCCCTACAGTCGGTGCTGCTAGTCATCAATGACTGACTGAGTAGCTGAGCAATGAAGTTACGCCATTGGTGTGACCAGTCTTTCTCCACGTTTTTACTCCTCTAGTGGCGTGTCCAGGCTTTTCTTGACTGGGGTGGCTTATGCAGTGGCGACACACACAAATGTCGGACCTGCATTAATTTACCATTTCTCATATCTACTTTAGTTACTAACATTACAGTATGTTACAGTTTCTTATATTCCTGTGTAAAATTTTTATTTAAAAAATAGTCTCACCAATCACAATACAATAGAGTGGCACCATACAAATATAAAATAATTCTTCCTTACTTTATTCTTTAAAGAGTCAGTGTGTAAAATTTATGCCAGGATCAGCCTACATGATATTTTTGTCTTCGACGATGGCCACCGTGTCAGATCTAACTGTCCCTGTGCCATCAACTCTGTCTGATCCTAGCGTTTGGGGGTCTATTGGCAGAATATCGCAGACATTGAATATACTATTCTTAAGTATGTTTTCATTACGTGTACTCATCAGAAAATAAGAATCTTTTTGTTGTTGTTACCTTAGAATGAGCTTAAAGAACGACTTTCACAAGTTTCACAGTGACCAAATCCTTCAATCCTTCCTTGGAGAGGAAGGGGTTAGGCGAGGGGTATTCAGTTAGTTGCAATCTGTAACCTCACCACTACATGCCACTAAATCCTACGTACTGAACCTTTAAGTCCTCAAAATGAAACTGTGCCCCCAAAAGTAGATTACATACAAAAGAAAACAATGCACATACAAAAATACAAGGAAAGCAGTTGGTTCAAAGTAAGATCCCACCTTTCACTGGGCAGATAGCCAATCACATTTTAGGATAATGGGGTGACACTCACATTCAGATTTCAGGGTGCTCCTTTGCTCTTTTCTAATCACGTCGCACTGATCTCTGTAATAACCTCATAAATGTATAATGTAAAGCTTTTTATGTGTTCCAGGATAATCGGCGTGTCGCTTCGTCTGCCACAGTGAAGTTAAAAGAACCATCGCCTTGTGTGATGATCTGCAGGGAGTGAGTGCGCGTGTGTGTGCATGCGTGCGTGCGTGTCTGTGTCTGTTTCTGTCTCTGTCTGTCTGTGTCTGCTCTCTCGCTTGCTCTGTTTAGACACAACTGACAAATGTGTGGAATAAGTACTAATTTAAAAAACACAAACGGCAGTGATACTGTTTCCAATACTGGGCAGATTTGAAATTTCATCGTGTAGGGCGAAACAAATCAGGAATTGAATCTCCAGGAGAACAGCAGGGAGAGAGGCCAGAAAATCAAAAGGGCTGGCAAGCTTGGGATGCATTTTGCATGATTTATCGCAATTAGATCATTTAAATCATATATGTCATTTATATTACTTATAATATCAAAGTGTTTTCTTGCCAGATTCATTCATGGCGCACTGAGAAAATAGAACAGATGCTGAAATGATCATGAGCCAATGTCCATTACACATGAGATAAAATCATAAATATGCTGTACAAATTTGATCAGCGTCTTGTCTTTGTTTACCTCAGTTGGTTTCCATGTGTCTTGCTGGTACTTGTTTATATTCTCTTCCTTCTTTATAGTGGATTACTACAGGAACCTCTGAAACAGTTGCATAACATATTGACAGACATATTGAAAAGACCATCCTTGATCTCTGTCATTCACCTACATCATTTTTAAACATCCTACTACGTATGTGTGTACTATATATAGTTACACAGCAGTTATATCATACAAAACAGAAAAATATTTAGCTTACATACTGTATTTCCTGCTCATACTTTTGACCTTGTATAACTGTAAAATGTACTGACTAATAAATAAGCCATTTACTATCACTGAGTGTTATTTGCTGCGTCACAAGTTGTTGTTTTTTTTTCCAAATCAAATATCTTAAGATATGAATAGAAAGTATTGTTCCTGCAACTGCATTTGTTACATATTTGGACTGAAATATAGCTTAACCATGTCATGTGATAGTCTACTTCAGTACACTTGATGAACAAATATTACTGGGAGCGCTTCAGAAATTTGCAGATGGACATTTAATATCAAGGAATTCACATAATACACACACTACTGACCGGCCACAATGTAGCACATACACATACACAGTCCAGCCACATACGAGGTTTCAATCTAGGATTGTCTAACTGAGCACTATGAAGTGACGCACTGAAGTGAAACACTGAAAGAACATCATCTAAAAAAACCCACAGATGAAGTAATTTTAATAATGCTGGCCTGAGCAACGCTGAAGGCACAGTTCATGCTCAGCAGTACTAGCATTAGTAGTCGTAGTAGTAGCAGTAATAGAAGTAATGATAGTATCATTTTTAGCTTTATGCTATAGCTTTAAGTTAACATGGACAAAAGTGTAACATATCAATGTAATTACGATACATGAAAATACACAATATAGTGACCCTCTCACACACACACTTATGCAGTGCCTGCGTTGTCACACACTCAGCCCAGTTGGCCTCAGGGAAGCTTAAAGAATGTGAAGGGAGATCGGTCACAGTACATACTGTACCTACAGGGTACAACCCTGGTTCCCAGAAAAGCTGGGACGTTGTGTAAAACATAAATGAAACAGAATCAGAGAATCATCCTTTTTGACATGTGCTCAATGTAAAACATCACAAAAGACAATATATTTAGTCTTTTATCTCATCACTTTCATTGATTTTTGTAAATATATGCTTTTTCTGAATTTGATGCAACACATTTCAAATAAGTTGGGACTGGAGCAACAAAAGATGTGGCTGTGTAATGCTTCAGAAACACCTGATTGGAACATTTCACAGGTAAACCAGTTCAATGGTGATTGTATCATCAGATTGAGTATGAAAGGGGCATCCTGGAAAGGCTCAGTCATTTGTTTATGTTTTACGGTGTCCCACAGTTTTGGAATTGGGGTTGTACATGATATGTGGTAGTTCCTGACAAAAAGTCCCGCCTTAAAGACGTGAAACATGAGTTCATTGTGAGAGTGGCAGAGTTTCCTGTTTACATCACCTGCTTTGCACAGAGTTACCTTCGGCATTGCAGAAGATATGCATATATGTATGGAGAGTGACAAAACTTTTCTTTTAATTCATCCATCCATCCATTTTCTATACCGACCATCCCTTTTCGGGGTTGCGGGGGGGCTGGAGCCTATCCCAGCTGTCAACAGGCGAGAGGCGGGGTACACCCTGGACCGGTCACCAGTCGATCACAGGGCAACATATAGAGACAGACAACCACTCACACTCACACCTAAGGACAATTTAGAGTCACCAATTAACCTAATGAGCATGTTTTTGGTCTGTGGGAGGAAGCCGGAGTGCCCGGAGAGAACCCACACATGCACGGGAAGAACATGCAAACTTCACACAGAAAGGGCCTGACCCGACCCGGGGATCGAACCAGCGATCTTCTTGCTGTGAGGCACGTGCACAACCTGCTGCCCACCGTGCCGCTAACTACTTTTAATTTAGAACTACTTTAAAGTTCTTTGAGCAATCAACATTTTGCACAAGGGACAGCTTATAAAACACATGTTGAAAAAGTTTGGTGGAATATCTTCTGGAGTGAAAAGCAGCAGTGAAGCCTGAAAGATGAAAAAGCAAGGGCCTAGTCAGGTGATTACAACAGATTCATACAAACTCCTGTTAATAAGTTGTGGTTTTTATAGTTTTGGAATATTGTATCTTGGTATGTTAACTGCTTGTTTCTGTTATCGTTAATGCCTTTTCATCCGTCTGTCTTGGTTTAAGACAGCTGCCATAAATACTGCCCAGTCTGTCAGTTTGGCTGCTTTCTGCTCTGCTCTTTGTTCAGACTCCCTGTTGTTTGAAACTCACATGTGCCAGCTGAAGTGTGCTGCAGACTTAATCTGTGAAAGATTTGCTTACAATATTGCTGCGAGAAGAAGCTTTTAGGCCCTTTCTTAGCTTTTCCTCTGGAAGTGAGTTAGTGGCCTTGTTATACGTGTAGCTTGTGAAGTTGTGTTTATTTCTGTGGGTGGATTCTCACCGGTGTTTTGTATGTTGTTCTTCGGCTCCCTGGTGAGGGCAGCACTTTCTAAAGTGTTTTCATAAGTGTCTGGCCTTGAATAAGTCTCCCTGTAATATTTCTTAGTTTTTCTGAAAGTTTTTCCTGGTACCTTAAAGATGGAGTGAGAGTCTGGATCTACTGTGGTGAGAAAGTGTGGACTGAGTGTTCGGTGTGCGCCTGAATGCACGTATGAAACATGATGGAGGTCGTCATTGCTGGAGCAGAAGGATGAAGGAAGAAGTCAGTGCAGAAAGAAAATATTTGCTACATTAATAAAATGGTGGGATGTTGGGGGTATGGTGACAATATACCTGGATGGATTAGAACATTATGAGCAAAGCTACACATCACAGCGGCCGCACAATACAGGATTTTTGTCGATATCTGATATGCCAATATTTTTCAGCTCATGTTGGCCAAGTGTTGATGCCAATAGCAATATATGCATTTTTGATGGCTCTCCAGAAGACATCCTTTATTAGTCACAAGCAACACAACATACAGAGTTAGGGGGGAAAACTGCACACACCATCCTTCTGTGAAATTCTTCTCCGCTTTTGACCCATCCTTGGTCAGTCCTTCCTCCGTGGCAGACCGGCATCCGACCGGCATCCAGGGACCAGTTCCTTTATCGTCACCATTGGTCAGGTGGTGATCTTCTTGCATGTTTTTAGTGGGGGTTCTTTAATGGAGGATGCCCCAGGTGTACACGGGGAGAACATGCAAACTCCACACAGAAAGGCCCCTTTTCTTGAGCAGCAGGCACCGAAGGCATAGGTGGGAATCGAACCCGGGACCTTCTAGCTGTGAGGCAACAGTGTTACCACCGTTCCACCAAGATGGGCAATTAAATTTGACGTGTTGAAGGAATGCAACTTGACTCCTTGTATGACCAGTCTTTCCAAACAGCAACTCTGCGATCTGTTTTGGACACTTCTGAAAACCTCCTCAGCACAGACGGGCTCATGTTGCACGCACATGATTCATGCGTCATATTGCCGACAATGCTCATTTCGGGCTGACGCTGATATTTCATTTTTAAGTCTTTATAGGCCGATACCAGGCCGACGTTGTTATGGTCTGTGTTTTTATTTTGGTTTTCTGGTTATGTTGTAATTGTTTTTCTTGCTGGCTCTCTCTCTCTCCTTGCCTGCAGTGGAGGTGTGGCCTGGCGGTGCTGCCGCTCATCGTTGCACCTGAGGCTGATCTCCACTGATTGCCCGACTCTCTCAAGCAGCGTGGCACCATGGGCACGCTGCCAGATTGTCTAGCTTTCATGCCACGACTTTCCAGCCATTTCTTGCTCTTGATCTCGTTCCATAGTCTTCTGGTTTTGCTTAGCCTTGTTTCTCCAGTTTCCCTGTATTGTTTTGTATTGTTAGAGTTGTATTCTGGTTCTGGTTTTGTCTTCCCTTGTCATGGTTATAGCTTCCTACCTGCTCGCCACAGTGTAGTGATTTGTGTTTCTTAGGGCTGATTTTGTGTTAGAGTTATTCCGAGGGTTTTGGTAGCGACAGTCTGAGTTCAGTTTTGTTATTTCTTAGTCTATGGTTATTGCTTCCTGCCCGCTCGCCACAGTGTAATGATCTTTTGTTTTATTGGGCTGATTTTGTGTTCCTGTATTCTTGGTCAGTAATAAACCGTTGTTTTGTTAAACGGCTCCTTGTCTCCTGCTGATTGTCCGCACCTCTAGTCCAGCAATCACCTTGATTCTCCGGAATCATAACAGATGTTATCGTGCATCCATGCATTTTCCATTAATCTAATAAACTACCTTGGTTTGTTAGGTATTAACTTTGCTGAATCTGAAAAAAAAAAACAGTCATTCCCAACTTATGCATAACAATTTGTCAAATGATTTTCCAGAAAATGTGTAATATCACTGTATATCAACAGTGTGATATAAAATCACATAGGTTACAACTTGTATCATGTTGCCTTCTGGTCACATCAATACAATCTCTGATAGTTGAATTTTTATGAAGTCGTTGATGAGTTGAATTCACTGACTAGGAGTCTGTGTGCAGCAGGTGTACAACAGGTGTGATATTACAGCATTCATTGGTAATCTTCACTATGTCTGCCTAATCTAGTCACTTGTGTGGCTTCTTCTTTTTATTAACAAACAAAAGACCAGCTGTCTGCTTGTTGTGCATTTCCCTGCAATAACTGAATACGGTGCACTGTCCTTGACTTGTAACATAGTTTATCACCCAGTGCAAGTGTTGTGGTTGACTTGCTTTGTCTGTCAACAGGTAAACACTGATTTCAGGTTCTCAGAATGCCAATAGTCAGTTAAACCTGGTTTGTTTGACTTAAATGTGATCTGTGATGAATCTGAATATTTTCTATTTGGGACACCATCAGAAATCTGTAACTTATTACAGCGTTAACAGGTACAACTTTTTGGTTTCTGGTCTCTCTGATTAGTTTTCGGAATGTATTTTGAGAAGAAAGTGATTGTTTAAAGAGGGCAGCTTTTAAAACACCTCACAAGCAACCAACGGAGACTGTTTTCAAAATTCTTTAAAGTTTTATGGGCCTTCAGACATCAGCCAGGACACATTTAAAACGATCCTGGCCCCCTTTTCAGAAATAAAAAAATAAACCTGGGAGATTTCTAACCACAGCAGAAGAATATGTTACCTTTTTTTGGACTCCACATTGTGATGTGTTTGAGAGCCATATGAGCCTCGGTGCTGCAGAGTACTGGTACACCCCGACAGACAGGAAGCTTTGTGTGTGTGTGTGTGTGTGTGTGTGTGTGTGTGTGTGTGTGTGTGTGTGTGTGTGTGTGTGTGTGTGTGTGTGTGTGTGTGCGCCTGCCTGTCTGTCTGTTGATGGTTGATAGATAATGTTATTTCAGTGAACACAGTAGACCACCTCAGGGACAGAATGGGGGACACATGAAAAATAGTTTAAGTGCTGAAATCATTTTGAAAAAGAAACGTTTCTCCCATAAATTTAGGATTCTGAGTCTATTCTCAGAGTGGACTTTAACTCAAAATTGTGGCCTTTTTTTCAAAGATTACATCATTTTTATTTCAGATATCTGACCTCATCAGAATTGATCATGTTCACTCAGAAATAAAACTGTCTTAAAATGTGACGTTTTTCACGTCAGGCACCATCCTGATTCAACACATGATTTCCAGATGAATGTGATTTAAACCATCAGAGCATGTGAGTGACTTCTCAACCCTGATATCTCTCACGTGAGCTAACGCGGGTTTCATATGGACTGATGTGACATTGCATCGAGACAAACAGTCCACTGTTCACATGCTGGTGGCTGGATCAGTTGAGGACAGTGTAGTAGTACCAGCCAGTGCTTCAAGTGGAGTCGCTTGTCCGCATCTGCGGAAGTGTGCTCCTGCAAAACAGTCATCGTCAATGCAGCAGAAAACTGTCGCCCCACCAACTTTAGGCTGTAACCACACATGATATGCCAGAACATTCACTCTATTCCACAGATCACACGTCATGAGCAACGTTAATTTTAACAGTGTGACGATAGGAGAATATGGCCGACTCTCTCCAAATAACACACTGCTGTGCCGCACCCTGTCCTGCACCCTTGGCTTTTGGCTGTGACTCAAAGCTGTGGAGTTGACAGAAGGTAATCCCCACCATGTGAGGCCTCGGCCCCAGTTTGGAGGCGGGGTGTGATTCATTCAAATCTGCCGGTGCTATAAAAAGAGGGGAAGTTGCAAGTAACCCAACTTCAACCCGCAAGATCGTAGCACAGCACAAGCCCGTTCGGGTTCTTCTTCTCTGTGACAATGAATACTATTAAAGCTATTAAAAATGCAATAGTCTGTCTCGTCTTGCTGCCCCGTTTTCTAATGGCAGCTGTCATGTTTTGGCTGCTTGACTTTTTATGCATAAGGAAAAGGGTTTTCTACAGGATGAAGGAGCAGGAGGGCGATGCCATCGACCCTCCCCTGTGCATATCGGACTCCAATCGTCTCTTCAGCCTGGAGTCCCTCAAGGCAGTGTGGCACGGCCATAAACTGGACTTTCTGAAAGCAGCGCATCTCGGACACGGAGCGCCTAACACCGAAGTTGTTCAGCTTGAGGATCAGCGGCGCAGCCGCATCCTCGATTACGCAAAGGACAAGAGACCGCTCATCCTCAACTTTGGCAGCTGCACCTGACCACCGTTCATGGCGCGTCTGAAGGCTTTCCAGGGAGTCGTGCAGCAGAACGCGGATATAGCAGACTCTGTAGTTGTGTACATTGAGGAAGCGCACCCTTCCGACGGCTGGATGAGCACTGACGCGCCCTATCAGATCCCCAAACACCGGTGTCTGGAGGACCGGCTGAACGCTGCGCAGCTGATGCACCTGGAAGTGCCCGGCTGCCTGGTGGTGGTCGACAGCATGGAAAACTCCTCTAACGCTGCGTACGGAGCTTATTTCGACAGGCTTTATATACTGCAGGAGGGAAAGATAGTTTACCAGGGTGGAAGAGGACCTGAAGGGTATCGGATCACAGAGCTCAGAGACTGGCTGGATCAATACAGAGAAACGCTGGAAAAACCCAGTAATCTAGTTATTCATGTGTAGATTGATTCTCATCTTTTTAGAGCTGCTATGATGAAAAGAAAAATGCTGCAGATTCTTTAAGTCCTATAACTCCAGTTAGATTTTCTCCATCAGTAATTGTTTAAGTGTATTTATTTTTTTGAATCAAAGCAGTTTGTTCAACAGATGTACTACAGTAGGCTCCTTCATGTCAAATCGGACATCCCGTTAGGATCCATGCACCCACAAACAGGTTAGTTTGTCTGGACCTTGTAGTATTTTGTGTGTCGGAAGTTTCATTTTGATTTCCTCTCCTCGTGTAAATGCGCCTGTAATGAATCAGCCAGGATCGTGGGATGTGCGCATCACTGTGTTCGTCAGTATTGTTGTGAAGTTCGGTTTTTAAACGGACAGAATCCAGAGAACCGCGACTGATGTTTTTCATACTGGAGATCATGGTGAAGGTGCTGCTGTCTGCCCTGCATGGCGCAACTGTTTTGTAAATATTGTTCCGTTTTATGAATATATTTTTCATACAATAAAACACTTTGATCTACTCCTTCATTGCAGGCCTGTTTTATTTTAAACAATATACCTGATATGTGTAAGCTGCATTATTGTTGTTCGCATGCAAGGTGAGCGGCTGGTGTGGTTCCTTTTTAGTCCATTTTTGTAGTAACACCATGCTGTATGTAGATTTTATGTTTATTTGGTATCTTACAATAAGAAGACAGAAGTATGTACATTAAATCACCACAGGCCTCTCATGGATTCCTCTAGAGTCCTCCTTTCTTCTTGCAGTCCCTGAAACTGGTGTAGAGAAGCAGAAAATAATTAAATCACCTCTAAAAGCATTAAATCTTGTACAACAGAAACAGAGAAGGTCTTTAAAAACAGCACTTGTCACATTATTTGGATACTGATATAGCTACAGAAACCGACTTAATCTCAAAATGAAGAGCAGCTTACATTTTTCTCATTACCTTTTGCTCAACTTAAATATATACATTTTTCAAGTCAGCAGCAGTCATTTTCACACAGGGTTTTTTTTTTTTTCAACGATCGACATACGTCCTGCGGGCACATTTGGTCTCTGCAATCAGGATGAAATATCTTATGTCAGATTAGTGGTCAGACACCTTTAAAACTGTACAGATGGCGATTATAGGTCTTTGGTTAACACTGCGGCGAAAAAGCCGAGCTTTGTTCTCCACAGCCCCTTCCTGAGCCTTTGACCTCCCACAATTAAATGAGGATAATCACCCTTGATCCTATTATGCTGAGTGATATATCCACCTATAAGGGTCTAAACACACAAATGTTTTCAGGGCTTAACACACCGATCCCAGAGCAGAAAAACGTGTTAGGAGTGAAGGCATTTATCTATGTACAGAACTGCCTCAAGTAACGCACTTACATACTGAAATATCTCTCACTCTGTCGTGATTTCATGCTGAATTACTACTCCCTTGAGCCTTCACCATAAACACACACTGAAATCACCACGTTAAAAACAGCCAAGCTTTTCTTTTAGCTTTCCTGGAAAAGGATTTCGTCCAGCTTTGTAGTCTACACCATGTAAAAGTGAAGGAAAACCCCTTCAGAGGCTTTAGATACTGTGTAACAGGGGCCAGTGTCTCAGTCACAAATGACTCGGGAAAACCAGACAAAGTGCTGACACAGCCCATGTATGGAGCAACATCTTGTCAGATGCTTTGGTTCCCTGTGCCTCCAGCGTTCACAATGCTATTATTCATAGTCAACTTTGGGATGAAGCCGGTAAAGTCACAAATGGGACATAAAGCGTTGTAGACACAACACAACAGGGCTTTAGAAAGTCAAACGTAGTGACAACACAAGGATGCTCATTGTTGAGAGTGGGTTATTTTACTGGACAACAGTGCTTATGAATTAGAGCTTTGAAACAAATTTGAATCAGCTCATCTGCTATATCACTTGATATTTGAAGTTGGTAGTTACATGTAGACAAAAAGCTTTTGTTCAGGAAAAGCAGGATGTGTGTTTTTCTTTGTGTCTGAGACTTAGCGGTAGATCACTTCCCTCCAGTTTTCAGTCATCGGCCGTCAGCACTCATCATTGTCATACTGTGTCCACATTTGAGAGGTTGTCGAACAGCAGAGGAGCATCAGACTTTGACTTTTGTCACGTTTCTTGTCAGCTTCTTTGGTACTTTTGTTGGAGATGCAGTCGCGTCCAGTTCCTAAAGCAGTGGTTCCCAGCCTGAGTGTTGGGAAGGACTCACGGGACTCCAACAAACTCACTGATTAGTCAGTCTGGAGAAAATGTTTCATAAACAATTCTGATCATCTGTGAATAGAGTTACGCAAAAATACATTTGCTGGTTTCAGCCTCCCAAATTTGAGGATTTGCAGTTTTCCTCTGTTTTGTCTTTATGAGTGTAAATATCTCTTGATTTTGGACTCTTGGTCAAACAACTTCACCTTGGGATCAGACTGTTTTCTGACTGCTTTATACACTTCATTTAAAGGACAATCAATAGATTGTTAGTTAGCTGCAGCCCTCGACAAGATAATTAAGGAAAGGAAAGCAGAAAGAAACAATGCTACATGAAATTCTGTTCATTTTTTTCAGATGTTTGTCCAATCTTTGCTTTGTTTTCTTGAACTTTAATGGATAATTTGGCCCTTTTTGGTCTTTAAGTATCAGAAAACAGATCATAGACTATTACATATGCGGTATGCATTGGGTCAAAAGCCAAAAATGTTTGGAGCCGCTGTCACAATAAGTCCATTAGAAAATGTGGTGCTGGTCTCCCTGCAGGGGTTTTATAGTGTCTGCTCATCTGGAACTCATTTATCACACAAACATATCATATTTATGTGGAGCTGACAGCTGATAGAGGGGTTACCTGCCTAAATGAAATATAACTTGAAGTGCAACCAGTGCCCCTGAAAAAAACCCTGACTGTAATTCTTTGAATCTGATCTGGATTACTTCCATGTGTGATTTTCCATGGATGCTGAGTTTCATCTGTCAGAGGAGAAGGGAACAAAGGGTTAAGGGTCTCATGCTCAGGGGAGAGATTTAACTTTTGCTGCTCTGTTTTGTTTTTATGACCCAGAGGAGGCACAACGGCTCTGTTGAGGTGGGTTTTTTTAGTGACTCTGGTCAGCTTTGAAGGTGAGGGCCCCTCTCTCCCCCAGGGTCATAACTCCACATATGAATGTCTGGTGGTGGGGAGCCGGGGGCCTCAGCACACAGAAAGGTTTCACTGAAACCCGTGTGATTTCTGGTTTAAGATGTTAACATTTAACTAGGCTTTAAACCGTCTTGTTTATGCTACTGAGCCTCTTTTGTGGACATTTTTGCAGGAATGCAGACACCGTTAGAGAACCAAAAGTGCTGTTATGCATGAAACTTTAATCAGAAGCTTTCATTGGAGCCTTGGTTACAGCATTGTCACAAGTACTGACTGAATTAGCCGCCGCAAGAGGCGTTAAGTGCCAAGTTGCAGGATCAAGAAAAGATTGTAATCCATATGCAATCCACACTGATTAACACTCAGTTTAACATTTAAACTCCTTTTATATAACTGCTACCAGATATTCAGATCTACTGGACTGTCAGATTTTTAAGGCTAGTTTTTGTAGGTCAGGGACACGCAGTTACACAGCAGGAATCTCTGAGACATTTTCCAATAAAGTCAAGTCTGTAGTGAGAAATGGTTGGATGTATTGCAGAAAAAAGCCCCCGCAGATTGTCACTCAATCGGTGAACTGAAATAGCGACAAAGTGGAAAATGATGTGTTATGTGGGACAGGCAGCACTCATCCTTGACTCCTGTGATGATCTTTATTGCTGCACAGATGGAGAGCAGTCAAATGGAAATGAGGAAACATTGCCTGTAACATCAGCTGTTTGTGTCCACAGTGTTACGATCATAAATTGTTGTTTTTTTAAAATAGGATGTTGGTGTAAAATGATAGTAATTAGGGATAAGTAATTACAGCAATCCTGGAAACTGTGTTTTGTTCAGTTATTTTAGATACATTATCCATTATTGAAATGTGTGTTAAGTCAATATATGTGGGGAAAAAAAGTTAATTAGTCACAGTTAAAAACAAAATGTGGTGTTTCCAGAAATGCACCACTTCATGCAGAGCTCCGGACTCCTCTGTCTACTTTTAGATGGATGACACCTTGTGGTCATCCTACATGACTGCATGATTTCATTTTTTTCCACACATTAGAGCTGCACCAGCTCTCAAAGCCTAAAAAGTACTTCTGCACAGGTGTTTTCATCTATGTTGTCTACCTCTTAGGGAGGGACAACAGTAAACATGGAAATGCAGTCAGACCTGATTTTGCTTTTTCTTTAGCAGTGTGGCATAAAGCAGGCAGGGCAAGTAATGTGTTTTCTCTTGCAATCACTTCTCACCTTCTCCACTGCCTGTTCATTGTTTCACACGGTAGTTATGTAGACAAATAGTATTTCTTGAATGAGAGGTCAGACCCACCCCTCTCTCAGACTGGCCAGACATTGGAGATCCTTGACGGTTTCAACGTTAAATCAGCTTGAGTTCTGCACAGGGCGAAGGAGGTCACAGCCTGAAGCAAATACATTTCTCCCTGTTCATCACAGAAATGACTGCGCATAGAAATCTCAACTGGCCACGCCTTGATCACTCATTGGTACATAGTTTAGTAACAATGTCATTACTAGCCTAGGTCCACCCACTCTCACCTGACGAGATGTCTAATCCAGAGTAACTGAAACACCTGTGAATGTGCAGGGCTTTAACACCTAATATTTGTAAACTATTGAAACAGGTGGTCAAACTGTAAAACACACACGGAGCAAGGTGCAAACCATGTCCATCAGCAGAAAACACACTTTTCTCAAATATGGGTGTTGAGTTAGTATGCTTATGAGACTGAGCTCAGGCTGCTCTATAATCATACTGAAGATCAGAGAATCAAAAGATCTAATGCAAGGACCATATTCCCACTTTACTCCATCACTGTCAACTAATAAAAAAGGCTGTCCTCTCAGGGAAAGATAGAGCTACTCAGCTGTATTACTGCAACTTGCTTATTGCAGAGCACTGCCGCTGAAGTCCTGGTGTGGTGGATAATTTGCACCACAAGGTGGCGACAGAGATTGTTGTCTGAAACTGTCGCACCACTGATAATAGTGGAGGAGTGCTGACAGAGCCACCGTTATCATTCAGTTGATTATCAGAGAGTTGGGCCCTGGAGAGAAATGTATTAAGCATCACAGTGCAGGAGACCAGATGTTCCACTGATCTCAGAGCAGGTAGGTGGTGGTGCATACAGCATGTGCATCTGTTGGATTTCACGCTGCGAAACATCTGATGTGTTAGCTTTGCCAAGCATTTGATCTTGTCTTAACCTGCTTGTTGTGTCAGAATTAGCAGCAGCTCAAAGCCATGGACTCAAAATGAGTTCTTCACAGGACAAAACAGATGAATAAGATGGTGATTTTGTCCATTTTATTAAAAGTAATGAACAAACAGCAAAACATTATCTGGCCAAAGTACAACAGATAATCCAAGACGGGAACAAATACTGATAAATTCTACACGGTTACAGTCACTACGCCCCCTGGAGAAATGCCTCTTGAAAACGATTAACATTTTAATTCTGCTGAATGTCATCCACAGCCTGGAATCTAACTCTGCTATGTTCTAAACACAAGATTACCACCCTATCAGAAAACTGCCATAAACACAACCCACCACATTAACAGAATCCCCTTATAGGCTGAGGGGGTCTTGTTTTTATGAGAGGAAAAAAACCACAGTAATCCTCATGTCAGCAGTTAAAGATAAATTTGAATATTTTACATGCATTATGTTCCACATGTTTAACTGTATCTTCACTTGGCAAGAAACATGCTCTTGTGTGAAGCGGGGGGCCATCTCATGCATGATGAGACAAACCAATAACACTTAACAGATGTTACAGTATTGATTTCAGGGCTCGGACACACATGGTGCATGACCTGGGAAATTCCAATGCTGACAATAGGACACAGTATTGAGAACAATCTCTGGGAAACTGCAAATGAGACTGATCAATAAGTGTAGGCTCAAAGATCTTGATGGGGTAGATACAGATTGATGATGGTGGAAATAGCAAGTGGCATCTCTTGAGAAGCTGTGAAATAACCTGTGCCTTTAAAACAGAGGGCACATCTACATTAATAACTTTAACACCAACATCTAAAGTGATACATCTGCAGAGAGAGAAGATTGGATAGTATCTAGGAAATAAAACTACCTGCAGATACATACTGTGCAAAGGCATTAGCCTTTTACATGAAATGCATGTAACACTGCAGTGACAACCTGCAGGATCTGAAAGTACAGCTGTTTGAGTGGCATGTAGTAACATCTAATTACACATTTTAACTGCATGTACTGTACAAATTCACAATGTATGCATGAATTTGAAAACAAATTCAGCAAATTAACAATATGCCCTATGTGGATGATTAAGGCTGCAACCAACAGTTACCGTCATTATTTATTACTGTGCTGATTAGTTTCTCAATTGATTATAGTTTTGTCTAAAGAAAAGTGAAAGATATTCAGTTAAATATCATGTAAGACAAAGAAAAGCATTAAAATACATTTAAGAAGCTGAATGTCTGGCATTTTTGTTTAAAAAATGACAAAATATTTGCTAATCTCCATACTAATTTTAAGACTAATCGATTAATTGTTGCAGCTCGAGTCATGGTTATAAAATCTGAGTGCAGTTTGTTGAATTCAGAATCAACTGTAGAAATACTTTAATTACAAATGCTGAAAAGAAAGCAGTCTAAGTTGTACTTGCTATGTTTGTGGCTACTTTTAAATCAACTTCATTTCTCCTTTTGTAATATTTACCCTTTTATTGTATCATAGAACAACGTGTAAAAAAGTAAAATGAACCATGGAGTCAAAATGGCCTTAAGCAATACAACACAATGACATCATTTTACCAGCTACTGAGGTGCTATTTGGTAGAACATCCTTTATAATTTCATCGTTTTCCAACAGTACAATTAAAAGTACATTTACAATCCCGTGTCATGGTTGTCCACTTAGTCCTGCAGACTATACATTCGAATTTCAGTGTGGTCCAGTATCTCCCATTTTATTAACACAACTGTACAACAGTCATAGTATTTGCTCGATTCTATTTTTAGACTTTCATATTAAACTCCTTCCAGAGGGAGAGGGGAAGAGAGAGACAATTTAATCAGATGGAGGTGTAGTGTCTCCCAAAGCTGGTGAGTCTAATCTTCTCCGGCAGGATGATGTTTACTGAGTGCTCCGGCTCTTCCTGGTTCACGCCGCCAGCCTCTCTCAGCAGGTGTTCCCTTTGCTGTCGAACAAGCTGGCTGTACTTGGCATTAGCCAGCCACGTCTCACAGCGGCCAAAGAACACAATGCCCATTGTGCCCAGGATGACCAGGCAGGTGAGCAGGGCCAGCATGCCGAAGCAGACGAGCTGACCATGGGTGACGAGGACACCGGGGGAGTGGACCGTCTCCTTCAGGGTGATCTTGAGGAGGTCTCTCTCAGGCGGTCTGAGGAGCTTGTGGAAGGTGTGAGCAGGGAGGGAGTAGTGCTGCGGAGTCAGCGCAAAAACTCTATGGTCCACAGGCCTGGCACCGACCGGCTTGGACCTGGCCTTCGGCTTGTGCTGCAGGGAACAAGTGGGACCTGTAAACCATTTCTGGCAAGCGCACCGGAAGGTTCCATCAGGTTGACCAATACACGTGCCCCTGTTGGCGCATGGCCTGCCGGCGCAGGGTGAGAGGCTGCTGGTGTCATTACAAGTGAAACCAGTGAAGCCGTGCGGACAGACACAGTTGAAGGCCAGGCCGTGGTTTGTACAGTTGCCACCGTTGAGGCAGGGGTTAGGCTGGCAGCTGTCAATGCTGATCTCACAGAAGTCTCCAGAAAATCCAGGGGGACATAAGCAGGAAGAGTAAGCTGCTGAGCCATCGGCATCAGTACACGTGCCTCCGTTCTGACAAGGAGAGCTGGAGGGCAGAGCAACAAAATGTGAATATGCAGCAGGGGAAATAAGGTTATACGCTTTATACTGCACAGCTTTACTACAGCATATTTTATCATGTGGTTATAAAACAGCCATCAGTGAAGCACCAAAATGGGTCCAGTCCAGGTAGATTTCATATGGAAGATGTTAATAGGACACTTTCCAGTTCTAATCCATAATTTGTGGGGTCCCTCAGGGCCGTGTCCTGGGGCCATTTTTTTAATCATATATTAATGAGTTAAAATCTACCTGCTTCTGTACCCTCTTTTTCATACAGATGGTGCAGCATTTATTACATCACAATAAGCTTTCTCTGTAGTCCAGTGAAAACCATGCATCTTCAAATACGCCGATTTTAATTTTTTACAATGAAGGATTAAGAGTCCTCAATGGGTTGACAAACGTCCCCTCTTCTAAATCTGAATTAATCATTCATGAACCCATTATAATATCTAAAAGATGAATTGTCACAAAGCTGAAAATGGGGCTGTTTTTATAAGCTCATGAAAAGTTTACATTTTGGAGATACGTGGTTTTCATAGCTGCAGCCTATTGCATCGTGTCTCTGATAATAAATGTTCGTTTCACTTAGAGATAGCTGAGGCCAATCCTCTTGGATGCTGAAGTCAGACTGAATCATTAGTTAAGGTAGGTCAGACAGTAATTGCGTCAAAAACTACTGTTAATCATTTAGGTTTGTTTTTAGATGTGAGCTCTCAGGGATGGCTGTGGCACTGAAAGCACTTAATTAGTCAAGATTTTCCCGGGACTTCCCAGACTTTATTTATTTGGTGGGGCACAAGTTCAATGCCTCTCTCACTATGGTGCCATCCAACCATATAGTTCTCCACAACTCATTAAAAACAAGCTTCAGACAGCATAAAATGTTCTAAAATGTCATTTTTTTTTATAATTACTAAATTAAATAAAGCTCTTATTAGACAAATATACTGCTACAGTCTTTGGAAACTGATCCAGGATCCTTTAAGCAATGTGATGATATGATCTTTTGTCAAATTTAAGCCAACACATTTCCAAGTGAATTGTAATTAAAAGTAATAAAAGTAGTGAATGAGGTTTTTGTTTTGTTCAATGTCAAGAATGTTTTGTGTTTGAATGAGTTAATACTTCACAGTGGAGCAGTTAAATACAGCACATTTGCTGTATTGTGATGTATATCAATATCAGAATAATTATTTTTTACTATGGTTGTCTATAAAATCCTAAAAAAATATCATTTTGTCCAACAAACTACAAAATGTTTGCCATTTTTACTGAAGAACAACTTGATCAATTCAATTTGTTGCTGTTGCAGATTAATCTTCTGATGAGCAACTAATCAATCAACTAATCATTTCAGCTCTAGAACAGTACAGTTATTAATATCGTGATACTGATTTCTGTCATTTTGCCCAGCCCTTATGAAAAACAGCGTATTGCTAATTAAAACTCTGAACCCGTGAGTAAGAAATAAGTATCTAAAAGCTGAGCTTTGCTGCTGCAGTAATGTTCCTGCACACACACATGCAGCTTATCTGATCGATGCAGCCGTGCTTCACAAAGTGTGCTGATGAAAACCCAGGATAAAAACAATCAATGTCTCTAATAGTAGCTTGTGTAATTACACAAGTTCCTAACAGTCTGTCTCGATGAGTCAAAGAATAATAGCTCTGGCATACTTTTCAGACATCTCTAGTGTCTCATAGAGGAGCTGATTAATGAAACCTCATGCAGGTCTTTTAATGGAGATGAATTCCCCTGGCGTACAAGCGAAGCTCCAGTTGCTCCTTGTGAAAATCATAATAAGACTCAAATGATTGTTTGGGTTTTTTTTTTTTCAGAGGAGGAGAGCTGTCAGTTCACCGACATTGAGCTGTGGGCTATTGAATTTTCGGTGTGCTCACATCAATAACAAGGTTGGCCTGATGGAGAACAAACATGGTGGTATTCAGAGTCTGTGGGCCGTGTCAGCTGGATGCGTCTCCAGAGAGCCTTTCATATGTACTTGACAGGCGGGAGGAGGATTCCTCCACGGATCGTGTAATCCAGCATTGTAATGGCGGACGATGAGGTGATTTCTAGTTTGAAAGGAATGATCTGCGCTTTCTGCTGTGGACCCTTGTACAATGTTGAGCATTTCAAGACGTGGTATTTCCTTAGAATTATTATCCATTTCAGTGGTCTGTATAACTGCTGTATTTAGATACCCCTCATACCCGACTGTGGGCCAGTTCTGGTACTTTGAAGGATTCGACCCATGAAGGTGGGTCCTTCAGAGGACCTGACTGAACCTGCGCCTGATCTCCCAGATGATTACAAAACTAATGATGCTTTCAGCTGTTCTTCACCAACTCATAAAGTCAAACATTTCCAGGAATTTGTCCTCCACTTGCTTAAATAGTGTGAAATGTCACCAGTTGCATTTTCATGAGTATATGTGTCAAAATATGAGCCTCAATGTTTCAGTTTAACACAGAAAGAAGAGACTCCACACAATGTACCTGGTTAATGGTAAATATTGTATATCCATATAACCTCTGTTTATGTGCGATGCTCTGCTATAACACACACAGGCTATTAACACAAATACACAATATTGATAATACCTTGCTACCATTAGCATATTTATCACCACCTAAAGGCAAATTCCTGATGAATAGCTTATGGGATTTCCCAACAATGTGGGAGATGGGGACAGTGTGAATGTCTCATTAAATTATGGCCTGAGGAGCAATGGATTGTGGGATATTGACAAATGCAAAGTACACGTCAGCTGATTCCTCCTAACACCAGCACAAGAAGGCTGAATTTCTGGCCACATTCTGTAAAGAGAAGCTTTTCAAACGCGACAGCCTTGTCAGCCGATTATGATGTACTGAATTGGGATGATGCCTGTGATGTTGCCTGGGTGCACACCACCAGCTGCTGCATAAAGGTGTCTGCTTGTCAACAGGAGCACAATACACGTGGCTGCTGATGTATTTATGACAGCCGAAGCTGGGGAATTCATGCTCTGAAATTCCTTCTTTCTACATCTGAGGATTAATGTGCTTGAGATGAAAGCAAAATGTATGCCCGCAGGAAAATTGTGTTTGTTTTGGCAATGTATGCACAGTCACTCTGCTGTTATTGCGTTGCCATTACTGACTCTGAGCATAGGTTGGCCTAAACATGCAGAAAGCTACAGATTTCCAGAGCTGCAATGGGTAGTCGATTAATCAATTAGTTGATTGAAAGAAAATTCTGCAACTGTTTTGATAACCGATTAACTGTCAGTCATTTTTCAAACAAACATGTCAAACACTTGCTGGTTCCAGCTTCTTCAGTGTAAGGACCTGCTGCTTTTCTTTGTCATTTATAATAGTAAATGAATATTCTGTACTTGATCTTAAAACTACTATAATCTACTTTTTTATGACAATATGTCAAATCGCAATTGGACAGTGTCAAAGAATTGACCATGAACCGTGAGAGAAATATCACCCAAATCTGCAGCTCCCCCTCGGTTTTATGGTGCATCACAGGTTATTCTTTAGCTGTTCGAGCTACAACTGTACTGTTTTGGTTCACACACCACTTTCAAAGCACCATTTCCAGCCACAGCACGCAACAGTTTGAAGAGGAAAAAGCTGTAAAAACCTACTATACACAACCTGCTCTGCAGCAAATGGCGGACTAGCACAGTTAGCTGGTGAACATAGAGGAGCATTTAGAAGAGACACAGTTGGTGGAGAACAAAAATAGAGCTAAAGAGAGTTAATATTTGCAAAGTGGCCAGAACTGCAAATTGCTAAGTTCACCGCATCAGCTAAAGGTGATGATATATCACTGTTGAGCTCACGACTTGTTTTCACTGCCCCCAAGTAGCCCAAAAAAAATCAGATCTTAAAGATTTAAAGTATTCCCACTGTCCTAAATCAGTGCATGTTTGGTTCCAAGTTGTGTCAGGCGCCTGGACTTGATGCAGATACAGTCTTTTGCGGCTGTTGTTCATTATCTACACCATGTTCTTCTTTACCTTTATGCAGGGTCACAGAGCTACATGCCAGAAAAGTCAGCCCTCTGAGAAAAAGTTGAATTTCCAACCAGAAATAATGAGCTGGAGCCCCGCTCAAGAGGAGTTTCCCTTCACAAAGGTGGAAACTTGCCAGTTCCCACATTTTAGCATGCTTGTGTTTGCAGAGGTATTATATCAAAGCAAACTTTTCTGCTTGTCTTACAAATGTGCAGCATCCCTCTGGCCAAATACAAATCACAACAGCCAATCTGGCTATATTTTGTGCAGTGCAGTCAGGAAATAAAGAACATCCAGTGTATCCTCTAATTGCCCACCATTACAAGCTACGTATACATTAGCCACAGTGTGAGATGGTGTCGACTGGCTGCAGAGAGCGCTGACGAAAATCTGCACAGCGTATTGATTATTGCTCCAAATGGAGATGAGGATGTAAAGCAACAACAGTATTCCTTTAGTTTAATTAGAGATTCAAATAAAAGATGCTGGTACCTGTTTGAGAGACAAAGTCCTCTCCTCAGCTGGCAGTTTTCACCCATGTAGCCTTGGGGACAGATGCACAGGTATCCCCCCTCTCCCGTCTCTATGCAGGTGGCATTTCCAGCACAAGGCCTGGATGAGCACAGGCGAGTATCTGTTGTTTTTTTTTAAAAAAAACATGCTGTTTTTAGATCTTGAGAGCTCTCTCTCGTCCTCTGTCTGTCTCTGCCTGTTTTTCCCTCTCGCCTTTGTTTCCACTCTCGCACACATTCTCGCCGCAGCATCTTGTCACCAAGAACAAAACTGAGAATATAACCAACCAGGCAAGCAGCTCATATGCTCCAGCAGAACAGATGTACTGTGTGTGCTGATAAAGGGGTCGCACTGAGCCAGAAGCCAAAAAAAATCTTTTAATCTTTTTCCTTTGTTTCCTCGTTTGCTTGAGCGTGGTAGATGCTATGGGAATTATTAGTTAAGTGATTCATTTAAGTAGGGGTATTTGAAATGGAAATGATGCATCTACACTTCATATCATGCGCTTTGCTCAATAGCACAAAAGCATCTATTTATGATGCAGAACTCTGCAGTTATATTGCGGCTTCAGCTTTCATCATTGACCCAGTTTTCTCCTTAATTATCTCAGTCAGACATTTTCTGCTGTAACTGCCCTCCTAAAAATACAGCTAACTATATTCTTCACCCGCCTCATGCGGTGGCAACCTGTGTGTCCCTGAAGCTCTGTGACTAACCTCTGGTATGTCAGGCAGCGTTAGCAGGCGGATAGAGATGGGAGTGTCTAGGGCAGCTTAATGAGACTCACCTTGGTCACACAGGCTGCCCACCCAGCCCTCCTCGCAGATGCACTGCCATGCCTTCTCACACGTGCCGTGCAGGCAGCCGGGGAAGGACACGCACTGCTCACAGTTGTCTCCCTGCCACCCTGGTTTGCACCTGAAAGAGGGAAAAGGGGAATAATCCTGAACTATAAATATGCCACCCACAGAGCTTTGCAGCCCTCCTCTTGTCCTCGTTATTCCCACATGCTTTTTTCTCTCTGAAAGTAAAAGGTGTGTTTGATTATGCAGTAAAATTCCTCAAACGCTAACAGTGACAGAATACAGTCATTTTGGCTCAGGAGCAGGTACAGTAGCATTTGCCAGAAAAAAAAATTTCAAACTGGGCAGGCTTTGTTAACCGAAAGCTTTTGAGCTATCTGTCAGGATAACAATGGTTTTTACTGTTCAAACAAAGGGATGATTTGACAGTTGACTTATCTACTTAACACACAGTGGAATTCCAAACAAATCTAGACAAAAAAGCAGGATCCAGTTGGCTGGATTGCGATTGCATTTGTCCAAGGGAGAAACAATTACAGTTCCAGCGTTTTATGGAAATGGGGTTGCAAAAGGGGGTACTTGGTTATCATCTACACAGGAATCTGGGGTCATTTTCGTACCTGCACTTCCCTGGCTTCTCACAAAACCCATTTTCTGTGTTGCACCCCGCGCTGCATTCCCAACCTTTGAGACAGAGAGAAAGGGACAGCAGCGTGTTTGCACCAAAAATAATAATAAAAAACATATAAATCATTCAGAGCATTTAAATATTCATCCGTTATACTTTCTTCCCACGCAGAGTCGGTTCAGAAAAGAGTTTTTGGTTTTGTTTTTTTTAATCTCTTTGTGTCTCTGTCAGAAGTCCCAGCGGACTGATCAAATGCTCAGATTACCTTTGGCGATGCCTGTCACGACCAGAATTAAGACCACCGCCGCGAGTTGCATCGTAATGTCGAGCAGACCCCTCTTTGTCCTGGAAAATATAAAGCGGGTTAAGTCGCAAGAGGAACCCCGTCCGTGAGGAAACCATGTTTTCTCTCACAGATATCTCATTACTCAAAAGTTCATTGAGGATAAGAAAAACCTTAAATGCAGCATTGAGACGGACGCTTTGCAGATATGACACATTTTCTATGGCGCTCTGAGATGTATGTTTAGTTAACTGTTACATCACTGGAGTTTAAAATGTAATTCCTGAAAGGGTCTCATAATGAAAATCACTCTCAGGGTAAATTTAAATTGGAATAATAATGTGATTCTTCTCCTCTTGAATGAAATTGACGCACCTGAACCACACGCGTCTGCTCCCGAAGGTATCCATTACGCACAGGCAGAAAAAGAGAAAAGCCATTTCATTCCAAAAATCATCCCATTATTCATGTCAAAAACCTCATTAACTTAAATTATCTCGTGGCATCCGGAAAATTGCCTCACCTATGTCCCTCCGGCGCTCTGACTCCAAGTGGCTTCGCTCATATTTCTTTGATTTGATGGGACTTTCTTTTTTTTTTTTTTTTAAATCCAAGCGTCGAGCTATTGAAAGTGATACTACAGGTGTACAGTGTGGCGGTCCGGCTGCCGGAGGAGGACCTGGACGTTTTGACGGGGATGCTGCATCGTGCGTCGTCCCAGTGCAACACGCTCCTCCCACCTAAAGAGGGAGAGGGTGCTCGCAGTGCGACCCCCAGACAAGTCATCCACAAGTGCTGTGGCACATGAAGCGCTTGCATTTTATCCAGGCGTTGATTTATGCCTGAGCAGAAGCTCTTGTTAGAGAAGCAGAGCCATTAACGCTTTCAAATCAGCTTATTTCATGCTTTTTTTTCCTCCTAATTCGTTATTAAAACACAGTTCAATCTAGAAGATAGATTGAAGTGATTGAGTGTCAGCCACGAGTGAAGGAAATATTCAGAGCAAAGTAACAATACTGCAAAAAATACTCCACTACAAGTAAAAGTGTTCACAATCCTAAGCACAGAGGTCTTGTCAGCTAAATGTCCTTGAAGTGTTCAAAGTAAAAGCAGTCATATTGCATCAGGATTGCTCCTTTCAGTGTTGTATTATTATACATAGCGAAAAGTCTTGGATTTTCTTTTTGAAAACAGCACAAAGACAACCAATTTAATGTTTTACCTCATCAGTTACAATGACTTTTGTAAATATCTGCTTATTCTGAATGTGGAATGCTCCAAAAACACCTGTTTGGAACATTCCACAGGTAAGCAGGTTCATTGGGAACAGGTGATAGCATCATGATTGGGTATGAAAGGCGCATCCTGAAGGCTCAGTCGTTCACAAGCGAGGATGGAGCGACGTTCACCACTTTGTGAACACATGATTGTATGAAAGATGTTACTGGACACTTCATAAAAACAATGTTGATAAACATAATTCATTTGCAAATTATTTCCTTCCGTCATTTTATTCATGTTTTACACAGCGTCCCAACTCTTTTGGAATCGAGGTTGTAGTATACAAATATATAACCATGTACTGTAGTATATAGTATAGCATATTTCAGTTGTAGCTGGTTGAGATGAAGCTAATCTTACCTCCATAATCTACAACAATCCATTTTATTTTATGAGATAACTGTATGTTTTGTATGAAAGTCCTCATCTAAAGTAACTACTAACTGTTGGTTTCAGATCGATGTGGTGGAGTAAAAGATTTGCAGTACAAGTATATTTAATTCCATTCCTCCACTGATCTCTGCTGACCATTACCTTATCAAAATACACAGTATAAAAAAACACATGTACCACACAAAAAGTTTTTGAACAAGTCAACCTAATGAACGAATTCAGCCTCTCGCCCCATTTTAAAATGATATTGAATGACTTCCCTTACACAGCGCCTACCTGTCATACATAATAATGCCCCATTCTATTCTTAGGCCTCTTATTGCTGTCATACTTCCCAAGGGCAGAGAATGGTATTTTCCAGCCCGTGAAGTATATGGCTTATCGTCCAAGGGACTAATTATGAGTTCCAGTTCCTTCAGACATGATTAGATCGGCGATGAAGACTTTGAAAATGGTGGTCAAGCCACCATCAGGGGAAATCTACTACTGTACTCTCTTTAACTGTGCAGGCAGAAGGAGCAGGCTGTGTGTTATGCAGGTTTGTAGGTGTCAGAGGAAGAAAAGAAGCACAGTTAATGTTTCCTCGTTGGCTGAATGATAAATGACAGCACACACAAACCCTCACCGTTCCAGATATGATCAGTTTTCTCCGCGGTCTAGACGAGAGCACAGGCCGCGAATGCATGTATGAACGCAAATAAGCAGCAAATCATTTTTTCATTTGGGTGGGGGTAAAGAGAGTAAGAGAATCTCCCTTTTCTTCTCACGCGTAATCAATCTGCATTTGCCAGAGCAAGAGGTAAACAAGGACACACACACCTGCACACACATGTTAGAAACAGAGCAGCCCCAGCAGATGTGAGCGCAGGTGAAATGGATATCTCCTCAGATTTGATAGAGTCTTTTGAGGCGTCAGCTCTCACATCCCCCGGTTCAATTTGGCTCTTGTGTTTATTTTCAAACCTCCAGAGATGGAGCTCATAGCACGGGCGTAACATTAAGGCGGTGATGTAATTCCCTGCCGCAGATCTACCAACCAGATCCCACATCACTCAGTCTCTTTTTAATGAAATGTCTGAGGTTAGTATGTGCTTTATTAAAGTGAAGGGGTCATCAATTGATTCATCCCCTCAGTACTGATCCCATCTGGTATCTGATCTTTTATCTGCTCTGGTTCAAGGTGCTCCAGGTATAAAGTGGATATTATGGATCCAAGGATATGAGTGTGTGAGTGTGTGAGTGTGTGTGTGTGTGTGTGTGTGTGTGTGTGTGTGTGTGTGTGTGTGTGTGTGTCTTGTTGCTTTGTGTCATTTATGACAAACTGCACTGTGTGCATGTGCGAGACCATAGTGTAGATTTTGGTCTTAATGTGTTCGTTACAACTCAGCTGATTAGTTAACTGAAGAGTGGATTGACTAAAAATTGTTGAAGGTGTTATACGCAGGAAATGTTTACAGTCAGATTGACCCCTGACACACAGCCCAGTGCACCACCTGCACCATCACATACCAACGTAAGGCGGTATATTACAGCAGTGTACCTGACTATGACTGTGTACCTGAACATGTTATTAGATAATATGCTATCATGCGTTAATGCCATTGTTTGTGTCTGTGAACAAACAGCTTTAACTAGCCAGCGAGTTTAGCCGTCGTCAGTCCAGCTCGCTAATAAGCATAGTTAGTAGACAATAATTACGTGTCATGAGGTTAACGTGATTATGCTCACTAGTAATATGTCAAGTTACAGACCACAGTCAACAAGTCAACATCAGCCCGGTCGCTACCTTTTCATAAAGCCCCGACCTCACCTGCGCACTGTTATTGGCTGGAGGCTACACACCCACTGCCCAAAATGTCCCAAACATAAGACAACACAGGAGGGCACGTTTACCTGATGATGGAGCCAGTTGAGAAGTTAAGGGATCACCAAAGAGGTTTAATCATCCTGGAGCGGAACATGAATGTGTGTACCAAATTTCATGGCAACCCATCCTGCATTTGTTGAGATAATTCATATAATTTCATAATTTGGAGCAAAGCAGTGGACCATTAAAGAGCCGTGCTGCTAGCGTCTCCAGCTGCAGCTTCTCAGATGTAAATATCTGCTGTTTTTCTTCAGTAATGATAGATACGTCAGCTTTGAGAACTCGTGATGGGAACTATTCTCTATTTTCTAATCAATTTCTATTCATAATCAACAGATGAATCGTTAATGAGTTCCAGCTCTGGTGTCTGTGTCTGTATTTATGTGACAGGTGAAGTGTAAATCACACTGCGGTCAGACCTCATTTCCACTAATTATGCGTCTGCTGGGAAGGGGCATGGGACTCTGATCTCAGTAATTCAGGAGCCTTATTTCTAATCTCTGTGAAGGTAATTCCCACACTGAGCAGTTTGCCCTCTCCACACAGGTGAGGGATCATTACATGCCACAGAGGCACAGTTAGACCAGTGTATTACCAGCTTTATTTCACTTTTAGATTATTTCACTTCCAGTCCACTAAATGATTTCATCTGAATTCTCAGTGCGCAGATGCAAAATGTGAGAAAAAGTCTATCTCTAAAATCTGATTAAAGAGATCTCCATTCGGTCGACATATACCAGACGTGCTGCGGGTTTTGATACAGATCATTTCATTCACACTCTCAGATGCCACACGTTGGTTTGCAGGAAATTAATCTTGAGTATTGAATTCTAAACACAATTAGCTGGATAATAACACATGGTCCGTGCCTGTCCGGTGGCTTTCAGGCTGATCATTAGGACGCATCATTAGACGGGCGATGACGCCAGGAGTAGCTCATTAAGGCTCATTTACGGACATGATGTACAACAGTGAATCTGCCTCTCCACAATGTATAAACACCACCTATGCAAACACACGCGCACATTCAGGTTAAAAATGCTTTTTTATGTTGGGTAGAAGACGTGGTCACACTTTGATTATAGCCAACAAATTACAGCATTAATATTTTGCTCACACAAAGTACCAATGGAATACTGATTGTGTACAAGGGAAGAAAAGCTAGAAATAAATTACACCACCATTATTTTTTAAATTACTCATTATGTGCAACCCCAATTCCGAAGAAGTGGGGATGATGTCTAAAGCATAAATAAAAACAGAATGAAATCGTGCAGTAGTCCATTCAGTAATATCCTTCATGCAATCATGTGTTCACAAAGTGGTGAACCTCGCTCCTTCCTCGCTTGTGAACGATTGAGCCTTTCCAGGACGCCCCTTTCATACCCAACCATGATCTATCACCTGTTCCCAATGAACCTGTTTACCTGTGGAATGTTCCAAACAGGTGTTTTTGGAGCATCCCACATTCAGAATAAGCAGATATTTACAAAAATCAATTGATGAGGTAAAACATCAGATATCTTGTCTTTGTTCTGTTTTCAAAAAGGACACATTCTCAATGCCCTTTTTGACATTGTTGTATATAATATAATATAATCCAATGCTATTAATTATGTATAGTAATACAACACTGAAAGGGCAAACTCTGATGCAATCTGAGTACCTTTACTTTGAATACTTTAGCTGACATTTAGCTGACCAGACTTCTGCACTTAGGATTTTGAACACTTTTACTTGTAATGGAGTATTTTTATACTGTATTATTGCTACTTTTTACATAAGTAAAGGCTCTGAATATTTCCTTGACTCATGGCTGACACTCAGGTAGTTACAGCACACAGTGCAGACAGATTCTTGCCTGCACTTTGTCAACTCAAACTGTATGTGCCACTTTTAGTCAATAAAGAAATCTTGATTGTAACTTGATATAATTTTGATATATTGACGTTCATGGTGTGAAGTAAGTGTATTCATCTGCTCAGTTGCTTACGATGTGATGATATGACAGGATGTAAAAGCTTGTCTTCTTCTCTTAGTTTTGATTGAGAGGTCGATCCTACGTTGAATCCCAAAACTACATCACTGTTTCCCAGTATTATATAATTGTATCATGCAACTATTATATACTACAGCTTCTTCCCCAGCCACGATCATGTGTGGCATGTTAGGAAGTTCACCATTTGACACACGGTATTGTACCTTGTATTCATTAATTAATCTTATTACCATCTTACTCATATTTGTACTGATATACCTACCCAGTATTTTATTCGTGCCACATATGTACTAAATAACTACACAGTAATTTGCCGCAGAACATTTATCACATCTATCAACAGGATATCTTACCACTAATATGAGGATCATCCCCTGTTGAAGAAATTTGTGCAAAAGACCTGAAACTTACTGTGCTGCTGAATCAGACATTGTGCAGCGCCTCGTCATTTCAGGTAACTCCTCTGTAGCTGATAGATGGAGGCATTTTTTTCCAGTCAAATTTGGTCTCTTGGCACCAATTTTCCTTGTCATAAAGATTTCATAATGCCACATGATTGCATGACAGTGTCATTATGCCAGCTTCACTCCTCCTGTCTCTGTGGGTAAGAGGCTGACAGACAGAGAGAGGGGATATCTTTGTGTGTGAGAGATACGGCAGCTAATTCTATTTTTTGCCCCCTCAACTCCCAAATACATTCAGTAATTAGTCACAAAGGAGAAACCTGCATCTGCCGTCGGGGATGACTGGCTTATTTAATTGCATGGCTGGGTGAAAGGTGAAAGATAAAATTGCGCTGTGACTTCCTCAGTGATTTGGCTCCTCTTTCTGTAGCTTTCCTCAGTGTGAGTCCTATTACATCAACTTCACCAGCTTTGATGTCCAGACAGGATACAGGAGGAGGTGTTGTATCTCCTTCAATGAGTCCTGTAGGTAGTTGAACCGATGCTATATTACTCCTATGGACAAAACACTTCAGCCCCTGAAGGATGCTTTCAGTGCCAAACAACGACAGCATGCGCACCGCAGTCCGGATAATACATCACTCTCTTTATTGTCAGCGTGCTTTTTAGCCTGAGTGCAGAATTCTGGGATAGTGGCTGGAAACAGAAAGCACATTTCTCTCTTTCAAATATACCAATTATATGGAAGGTGGAGTAGAGACGATCCGTCTAGTCCTGACTACCCTGCATTTTTCCTGGCTCTGTCCTGAGCTGTAACCGCTCTGTAGTATTGGCCTCCAGGGTGTTGGCAGAGCTTCAAGCACCTTCAGCTCCAGCTCTCATTTTTGTGCTAAATCTGCTCAGAATATTCTCCAGTAAGAAAAACTGAGGAGTTTTAAAGTGTTAGCCTCAATATTAGCCTCCTTTCCAGCTCCTGCGTGCGTTAGCAAGTCTAATGACAACACACTGATGGCGTTGATGGTATTGGCAATTTAGAAGACTCATCAACTGTTCGAAGGCAATGAGTCATTTAATTGTTATGTATCGAGCTCAGTGTTCATACAGGATGATTGATGTCATTTTATGTTAATTCCCTTGTCTGCTGTCTTGTTGAGGGTCATGTCCTCTAATCAATAATACACACATGAACTGAACAAATGAATGTACATCAGCTTGCTCATTCCTGCAGTGCTCATACTGCTGTTTTTGCACAGATGTTACATCAACTTGAAGCTTTCTTCTGTGCAGAAAAGAATGTGATTAATCTTTTTCCTTTAAAAGAAGGCTTTTTTTCATGCGTATCTCAGAACAGGCACAAACTGGAAACCGAGACTTGCTTTGACTTTCTGATGCAACACTTCCTTTAATCTGCGGCCATCCAAAAAGCACCTTCACACTTCAAATACCACCGGACGGTCGTCAGGCTTTTAAGTATCCTTTAAAATGTAAAAGAATAAGAGTTTTCCATTGATTGATGAGGGAGTGTTTGGTAGTAACAGTTTAACCTCAAGCAACCTCAGCCAGGATCTTGTCATCTCCAATATTGCCATAGTGGTATTTCATTAGATAGCTCAATGGTTTTTGGTGTTTAGATCATGTTTAATGCAAAATAGCTGTATGCAACCTCCCAGCATTACCACTGTTAAAACTGTCATAATAATTGATCACTGCAGCAAATCAGTGCCCAGCCTCTGTGGCTGTACAGACAGCAGCCGCCTGACATATAAAAACCCATAAACGCTAACTGATCTGCAGCAGGCGGGAATTAAATGATGATATTTGTGGAATTTGCCATCTGCTCGGATGTGAGCATGTGTGTAGAGATGTTAACTAAATTTCATTAATGGAGATAGTGTCGTCGTTATCTCCATAGCAACTGTAGCCTCTTATTGTCAGGAAAGCACTGAGGTCATGGAGGAAGCAGATGGACAAGACTGATAGTTTGCAAGGGAAAAGGGGGAGAGTCAGAGACGCAGGCGAAAGAAGAAAGAGAGTGAGGGAAAAATTGGAGGAATGACTTCACCTGATGCCGGTTATTCCTGTCTTGTTACCATGGGAACAGGAGGATGATGCTATCTTTTGGGGTGTGTTGCACCTTGCTAAGAGTTTGCATCATCAAGATATAACATATTGATCACCCTGAAGGAAGAACCACGTGATGTCCGGAAACAACCTAGACAGTTATCAAAGTGTACAGTTGCACTGAATCAGATAAGGCTGAAAACTGGTGCCGCGCTGCTCTGCATAGGTAAAAAGGAAGAGTAAACTATTTCACACATAGTTCCTGGTAAATTACTGGGTTAACCTTTCAGGCGCCACTAATGAGTTTCACCACACACACATGCAGCTACATTTAGGAACATTTCCGTGTTGCACCTTTTCACACATGACACGGCAACACGGGCATAGATGGGGGAAGGTCCAGTCCAGCAGATGGCGGTAATGCAACACTTATGGATGCCAACCTCCATAAAAATCAACAGAGGAAGAAGAAAAAGGGGCAGGGCTGGATGCGTGTGGCAGAAGACGTCTCGTTAGTGTTAGAAACATGGCGGGCGAGGAGCTGTTTTTGTTCGCTGCTCTTCTGATGTTATTCCACCAAGTCTGGAAGACAAGTAATGCTTTTTCACAATCTATTAATGAGTCGCAGATTCAAATATGTCAGTCACGGCTTGTGATTGGTCCGCTCCACGTGAGAGTGTATTCGAAATGTTCCTGAATATTTCAGGGATGGACTGCAGATGTGAAAGGGACCTTGCAGTATTAGTCGCAGCACAGTCATGTCCTGTTAGTACTGATATAATGCTTTACTGTCTCCAAGCTAAGAAAATGAGAGACAGTTTCACCATTTCCATCACGTTCAGCTTTGTAGTTAATGAGTCCATCTGTTTGAAATCCTCACTGACTTAAGAGCCTTCCTGCAAAGGCCAACAAAAGTTTCATTTCACGCTTTGATTATTTTGTTGCAAGTCTGCTTTATAATTTTCAGACGGTTTCGCGACTGTGTGCGTTGTGCTTGCATTTCTTTGCATATGAGCCTGTCCACGTGAAGATGCATGGATGTTAAAGTGTTCCTCTGTTCAAATGGTCTCCGTGGCCTTTTGCAGATCTCTCTAGAAAGCCAAGGCAGAGAGCGAAATTGCACAGGCGCTGGCGAGGGCTGATAGCCAGGCACTGAAGTAAACAAATACCACAACTGACAGACAGAATAGGTAAACGGCCCACAACACTTGCTGACTGAATATGTCTGCTATTTATTGGTTTTCCCCAGGCACTGATTAAACACAAGCCTTCGCTGCAAACAACCACTGATGCTACATTTTGCGATTTATGTAACTGATTGTCAGAGGTCAGTTAATTTGCTGGTGAATATATTAAAACTGTTAATGCAATAACATCATTTTACCTCTGTCTATACAGCTGCCACCCCTTTAGCTGTGATTTTAGTTTATTAATATGAAGCCTGTTCATGTGCCTTGGAGGCGTTCTGCTGCCATTGCTGCGTCCATATGTTTGTCTCAGAATATAATAGAGATTAATGGTGTTGCTACAGCGCTCTGTTTGCTCTCTCCTACTCCGAGTTCTCGAGCTTATATCCATTACCAACCTGCATCCTGTCTGTCAACACACATAAACAGTATTAAAAGACACAGCAGAGTGGGTGGAAAGCAGACAGCGAGGGAAGACCTGAGCTTACACAACAATAACAGGGAGTCTGCAATGATACTTACAACTCACATCACTCATCCAACCTGCTCAACCTTTTTCCTGAATGACTCATCTTGAATAATCCAACCCCCTCTCTCACACAGACTATTGAAGAAATGATCGTTCATCCTGACAAATTCCATAATATTGTTTGGCACTTCCTCAGGCAATACCACCATATTTAAAGCTAAAATAACGCATTAGTTCTCCTTGAGGAAAGGAATGTAATGTGCGTCCTGACCTCCTCCCCATCACCTGATCAAGTCCAAGGCCCAGCACCTGTCACTCATCCTGATGAGCTGAACACCTTCAAGCAGCATCCTCTTCACTGAGACTGAGCTAACAGCATCCATAAAAGCCTGCTGAGTGTTGAAGGAGCAGACAATAAATGCAGGCAATCTAGAATAAGTTGCACAATCTGCTATAGTGACGCCTTCAAGATCACCAGTTTTGTTTTTTTGTCTGGGAAGCTGATCAATAACTGCTGAATTGCACATGACATTTTTTCACTTCTGAGGGCCTTGGCTAAAGCTGGTGAGAATGACTGTCAAATACAGGGTTCGTGCAAAATCTTGAAAGTTTGTATGCTAAAAGTTAAAGGTTGGGATTATGCTTGAATTTGAATATACTGAAAAATGCTTGTTTTTCAGCATAACCTGGTGTTTCATCTACACAAATGTAAACCAAAAATCGTTTAGTATTTGAAATGAAGCGATCCCATTGTTGTATTTCTTTGTTGTCTCCCAGCTTTGAAATATGCAAGCATTAAATATTCATAATCAAAACAAAGTTAATATGCACGGCTGGTAAAACAAACAAAGTGACAGTATACAGTGATATTCTGTGAACTTTATTTTTCACAATTGCATTTATAGTAACAATTTAGATATGATGTGAAAGGCTTCAAGAGTCGGCAGATTTTTGGTTTAGATAACTTGAAAGTGCTTGAAAAGTACTTGAATTTTACTCCTAAAATGTTGTATGAACCCTGCAAACAACAAAAAAAAGCAAGAAAACAAAAGATTTAGAAGAAAACAATCTATAAACATTTACTGTTTGACCAAATAGTGCCCAAAATGGGGATAGTAGGGGTTATGTTGCTCAAAATGAGTATAAAATATCTCAGATAAAATACTTGTACACACATCCACACAGCTTCTCTTTAATGTCTCTTCAGTAACATATTTAGACCCTTACTGTTGGTACCTCAATCAGTAATCAGTCAAGTGTTTTATCCGCTCTTTGCACAAATTGACCATCATTTATCAGCAGGGCTTCTCAAGTGTTGCTCATCAATTCTTGTCACTCGTCCGTTAACTCCTCTGAGATTTCCAGCTTTCCTATCGGGATGAACTATTAGAGGAGCTGGGCGGGCTCTGTGGTTTTACTGCGAATCCTTTCTGATGCGTGCATACAGCCTTCATGCAGGCAGTCATACTCAACAGCATATGTCAAGTTTTGGAACAAACAAACAAGATACAGCATGTTGATTGTGGAGCTTATGGGTGCTGGTAGGCAGATTTTTTTTTATTTTTTCTACCTTTGGACAGAGCCAGGCTAGCTGTTTCCCTCTCTTTTCAATCGCTATGCTAAGCTAAGCTAACCATCTCCTAACTGTAACTACATATTTAGCGTAGATGTCTATGGTATCAATCTTTTTGCATAACTCTCAGTAAAAAAGTGAAAAGATGTGTTTGCCAAAATGTCAAACTATTTCCTTAATAGGGAAGTTAATCTACATTCTTAAGATTAAGATAAAGCTAATAGCTAAAGCTAGTTACCATACTGTATGTGCACTACATACATGTTTTCCTTCTGTGAAATATAGTTGCTGTAGTTCACCTCAACTTGACTAAAGTTCATGAAGTACTCCACAAATGTCTGTCACAGTTTAATGCTATCATGCAAACGCACACCACCCTCTTCAAAATGAGCAAATTTGAGCCACTTGAAGCAGAACCATTGCCTTGCAAGGCAGCTGGATTCATAAGATCAGAGTGGCCGAGAATCCATCTAGCTTCAAGTTATGTGCCTGTGGTTGGTGGATTGGACCAATCAGCATCCTCTGAGGATGCACTGGCAGCAATTGCAGTGGTTCATGTGTGACAACAGCGAGAGTGGACGGACTCAAAGTGCTGCTCTCCTCCGGGACAACAGACACCGCACATCGTCCTCCATCCTGCTCCAGTGCTTTCCAGTCCTGCTCCAGAGTATGGTGTCCAAGAAGCAACTGTTGATCTCCATGTGGCTGTCCTCATGGACTCATGGACTCTGAGTGGGGCTTTAGGCCACAACACATCTCCAAAACAGGACGTCACTTGCAGACTGAGAACCTGTTCAGTGCGAGGATTGTTTTGGGTTTTTTTTTTTTTTTTTTTTTTGATTGTGTTTTGTGTATTCTACAAAAATGAAAATTAGTTCAAATTTGTCAGTTACTGAATGTGTTGCTGCATTGACTCTAATAAAAGACTAATTTCATAAGGCATTCACTCGTCCAAGTCTTTTCTGTTCTACCAATTTCAGGGTTTTCATTCTACATTCTCCTGTTCTATAATACATTTTACAGCAAAAAACAGGTTCAAATAAGCTTCAGATCACAGTAGGAACACTAAAATAACAGTATCATGCTCTATTATACAGTACAGTATTGCAGTTAAAGATTACAGTAGGTGAGAAACAGTTTAATGCTGGCAACTGTAGCTGTAGTTTACTGTAATTTAACAGGGACATTTCTTACAGTGTATGGTTTGTTGATCTGATTGATTAGCCTGTGATGGATGGTCATAGACAGATGGTTCATCCAACCACCTGCCAAATATTTTTCTGTATTTTCCAAACGCTTTTCATGGACGTCCTCCCACATGGTTCTGTGAGACAAACCATCTGTCCCATCAGACCAGAACCACAGTACTTTTGGAAAGGCAAAACAACATTTTACCAACCAAGTGAATGCACGCCTCAAACCAATTTTTCCACAGCTGCAGCTAACCAGCAATGACAGATGCAGCGACTAGTTTTATATAATGGGAGGGGGATAGCTTGGTCGCCCCACATCTCATTTGGTTGGAGGAAATGTGTGTCTGTGCCTACAAATGTAAGATGAGTCATCAAAAGTTTTTCTAGTCTTACAGAAAGTGAAAAGTTCGGGATACAGATGAATGTTTTAAAACACAAAATGAAGAAACCAAGAAGCAGAAGAACAATAAATCAAGGAACACAAGTTAAAAACACGAGAGAAAGTGGTTTTTATGTCCCTGCATTTACTGCCAGCTGGGCAGTTTAATACTATATTTCTCTTCTAGTGCTGAGAATAACTGAACTCCTATTTTCTTTCACCAAAATTCACAGTGACATTGTAAAAGGAAGCATTTTAGCTTTCTTTTTTTTTCTTTTTTTTTGGGGGTCAAATTTTCTATGTCAAAAACTTTCCTCTCACACTGGCCCTAATTATCTGTCAATCTTACAACTTTTTGACTTTGATAAAGACAGAAGCGTCCAGTTTGTTATGCTCCAGTCCCTTCTCATCATTGTTAGTTTTTATGTCCTTTTCATGTAAAACATTTGTCAACACTGCTGTTTATCAAACATAATAAAAAAATGTGAGATGCATGTTCTGGTGATACATATACAAAAAACAGTTGCAACATTATTTGTACTCTATGCTTTCAAATCACACATAAATCTACACTGAACAGCAAATGAAAAGAAATGCAACAAGACTGTGACAAAGGGCTTTTTCAAATCTCACTTTCTTAAAAGAGAGATATACAGTAAGTCTTAATTGGCTAATTTAGCTGTATATAAAGTTTTGCCTAGTTTTTAGTGAAAAGGACAGAACAGAACAAAACAAAACGCAACTAATTTTCCATATTGTTACGATGACACATTGAACAGATCGTTTCCTTCCAGTTTCAACATTATGTGGCCAATTTCTCAAGTAGGAACATCAAGATCTTTGCTTCTTAATTCTCAGGGCTACTCACTATTCTATACTGTACGCTAGATTCATGTTATTATCAGAAAAAATGAGAATTAATGTTAGGAACTGCACTTAAATCAGTCACACTGTAATATATATACTGGATTCCATATTCACATTGTGTCTATTATCATGATATATTTCTGAACATGCTCATCATTTATTATTGATTGTCTGCTGCCACTATAATCCTCTCTGACAATGGCTCTGCTGAGCTGCCGTGGAGGAGAAATCAAGCAGAGGGTAAGATATTCCTCTGCTCGTCTAATTGAATCTCACCTTTCAGCAGAAACCTGTGGCTGCCAGCCCAAGGTTACGGCAGTGTTGATATTGCCTCTGTGCTCACTCTCACTCGCTGCAGCCGCTCGCTATGAATTATTCACATGCACAGTCACATCTGAGAAGAGGCCGGGGCACGAGGAGATAAACTCAGCCTGTTAGATCAAGCAGCTGTATATAAAACATTGTGTGGAAAAGCACTTTCACCTGCAGCGTTGTTGCTTTTATTTGGGTTTATTTTGTGTTTTATGAGCCTCCTCTACCAAATCCACAAGATATTTATGAATGAGACGGTGTCCAGTTCAGACGCTTTTACACCAAGTTCGCTCCGGTTCGCTGACATTTAAAGATTGTAGTCATGGGCGTCCTGAAATTTTCCATCAATTTCTCCTCCACACAGACTGGAACCGGATAATGAGAGTGTCAGAGCTCCTCCAGCTGTAACCAACATGATGGACCTAATTTTCTATCATTTTCCCATCTCCCATGATGCAACAGGACAACCATTCTATCAGCAAGAGTTATCATATAAAGGAAGTGTTACAAGCAGCGTGGAATAACACGGTCCCCTAAATTTATTTCTCAACTTCAACTTTGCACCCAAGATACAAGAAAGGAATAAAATGCATAACTGAAAATAGCCATGAGGCTGACATCATATTGGAGTACAAGAGGTGTGTAGAAGGAGCATCCACACACTGCTGCTGGAGAGGGTTTGCTCAAGTTAAGAGACAGCGTGTCCTCCAAGGGAAAAGAAGTGAAACTAGGCCTTGAACATAAATTACAAATGTGAAAACTGCACTAAATTGAAAGAAACAGACAAGCAAGGAGAGAGATGCATAATAGCAGGGGTTCAGTTTGACCTTGCTCTACTTACTCTGTTTTTGTCGCTTTCTCATTTTGGTTTTTCTTTCACTAACGATTTCTTTCACCTCTGCCGAAATGGGAGGAAGTGAAAGAAAGGTGAAAATGGACCGGATGAAAAGATGCAGGCTGAAAAGGAGGTGAGAAGGTACAGGAGGAAGCGGCTGTTGTATAACACCGCATTGCTGGTGGGGAAAAAATGGAGATGAGGAAAAGGAGATGAATGGGAGAGAGGACATGGAAAGGCTGCCGCTGCTTTAAAATTTGCTTAGTGGAGTGTGGTGACAAATCCCCTGGCTAACAAAATCCACAATCAGGGGCAACAGTGCAGTGGTAAAAACTCACTTCCTGTATGGCTGCCCTGTGTGACGGGAAAACAAGATGTGAGCCGAATAAACAATTACACCTCTGCTTGTTAAAAGGCTCCATAACATTTATTCTATTAGCTGTGAGATGAAATTGCCCTGTCATCCCTGAGAGGACTACAAAACAAATCTGTGTATCATTACTGAAACAGTATAATTTTACCCAGGACCATGCACGCTTTGTTTGTTTGTTTTTTTTCTTTTGCAAAAATAACTTAAAATAATATTGAATGTTACATGCTACCATGATAGTGTAGTTCAAGCAGACCCCCCTCAGCTACAGCTGCAAGTAACTCACTTTCTAAGGTACAGTTACCTTTTAAATATCTGCCTTATAACAAGGAAGTATATTTGCCACAACATCCTCAAATGGCCTCTTGAGGCTGGCCCATAGACCCCCATATTAATGAGGGTGGAGGAGGAATTTTTATAAAACTCACTCAACTGAATTTTATTAAGGTTTAAACTTGTGCATAGTTGGGCACAGCCATTTGAGCTAGCCACTAGCTTTCAGCGACCAGGCTTCATTCAGCAAATCAGATCAACAAACCATAGGACGAAGAGAGAAAACAAAGCCTTCAGGGCCGTTCTTTGTTCTTCTCTCAATGAAGAAATACTCTCCAGTTCTGATGCTACAGCAGCATCTACGCTAACCTGTGAGCCGCCATTGTTGACTTCAAACAAACAGTCGCCTCTCTTGCTTTCGTCACACCTAAACCACGATGGCAGTTGCTGCTGGGAGTTCCTTGTAGGATGCTGATTGGTCTGGATCACTGTGGTCCGACCACTAGCACAGCCCGAGGCCTGACGAAGTGGATCATGTTGCGTGATCTCGTGTGATCTTTTGAGTGCAGTTGCTTCACAACGGCAACAAGACTGCAACCAACAATTACTTTTGTTATTGATTAATCTCAAGATCACTTTGTCAAATAGTCTCTCACACACAGACAACACTTGCTCAATAAAATGTGAAAAATAAAGCCCAGAAAAGCAGCAAATCCTCAAGAATGAGAAACTGGAGCCAGACAATTTTTGGCATTTTTGCTTGAAAAATGATTTAAATGTTGAATCATTTCTCTTTGACTAATGAATTAATTTCTCAATAATTGTATTTTTAATTGACAACAATAAATGTCGAGTAATTTAGTGCTAATATAAATTTGGACTTCTTATGATTACATTCTGCCACAGAACTGCTAAATGTACTTCTTTGTACAGATGTAAGAGCACAAAATACAAACTAACATTATCAAAAGGAGTTTTGATGCAGGAGGCAAGTTAAATGTGCCGAAGCAGACACTAAATGTGTGTGACAGCCTCACATCCACGATCAGTCAGTGGAAGTGAGCAATAATGTCCCTATCTCAAGGAGGAAAACTGTACCGTCACCTCACCATAACACCTGTTGGCTGAGCTCGGGCTTTCCTGGAGAGTGTTTTTGCCCTTCAGCTCCATGACAACCTTCTGGAGCACTTCAAAGGTGTGCTGGAGTTCAAGAGCGTGGTTCAGATTCAAAGCATTTATTAAGCTAAACAGCATGCAGCAGGATGGATGCTTAATGTGAGAAGGGCAACATGACTGTGTGTGATATTCACTGATTAAAGTCAACGCGATGGCACTTAAAGAAACAAGCTGAGTTTGTTTGAGCTGAAGCAGTTGTTTTTTCAATTTAAACCAAAGTGAAAAATTATTTTTCATCCTTTACTCTGGGAAACTTGTCACACATGTTCAGCTGTGTTCTTGCCTGTACACGGATGCTTTGCACTAAATAATAGAATCAAGGCTAAACTATCCGAGGCAATTAACTTGAATTCATTAATTGGAAGTTAAGGTTAATTACATGATTATTTCCACCAAACTTCCTGAAAATATGAAAATATCAGGTACTCATGGACCAGTAATAAATGCTTGAAAAATGTCTTCTTTTGCAGAATGACAACACAAAGTCCATTTTGAAGGCATTTTTATTTCATTCCACTTTTTGATTTCAGAAACCAAACGTAAAGTCATTTGTAGAATAGTCCACATGCTGTAGAGTTTGATCACTGATCAATAATTATAATAATTCTCAATCGTTAGAGTTGTAAGCCTTCATGTCTTTTCTACCCTCCTTATTGTTTCAAGCGAATATTGTCTTTCCAAACTGGCATTTTTCCTCTTCAGCTCTCAATCCAAAAAAAGAAAAGGAAAGAAAGAAACGGTCTCAAAGATGACTCATAATGTTGATAGGGACTCATACTGGGTTTTATGTTCAAGTCAGAGTGATTCTGGCAGTGAAGAAGTCATCGTTTCCCAAATGCTAGACGTCTCATTTTGGAAGCCCTTCAATTCTGCAAACCCAAATGTTCTGCTCTTTTTCCCCTTATTATAGCAGACTCTCCAGCACGTCATCATTGTTATAAGGGAACAGATTTGGCTCTCACTCATAGATCCATTAGCTGCACGATGAGCTTGTTGGTTTTTATTTCTGACTCTGTAATCATGTTTTCCTCACAGCGAGCGGTGCATATCTTTGGCAGTGCGTCCCACTGAGTGGCCTTTGAATGTTCCTGGATGGTAATGCAGAAGAATCGCAGACACTGTTGGATTTTTAACACGTTTATCATCAGACTAGGCATGGAAAACACGTAATCGCCTGGTGTGTAACCCGCCTATAAATATGAACATGAGGAATCAAGTGAACAAACATCATTTTAGCAATTATAGTTAATGTTGATATTAAATGATTTCTAAATGTCTTACAGGATTACTTGAGCTAATCCCAGCATAAAAGCAAGAAGTCCATCCTTCTTAATAACCCCATTACTGCCTTCATTTGAAATTCTGCATTCATCTCATAATCATAAACCACACTATGTAATTAATGTGATGTGATTGTCTTTACATGAATCACAGTTGAAGATGAAAGACAGAGAGCTCAAAGCCCAAAGCAGAAAATGGTTATGATCTTTACTGAGCGACTCATTCTCTTTGTCATGTCGACGTGTTGTGACTAGAATGAAAAAAAGGTTTGATTGACATGTGGCCTAATTAGAGTCCTTGTAAAGTTGAAACCATTTCACTCTGTTGCTTGGAAACAGCCAGCTTTATGTGTCAAGAATGCCTTATCAGCTTCAATAACTGTATACAGTCGAAGAGATAATCGTGCAGGTATTAAATGGCACCTGTGTGACAGGAAAGGCTGCCAAAGGTAAAGGTACAATGTGACAGATATGGGCAGAATTTTGGCTTTAAAATGTTTACAAAATGACGCGACATTATGAACAGAGTGGGAAGAATTAGCAATTCTGTCGTTATGTGAAAGACGTCTGCTGTATGTATCGTGTTGCTGCTGAAGTTAGCATGCTAACCACCTAGCCCCAGCACTTCCTGTTGTGTGCCACCACTTCATACCTCAAGATGTGTAAGTCCGATATCATAACTAGACAGAAAAAAGCCTTCTGAATTCAACTGTCTCTCTTTTACTGAACTAAGCTAAATTGCCAAGTTTGATAAGACACATAAAACACATAAATCATAAAACAAAAAACAAAATAAAACTCACCAAAACTGTCTTGACCGTTACAACAATCACCAACTCTGGTTTTGTTGTAATAAACCCTTGATTCACTGAGTTAGATGTGAAAATATTCTGGCTCTACACAATGTTGATTCTTGACCATCCTCTAGCTCCCCAAAGTCGGAGACCTGGTTGGAGCTGCAGTGTCTGGCCAGGTTCACTGGGATGCTGCTGAGCCCAGTTACTTTTGCCGCCGTGTAAACACCAATAATCTCCAGTTCTTCAAGCTCTTAGTTTGGGTAGACTCAGTCAGCTAAAAGCTGCATTCTAAGATAGCTAGAGTAATGAGTATAGTGAGCAGCAGTTAGCGGTTACTTTGTTGAAATGCTACCCCCTATTTGTTTGGAGTGACCTCCAACAGGTGACCAGCTCTTATACATTATACCTTTAACACTTTTGCAGCTCTGCATCACAACCCTCAGCTTTAAATATACAGTGCAGGTCAGTGTGTGACTTAAACTCTTAAATAACAGCTGTGATAATTACAGCCTGTTCATAGTAAAGTAGCAAGTTTGCTTTCCACAAATTGTTTATGAAGCACAATGTTACGTCCAGGTAATTGCTACAGTGTGAAGACGTACCATATAGTGTTTTCTTGCTGGTGAGAGGATTTGCTCATTATAGCTTACCCATACACAAACTCTGTCCCCCTAAGGTGGAAATGCCACCCAACAAACTGACACCCAAATTAGACCACTAACTGTCTGGATTCTTCAGAACAAATTCAGCTGTCACCTCGAGCAGACAAAATATCCCACAGTGAATATGCCTGCTGCTTTTCTCCATCCTGTACAAGACTGCGTGTTCATGCAATTAGTGGCTGATTCTACACTATGATGATGTGAGTGTGGAGGAGAAGAGAACAGAAATATCAGTAAGATATCTAATTAGGTATAAGCCTCAGGAAAACGAGACATCTGATTAGTGTTTCCTCTTCTTGGTCATGGAGAAAAAATCCAGCATGATTCATGAGAGCAGCCTTAGGTCATTTTGTACAGAGCATTGATTTCATAGGGAAATATCAGTGGAAGTCGTACCCTGTAAAACATGTGAATTCACCTCAACTGAGGCTTGTTTGATGTCAGCCTTCAAGTGAAGGTGTATTCGCAATCGTGGCATTCTGCCTGTGCTGCGAGAAATACTCTGAGCTCAAAGATTCAAACACGTTTACTCTCGCTGGTTAGATAACACATTTCAAGTAGATTCCACCACATAAAACAACACAGTGTTAAAAGTAAGTGACTGCAAAAGAAAGGTTGCTTAGAAACACATGTATGAGCGTACATCCACATGCAGCTCCTCACATGCTTTCAGCTCCACTGCTGCTGTTGTATTTGTGCGATTTACTGAGACAGACACAACATCACCACTTTGCCGCTGTAGCTTGGCGCCTCATGAGAGTCATAATCCAGGGGGAGCGATGTGACATAAACGTCTTCATCCTTTATGGACCTGACCTCCGTGTTGTTCCTGTTTCAGTGCTGTGATGTTGTGAAAGTAGGTTACATTATAAGTCTTTTTTATTTCAAACAGGCTTCAGCCTCTAGTGGGGCTCTGTAGGTTTACCCATTATGATCTGTTTATTGGAAATTTGCACATGCATCCTCAGGGAATCAGTCTCTTCAATCCCGTGAGTGGATGACTGCCTGTTTGAGTAGTCTGGCCGTGTGCAACTACGCATTAATACTGAAGATCGAGCTTTGAGCCTTTCATCTGTAATGGCAGAAGACGGTGATGGATGACTGTGTGAGAGGACTGTCCTGTTTTGGTCTCCACAGTTGACAGTCATAGACCAAAAACGCCGCTGCATCCAGTGAGAGTGTAGAAATGGCAACACGTGTAACAAAACACACACTAATCTTCTTGTGTGGTACACTGCAGAGAAGGAAGGTCCAGTCTGGGGGCAGCTCTCCTGAGTCCTGCCCGTCTGTCCCTCTAATAGACTGGTTACTCCTTCTCCCCTCTCAGAGATTTCTTCACCAGGGCAGCATCGTGTGTCTCTACATCAGCTAGGCAGCCAGGACTTCTCAACTGAGCTCTCTTTGTTGTCTTTGCATCCATAAGATTGGAGGGAAAGATTGATGACCGGTAGGAAATCCCACCAACAACAAGTTGGAAACCTCTATCTTGCAGACCAAGTCGAAGAAGATACAGTTGTTTGACATCTTAATCAGATATTTCTCTCAGCAGGCCAGTCAGTGACAGCAGTCAATAAGTTGTTCAGTGTGCCTGCCTGGACCTTAGTATCAGCAGGGGATTTGTACTACTGTCATCAGCCAGTCTTTGTCTGGTGGAACTGGCCTTCCAGATGCCCTCCAGGATAACAATAAGGAGGATTTTCTGCATGTAACTCTGGACAGACTGTTCACACATGAAGGAAAAGCTGTCATATATATGGACAAGACAGCAGGGAAGGAGGGGTCTGTAGAAGCCTTGGATGTCAGCCCCGTGCTCCGGTCCATCATGCAGCCAGATGAACCACCGCTGCCTCCCATCAGCACTTCCCTCGCCATCAAAGCTCTTTGATGGCTGAGCAAGTCAGATGGGCTCATCTTTGGTGTCAGCCACCTTTAAATCCTCTGATGCTGACCTGTTACACATCATAAATCCATGTTGTCAGTTTCACAGCAGGAGGAACAATTATCAGGTGTCCCCCAGCAAGGCTTGTTAGAAGGCAAAGCCTGTGAATGCTGTCGCTTTGCCTTCAGTTAATTAGCTTCACCTTTCATGAAAGGCGTGTTATCAAAGCTGGAGAGACTTCTAGAGGTCAGTGAAGGGCTTATCCATCGTGCAAGGTGACAGGTTGCTACAAATGGAAATTTTGTCATCGACTAGAAAGGTCCCTTGAGTTATCGTTTTTGTTTTGGTTTGTTTTCTATTTTCAAGTAGGTTGTATTGATGCATGTTTTTCACCTATTGATCAGTCAGTCCACCATTTTTATTCAGACTGAAGTATCTCTACAGCTGTTGGATAGGTTGTCATGAAATTTGGTACAAACATTCACGTTCCCTTCAGAATGAATTATCCAGTAATAACTTTGGTGATTCTCTGACTTTTCCTCTAGCGCCACCATCAGATCAAAAGCCGTCCATCATTTTGGTTCTTGACATGTAACACTAATGACGTTCCCATCAGCCTCCGCTGCACTAATTAGCAAATGCTAACATGCTAACACACACAATTAAGGAGCTTATGGGAGATATTTTCCGCACTAAACAGTAGTGTTGTCGTTTTAGGCATGTTAGCATGCTAACTGTAGCATTTGGCCGTACAGCCTCACAGAGTTAGCATGGCTGTAGACTGTTGTTCTAATTGGATTTGAAATGTTTTTGTCCGTCTTGGTTTTATTGCCAGCTCCCATTGGGTTAAATAGGTTCATCCTGATTAGTGTGACAAAAACATGCAAATTTTCAATGTAGAAATGATAGAAAAATTAGTTACAGTATGTACAGTAACTCCTTATAATGAGTCCTTCTTGGAGGACAACAACTTACTCAACATAACAATGTATGATTTATGTCCACCATTACATAAACATATGAATCAATACATTGAAGTTCAAACTATACAAATATTTCTTATCACAATACAGTAAGTGAGGGAAAAGAGTAAAGCTGATATTTCTTAATTTATAAGGACTGACTCAGCAACACCTAAAGATGTTTTATACATTTACAGTGCAGCAGATATTCCAGCAGTGCTTTGCTCGTTTTAATAGGTACAAACATCCTTTAGAGAGAAGCAGCTGCATGGAAAATTGAAGCTGCTCCTCTAAGATAGTGTCATGTTTCTGCCATCTTTTTCAGAATAGCTGTCAAAATATGACATGTCATTACCATAAAATGGCCATCCAGATAATTATACAGATGTCTCCTCCTGCCGTGTTTCGTCCTCTATCACATTGCACCCCCCGGTGTTTAACGTGTGTTGATGAGTGTCTATTTATTCAATGGGTGTGGTGTTCTTAACTGTGAAAGGTAGAGACGTGAATAAATTATATAGTCTTATTAATGTACAGCCATGAATTTGTTTTGCTTCCTCAGGTTTATCAGGAACAGAGAACATTTCAAGTAATATTCATTTGAGAGGATCAAAGAGCCAAGCTCACGATCACAAGTTCACAAGCCATTTATTCCAACTGCAATGCAGTTTCTTGTGTCTGTGACAAAGACTTTGATTTGATCCCACCAATTATCAAGCTTAGTCATTTTAAATTTTCATAATTACACTTTAGAGGCAATATAAAAGCACCTCAGTTCCTTCCTGGTAATTATTCTGCTCTAATTCAGAAGCTCCAGGTTAAAAACCTAAAGTTACCTACAGTGATAAAACCTTTAAAGATAGTAATAAATTGAAAATCTATTTTTCCTCCTTATTCTGTGACACTTGTAATATACACCAACCTAGCAAAACAGTATGTCTCGTTTATGGGATAGTACAGTACATGAAAAGTAGTATGTCATAAGCTGTCATCTCGTGGTTCACCATTAAAAATGATATTAAAAAACATTAGAGTGGGAGATAGAAGTATATGTCAGTTTGAAGTAATGTGCTTGGCTGTAATGCAGTATTGCACTTCAAAGATTTTATGTAAATAGGAGCCATTCAGAACAACTGAACTGATAATGACTTTCTTACATTTCAAACCGCATTGGACACACTTTAACATTCATTCACAGGCTCTAATGACGAAGACTGACTGAGACCTTTCCTCTCAATATTCTCCTCTTTGTTATTCTTGTTCCAGAAATTTTCTCATAATCTGCATAATTACAACTCGTGGACTTTACTTAAGATGTATCCATGTATGCACAGAGAATACAGCACATACCTCTTTAGTCATAAAGAGATAATTGGTCCCTCTGTGGCTCCACACTGGCCGCCACACTCTGTATGCACAGAGAGGCTCTGCTGTAGCCATGGGAACTGAGAGTTGCATTGATATCCCAATTTTATTTGAGCAAACATACATCAATAAAACCATAAAGCTACTAGATCCCTCTGTCTCTGTATCTGTATCACACTATATCCATTTGTTTTCTGCTTCTCTTTTTATATCAAGGCTTGCATATAATAACATGTTCGCTGGGCTTACAGAAGATGCATTATGTAGATTTGAGGATAAACCTGGATATTAATGATTTGCCTTGATCTATGCAGGCTGCACCAACAGCAGAGCTGAAGGTCACTGCTGAGAATAAAATTCTCTGAAACTAAAGAAAGAGGACGAGACTCAGTTACAATCCCGCTCGCTCCAGCACTGAGGTGATTAAAGTTACTGCATTTCATTTTTTTCCCCCCAGATAAACTATGAAGAATACCAATGGGCTTCTCTCTGGTAATAATGAAATGCAAATTATACCAGGTTGCCCTGTGCAATTAAATAACAATCTAGCAGTTGGGGAATATTTTGGTTTGTGATTAAGTTTGACTGAATCTGTTGAATCTGCACAATGTTTGTAAAAGCATCTCAGTTTTTCCTACTTTGTAACACAACTGTTATTTATGACCACACAGCACAACACAGCGCTGCCAGCTCAGGTGTTTATTCATTTGCACATCCTCTGGAGAAACAGCAAGCTACAGTTTGATCCACTGCCATGGTGAGTGATGACAGCATAATTTCAAATCAATTACAAGGGATCCATCTTGAACCTCAGGTGTCTAATTTACTCTTCCAAATGCCACTATTGTCTTTTTACTGTTTAATCTGGTACGTCAGCATGTCAGCATGACATACCAACGAGGCCAGAATAAATTACCTACTATTAGTGGAATATACTGCATATTATTCTGAAACAGTAAGAGAAGTACATGCTTTCACTAAAAGGCCAACAATGTGGTCGCCCTGTCTGCAGTACTCAGCCCCCAAGCCTGTTTGTTCCTACTGAAGACATAAATCTCTAGAAATTTGTCTCAGGTATTGCCTTTAATCAAATCGATAGGCTCAGTCATTTCCTTTGTTGTTTTGAGTAAACAATCATTTTCAGCTGCAGATTAATACACATTTAGTGAACTAACGAGAATTTACATCACCGGGATGGTCAATGTGTGTCAACCGACTCAAATAAAGTCCATATTGATTGTACTGAGGGAACATGTCACGCGGTGTAACAGTGAGGTGTTTCTCATAGTGTTTGGACAAAAATCGGGCTCTAAGGCACAGATGTATAAGTTTTACCAGTGTAATTAAAGAATATTGCCTTATCCTTAAGCAAACAGCTACAACCGGAAATTCTGGGTTGAAACATTACCAGTAGGTCAGAGGGTGACTGTCACACCACGCCAGCCTCAGTGGTGGAAGAAGTATTCTTTCATTTAAAGGCATAATAAACATGAAACATTTCTGCTTCAAAATGACTAAAAAGAACTAGATCTATCATATATATTTCGCTGAGCCATTTTCTTACATTAAATGTCTGCAACAGTGTTCAAACCCAGAGAAATCCACAATTTTATTCAACATGACAGTTTCATTTGGTCACCTGTCAATGTTGTCATATCCCCTTTATCTGCTTTAACTTCCTAGGAAACACACAAATGTACTTAAAATAACAAAGAATACTCATTATGCAGTGTTAGCAGCTGCTTTATATGCTGTTAGTGGGGTAGTTAAATCTATAATTGCATATTTTATGAACTGATCGCCTGTTTGGATTTTTAAGATATTACTCAAGTAAAGCAAGTACCTTAAAACTGAAGTAGTACAATTCTTGATTAGAGTTACTTAGTTCATTTCCACCGTTGTCCACATGTATTATCATCATACTGCAGCTTTAAGGTTGCAGCTTTTATTCTTTTTCATTTGAATCATAGACTTTTGTGAAAATCCATTGTGTAACATTGCAAATCAAATTACGTGTTCTCTGTAGGACACTGTAAGTTACAGGGAACGCTGTTAGATTTATGGCAGGAGTCCTCTGGAGCTTGTGTTATATCTCCCATCGTAAGCTCAAAGAACAGTGGATGACTCGAGCTCAAAACAGATCAATGAAAGTCTGTTCATCCCTTATTGAGGAATTCCAACCTGAAAACACAGCGAGGAGAAGTGCACATCAGCTGCTGCCTTCCTGTAATTTATCCATTTTCTCTCTTTAGTGCAGATAATGATTATAAAACCAAGTCCCTTGGAGGTAATTGTAGTAATTAAATGGTTAATTAGTGATAAACACACTTTCCTCTGGTGTGTATTTCACTCTTTGTAGTTGGTCTCATTTACAAAATGGATCTTGGATTCATGTTTGAATCCACCGTGCTGTCATTTAAACCTGCAAGTTTGAAGCATAAAATGTCTAAATGTTCATCACTGAGCTAATCTTGTGATCTCTGAACATTAGAGAGTCGTGGCAGTGGAGACCTGTTCTGAAATTTAATGCTGAAACTTCTCTATTTAAATTGCTCAGCATCACATTCCCAAGACTGGCTTTCTCTTCACTACCAGAGTCCTTACAGAAGTATTACACATGATGTGCTACTGTAGAATGAGTATTCAGTATGTCATACAAATACACAGCACGTCTTTCAGATGACAGAGTGATGCTGTTGGCTGATGTTGTGAAATGGAAAAAAATCTCTGACATGACTTTTGTTTCTTTCTTTTTTTTTTTTACAAACTAAAACCTTTCCTTGAAATATTTTCTCATGCAGATGTTGGGTGTTTTTTTTATTCATTTTTTATAAACGAGGCTCGGGGTGCACTTGATAGCCTTTGCAGACGAATGAAAACATCCTTAATGTCAGCCCTCCCATATGCATTCACTCTGAGTGCTTTTGCTTTACCGAAACAATCTGTCTTCTTTAGATTCTCATCACAACGTTTATCATTTCCATCTCTGCCATTCTTGTTTATCTTGTGTGAGTATGCCTCGTGTGATTTCCTTATTGATATTCATGAATCCTGCTCAGATACATAAATTAAACATTACCAGCTGCCTAAGACAGCAGTAAACAGCGATGACAACTCTTCCCTTTTCACATTTAAGTGTCCGTCTGCTGCAGGTTGCATTACTTAGTACATCTGATACATCTGCATTTCTCTTGGTCTGACGTTTGATTTCCTCTGCACTTTATCACCAGTAAGATACTCCTCTCAGTGAAGAAAAATCTAAAATTACAGTGGCTCTTTCTGAATGTACTTTGTTCTCTAATGTACATACCACAAACCACTAATTTAAGATACATCATGAAGCATATTAATAAAGACAGAAAGAGTTGTTTCCCATGCATTTTGCAGCACATTTATCCAACCTTTTCACAAATTAACTTAAACATGCAATCATACGCCTCCACACCAGAAGAATAAATGTGGAATTTTACACATTTGAAGCCTGTGCTATGTCACCTTCCACAACTGTGTGCACTGCAGATAAATCATGCACATATTCACACCCCTGCAGATGAACAGCCTGCAATTTTACCTCTTAATGCCACATGCGTTTCATTCATGTAGCCATTGTTTTAAATGGGTAAATTATCTCAGAGCATCACACAGCATATGAAAGATGTAGTGACACTAAGAGTAACACACAAACTAGTGTCGTGTAGCTCAGGAACCTGCCTAGTCATTAATTAAAAATATATAAATACAAGTGATCAATTAATAAAAGGGGAATCCAGTGGCGTTGCTCAGGTCTCTTGGGGCTCCAAGCAAGAAATCCCTGGAGCCCCCACCCCACCCGTGCACGCCTCAAAAATGTGGTTTTTGTACACATAAATGCACAATTTCTGGGACATTTGAGATGAATACTGGAAAAAATAGATCAGTGGTTCTCAAAGTGAGGTCTCAGGGACCAACAGAGTCCCTGAAAGCCCAGGCCTATCAATAATCGTTGTTGTAACTAAGTGGCTGGGGCCCCTCCAGTGGCCAGGGGCTCCAAGCAACTGCCTGGCTTGCCTGTCCACCTGCCCTTGGGGGATTCATACATGTAAAATCTGCACCTAAAAACAAGACCAGTACAACATTACACCCAGAATGAAACCCTATAAGCTGTGTAAAGGAATACAGTTAACATCTCTGAAAAGTTTCATTAGTGTCTGCTGGCACAAATGTAAGTTGTTCTGTGGAGCATCTGATGCATCTATAACCAATCAATCAACACGCTTTTAGACTACTAAAAAATACCAGAATGGTGGTTACCTTCAAATTGAAGGATGGTTTAAGATGAAACCATCCTTCATTGATCCCACAGCATGTAAATTTGCAGTGTTGCTGCAGCAAAGGGGATACCACACTATAGCAAAAAGCAAGGAAAAAGAAAAGATTGAAGTTGTGTCCTGGCTCTTTCTTTCAAAATCTTTTCTGATGAAAAGGATGTATAGTTGTAGAATAGCATTAAAACAAGGCCTTGGCCACAAACTCTGTCAGAAAAGCTTTCAAAGCTTCCAACTGACAAAATAACCTGGATGGTTTTGTTTTAAAAGCAGTAACATGTTCTAACCACTTTAATCTCACATCCGTGCATCCTCAGACAACAGTTTTGCACTCACGGTCAAATAAAGCAGCTGAGATCTGCTTTATTGTGTGTGACCACTGGGGGGCGCTGTTGCATACATAAACACTGGATGTGTAATTTCACTGACAAATGAAAGGAGTACTCTGCATGTGCTCGCATGCATATCAGTGAGCATGCGCCAACACAAGCGTGTACAATAGTTGGACTGTTTCAGTTATTTTCGTCTGACCAGTCACCTCGTATCCAGAGCTTTCAGTGGACAGCGGTGCCATTTGTTTCAATTTGCTGCTACTTAATGTCATTTTTCCCTTTAAATGAAACGGATTCACCACTACAGGGCCCCCGTGACATGGAAATGGAAAATATTGCTTGTCGTGGCTGTCAGACTCCATATCCGTGGTCAGACAGTGCTGCTGACATTTCCTATAGGTGTCTGTTTTATTGCCTTGGCATTTCGAAGGAAAGTTATACAGATCTCTTTGGCACATAGCTGGATGGGGGGAAAAAAAATGGATCAGATCACAATCACTGTTTCCATGACAACATCAATGTTGACACCGGGGGGAAACGGGGGTCTGCTATTTGTTTGAGTGCTCATTAATAAGAGGAAAAAAACAGCATGTGGGTCCTGAATGGAGGTGGCTAATGTGATATTAAAGTTGAATGAGTGTTGCTACACTCACACCTGGCTTTTTTTTTCTTCTGCAGTAATTGTGGGAAATTGCCTCATGCAGAGTTGAGCAGACAGATGTGCAGGTATTAATGCACAGATTTAAGTGTGTTTGCCAAGGGAGAGCTCTCAGTGTGTCCTAACGCAGATTACTGTAGGCCTGTGTGTGCACAGAAAACACTGCAAACACCCATCTCTTGATTTTAGCTGAAAAATAAACTTCCTTGTTTGTATTCAGAGCAAACAGTTCCCGAGGACACAAAACACTTTCTTACCAAACATACGTACATACCGTGCTATTTGTTATGCTCAATAACAGACCTGAACAACCCTGAAGATGTGTTATATGCCAATAGGTGTGTTTTATGGTATGGTAATCACCAAGGCTAAAATGCACAGTCAGTACCAAACACTAAGCAGTGTTTCCCAATCTGTGAATCTAAAGTGTTAGCAAGATGTCAGAGCATGTCTCTGAAGAGTTCATCAGGCTGGCGCTTGAAGGGATGAAATGAGGCATCTGATCTTTTTGTTTCGTTCGCGCAGGCTTTGGGAAATCAGGACGTACTCAGAGGATATGATGAGTCAGCAAAGATCTTATTAGCTCAACCAGTGTGTATTATTCAAAGAGCTGGGGGATGCTTGTGTTGCTGCATCTGATTACATTATTATTATCCTGTTGAATTTGAGTCTTGACAGCGTGAGCTTCTCTTCAGCAATGGATGCTAAATATCAGGATGCAATGGACAAACAGAAATACTCAACCTCGTTGTTTTAAACCATCAAAAAGAACCCATGTTTACTCACCTGCCTCAGATACACTCCATTCCAGTTTCATGTGATGTATAGGATGGCAAAACCCTTAAAACTATTGTGCGTTTCACAATAGAACAAAGCATAAACATCAGTAAGAGTCTGCAGCCATGCTAGCAGTTCTATGAAGCTGTATTAAGGCACAGCAGTGCTTTGAGCTAAATGCTAACATCTAAACAGTGAGAATGTTAGCATGCTGCTATTTAGCAAGTAATTTGCTGTGTTCACACCGTATTTTGGCTTATTAGCATCCTAACATTTGCCAATTAATACTAAGCACAAAGTATAGATGATGATGTGAGTCTGTCATTGGTTCAGTAGGATTTGTCCTCTCCGGAAGATGAATGTCTCTACCAAATTCCATGAAAAATCCATGCAACAGTTGCTAGACCGTCTGGACCGAAGTGGTGGACCAACAACCGAACATTGCCATCATAATTGTGGCTAAAAATAGGCAGAGTTATTTATTTATTTAGTTTTCCTAAATAACATAAAAACGGTGTCGTTTAGAATCACCTGGTCAATAACTTGACATTTTCTCTTAATTTGTGTTGCTGCTGCAGGAGCTATAGTTTCTGTAGGGTGTGAAGATTATTAGGGACAAGGTAGCTCACAGAGGAACTGCTTTGCATATTGGTGATGGACGACTTACCCCTTGGCTTATAAGTAAATTGTAATCAAAGCTGCTACTAGTAGAATTTAAAATTAGATTACTTAGAGACAAGTGGAGCCCCTCGGAGGTACTGTTTAATAGCATCACAGTCACAGTAACAGATTTGGACTTGTATCTACTTAACAATTTACATCCCTCAGTTGTCCAATAAAAAAAAAGTTTATTTCAAGAACTTAGCACCCTCTCGGGTCAAGAGGTGAAGGAGTCTGTGTGTATCAGCCCAACTGGTGCCTGGACAGACGGGCAGGAAGTGGACAGATAAGATCTGGAGCTCACAATTATTGTAAGAGCTTTTCATAAGCTGCAGCAACTAACGTTTCAACAGAGAAGTATGTCTTCATCACAGACATAAGAAAAGAAGTATGAACTGAACAGACAAATTTCCTCAATCTATGGCCTTCCTGCCTTTTTCAGACACATTAGCACTTTGGCAGTGGGACATCAATATCATCTTAAGCAGTGTTCCAGTCTTGTGTAACCACAGAGGAGCTAATTGCATTGTTGGAGCAAAGGTGAAACCTTACCTCTATTAATAGACTCTTAATGGACAGGGCAGCTTTAAAATCTAGCCTATTAAGCACACGCTAATGGCTGAAAACAGGGGTAATGGCTACATTTTCACTTGTCTGATTTTCATTCTTCGAAACTAGTGAAAAGAATTTAATTTAGTTACTTACTTACATTGAGTCGTGGCTGCGCTGCAATAAGTTTCAGAGGACACACAAAGAATAAAGTACTCATCTGAGACTCTGATGACTAACCGAACGGTTATGTGCTGCACCTTATTAAAAACTCTTACTACAACCGTGTGCTCCAGATCTCATTTTTCAAGATTCCACCCTCCAAGGTTTACTTTGGTCTTCCCAGAGCTTGGTTTCTCCATCATCAGTCAGCGTGCCTCCTCCTTCAAACTCTCCTTTTACATTTTATTAAAGAGGGCACAGCTGTTGGGAGTGGTGTTTTTTCAATGGTTCCGCCATCTGCCGTGTAGAGTAGCTTCACACTGTTCACTCACAGTCAGGCAGTCCTCTTCCTGTTTTGGTTGAGTACCCTCTTTGTGTAGTGATCAGTCCTGCACAGTTTGGGGGAGATTGTACCAAGAGACACATGAAACGAAGACATGGAAAGCAGAACAAAGAGTAAACCAGCGTTCATGCTGATGTTTTTCTTCTCATACAGCCATGATACTAAGTTTTAAAAATGTATTTGATAAAATGATATGATGAGGTAAACATTCAAAATATGTCCTCACACCTTCAGTAGCAGGGCCCAAGGACTATCAGTCCATCCTGTGTCCATCCTGTCGATCTGGTCTCGACCACTAATTGCCTTATTGCCATGAAATTTGATACAATGACTTAAGTGCATTAATTTCTTTCTCCTTTTGATGCTTTTATCTGTACATTCACTGGCCACTTTAATCGATACACCTGTACAATCTAATGAAATCCAATACAACAGTTCTGTATTGAACTTTACTTTTATTATGCTTTCAATGTCCAGGTTTTTTTTACCTGATCATACAGGTGTTGATAGACAGACGGACAGATAGATAGATAAATAAGTTAATAAATTTTTGTTATTCAAACGACTAAATGCAAGTTAAAAAAAATCCTTCTGGAACACTTTCACTAGTTTTGAAGAATGAAAATCAAATGAGAGAAAATGTAACAATGCAATAGTTGCAATTAGTTGCTCTGTGGTTACGCAAGACTGGAGCACTACTTAGGGTGCTATTGATGTCCCACTGCCAAAGCCTGCATGTGGTCACACTGTGCACAGAGTCAGAAAAGCCACAGATTGAGTGGATCTGTCTGTTCTGTTTTGTTCCGTTCTGTTTTGTTCCGTTCTGTTCCCAATTCTTCCCTTATTGTATTTATAGTGCTTTGAAGTACTAGCAACCTGTATTATCCTTGAAGAACTGATGCCTTTGACAGGAGTTGCATATTTAAAGGCCAGGTGTCTGGACAAGGTAACATTTGCTGGGGAGGCTCCTTTTCATCCGAGCAAGAGGTGCCAGATGATGCTCTGCACCACCCCACTCCCAAAGAGATGTTCTGTCTGTCAGATGAAATAGATTGTAGAGTGACAAATTAATGATATCACATGCATCTTGGGGGACAAGTTAAAGTTAATGAACATAATCTTGCAAGTTCATCTCTGCACCACAGCATTACAAACACAACAACAAACCACTAAAAATACCACGTGTGATCGATCGATCTGTGGCCACTTTGCTGCCCACAAAGCAGATTTCACGTGGTAACTGTGGTCAATATCACTGACCTGGATTTCCAGCTGCTTTCCAACACCATCCTTGTCGATACACAAATTCATTACTGATGATGCTCACAAAGCATTGGTGATGCAGCTGTTGATCTATTATGCTATTTTAAAAAGGAAAAAAACAGAATTGACATTGTCGGCATATGAATGGTAATGAAAGTAGGTTGGTTAACATCCAAATGACTATCAGACTCAACCTCTTTGGGACGTCATTGTGTACTGAGCTGGAGCAGGGAAAGTGTGTCACACTGCAACAGCTTGGGTGCACTGTTGGTGGCCTGGACAACTAGGGCAGACAATTGAAATTGGGCAAAGCCAGAGGACAGAAAACCATTGGAAATCTGTTCTACTGAGCCTGACATGGTTCACTTGTGTGTGTCCATTTCAGATGATGGTCTCAGGCTCGAGTCTGTACAGAAAGGATCACCAAAGACTGTGCGAGCAAGGAGAAAGAAGGCAATGGACATGGCTACTCTGCGGCGCCAACCAAGATCTAGAACAGCCTCAACTCGACAGGATCGTGGCTCCTGCTCTTCCACTGCGTCTTGCCCTGTGTTCTCTGGACCGTACAGTGACCATGAAGAAGACCCACCACTACGCCGACAATCCTCTCCTTTACTCAAAGGCTCCCTTTCCAGTCTTCACAACTCCACCAGTCCAAGTCCCAAGGGTTCACTTTCTAGCCTCCAGGAGTCTGTTCCATGCCTCCAAGGATCATTGCCAAGTCTCAGAGGATCTTTGCCCAGCTTCCGGGGCTCTTTATCTAACCTAAGGGGATCAATCTCTCGGTTGAAGAGGCGATCACTGGGCAGCTTGGACAACTCAAGCCCCAGCCCCAGTGAAAGGAGTACCAGCCCCAGTCTACAGGGCGGCAATGGCAGCTCCAGTGATGATGACGGCAGTTGGGACACTAATAGCTGGAGCTCAGGGGCCACCTGCCTGCTACGGACTCCTGTTAAGCAAGATAGCAATGTGGCATCAGAGGAAACAGGTGCCAAGTCCTGCACCACTGACCAGGCGTCTGCTACTGCCATGGCTGAGCCAGAAATCATTTACCAAAATCTTATCTTCTCACGTCCTGCTGCTAAAACTGAGAGTAAAGGAGGTTGTGCTCCTGAGAAGACATCCACAGCATTGAGGAAAGATAGGAAAGATGCGGGAACCCAAAGGGTGTCCTCGTCTATCCTGAGCAAGAATGCTGCTACAGTCTCATCCCATCAGCGTGACGGGAAGACAGAAGACAGGCGCAAGTTCTCACAGTTTCTGAATGAGGTGACCTTCAGGGTGCTGAAAAATAAAGCTGGTCTTCCTCAACAACAGTCCACCCTTCGACATCACCACCCGTCTCCTCCACCACCACCACCACCGCCATCAACCCCATCTCACTCATCACTAACAACCACACTACATTCAACACCACCAAACCCTCCACCGCCTCCACCGCCGTCTACATCAGCAACAAACTTGTGGTTCAGCCCAACCAGCTCAAACCTGCAGACCATCAAGGAGTATGATTCAAAGGACATTACCAGCTCCATCCACCAGTGGAGCAAGACATTACCCAGCTGTAAGATCTTGGAGCCTGGGGACGTGTTGAGGAAAGTAAAAGGGGAAAGTCACTCATACCCAGAGCAAGACCTGGAGCTATGTACAAAGATCCAGGCGCAGCCCTCCACTGGGAGACTTTATCTAGAGACAGACATTGACAGAGTAAGGCGACTTGATGAACTGGTCGCTAATGGCACCCTGGGGAAAGAGATGAACGAGAAAGGGCTGGACAGATGTATGGAGAGAGGGAATGACAGGGAAAACAGGATTTCATGGGAGAGAAATGGAGGCTTTGGGGTGGAGAAAGGGAAGGAGAGAGAGAAGAAAAAAGAGAGCCCATGGGAAAGAGACAGAGGAATAGAGAAAAGGAAGAAAAATGATAAAGGCAGAGAAATTCCTTGCTGGGAAAATGACAGAATGACGGAAAGAGGGAGGATGAAGGAGAAGAAAATGTTACTTACCAGTTATGAGCCCCCTCCTTCTCAATCAACTTCCAGTGGACGGAATAACCCCTGTCCTGTCTTCAGCTGGCCGGAGGGATTTCCCAAAATGTCCTACAGGTCTACCTCACTACCTAGATCTGTTAATATCACTGTGAGTACTGCTACATTTAAAGAGTTCATTCACCTTTATGACAAAATCCATATTTCCAAAATCCATATTTCCATAAGTTTGACAGAAATATTTCCTTACAAAAACAGTGTCCTGGTTGAACACATCCCTATCTCCAGACAAAACTTCTGCAAAACCCCTCATTACTTTCAGTCACAATTTGTTTCTTTCTTCTGACATCGGCATTTGGAAACTGTGGTATATGGTTGAGGTTAGGGAAGAACTGTTGTTATGACAAGTGAACTACAGGATGTCCGTGAAGATTCTCAGTCATGCAGGCCATGGTTATCAAAAGAGAGTTGAATCTAAGGCAACTGGACTTGATTGTAGAAACTTGAAAACATTTCACCTCTTATCGAGGGGTCCTCTTCAGACCTAACTGGCTGGTGGTGAGTCCCAGGTATTTAACCTTGGTGGGGTCTTTATCACAGTCATTTAAACCACTCATTAAGGTTGTCACATGAGACCAGCTGTGAGACGTTGTTAAATCTCTTATGTGAAGGGATGAAAGGACAGCATTGTAGGTGGGGATAAGTGGTGTCATAGACCTCCTTCTCTGTCGAGGAATGGTTTCTCTAGTTTTGCATAATTGGCCTCCTTCACTCCTCTTTCAAACCAGTATGAAAGAGGAGTGAAGGGGGCTAATTTTAGCCAATGGCTAATGTTAGGCAAAAAGAACATTTGATTAAGGCTGGGAAAGATCATGGTTACAGGCTTCTTTACACTTTTACTGTCTGCCTCTCTACACAAAAGGCATGCTACTACCTGCATTAGCACAAACAAACACTGGAATTGGCTATAAATCATGAGGTGCAGAATTGTCCAATATGAATGTAATTCTCAGGGACACTGGGTTGCACAACACTGCATCAACAATTTTTATAGGAACTATTTCTTTGGTAGAAAGTAGTTCCCGTGAGTATTTGGAAGTGTTGGTGTTGGACTGGCCTTGCTGTTTTTTCTTCCTAATGTTTTTCTCTCAACACCTCTGTTGGCAATGGAAAGGTGTAAACTACCATCTGCTACCACCTCTGCTGATATACATTACGCTGCCAGACCTGATAAAAGGAGAAAATAAAATCTGAAACATGTGTCTTCGGCCCTGTGAACATATAACACGTTTGCGTGAATCAGGTACTTCTCATCATTTCTAGAGGTCTGGTCTAGTGAGACGTAGTGAGCATACTATCAGTTTAATCACTATAAACACAAATGCTTTCAAAGCCACCAATAGCTGATGTGCTGATAAGCTTTTACAATGTATTTTTGATGTGATTGTGAGTGAGTGATTACTAGAATGAACTACGTATAAGTTAGTTCTGTTCTAATCAAGGTTAACAGTTTGTCTGAATCAAGATTTGGTCATTTTAACTACATTTAAATTACACCCTGACTTTAAACCTCCAACACAAGATCCAGATAAGGACTGCACATAGAGATTCATGGATTTTATCATATCATACGCAGTTCTTACATTATCCACAGGTATTTTATTTTGTGTTCTTGTGAAGATAATTGCTGTGATCGTTTCAAGAGATTATATCAGAGAGGAACATACACTGTGGGGCTGTATGTCCTGTTCCCTCATCATGCAGTAAGAGTAGACACAGATTGCTGGAAATGAGGAGCCAAATGAAAAAGATTACTCAAGCCTCTGATGATTTCCCTCAATCTTTATTCAAGGCTTTGATATAGTGCATTGCATCACATCCCTCCTTGTTAGCTGAATATTATGGTGTTATTAGATGGGAATCATGTATGTTTGGTGTTTTGCTTAATCACCCACTTGCCATACATAACAAAATCTGCAAACATGATTATTCATTAGCGTGATGTGAATGGGGAAGCTGAAGCATTTTGTACATGCACAGGAATGCAGAAAAATATAGCTCCACACATACACCTTCTTTCTGACTTGAAATCAAAGCATGACCTGCAATTTGAATGAATCTTTTCTTACCCAATGTTTATTTTCATAGCGAGGATGTTCTCAAAGGAGTGCTACGGTAAAGGTCTATATTACTTCTCATTTAAATGCATTAGCATCTTTCTGCCCCCTGAACATCCAACTGAGAGATAGCAAAGAGAAAGTATTGGTCCCTTTGGCATTCGATTTTAAAAATACATTCACCCTTATTTACTGCTTGGGTTTCAAACAAATTTCACTATCCTGCCTGGCTGCCTGTGTGAAGGTAGCTAATACATTAATAATTTAAAGACTTTCCTCCATCTTTTTTTGTGGTTTTGAGCCTCGGGCTTAGAAATGTCAGTCAGTACTGCAGCCTCTCACACCATGCTGGACTATTGTACAAATACTCTGCTGCTAAATGAGTGGACCTTGACCAATGTCCAGCAGTGAGGAAGCAGGGAGATGCTTGTGATGCAGCTTCCTGAAGAGAGTTCATTCACTGGGTGGCAGCTCCCTAGCAACTGTTCAGCCGATGAGTGGGTGTATGCAATGAAAGGGGTACCAAGAGAGAAAACTGCTGTGCAGGAGCTTTTCACACAGTTAGCGATTTGAGAGCGGGTCATTGGACGGACCAAGAGGATAATTTTTTTTTTTTTTTTTTCAAGGAAAGAAGGGCGGACAGAAAGAAAAGTGAATGGTGTTCTGACTTTTTAATGTATGCTGTATATATGTCAAGTTGAACTACATACAGTTTGTCAAAGTTAGCGACTAGCTGGTGAACACAGTGGAGCATTTAGCAGCTATAGAACCAGAAATTTCCCTCAGAAGTTGGTGGAGACCAAACACAGAGCTAAAAGGAATGTGAATATTGGACACGACTCCAAATGAATGTTAATGTTGTTGTATCAGCTGGATGTATGTATCAAGCAATTGTTTGCTTTATCAACATAAAAGCTCATAATATGACACCTGTAGAAGAAGAGCAAACTGTGTATCTGTACGTAGTGCAACCAAAACAGGACAGAGCTATAGAGGATTCATTGCATCATGTTGTTTAAATAAAAAACACCTAAGAAGACAAGTGTCAACAATGTTGTCAATAGAAATAATAAAATGCACATATGCTCCAGCTTTTGTGTTCTGCATTAGGTCCAGTACATGTAGGCATTATTTCCTGTGAATCCCCTGTATGGGGCATGCAATTTTTATCTGTGCAGAAAAGGAAAACCCAGCATAGAGAGGCAATCACAGAATTAAATGGCTATGGCTAAAAAATGGTGGCCATAAGCAGTATCAAAAATGGGATTTAATATCAGGGAAGTTTTCAGGAATATAACTATTCATGGGCAACATGAGAGTGAATACATGAGAATACATTTTATTGCAGTCATTACCAATGTAAACTAATCATAACCAGCATCTGATGGTGGCGGGGTCAGCCTTTTCTACATTTACATCACAGATTGTACTCAGCAATAAAATCATTTTTCACTGAATGAATTTACATCCGTAGTAGCTGTAGATTGTCATTCAGTGATGCCTTCCAGGAATGCCGATCCACTCCTCCTCCTCTTTCTCTCTAGGCTTGCCCTCCCCGCACAGAGGGATGCTGGGATGGAGGGATGGACAGAGGGGATTACTGAGCGTTGTCTCATTCAGTAGCTGTATGAGTCATCCTGCTGTATCACTCGCAGTGTTTGTAACACCCACACAACACGACCAAGCACAGCACACACATGCTCGCACACACAAACTGCACGTTGTATGTTGAAGCTGTGTATCTGTGACATTCATTACACCTCACTGAATCCTCAACTTTCAATCCTGAGACCAGCCTGAAGTACATGCAACTTGGCACACACAAACACACTAACTACCCTCCTGCAGCACAAACAACACACTGAAACAATGTCAGCAGCAACTTCCTGAGCTCTATAAAATTCATGAGCATGAATTGGACAGGGTTTTATCAGAGTAGTAATGTCGACTTTTGTTTTTTCTTTTGGACCTTGGCTGCTCATATATGCTCTGCCATGTCAATTCTGGTCCAGGGGATGCACTGAGTGATTGGTTCTGCACCAAAGAATTAAGGCCAAGTGAAACTGTAAATGGTCAATGCTCTTGTGAAATCCATGTCATGTATAATTCATGGGCCACAAACAAATGTGTGCAAACAAACGTGTGCAAACAAGGACTTGTTCACATCTTCATCACATATTAAGACGTGACTGAGCATAACAGAATGGAGTGGGGTGTCACCTCCATCTTATGCGCTGTTTAAATATCTCTGTTAAAGGAATAGTTTTGGGGAAATACATCTTTCTTTTCTTTCAAGTAGGATTAGAGGATTGATACCACTTGTCTGTCTGAAGCTAACAATGGAAGCCAGTTAGCTTAGCTTGGTGTAAAGACTGGAAAAGTCCTAGAAAATTAAATATTGCATTAACTGTTGAGGTTTAGAGGTTCTCCTGGACATCTTTTTGTTATCTTTGGACAGAACTAAGCTGCTGTTGCCTGTTTCCAGTGTTTATGCTATGCTAAGCTAACAGGCTGCTGTTGGGAGCTTCATATGTAACATAAAGTCATAAGAGTGGTGTCAATCATCTCATCTAACTCTTGGCAAGAAGTTTATTTCCCAAAATGTTGAACCACTCTTCTAAATTGACTTTCATACATACATTTATTCAGCTTTGTTTACTCTCTTACTTTTCCTCCTAGACTTTTCCATTTTCTATCATTCATCTTTGTTTCTCTTCTTTCCCTTCAGCAGCTACCGTATGCCTCTCACCCTTGGGCACTTTCTCTCCATTTCTGCAGCATACAGCATTTTTCTTTTGAACCGTTAATCTGTCATTTCTTGCTCTGTCTCTCTCTCTCGCCCTTCTTTCATTTAATGCTCTCAGTATGTGATATAGTGTGTGCCCAGAGTGAGAAATAATGGATATATTTGTTTGTCGAGACAGACACTCTGAGAGCTCATTAAACACCAGATAAGAGGTACTCCAAAGCATGCAGTGGCAGCGGCGGCAGATAAATCTGCTTGATAAATAAATCTAATCATTTCACCCTCTCTCCTTCTCTTCCTACCAGGAATCTGATGGAGAGATGCAGCATGACACGAGGTTAGCCACTTTCACTTTTACGTCTTCGCCTCCCGGCAACGACACACCACCACCACCACACCTCTCTCTCCTTCTCTCCATCACTCCCATAACCCCTCCTCTTCCCATACACCTCCTCCTGCTCCATTCAATTCTCCGCTCCCTCTCTCACTTTCTCTCTCTCTCCTCTTCCCTCTCTCTCTGCCTACCAGCCTGTCTCCAGTCAGAATTAGAGGAGGCTTTTTTCTAAATGCATGCCGCTCTGAGGGGATGCACAGGCACATGAATATTGTGATCTTATCTGCTGAAAATGAGGCGAAAAGCATATAAACGGTAAGGCAAGAAAGAGGACAAGTGCATGCTGGGTTTTATTAGCTGCTCTGACATAAGTGTGTGTAGTTGCTTTGCCACACTTACATACTGTATATATGAAATAATGATTGTTGAGAGGGCTCTTCTGTAGCTGTTGTGCCGTCATGTCCATGTGTTGCATAGCCTTTTGTGAAAGGGTTGGGTAGACAGCTGTGCATTCAACAGTACAGCGTGTTTGGAGAATATGAATACATGTTGTGCAACGTGTTCAAGTAAACTGAAGCTTTTTGTCACTGTAAGCTCTGCAGAAAAGGAAGTGAGGCTACTGAAGACTGTTGGGTTTGACAGTTGAAGTAAATCTGCATTTTGTTTTATTTTTTGTTTTGTTTTTGTTTTTTCTGCTCAGTCAATTCAGCTGTCATTTGGATTTTATTGGTGTGAGAATAATGAGGCGCCAAATGTTTTCACAGCCCTCAATTAACTCTCATATTCATTCACTGGGCAAGATGATACCACAGAGAGGCAATTATGGCTGAACAAGCGCATCATGAGAGTGAAAGTTGTTCTCATTAAGCCAAACTCCTCACCTTGTATAGATTAAGGGAAAGAGAAAGAGAGCAAGAAGGATAAATCCATTTTTTACTTGATGACTTGAGACATGTGATTACTTTATATTTCACTGAGTAAATCATCAAGTCTTCTTCCATATATTGCCTTTAGGTGGCTTTATGATCTGTATGTCAGCATATTATGATTACAACATCTAGAAGTTAATTGCTTTCACCTCCAGTATTAACCTCCCGCAAGTGAGGAAACATTGATTTTTGGAGATGATCCCCACTTCCTGTTACATAATTAGAGCAAACAGCACCTCGGATAAGGTGCTGTCCAGAGGGAAAGTTAAGATCTTTGAAGTGAGTTTCAAACTTCCTGTGCGAGGGAAAGATCTTGAATTAATCTGGTGGGAAAAAAAACAGGACAGTGAACAATGAGTCCTCACCATATTTGCATGTGTTGTTTTTTGCTTTACGGCAGCATTTAATTCATGTATCATTACCACAAAGATGGCAGTGAAATTAAATCCAGCACCTCAAGCTCAACTACAGCACTGTACATGGCATAAGAGGCAATCCTAGTTTGCAAATATCACATTTATTCAACTGGTCTTGTCAAAAAAAACAAATCACAACAATTCAATTTGGAACATTTTTAAGCACACTTCACAACACTGACAGGTTTTCTGGTGATACAAACAAAACTCTACAGAAATATTTGGTCATCCCAGCAGCCAAACACGTACATGGATCCAAACATTAGAATAAATGAGGCTGTCCAGACAAATCATCAGCTCCACCAAACCCCAGCAGCACACCATGCACTGCTCCTCCTCAGTTTTCTGAAATGATTCTTGTCATAGATAATAGGTGAAAGCTTATCACCAAAGGCTGTTTCACTCTTAACTTGTAAGCTGAATTAAATCGATGCCAGCTAAATTGAGATCATGATGCACTGACAAAACATTACAGACTCACTTTCTTCACATGCAGAATGCACAATATGAAGCGCACAAAGACGAAGGGCACATAAAGAGAATATTAGCCTCCTACGAGTCTGCTTTGTCAAGATTTTTTGATTGTACCCTTTTAATGTAGATAATTGAAACTTTGTGGTAATTCTCATATTTTCAATCTTGTGCAAATTTTCTGCTTCAAACTCCTCCTGTGTCTGGTAGATTGCTGTAATCGCTATTCTTCTTTCATTTTTGGATCATTACTATCACATTTATGAGGTGCCTGCTGAGCCTGTTCACTTCAGACACAGGAAATGCTTCATTTTCCCCTCCAAAAAGTGTAAAACCAACATCACAGCCAAACTGAAATGGTTAGTGTATTACATTCTTAAAAATGGACTGGATAACAAGGTGTTATGTAAACAAGAAAACTGCCCCAACTCAGTTTGTCAAAGAATTTAATGAGTTTCCATGAGTTCGAGGGTCGAGGAGGTTTCTTTGAGTACGTTCTGTAAGAGCACATCAAATTACAGTCATCGCTGGTGAGGTTAGCTTTAGATAAACCGAGGACAGAAAAGTGATTTAGGTTGTAAAAAGTGCAAACAGCCGCCTCAATAAAAAGCCTGGAGGAAAAAAAAAGAAGCAGTATTGGCTTCACTTGACTTGCTGTGACTTTTAATTAGGTCTCCACAACTGTTTCAGCTTATCTTCATCAGCCGTATCTACCCCATGATCCACTTTGCTTCCTGCATCAGCCCCAGGGGGACATCACGAGCCCACTGGGCTTCAGTGAGACTTTGAGGAATATGCTTAAAGAGGCTTTGTTTGTTCATCTCTCTTGTCTTTCCCTAAGCGAGGCACGTAGCATCCAAAACCAGATGCTGTTGGAAGGCTCCCTTCAGGTTAGCCTGGAGCACTTTGCCACCTCCCCGCTCTCTCATTCTTCTGTCTAATTATTTTCAAGACGGTGAGATCAGAGATTTATGCAGGAGCCATTTGTGAAGGTGGACTACTGTAGCATCTGGAGGTGGTTGGTGAGGGATCTGCCTTGGAACGTACTCAAGGGGTTGGCTTTGTCTTTGAGTGTGCACATGTATCCATATTCTCTGATTTGGACCCTTGTGAATCATACATCTAAGACTTAAGACTCCTTCTCTGTCTTTGGCTTCCCACCTCACCACCCTTGTCGCTCCCTGGTCTATTGGAGATACGCCTGTCTGCCACAAAGCATTTATACAGCTCCGTCAAAGCCAACAGGACAGGGTCAGCTGAGCAACATAAGCCTCTGGAGCGCTCAAGCAGTAGACCTTAAGTGTCTTTTAAACACAAAGTCTATGAACTGTCAGAAGAATCGGATGTGTGGCAAATACAGAGGATAGAGATCTGCAACACGCAGGTTTTAAATTGATCTCACTGTACCCACGCAGGCTATTTTAGCTCCAACGAGTAATTTTTTACCTTGTTCTTGCAGCTCATTAATGCATTAGCGTCAGTCCTGATCTCTCTTGTTCAGGGTCATGGTTCAGAAGCTGCTCATAGCCACAATAATTTGTTGATACAGCTGCTGTTGTGTATCAGGCTGTGAAAAACATGCTGTTTCACCAGACAAGAGGCCTTTCATCACACACGAACAAGGAAACACACATGGCATTCTTACGAGTTACATGTTGAATAAACTGTGCGCTTATTGCATCCATTACACCTCAATAAATACTTCATTGCACCCCGGAGGGCCATGCGTGCTGCTGTATGCTCAGCCTACATGCACACTGCAATCTCACCCACCCCTGGTCGCCTCCTGAAGTGTAATGCATGGTGGATCTCCAGATGTCCAATCTGGGCTGTGATGATAAAGAGAAAAGGCTCGAAGGTGAAAAGTGCAGGATTCTTTCTTCAAAGGTGAAATTTGGTCATCATGGTCATTTGTACCTCTTTGTGCTCTGCAGTGCTGTGTTGAGCTACTGTGTAACGCATGCAGTGGAGGAACAGGATCCTGTAAACTGTCAACTCCACATTCAGTCTCAGAATGTTATGTTCAGCACCTTCACGCGACTGTAATCAATATATTTACATTAGCAATCATATGAGTACATGTATGGGAAAAGGGTTGCTTGTAATAACAAACAGTTAGTGACTAGCTGGTGAACATAGTGGAGCATTTATAAGCTAAAGAGCCAGATGTTTCCCTCATTAGATGGTAGAAACCAAAAACACAGCTAAAATGAGAATAAGAATTGGACTTGTATTTTTCAAGTGGTCAGAAACACGACTTCAAATTAATGTGAGTATCTGCTGAGTGTGTGAATAGGCAACTGTTTGCATGTGAGTATGTATGTAATCTTAAACAGTCTGCAGCCATGCTAGTGGTCCTGTAGTGTTTTGAGCTAAATGCTAACATTCACTATTATCATGTTGGTATGCTAACATGCCCTAATCAGACCAAACACAAAGTACAGCCGAGGCTGGTGGGAGTGTCTGAAGAAGATTGGACAAACTGAACTTGTAAAGGGATCAACAAATTATCATAATTCATCCTGAGGGAGACACGAATGTTTGCACCAAAAGTCACGACAATCCGCTCTATAGTTGTTGAGATATTTCAGTTTGGACCAAAGTGGCGGCCCAGCAGGCTGACATTGCTAGAGCAAAAACTGGAAGAGGTCAGAACGAGAGTTTACTTTGTGCAAAATGAGGTCTAAAATATAAAAATACAAACTTACTGAATACAAGGTGCATCAAACGTAAATATGAAGCAACGTATCATGAGGAGCTGTTGCTTTCTAAATGAAACACTCCTCTGTCTGCATGGTGTGTGAGGCGATTTCTTCTCGTCCTCCGCCAGGCTGGGAGCACAGGTATGTCACGACTGTGTTGTCGTGGCAACCTCAGCAAGGACTGAACTCATTCACTTTCACGGTATTTTAGCAATGTAGAAAGTGAGAAATCTTAACTCAGGCTGTGGTCTTAACACACAAATGTATAAACTGTGTGAATCACCTTTTCAGTGCGCCGCCTCGTGCTTTTCTCTCTCTCTCCATTGTTGCTTGTTTGAAAGGTTTTGAAGGGGTGAGGAGCTCAGTGAACCGCTGGCCCGTGGCACTGTGTGACTCTGGAGTCATAATATTGTCTACTTATGTCAGGAAACACAGATAGAAAGAGAGACAGAGCAGGCATTTTGTCAGTACATACAGGTACGGCAATATGAAACATAAAATATGTAACATTTTTATTAATTTCGCCATTGTTTTTACTACCTGGCATTTATTGTCAAAATTTAAAGAGATCTCACAGTTGTGCCCTCAGCTTGAAAAGGAATTAAATTTAGGAGGGCTGCAGTTGTTTTTCTTGATGAGAAGTGGAACATCTTTGGAATTATATGTGACTTGAACTTCATCTGACCTGAAGAATCTGAAGTCGTGACACTGTCCAAGCTGTTGCCCAGAAGGAATATAGGCTGATATCGGCCTCCCTGAAGCTGTTCAGCAGACATTTTCCCATCCTTAAAGAAACCTACACAATGTCGAGAGGAGTGTTTCAAAGTGTAATGTTTAAACTTTCATGTCACTAACAAAGACAAGAGTAAGGTTCAAGGCGAGTCATTCAGCTGCACCGCACTTCAAATCCTCCTGCATGTGCAGTACGTAGTGGTAATTCTCGTTCTTACTGTCTTCTTCAGACTCGTCAGAAGTGAAATTCTGAAAAAAGCTTTTTGAGTTGAAGGGGAAGTGTGATTTAAGGCTCTCTCTCTCTGGGGCGTACAGTCTTTCCAGAAAACATTTCTGGTAGATTTTATTTTATACTTTGACATTAATTGTAGAGCTTCTTTGACAGAATTTTGGAGCAGCGCAGAAAGAAGATAAAGTTGGTGTTTTAGCCCAAGGCCAATCTCATGCTGACTGCACAATCACTGTGACTGGAGTTCTTCACAGGCCAAAAACTGAGACCGGAGCCCAGATCAGACCTGGCTGAACCCGACCGCTATATTTGAGGCCCAAACACAGCCTGCAATCTAATGAAGCTATATTTTGACTCTCTGGGCATTTTGTATCTACATGCAACACGTGACATGAAGATTCAGAGAGATAACGGGAGAAATTTCATAGTAAATTACAAACACAAACCCGACCCGGCGTCAAAACTTTCTGCACCAAAGTTGCATGAATTTGACAAATCAGACCTGCGTTTAATGATTTGATCAATGCGAAGATGAAACAAACTTCCAGCTTCCACTGCTTCATGCTGGGCATTGTTTGTTTGGCAATGCTGCCTAATTCAATAACACTGTGATATGAAAGAGACTGAAAGCTGCAACGAGCTGCTTTGATTAAGTGTTAATATGACGCTTTAAAAAACTTTAATGAAACCAGCCGTTAAGTTGTTTTTTTCTTAGTATATTAACCTTTAAAACAAACTCGATTTCTCTGTTTAAACATTTAGAAACCAGTTTCCTGCCAGAAAGTTGGAAAGAATAGAAAAATGGTGGATCCCAGCCATCCCATAATGCATGTGTAGCTACTTATGTCAGACCGTCTTAGGAGACGGCCGTGTCTTCCAACCGTCATGCCTCCAGTGATAATGTCACTTGAATAATGCTCTTAGAGTTTTCCCCCCAGAGCCACTGAAGACATTACAGGCTGTGTGTTCGACTTCCTGCGACTAGTAAATTGACTTTGGCATGTAAAATCAGCCGTTCCTCCATGTAAATGCAGACTATGTATTAATTAATAACGTGTAAAGTTGTTCAGCCTCTGTCGTGATGATAGATCCATCTCATGTTGTGCTGTGCCAGATGTTGATGCAGTCAATGCAAAGCTATACTGCAAGATGCAGCACAATAAAGGAGGTTTAAATTGGACTGTGAGGAGCTGTGAGCTGCCAGTACCACACTGTAGTAAGTATGGTTTGGCAGCAGTAAGTTACAGATGGGGCTGCAATTCACTCCCAATTTAAAGTGCAGTATGCCTCCTAAAGATTCTCTATCGTTTAGCTCAGCCTCCTGCCATGTGAAGCTTTTCCACTGAGGCAAAATGGTTTTTATGTCACTTAGCTTGAAGGCACTCTGTGGTGAGATGGCGCTGACTCGCTTAGTGTCAACGAAAGAAATGAATACACTAATCGGAGGTTTGTGTTATTGGCGAATTAACTACTTAGTCTTGAAAGAGCCTGTCTGAAAACATCAGTCAGGTGTCCATATGAAGATTACATTACAATCATTCCTTGTGTTCACACTGGATAATCAGCGTACTTTCATAGGGTACAAAATCTACGGTCTGTGGGAACATGCATTCACAAGCTCAGCTAAGGCTAATATGAGGCCACTTTCTGAATTAGTCAACTGAAGTTGGAGTCTTCCAAAGTTACATCCTTTTTAGTACCAAATTCACTCTTAAAACCTGTCGTCTAAATGAAAATTGTGAACCTGTTCAACAGCTCTCAGGCACACACACACACCCCACAGTGTGATGTGGGAAAGCTGCCCTGTGGGGACTCCTGCTGTGGCCTCCTGATGTGATCTTATCTGATCAGGAATAGTGTGAAATATGCCAACAAATTGTCAAAATTGATTGAACGCGTGCTGTTTCCTGTGAAGCTTGTTACACGAATGAACACACACGCTTTTACTTGCACAAATAAAACTTTATGACTGATGTGCCATTTAAAAGGCCAAGGATACATGAAGGAGCTGAGGGGAGTTTGATGAGTCATGGCGCAGCAGGGGAAACTATTCATTATCAGTTAATTTATCCCCAGGAGCTTTTTGTGTTTGAAAACAGCATTATGGTTACAACGCTTGAGGGAATTCAAACACATTTGCTCTCTGGCCCTGAACTGTGTTCGACATTGCCTGCAAGCACACGGTCAGTTCTGCTACAGCACCGTACATCAGCTTCCTGATTTATACCCTTATCACAGCCACATTTAATCTATGCAAATAGTATCAATGATGTTTTTTGATGTTGCGATTCAGCCTCAAATAACACTGATCCTTCAGGTGTTTATTATAAGAAGCTTTTTAAATTTTCTTAGTTTCAAGGCCAATAAGTTCTTCCCTCTTATACACTTAAGGTTGACTCTCTTTTGATATGTAGATAGAAAGAGATAAACAGTGTGGGGATGGCTCCACAGTTGCAGTTCTTGTCTTCAGGCAGCAAACTGTGTTGACTAGTCATCATCATTGCTCTGGCGACTTAATCCACAGGGCTGTTTTTCTGGCCGCTGGTAGTGGAGCATGCACAAGAGACTGTTGTATTTCTGGAGTCTTGCATCAGAAGAAACACACAACACATGGCTCACAAATAAAGCCTCAACCGCTGTGGTAGCTCATACCAAGGGACTAAAGTTGAAAAAATTGTAAAATAATGTTGCTAATTATCAACATTTCTGCTCATGTTTGGTCTCTTTGGCTTTTCGGTTGTTGGAGACGTATCCTTTTGAGTTATGCAGCAGATGAGACGGATTTGACGGAACAATTCTGGTTTATTACAAGTTGGGTTGTTTTTGTCGTTTGGGTCATCACCAAGTTAACTGCTAAGGTTTGTGAATGCAGCAGCAGCACTAAAAATAAGTCAAACGGTGCAAGAAACAAGCAGACGTTTTTTTGTGTGTTAACAACCTTAACCTTGCAAAAGTTTGACATTTGGCTAAAATGGCAAGTCAATAAGCTCTAAGCTGTCCACACTGATTTTGAACCTCAGCCTTACTTTTAATATTTGGAAATTACTCTAAAGCTTCTTATTGTGTTATAGTTATGTGATTATTTTCTTTACGTTGTTGGACTACCTCAGGGTTGCCTTACAGCTTGTAACACCTGTTTTTTTCTACAGATTAAACAAACGAGATATAACATTAGCTCTACCTGTGCTGAATTTTGTTACCTTTACGGACCCATGCTAACTTCTTCTTTATGCTAAGCTAAGCTAACTGGCCATAGCTTCATTTTTACCATGCACAAATGAGAGGTATCAATCTTCTTGCTGTCAAATAAGTGTCAAATTATTCCTTTAACAAAGTTTTTCGGTGCCTAAAGCTTAACTATAGTGGAGGCGTGTCAGAAAAGTGTCATGATATTTTTAATGGTTTTGCAAGGCACAAAGAAACAGAGGAGGACTTGTTGAAAGTGGTTTAGAAAATGTTGCTAAGCTATTCTCTTGCCCCATCGGAGATCATTGCAGATCTTGCTCAGTACAGTGTCATCTTAACGAATAGAAATGATGGCCTCAGCAACAAAAATAACACCTGCAGAGTTATCCTCTAAGCTGGAACACGGAGGTTTACAGTAGATGAGGTGCTTGTGTCTCTGAGAGCTGCTCACTTAGCAGGCTTCAGGAGGGTGGCACTGTGGCCATTAAAGTTTAATATCCTCATTTGGTCACTGTGAATAGAATATCTGGCAGGCAGTAGCTCTACCTCGCTCACCTCCCATTGCTCATTACTAGTAAATCAACCTGCGGGCACCATAAGGGCTCCCCATTGTAGATCCAAGATGGATGCTGGCTGGTTGTGACCTTTACTAGGTTTTGCATTAACGTCTTTTTTTTCTAATTTAAGCTGGAGTCCCTCGCTATTGGAGCCATTCTCATGGAAGAGAGGAAGCACGCAGGCAGAATGGGAGGTAGAAACTGTCTGCCTGAAGTAGGTTAGTCTGCAGCATTACAACGAGCGTTTGCTGTACTCCCTGTAGTGCACATTGTCTGATCACAATGACAAGTTGTAACACATGGGGAAAGTTTTTCAGGTAAACAGGATTTACTCGAGTTTCCATCCTCACTATATACTCCTCTTAATACTTATGAGGGAACGCTGTAGAGAGGAAGGTGTGATTTAATTTACATATCTTTTGCTGTTTTGAGTTTCTCTGGCAGTGTCGAAACAGTAGTAAGCCTATCACGAGGCTCTCTGAGGACTTAGATTTGTTCCTTCGTGTGGATAGTGTTTACCTTGCAAAACAACACCTGAGGCACCAAAATCTGCTGTTTATCCCCGTGAGGGAGGTGTTATGATACAGTGAGGGCACAGTACTTCATATACACCGCAGGGAGGTGTGTGTTTATGCTTGTGTGGATGGATTCTATACAATCACGCTTCCTTACCAATTCAGCAACTATTTCTGTCTTCTTTTTCCTCCTTCTCTCCCTCTGTGAATCACAGATAAGAAAATGGCTATATAGAAACAGTGTTTCCAGAAACGGCCATTGTTTCCTGAACCAGTGTTGAAGGGAGATTAAAAATAATAAGTAGTGGTGCCATTAGAAATGGCGGCAGGCGACAAAACATTCATTCCAGTTTGTTGTTGAACTGTTACCCTGCCACTCTGCAGGGACTGATAAATTATGCTGCTGGCAACCCCTGTCTCTATTTATGCATTTATGCTTACTTGGCTTTTAAGGACAAGCCATAGTGGGTTTTAAAAGGCAAATATATGGACTTATTGAAATGTTTGCGGAACAGTTATATATTTATGGTGGTGCTGTTCACTAAGCCCAGCCCCCTTTGGTTAGTGCTCTTATGCCTGTCAAGCTTCTCAGCACATAATGCAGTTCACAAAGACAGCGATGGCAGATTTACTACTCAATTTTTTTTTCACATTTTTTGCAACATGTCTTCAATTTTACACAAAGTAGACAAAGCAGGCCTCTCATTTCCAGTGACTGAAAAGATGACTGATGTCTCTATCGAGAGTAGCTAGCTAATGTCAGCTAAAGCTAACACTAAAAGTCTGAGTTAGCTGTCCAGAACATTTTGATGCCACCTGACTTTTTTACTTTCATCACAATAAAAAGCCTGTAAGATGGTCTTAAATATTCACAGGTACATACATGATTTGAAAGACTGAGGCTAAAGCTAATCCAAGCTGAACAGTTAGCAATCTCACTAGCTGATGATCCAGGAGATGTGGACATTAAGAGATAGCAATGTTCTTGTATTTCAGAGCTAATTTGTCCTTATATCATAAAAATCGTGTTGCTACCACACATGACAAGTTTGGCTGTTGTTGCTGAATTAAAAACCTCCCAAATCCAGTAAAATAAAATATAGTGTGACAGAGTGGCTAACATTAGCCTAAACTCTAATAGCGTCCGCGATCGGCTTCCGCACAGTGCTATACAGCAGATGTGCTAGTTGTGAATGGGCTTTTAGCTTCACCCATAGCTCCACAAAATAAAGTTAGCTAATGAAATGCTCCTTGGCCTTGGAAGTAACATTTGATTAGGTTACTGTAACAAGCTAGTTAGCTACAAATGGTAACATTTGCAGCTACATTGGAGCAGAAACAACATTTAATCCATTCTTTACACTTTTGCAATTTTGGGTTTTGAAAAGGCTTAAAGAGACACCACCCTCCCATCTTTTTAAATTGCTCTTACTACAGCCCAATGCTGTCTGCTTGACCATACAGAGGAATCCAAACCCAGACAGACCATGCTCAGGATGGGGCTGTAACAAATGACCAATTGTTTTTCTCTTAATAAATCTTGCATTTTCATGAGCAATTATTAGACATTTTCTGATTTGTAGCATCACATTAATAGTTAATGGGCACTGATTCTCAACAAGTCATCAAAGGCAGCCACACAAAGGAAGACATACAACTGGAAAGGTTTATTCTGCATTTTATGTTTGGTAGTGGCAGGTTATTAAACTCTTGCGGTGCAGGAGACCGAAGTTCAAGCCCCAGCACTGCAGAGCAATGACGAAGGATGGAAATGGAAACACACACGCATTCATCATAACACTGATTTATTGAGGAATAACCTCTGTGGTCAGCTGGTCAATAACTCACTATTCCATAGGGTCCTGCAGTTTGTGGTGGCTACATTCAGTTGTCCTCACCAAGAGAGCAATGTAAATGATGAAAAAGGTGGCTCAAGTGATGGAACTATTAATCTTTCTACATTTGAGAAATTATTTTGGTTTAAAAAAATGATAGGAAATAGATTAAATGATCTTTGTGCACTGGCCTTTCAATCGGAGGTGCAATAATTCAGTGTATTGCATACTATTTAAGTTTGTTTACTGAACTTATCTAATTGATCCCCCAGGTCTGCGTCGTCATACCAAACTGGCTCATTTTCTGAATGCACACAAAATCTCTGTTTTTCTCTGGAGTCAACAGAACTAAATGTGGTGCTAAATCTGTGGGACTTCAAAGCTGTTTTTCTCTGCTTTCTTGCCAGGGTCATCACAGATAGCCAACTCCTATCTGCCTCCCCAGGCAAGACTTAGAGCTTTGACTGTTGGTTTGTGGTTAGAGTTCAAACTTGGCTTCAACATTCAGCCGACCAGCAGCAGCAGCAGCAGCAGCAGTGGCAACAACTATACACACATGAGAGCCGAGGCAGAGAGAAAAATATGAAAAAGATATATATTGGCAAAACTGCCCTCAAAACACAGAGAAATGGTTGCAAACATCAGAAAAGAAGGTAAGATGAATCAGTCTGGAGGGGGTTTTAAACTCTAAACATCAGCCTCATTATTGGGGAATCCATTTCATTCATTTTGACTAATGGAAATGGATTCTCATTGTGAGGTCATGACCATTAAAAAGCCATTAAAACATAATATTCGTCGCTTCATTCATCTTCACATCTCTTGTCATATATCAGCTGACATCTACATCCAAGTTAATGCTGCACTGCATTTTACCAACATCTGAATGGCAACAAAAAAAACATAATAACCTCAAAAAAAAAAAAAAAAATCCAATGTCTGTGAGCTCAGACTTAATTTAACTGGCATTACATAATGATAAGAGCCCAGAGCAATTTTCACATAGCTCTCTGGCTCCTTGCCATGTGATTGTACAACATCACTTGCAGCTGTTAGACAGCGGAGAGGTTGTAAAACAACAAGTTTCGTTGTAGCGCCAGACAGGCGGAGTGGGCTAAACGTGCAAATCTCAGCATTTTGGACACACATATACTTCAGTGGCTATCTGTCCAGACATCTGTCTGTCTGCCTGTCTGTCCAAGGAACAGGTCAACATTTTGGGATAATACGCTTTTGCTGCAACAGTTCTTTGCGGACTTGGCATGGGAACTGGAGGGTGACCGGTTCAAGTCCATCTTGGACTTGGCTCTGCTGAGGTTCCCTTGAGCAAGACACCACCCCCCTAACTGCTTGGGGTGCTGGCTATGTGGCAGCCCCGTCACACTGACATCTTTCCACTAATACATGTCTATAGGCCATGTGTGTATTTGTGTGTGTGTATTTCAGGCCTACTGTATGTGAGTAATGAAAATACTGACAGCAGTGTAAAAAATACATTTCCCCCAGTACAGAAAAAAAAATAAAAATTATACAGATTAAAAGTGTTAGCCAGGCTAGCCGTTCATCTGCTTCTAGTCTTTATGCTAAGCTAGGCTAACAACATTCTGATCTAGCTCCATACATAAAGGAATAGTTTTTGCTCCCTTGTCTAGATTTAGACAATAAGATTGAAATCACTGACATGCGTGCAGTAAATACAGAGCTATAAAGTCAGGAGGCAATAAGCTTAGCTTAACATCAACCCTGGAGGCAGGGGAAAGGTGCTTGCCCTGCTCTTATTAATGTTTAAAAAGGCATCCACCAACACATCTAAAGCGCTCTAATTAACATGCATGTTTGTCTGATCTGACACCAAAGTAAAAGCAGTTACAAGCGATGTCTCTTCCCCATGTCTGTTGTTTGCAAAGAATTTCAGCTTGTAGCTTCAAGCAAAACCAGCAAACATGCTGTTACACAAGCAAGATACAATGTACTATTCAATGAGCATTCCAGGTGTTTGTAGGCTATTTTTTTCAACTATAGGTATTTCCCACTGCTTCTCGTCCCTTTCTTTCGCTAAGCTAAGCTAACTGTTTCCAGTCTCTCATTTTTCAAGTTGTTGACCTGTTCCTCTAAGAATTTGGAGCCTGTTGTGACTCATTTATTGCTTGATGAAGGCTTAATTAGTGGAGATCCTCAACCAGTGCCCAGACATTAAAGGTAGTCCGTTGCCCCACCCACGTATTGACACAACACAGTCTATAAGTCTTTCTGGGGCTGTCACAGTGGACACCATTTTCTTCTTTTTTATTGCCAGCTTCCTAATTGAGGCTCTGGGCTGAGGTGAACTTGGAGGTGCACTCACTGCGCCTGCTGGTTGGCAGCACTGAGCCATTGAAGCTCTCTGTGAGCCAAGTATCCATCAGTCTGGCAAAATGCTAAATCCCCCAGAGCGCACACTGCCCCTGCTCCCCATCTCTACCCTTTCATAACCACATCCATTCCCTCAGTCAGTCCCGTTGGTGTGTTTTCATCCCATCCTCAAACCTGCATCAAACACACAGCCGAAATATCCTTCCCCGTCTGGTATGTTGTTGCTGTCGATGGTGGTGGTGTTGAAACGGTGCTTTTCTGGCCTCTCACTCCCTCCCATGCTCTCTCAGCCTCTTTCATCGTCTTTTAAAGCTTACGCACACAAAAAGCCGTGGTTCATTCTATATTTCCACCTCTTCTTCTATGAATCACCCATGGTCTTTGTCTGGAGGCAAAAATCCTTTCCTTATTCTTTCTGAGCTTCGATAGAGAGGATGTGAAATGGAATTCACCATTACACCGGTGGGAGCTCCTTTCCCAGCTCTGCTCCCTCTCTGTGAATGGGAAATGATTAGTATTCCTCCTCCATCCATCTCCTCCTCCCCATCGGCCTGCTTGGGACCTCACTCACTCCAAACTGAATTACACTCCAGCTACACTTCATCCCTTTCCTTCCCTCTCACACAAACACATATACACTTCACTTTTTACTCTTATTGCCTTTTCTCTCTGTTTTCTCTTCCTCTCTCTGCTTTGTTCTGTGAGTCTGACAAACTTTGACAGCAATGAAAGTACATCCGTGTTGTGACTCTGTCTTCTCGAATCCTGTTCTCTCAACTCTCTGCTTCATGATCAGCTCTTTCCACGACCACAAGGATGATCTTCGTAAGCGCCTGTCGTACACCACACACAAACTAGAGATGGTGGAGACGGAGTTTGATTCCACTCGGCAGTACCTGGAGACAGAGCTGCGCCGGGCCCAGGAGGAACTGGAGAAATTTACAGAGAAACTACGCAGGTGTGTGTGTGCACATGTGCCTGACTCTGTGCATGCAGGAACCCTCAATTTCCTACCAGGAACAAACCCACTAAAGATGTGCTGTGACGTCAAGGAAGTTAGTTTTCACAGGCTATAACAAGTACTTGAAACAAACCTCAAGCGATGTGTGTTTGTAGGAGCCACGCTTGGAGGCGAGGTAAAATGAGGGGCAGCAATAATCAGTGAAACAGGGATAACAGCGCAGGCTTTGGGGCGGTGTTTCCTCAAAGGCATTCAAAGTGTTGCACATGTTTTTATATGCAAAAAGTGACTGGGGGTGGTTGTATTAAGAACAAAAATAAGCCTTTTTTGCAGCTCAGTATCCCAAGTAATTAAGTTCGTATTATACGATTCAGTGCAGGAAGTAGTGTGCCCTCTAGCACATCTCACTGTCATGCAGGGGACCAGAGTTCATGCTCTGTCAGAGGCCTGAAATGAGTTTTAGTTGCATAACATTAACCTTACCTCTACCATACTTCATTTGTCATAGTCACTTACCTTCCCTAACTATTTTGTAGTTGCCATGTACACATATTTTAAGAAGAGAATTTGAGAAAACGTCAATTAAACTTTCAGTTTTTCAGAACCGGCATTGACGTTCTTGTGAGTCAACAGGATGTATGTACATGTGTGTATATAGAGATCTTATGATTATTGTTACATGTACTTGATGAAGGTTGTTTAAACCAAAACCCCAGTGAGCAAGTTAGTGTGTGGGAATGTCTGCTGCCGTCCGACACACCTGTCACACAAGCACACACCTGAGATATGCATGCAGGCCTTTGCTTGTTTACTTAGCATCCTTAATCACAATGAGCCCTGTTGTTATTGAAGAAAAATGCATCAGCCTCCCCTGAGCCTGTATTTTTCACTGCATAAGACAAGATAGGATAAGACTTCATTGGTCCCACGATGGGGAAATTTACTTGTTACAACAGCAAGAATAAAAAGGAGAGGTGGAGAAAAGAACAAATAGACAATAAAAAAGATGCAAAATAAAATCAGCTATAGAGGCTGCGTACATTATACACATATATTGTACACAATCTATCCATGTGAAGAATGGCTCAATGCGTGTGATGAAGTGAAACGTCCCACTTATGCCGTGGCCTCTTGCCAGCAGTGTATTCATTCATATTTTTGTTCTTTCAATAAAAAAACATTGGTCTTAGTCTGTTACTTCAATATGTAAACGAGGCCGTAGCCCAGTAACAGATAGATGAATGGCCTCCCAGCTATGAGTTTTAATTTAGCGGCGTGATGATAACCTCAGAGCAATGAGATGATCTGCAAATAGAGCAAAGCTTCTGGTTGGACAGAACAGAGTGTTCTCTGAGGCCGTGGTATATAAATAAATGTGATTAATATGCTGTTTAAATAAACTTAAAACCCCTCCTTCAAACTTGACTCTGGCCAGAAACTTTGAAACTTGAAAAGCAGACAGTATGGCCGCCCGGTGGGTGAAGCATGTGTGTGTGCCCGGGCAACACTCTCGCCTCGAGTCTCTCAGGCTCCATCTTTTTTTGTTAGGATTGGCAGAGCCCAATCCCAACCCCCTCCTCCTAATTTTAACCATCTGAATGATTGGTAGAGCTTGTCGAAGACAGAAAGTGCCGCCTGACAGACTCAGGTCTTAAATGAGTAACGGCAATATCCAGCTCATAATGACCAGTTTTGTTTGCTCTTCATCAATCAGTAAACCACTCTCTTCCAGTGCCCGCTCAGACCTCTTTCAGGTGCTTTATGATTTGTCTCTGCTTTTTGTCTCCACTGCCCACACTCTCCATATCTGTCTGGTTAATGGAGCCATAAATGCTGGCTTATCAACACTCTCTTAGGCCCGAGAGCTAATGTGAAAATGTGATACTGAACTGAGAGGTGACAAGATAAAACGCCAGGAAGAAGTGAACAAATAGACAGTTGAGGTCCTGTTCCATGATGCTCACGAATGCACTTAAAGGTCTACGAAAGAGCAGTAATGGCGAGAGGGAACGAGGAGAAAGTTAAGAAGAAACACAGAAGGAGGAGAGGGAATTTAAATTGAAAAACCCTAAAAAGCTCAACATGTGATTCTTCAGCTGCAGAGCCAGTGCTGCAGGTCTGCTTATCCATGTTTGCCAATTTCCTATCATAAAATATTTAAACGTTTTTTTTAACATCCCAAACTATTCTTTTTTCTGAGAATCTCCCGCTGTGGCGCTTAAGCATATCATCAACCCTTTTACTGTGTTTTGGCTGAGCAGATTTTTATTCCGAGTGATCTTTAAATCTGACTCAGAACTTAAAATATCCTGCAAATCCCCTCCAAGATTCTCCGTCAGCGCCCCGATCGAGTTATTTATTTATTTATTTCTCCGTCTAAATTTATGTGGAGATTACTGGAGCTTGTTCAGCTGCATGGACGGTGAAATACTGTTTTGTCGTTACATGTTGTGATTTGCGTTTTTAACAGGCCATGATTCTGTCCTGTCCTTTCAGGATTCAGAGTAGCTATGCAGCTCTTCAGAGGATCAACCAGGATTTGGAGGACAAGATGCACAGGACGGTAAGAGACTCCTGCTGAGGGCTTTGTGGTTTTAACCCCACGTTGCTGAATCTCAGTTTCAAACAAAAACCTATAACAGAAACTCAAATACCATAAACAATTTTATTACGTTTCATGTGTTTCTTTTAAAATCCATCCATCTTTACCTGATATACATACTCTCTCTCACGTGCATTTCTACACTTTCGCACCACAAATCGTCCATTACAACCACACACTTGTTGAAGTGAGAGTCAGGGTGCAGAGTTAAAGGATAATATTTGTTTTATTAACTAAAACCATTCGCTGCCATTCACTCTTCGTTGCCTAATTCATTTTAGTTTATTCTGTTATCCAAGGATTCAGTTCGATTCACCACAGTGCTGAAATAATTTTCTAAATTAAATTAGCATGTAACAGAAAAGTGTCTCCACATGTCTTACCAAGTATTAAAGCAAAGTGCACAGTAGATACACATCTGTAAATGATAACAGTATTTTTTTTAAGTGTCTTTCTCCATAGCGCCAACACACTATAAAAAGTTACTGCTTTACTCAAACACTTTTTGAGCCTCACGTGCCTACTTCCATTTTATTCTGCTTTGTACTCTGGTACATTTTAGAGGGAAATACTGTATATATCAGACAGTTGTGGTTTGGATTTTGTTCTATCTATCATTTAGCTGGTAAAAATAGCCGCACGTCAAGCAGCTACAACATGAAATGCTGCTTACACATTATTGCATCAGTAAATATACTCTATTTTTAGAATATATAATAATATAACGCTCTGAATGGGGCCATTCCTCATAATCAGTGCCTTTAGTTTTGATACTTTGTGTGTATTTTTCTTACAATATTTACATACTTTCACAATTTTTGAGTTCAGGACTACTTTTACTTGTACTTCTTGCACTGCAGCTTGCTTGTACAGACCTCACCGCTGTGCGATGACATTTCAGCCTCACTCTCTGAGCTTTCACGTTTCCTGACCGCTGTGGTTGTTTGTGTTGATATTATCAGGAAGTGCAGAATCCTAATGTGTCTGTGGACACCACACAGTCCTCAGACTCTCATAAAAGATGTATGAAGGATTATGGCCATTTGTGAACTCAGCCACATATTTGCACACACACGCATGCGCGCACACACACACAGAGCTAAACAGCTTGTGACCCAAAGCTCGACCTGGAATCGTTTATTTGAGAACATGAAGTCCTGTAGTTACTAGGAAACCAGTTCTTAGTTTACTTTTGTGTGAAACTGTTTTTTCTCTGTTAGAGGACACCAGTTGTAGAACAAAGACAGCCAAGAAAAAGTTGTTGTCTTGGCAGGAACAATTTCCTCAGCTCTGCACTTTGTACTGCGAACAACTTCTGATCTTTTCAGTTAAATCCAAGAGAGAGAATAGAAGTGTTAAACTATAGTCTAAGAACCACAGCAGGTCATATGTGAAAAGTTGCTTGAAAAGGAAATTATACTGATATCCTCAGGAATCTGTATAGGTTGACGATTCTCTACGTTTGTGATGTGTCCGTCAGTTTTGGTATTTCAACCTTGATTCTGAGAAATCATTTTGGTGGATGGTTCTAAAAACCACAAAACCCAGAGTCTCAGCTGCTGTTGCAGAGAGAAGTCAGTCAGAGGTGTGACTCAGAGCTGGAGCAAATTTCAGAAAACATGGCAACAAAACACTGCATGATGGTCGCTGAAATCACCAAAAATAGACCCAAAACCTGACAGATAACACATTTAAACTGATGATTGTATTATGTGGTTTTCTTCAGCCCACCACCACTAACCTGACATGCCATGATGTTTGTAACACAGAAGCATCTGGAAGTCGTCCTTGGAAACTGATTGGAAGAAATCTGGCACTGTCAGAAAAATACTTGGGTGGTGATTGAATGAACATCTGTCTGTCACTGCCTTCACCCAGTTAGATCAATGAACCATATGTTGTTGTAAAAGTTGCCGATTGAGAGAAGAGCTTACTTTCTTACTCTTACTCTCCAGTTGTGATATAACTCTCTATGCTCACCTCTGATTGGTCAGAACCTTTGTGATTTGGCTCCAAGCAAATAACGTGAACCTGGCTCGCGTGATCTCGCAAACACCGTCGGTATGTTTAAAATAAGGAGATTTGAAGGTTAGTGATTGGACGTTTCTTCTCAAAATGCTTGCTTTCTTCGCTGTTTTATTTTTTTTTTTATGCGCATCAGCTCGTACCTCTGACTTTTTATCAAAGAATTAGATGTTCTGCAAAAGCACGCCTCCCATTTTGAAACTGTAGATACACACTATAGACAGACAAAAGCATCTGCCAAATGGGTGTAATGTAATTGCTATCTGCACCCACAGACTCAAACATATATCAGTGATTGTATTGAGAGTTTGGATCCATGCTGAGAAGCCTTGACCTCTTTTGAAAGGCAATAACAGCTGGAAAAGTGCCAGACTGGAGTTTGCAGTCGCTCTGCACGAGAGACAAAATACTGATAAATACACAAGCTTTAGATCCTCAAATACAGTGATCATGATAAATGACATCATGTTAAACTATGCCAATGAAACCAGGTAGTGTAAGAGTGATGATGATATTTACTCTCCGTGCTCTCTCTGTCTCTTGTCTAAGAAATGAGAAATCTACTATAATCGATTTGAACACACCTGTTTAGCAGCAGAACCGCTCTCATCTCTCGCGAAGCAATTACATGATCAAAGGCAGGGAGCACAATCAATGTCCAAAGTAATTGGTCTTACCTGCCATGCAACCCTGTTAGAAAACTATTATAGCAAACTGCTGTTCTGGTCACCTCAGCAGCAGCTGTCCAATCACATCAAGTTGAGAGGTTCCTTGAGACTTTCCCCCCTCGCAGCCTCTGCTTCAGGATTTATCAGCCAGAAGATGAGCAAGCGCTATGTTGAGGTCCACGCTGAAGAGTTACAGTATTTTGATTAAATTGGATCATAATCTCATCAGAAATTTGATCCATAGGGCTTTTTTGACCCACACGCACTAACAGAAGACAGTAAGTCAATATTGACCTACGGCAAGCGAAATAATGAGCAATAATCAACTGGTTTTCATGGTGTATTCTGCCTTCGGTTTAACTGGGTTACCGCTATAAGCAGTAGGCGATTTTAGGGAGGGATGTCTTCCCCTTTGTTAGCAAAATGACTGAAATGCATCCCTCTTGTTAACCCGCCACCCCCCCTCTCCATCCCTTTGTAGCAGACAGAGTGCAGAGCAGAGAGCTTGTTTAGTTGAATATGTTTATGTTTATTTATCTGACTGAGGTTTGTACAAGTTACAATCTGACACTCTGAAATATCACCAGCCTATCTGAGCTGTGTATTGATAAATCTGTGGTGCTGAAGTTGCAGACAGATTTATAGGTTGCAGATTTATTTGGAATATTGTCTAAACCAGGGATCCTCAACGACATTTGCCCAAGGGCCAGAATTGTTCTAAGCACACAAAAATCCATTTATTTAGACCTAATTAGCCTATTATTGTTTCATATTTTCACTTTCTTACAAAGTTTATTTTTTTGTGTCCATATCAGTGTGAACAGACTCCTGCAAAACCTGGAAAATTCATAATTATAACTAGATACTTCACTAGAAAAAGCCCGCACCAAGGAGGCAGTCAGTACTCAATACAAAACCCACAACAACAAACAAAAAAAACCAACAAAAAACGATCCCAGGAAGCAAACAAAAATCACAGTTTGAGGCTCAATACAACAGTTAGCCAATGAAAGGAGGCTAATCTCAGGATGGACTGAGCCTCTTCCACTGGTCAGTAACCTTAAATGTGTGCATTTTCTGAATTCATTAATAGTCTGCTGGCCGGATAGAAAGCGTTGGCTGGCTAGATGTGACCCACAGGCTGCCAGTTGACGATCACTGCTCTAAACTGTATACTATAGATACTCATTCCACACTATATTGTCGCCTGTATACTCTATAGAGTGCTGTCACCTTCATGATCAAAGTGACAAGTAACAATGTGTCACAGAAGAGCGAGAGGATCATACAGACACACTGCCTGTCGTGTTCCTATAATAATGTGAAATGTCACAGTTATGGTCCTGCAACAATAACCATTCGGGAGGTGTACACGGGTCTGTGTTGATTGGTGGTGTGGGTACGGCTGCTGCTCTATTGAGTCATTCTCCCCCGGTAAAAATTAACAAATCACTGACTGACTATAAGACTTTGTGTGAGCTGACCCTTTAAAGTAACCACAAGCTACTGCTGTGAATAGCTATATTTTGATTTGCAGTAGATAATGGAGATTTGCTGGATGTTTTTCTTGGTGAACTCATGCATGGCGGTGCAGCAGTGAGGCGTGAGAACTGCGATAAATCACTCGCCATCTGTCTTGCAGTATTTGCAGCCTATTATTTGTCATGTTCCAATGTAATCCTTCTTGCTTTGTCATACCATGAATAGACTGAGAGCCTAAGATGTCTTCACATCATGGATCAAACCTCTCTCACAGTACACACACACATCAGCATATTCTAGTCATGTGAAAATGATTTTGAAAACTGTTGGCTTTTCAAAGGGATTGTCTGTCGAGCGGAGTGCCTTGGTGTGGCAAATCGGTCTTCATGGCAGGAGACAGTATGGGATTTTTTTTTTAGAGGCAGGCCTCATTGGGATTGCCATTTCTTTTGATGTCATGTCATGCAATGGCATTTCAAGGGGGAAATGTGCTCCTTTGTAGAAGACAGTTGAGGCAGGCAGGCAGTGACAAAGGCAGCTCCAATCAAATCAGACACGTAATTAAAAGTTCTGAGAGGCCCAAAATGACAAGGTCAAGTGGAAAACAACTGAAGAATAAAATCATAAAAAGCAAAATAGGAGATTAGCACCTGCAAGAACTGATGCACGTTGTGATCATGTTGGAGTAATCACACTCAATGTGCATCAAGAGGATGATCTGTAGAGAAACAGTCCTGCAGATGAAGCTGATTGTACAGATGAAATACTACATGATCTGTCTTTACCTTAACTCGATGTTGGCGATGAACTAGTCATAGCTCGGTGCATGGGTAGTGAGATTACTTTCCTTTGGTAGTGAGAACTCCAAAACTCCAACATAATCTGTAATTATTTATTTATTTATTTATAGTTATTTAACCAAACATAACCAAACATGAATTAAGCTCCAAAATCTCCATCTTGCTGACCTAAAAGGCTGTTTGCGTGTGAACCAGCGGCCCACATGTAGAGGAAAATGTCTGTTCAGCACAATATGAGCTGTCCTTGGTGCTGACGGTCATTGTTTCTCCTCATCCTTAGAAGAGTCTTTGGCAGGATCACCTAACAGCCGCTCTGAAACTGGCAGAAAGTCAAGGGCTTTTCTCAAAGACTGCCCTCCAAACAAAGGTTAATGTCCACTTCATCTGGAAGTGTCCCCACTAAACACTGTCCTGCCATGAATTGCTTATTCAATCACAAATTAAATAAACCGTAACATTAACATTTATTGATCATCTTGGAGATCCCCTGGTTGTAAAGCAGGAAACAGGAGCGACTAAAACATTAAAAAACATTAAAGTGAAAATATAAACAGCAGTCAGTTTACGCCAATGTCTTAATCCTGATGTCCCTACAAGTAATAATGTGTTGACTGAGGGACTGTAGTGCTTGAATATTTCTACTACACTACATTATTTGATACCTTTATTTACTCGTTATTCAGCAGATTTTGATTAATATACAAAATATAATCGACAAATTAATTATGATGTATTATTATAGGTTAAAGATAAATAACACTTAAGACTTATGATACAAGCTACCCATCAGTATATAGAGTCATTACCCCCACCTTTACCAGCTGCAACATTAAAGTGATGTTTACATATTAATGCAACAGTCATTATAATAATATATATTATTCTGAAATGGGCCGTTCTGCATAATGAGACAGCGTGAAGGATGTTGGTCGCTGAGATGAACCTACAGAGAATTATTACCTGAATCTGTAGCTCCCCTAGGCTGTACAGAGCATAATGGAGCATTTAGATGCTAAAGAGACAGATATTTCCCTCAGGAGTTGGTAGAGACCAAAAACAGAGCAAAATGAGAGTGAATATTGGACTTATATTACCTGCTGGCCCGAAAGAATGCTAATGTTGCACCATAACTGCTGGGTGTCTATAGGTTGCTGTTTGCTATAAGGGTTAGGGTCCACCATATCAACTGAAAGTGGGATACTTTGTCAGTACTGTGTTTGCGACTTCTTTTTGCTGGCCCCAAGCGGTCAAATAAGCAGTTATTGCAGTTCTAAGTATACTCTGTGTTCCACATTATTATGTAAGGCGTGACTAATTGCCATGCTGCTCTGGATGGTCCAGATGGATGGAGCTCTGGATGGCTGACAAATGGCCAGTTTCAACAAGACTGCGCCATACCATTTCCTGCCATGGTATGAAAGGAAGAGTTGTGCCTTCCAGAGCTAAATTACTTTCATGCAGGACAGCACAGCATCCCATGCTTCAAAAAACACCATTGACTCCATGCTATGGGCATGAAGGGGGGGGGGGGAGCCTGGTGTGGACACCAACATCCTCTGACCTCAACCTTATTGAGCACAGATGGAACATCTGTGACGGCCGGCTGCACTGTTCCTCAAAACAGCAGCTCTGGGAGGCATTACTGCATCCTCAAATACAATACAGGCAGAAAGTGTACGCAGACTTACAAGTTCAATGGATAAGAGTTATTAATGCATCATAATTTGGAACACGGAGTATTGTGATGCTAATACTTTATGTACGTACTTGTCACATAGTGTTAGTACATTGTGGCATCGCTTCTCTTATTTACAGTCAGTAAAAGATCTGAGCGGTTCTTCCATTTCTGCTTTTAGCCTTCTGAAGTCTCCTCTGCTCACTTTGTGCTCTCGTCATCTCTCCAGTTCAGTTTAGTGTTAATGTGAACCTGCAGCCTCTTCAGCGTCTCCTGCTCCTCACCCTGTATGCTGTGCTGACATATCATTTCCACAGCCAGTGCTCTTATTGCACCTTATTGATGTACAGTTATAAATCCATCCAGCAAACTGTTCCGCTGTATGTCCTCACTGTTCCTCCGTGTGACTGAGGAGTCAAGTGACGGCATCTCAGATCTGCTGAAATTAGGAGTTGTACACAGCTATGTTGTCATTTATCACCTGTTTATACCGCTGCCTCCACTTACAGGTGCCCAATTCAATTCAATTCAATTCAATTTTATTTGTATAGTGCCAAATCACAACAGAAGTTGTCTCAGGACACTTTCCATATAGAGCTGGTACAGACCAAGCTCTTTTATCTACAAAGAAACCAACAAGAGGAGTTTCAGTCGTTGACAGATACATTAATAAATACCTATATTTATTAAATGTTTATATACTACTAATAAATGGTGACACAACTTATCATATCAAAAAACAGCAATATATATAAAAGCACAATAAGTTAAGCATGAGCATATTTTTAAAAAAATCTAAAAACTTGTTTGTAAAATGCTAATTTTAAAACATCACTGTGGATTTAATAACCTTTAAAAGGTATTTGTCATAATTTTACATTTTATAGACTATATTAACAGAAAGTTTGACCGACAGAATAATCAATAATGAAAAAAAAAGATTGTTAGCTGCCACTCAGAGCTTCTCCCCAAATGGCTGCATGGTTCACTTCTGGTCTTGGTATGCAGCACATTTCTATCCAGATGTATTAATCCATCGCCTGTCACAACCAATCAGAATTATTTATGGGTTTATTCATGAAGCACAGAGGTTCAGTCTAATCTCTGGGGTCTCTGATCGGTTCTTTCTTGGCCAAGCCTCTAAAAAAAACATTAAGATGATCAATATTATTTGATTCGGGATCGATGCGTTTTAGCTGCTTAGTTTATCACGCATGGCAGCATCAGACTGGTAATTGTTTGTGCTGCTGACATCCAGATCTGAAACAGGCAAACATGCAGGATATGAATAGAATAGAGGAGAATGATGAGAGAATAAACAGAATGTGAATGTTTTAAGTCATCAATATGTTTGGTTCAACAGCATTGAAGCATTTATTGTTGTTTCGATGTCACAGATTCAAGTAAGAATGGCCAAATATCAAACAAAGGCGTCTTCATCATGCTTAGCAGTGCGGAAGGTGTCAGATGAATGAAAGCCCTGGTAGTGAGTGACGTGTGTGTGTGTGTGTGTGTGTGTGTGTGTGTGTGTGTGTGTGTGTGTGTGTGTGTGTGTGTGTGCGTGTGTGTGTGTGTGAGCGTGCTGCTCTCCAGCGAGCAGCAGCGAGGCCTGCAGTGCACTAATTAGTGCCATTAACACGACAGACATTAATCATAACTCTTCAATGAAAAGTGAATACACATGGGACCGTAGCGCCACAGAGAAGCCCAGCAGATGTGATGTGTGTAATTATTTACTCCTGATTCTTTCTGGAGCAGAAAAATGAAGTGAAACTTAATGTTTGAGCCAAAGAATTGGTGCTAATTTTTTATCTTGTTATTCTGTTTTTTAAATTAGTCTCAGGCCTGTGTCAAGTTTTAATTGACTTTAGTCTTTTCTTAGTCAAAGAAAACTTACTTAAATTACTATTTTACATTTAGTCAGTACCACTGTTGATAGTTTAGTCTTTAGTCATCACCTAGTCTCATCTCACTATAAATAAGTCCAGTAGTTTATGCAAACACTTTTATTAAGGTATGTTTTTGTCTGCAATTATTTTTTATTCAAATTCATTTTGATGGTAATGTGAAGGATAGATAAACAGATTTTCATGTCACTGAGTACATGCCAAATACATCAGTGAGTAAGTTAGCTGCTCAGGTGTCGGCTGTATACTCGGCTGTTGTTTATGATTTCAAGACGTATGGTTGTATGTGAAGTTTGCATGTTCTTCCCGTGCATGTGTGGGTTCTCTCCGGGCACTCCGGCTTCCTCCCACAGACCAAAAACATGCTCATTAGGTTGATTGGTGACTCTAAATTGTCCCTAGGTGTGAGTGTGAGTGTGAGTGTGAATGGTTGTGTGTATGTTGCCCTGCGATCGGCTGGCGACCGGTCCAGGGTGTACCCCGCCTCCCGCCCGTTGACAGCCGAGATAGGCTCCGGCCCCCCCGGAAACCCGAAAGGGATAAGCGGCATAGAAAACGGATGGATGGATGGGTGGATGGTTTTTAGACAGTTAGCTTTGCTGCTTCAATTAAACTTGCAATCTAGCTGAAACATCAGTGTTTCCCGTACAGTTTGCCCCACTGCAGCTTCACGTCGGCATCCGTCACATATAGCCGACACTTGTGACACTGAACAGCACACGCACATACGTGCACACACTCAACCAGTATAGACAGTGAGTTACAGTGTTGAATAACGGCCGGAAAAGTGTTTTTGCAGAACATTATGATGTCACAGTGGCGCTGATCTTTGACCGTTTGGATGGAAAACATCACTTTATCATTTTAAGCTAAGAGACATTTGTGTGAGTGCATTACGAATGGACAGACAGCAACAAACAACTTACTCAGTGCTTCAGTGCATCTGATTTGTAAAACCAGCAGAATGGTCCGGGCTGTATGGCTCTACGTCATCGTGTTCGTTTCATCACTCTGAGTCTACCAGAGCTTTTCTCCACTGTTTCCAATGAAGTGACCGACTTTTTCCTTGTTTCTGAAAACTCATAAGATTTAGAATCTGCTTTGTTCAAGAGGATGGTCGGTGTCTCCATGTAAAAATCCTCTTTAATGAGGATAGAAAATCTCATTTGCCCCCCACCCCCCACCCACAAAAATAAGACTGTATTTAACTGGAGTTTTCTGCTCTCCTCCGTGAACTGCAGTCTTCAGTAATTGCATCTCATGGGATTTAGGCTTCATTTGTTGTCCAGTGAGGAGGCAGAAGCTCCAGCTGAATACATAAAACAAATTGGGGGCGTCTTGGAAAAAACTGGCATTTTTCATTTTTTATACACTGTGTACTCAATTCAACAAATTCTCCTGATCAATAATTGAAACAGGCTCTGCAAATTGTGGTTTGTTGTTGCTATTATTGTTTTATTCCATTCCATATCTGCGTTATACAGGAGATGACACTGATAGAGGAGGATTTAGACGTGTGCTCAAATGTCTTATATAATATACATTGTTGAGTAATTAGATGAAACTTGCTTACATTTATGGTCAAAAGACAAAAAGAGGCAAGCAGTGCGTCTCTGAACTGCTTTGTGGTGAGATACAATATCCCTCCTCCTCTACTGGGTCAAGATATGATAAAAAATTTGCATATTAATTTTGCTTGATTCTGTTCTCTTGTATGCGAGTGATAAGAACGTCTTGGTGACAGCCTGTGTATCCAACACAGTGTGACTAGAACAGATAGCAAAAATCAGTGTGCACAGCTGTGATTCCTCCGCTGGCCATAACGCTGTAATTAAAACTACACTTCCTCCCTCTCTCCAAAGTACAGCAGAAGATCATGTTCATCACATCAAGCCTATTAAGATTTCTCTGTTCATTTCTAATCTATAGGTAGACTCTGTGTCCAATTGTGCATGTGGAGCATCAGTATGTCAGAAGATCTGGATGTATGAAAGCTGTCAGTCAGCAGTTATAGTGAGAGAACAAGATGCAATCCGACCTCAAAGAGGCAGATTATTTTTGCAAATGTACAACAGTCTTCACACCGAAGGTCACTGTAGCTGGCGGTGCACCATCCATCTCTCTCTCGCAAGGTTCATTGAGATCAGAGAAGGTGGCAACATCTCCAGAAAGAAGACCAGCAGGCCATTAAAAGGTTTTTTTTAAAGCTACATTAATCAATATTCCTATATTAACAATGGATCAAATAACTGTGTGTAATGTGAACGGTGTTGCTTGCCAGAGAGTTGTAACACAACAACACAAACTCATTGTTTTGGTTTTCTGGCCTGAAATTTAACTCTGATGAACAACCTGCTCAACACCAAATGGTTCACAGACAAAGTGAGTGACAAGCTGGTGAACACACAGGAGCTTTTAGCACTTAAAGAGACACATACTTCCCGTGGGAGTTGGTAGAGACCAAAACCAGAGCTGAAAGTGAGTAAATATGGGACTTACATTCACCAGGTGGGAATAAATGATAATGTTGCTGTATGTATGCTGGACATGTATGTCAATAGGCAACTATTGGCTAACATGTTAGCTAATCCAATGTATGAAGTTGATGTCAGTTTGTCTTTAAACTTGTCGCATTGCTCCCAAGTGGCCAAAAAAAAAAAAAAAAATCACTTAATTCAGGTTCAATCAAGATTTTAGGACTTTCACTTGTATTACCGTTACAACACCAAAGATAGTGAATGTATCTTTAAATTTGGTCAAATGTAATCAACTTAATGTCTGAGGGTTTCTATTTATAATATTGATGCTCAATGTCGCCTATGTGACACATAATACCTTGACGTAAGTAGTTTTTTTTTCCCATTTAAGCTAAAGAAGGTTGGATGACAAGTGGTTTTCAGGTTTTGAAGGATTTGCGTCACCCTTCTATTAGAAGGCAAGAGTCCAGTGATGTAGGAGCAGTAATGTATTAAATGACAGCGCTATTAGGTATATTAAGATCTGAATGAGAAATTGTCTTTGATCCAATAAAACATCACTTTAACAAAGACAGAACAGGGTGCAATTACATATCCGAGCTTAAAAATGCCTTAATGTGCTCATCCGCACGGTCAGCATCACAAAATATGAATAGAGTAATGAGAAAGAGAAAGAGTGCCAGAGAGCTGCATGTCTTGACAGCAGATTAATGAGACCCTAACAGAATTGGATTTGAATATCAATGCTGGCCTATTGCTTAAACTGACACTAATTGCCACCTATTAGATTGGCTGTGCACCCTGTATTTCAAAACAATCACCGCCATTGAGAGATTAGAAGAGAGAAGGGTGGGAGGCCAAGTGAGTGCTCAGAGCTGTATCATTTGTCAGCTGGTGCTGTGTGGTGGCTTTCACAATGGTGTGTGTGTGCGTGTGTGTGTGTGTGTGACAAAGAGAGAGAACGAGAGAGAGAGAGAAAGAGAGAGAGAGAGAAAGAGAGAGTACCATCAGCAATCATCAGAACCCACCACTGGCCCCTAGAGGCTACAATGCTAACTGCAGCTCACAATGTGGAGATGATGTTGGACAGACCCATTAAATTAATGACTGAAATAAACTCATCTTGTTCAGGAGCTTTCAATTGCACCACAAGGTCTTCATCAGCAGATTGAGTTTGCTGAAGTTTCTATGATTCTGGACACCTGTAGGACTATCATCTCTGTCTTTATCGTGACAAAATGTTCATACAAAGACATTGTTGTTGTACCTTGTGAGGCTGAATTTGCAACATCACACAAGATCATATGACATGAGGATCCATCTTGCCAGGCTGCAAGTTTATTGCTTATGGCTGCACGACAGATGTTTGGACCATTAAGGGTTTATCCCCTTGGGAGCATGAACGTGCTTGGCTGATCCCAGGACAGTATGTTTTATTGGTTCTAAAATATATTGCTTGTGAAGTCGGCTTTCAATGTGGTGCTGGAGGAAACCTATGTTCAAAACAGAAATGGGTTGTCCTCTGAGGAGTACAACTGTGCACAGACCAGTCCATCACATTAGAGGTCTGGGCCACCAAAAATCATTGGGAATAATCCGCTGGGCATCATGAATGTCTGTGCCAAAGTGCAGGGCGATGTGACCAATCCTTGTTGAGATAAAGTGGGCAGACAGACAGACCGGCCAACCAGCAGACATCGCCATTATTATGCGCCGCTGTTAGTGGGGTGAAAATGTCACTCCAGCAGAGTCATTCTGCATTTCTCTGACAGTAATCACTGAAAATAGAACGAGTGTTTCATTTGTCTTTCTCCTTCTCTCCCCCTCTTTATTTCTCTCTCCCCTTCTATTTCTCTTTCTCTTACTCCCAGAGTAATTGATATGATATGAGCGCTGGCAAGTGTAATCTTCTTTTAATTAAGACCTGCTGCTGGCTCTGGTTTCAGACTGATAGTGACTTGCGGCTCTCTTCCTCTCATTTTTCTTCCCCTCCTCTATCATTTTATTTTTCTTCTCTTGCTCCTCTAACTTTGGCTCCCTCATCTCTCTTGTTATCTCAACACTCAACTCTTTCCCTTAACCCTTTACTTCCTTCGCTTCTTATCACCTACTCGGTCTAACTCTGACATCCTCTGTGTTCTTCTCTTTCCCATTTTCCCCTGTCACTTCTTTCTCTTACCCTGCAGTCCCACCACCATGAAGAGGAGAAGAGAGCCCTCAGCCGAGAAATCATCGTCCTCAACAACCACCTCATGGAGGCGAAGATCACCATCAATAAACTCAGAGAGGACAATGTGAGTGCCTCTGCCTGCATCTGATAATATGAGCTCAGACAGTATCTGAACTTTTTTGTGTGATGAGACTCCAGTTGAGGACATGACCAGATAATTTTTCGCCTGCAGGCCCACAAATTAGGCAGTAGCCTGGGGCATTCAGGGCCACAGAGGTCTGGGGCCTTGGGGTGGTTGCTTTCCTTGCCCGGCCAGTAATTCGGCCTTGTTAGCACCAGAACAACAGCTGGCTTGGGAGACCGAAATGACAACTCTTCAAAGAGCAGTTTTTCCCTCTGGAAACACTTTCTCCTGTCACACTGGCAGCTTTCTCTATGAACCCACTACTGCAAACAGCCTCATATCCACTGTATTTCTGCAACATCCTGGATATTTGTGCTTCAAGGAGCCACAGCAGATAGAGGAATTAACTCTAAGCCACTGGGTGTTTTATAGTGATTATGCTGAAATCAATGGGCATCCTCAGGGCTGCCAGAATTTGGAGCCTGGGCTGCATGGATCTGAGCTCAGGGGCATATGGCAATCGGGTCCCTCACTTTCTTTGAAGTGATTTTACTTGTATTTCTACTGGGGGCTCCAGGTTAGGTTAGATTTTCTCTCTTTGGTCTATGGCAGTTTTAAGCACTTCTGAGCTACAGAGTATTTAGACAATCCCCTCAGATCTGGCCAGGCTGATTGGAGTCAAGGTTCATTTGGAGTGGGAGGAGAATTTGTCCCATTGAGCCAGCGGTGAGGCAGGGATTCCCCCCAGAGAGCAAGCTTCGAGTCGACTGCTTATAACACAGGATAAAGTAAATAACCTTTTAAATGTTTCATGCCTGAGACCTGACAGGAAAAATAAATGCATCATATCAAATAAAATGTGTTGTTCTTGAGCCATAAAACCATTCAACCTACAATAGCTTGTTACAATGCACGGACTACAGACCCAGGGGCCCGACGGCCAGGGAGCTCCTGGGCCAAAGTCAATGAAATGACTGCAAAGTGATGCAAAATGAATACAAAAAGGCAGAAAAAAAGAATACAATGAGATACAAAACGACCACAAACAGAAGCATAATGACTGCAAAGACAAGCAAAGCAATCACAGAGAGATGCAAAACGACTGAAAACACACAATAACCACATAAACGACCACACAAAACGTCCTAAAAGACACACAAAATGACCACAAAGAGATGCAAAACAACGGTTGTAGTCATTTTATGTCTCTTTCAATCTGGGTCTCATCATCTGTCTGTGCTTATTACTAGTTATTAGATTGCAAGAATACCAGGATTGTACAAAGCCACGAGAAACTATATTCACATCGTCAGAAGTAAGAGAGGAAAGCCCCTTTTTTCCCCACGTTTGAAATGCATATGATATGTTAAGACCTCATCATGTTACCTCACAAAAACTGGCTCACCACCCCATGGAAGCTAACTTTCCCCGGAGAAACACACCACACAGCTCATGTTAACGAAGACATCACCAATGTCTCAAAGGTCTATTTGAACCGTCCATAAAACTACAGGGAGCCCAAATGTCCCCTGGCAACAAACTGAAAAGAAATACAGTGATTTAAACAGCAGTCACTGTTAACTGGCGGGGGAGCTGAAACTGTCAAAAAGGAGGCTTTGATGCAGTGGGAAGTATTGTCAGGGCTGTGGTGTGATCGAGGCTACAGTGCAGCCAGAAATGACCTTTATGAGTGGAGGGATTTCAGAGGGGGAGGAAAAGAAAGTGAGCTAAACCAGCTAAACACCCACACAAACGCAGGCATTGAGAAACACAGCCAACAATTAAACCGAGCGTCTGCTGAGCCAGTAGACCACCCTCACTACGCCCTGAAATTTCATTGAAAATCTAAAAACCATCCATTATAGAAAGAAAGAACAGAGAGAGAGAGGGAGATAAATAATGCTGCACCAGCTCCCCGAGCCTGGAAGGTGCAGATAAGTGAATGCACTGTTTCAGACAACTCTAATAAAATTAGCATAGACTATATTGGGCAGACACAAGGTAGAGTGCAAATGAAAAATACATGTCGACCCAGTGAAATAATACAGCCAAGGTGAAAAACATGTGCTAATGAATGAAACTCCACCGACTTCAATGGATGAATTTGGTTGACAGGTTACTAAATCAATCAAGTGCCGAATCTAGTTGGTTATTTATCCCAATTTTCCAATGCAATATGGCCCATTATGTACATTACATATTCTATGCTATATATTTCTCATTATTGCATAATGTTACCCCAGCTATTCCAGGCGTCTTGTTTTCTTTCCCCAGGACCCCTCATTAATTTATATGTACTGTACCTCATAAATACTGTAGTAAATTGATACTTTATTGTTTGGTTTTTTGTTGCTACAGTACCACAGTAAGATTCCATTATTGTATAATTATTCCCTTCAGAAGTCCCCCATAATTACATAATAATTACCCCACAATTAAAAAGCTGTAATTTAAAGTGTTACAGATTTTTCCCAGAGGGTGTTTGAAAATAATCCCCCCCGGTCAAACGCTTGCTTGAACCATCAAGCTGCCAAAAAGAACAACATTTGAGAAGTATGAATGAAGCGATTGAGGATAATCTTTCTGCTTCTTTCAGGACCTGTACAGGAAAGACTGCAACCTGGCAGCACAGCTGCTGCAGTGCTCCAAGTCTCACTACAGAGCACACAAGATGTCTGAGGTGAGCTCCCCAACACGGCTGCTACCACTGCACCGACGGTTCAGTTAAAATATGTGCTGCAGCAAAAAGCTTTGCAGACCTGCGCTGTAAAATTAAGTTAAAACCATTTAAGAAAAAAAAAATACTTCATTTCCAAAGATGTCACATTTGGGTACATTAAATATCAGATAAGACTAATTATTACTGTTTGACTTCCTGAACAACAGCAAAAAGCTGAAAATTGTCAGAGTAGAGCAGCTTGATCAGGACTGTAGCCAGCATGAAGGACGCTGAGGTCACATCCTCGGTATTTTTCTGGGAATTCAGTTTTGGCAACCCGGGGAGGAGTTAATGATCCAAAATTAAAAACTTTTACAGGCTGACTGCAGCATGTTTAGACTGTTTGACTACTTCTAGGCCCTTTTTTTTTATTAAAGAAAACATCAAACTCTTCAACACAACAGTGATGAATGAAATAAATGTATAGCCTGTAGTGAAGTAAAGAAGACTAAAAGTAGAATTGCCTGATTTAAATCAGGAGATATGTGATCAAAGAATACAACATAAATAAGCTACTAGCCAACAGTTTGAAAGCCAGTTTCAACACCTGATTTTTTGATAATCAGAACTACAGACAAATTTCATTTGGCTCTCAGCATGTTTTAAGGTTCGATCCCCTCAGGAAGGGTTCAGCACCTCTCCACCAGGATTTCATTCTTGGCTGTTTGGAGAAAGCTTTTAAGCATCATTTAAATAGACTTTACTGTTAACTGAATACATAAAAGATCCAAATAATACTGATTTTAGGGTTGAGAGGTGTACTGGGGTGAACTTGGACCTCAGTATTACTTAAATCCTGACTGTAGCACTGAGCCTGATGGTTAGAACGACATCATGCAAAATATAATTTGCATACTAATTCACTATTCTTAATGCATTATTTCTGTCACGGAGAGAGGTTCTCCATGTTCTGTCAGTGCACCATTAAAAGCCTTGGTGAGTGGTTTGCACAATAGTGCTCATGGTCTCTTGAGTCAGACTGATGAAGGTCTGATGTCTGAAGTGCCATCTGTCTGCATCCTGGCTCTGAAGAATGAATGAATGAATGAATGAATGAATGAATGAATGAATGAATGAATGAATGAATGAATGAATGAATGAATGAATGAAAGCCTGGCCTGAGATGACACCTGATGCCCAAAAGAATGAAAGTTATACTCCTCCACAGGGCTGATAATTGACGAAAAAACTGTCTACGAATACATTTAACTGTTAAATATTCATTAGTTTCATTTGTGATAATTTAAGGAAAATAATGAATTCACAGGTGACAAATGGGATGAAGAGTACATGCTGAAAACACAGTGTGATACTAGAAGAAGTGAATACTGTGATGTCTGTTAAGCTGCTGATCATATGAGACCAAAGATGTATCAGCAAAAACCCTGAAATAAATAATACTACACTATAATACAATGGCTAACTAGCTCTACCCTGGAATACTCAAACAATGCTGCTACTTCATTTCTTTGTCTTCTATACGTCATCAACTGCTGTTTTCTCTTTACATGCAGCTTTCGCCTCACTTTTCGCTCAGTCTTTAAGCATTGCAGCCGTCTTGTGCATATTTAAAACTCTTCTACAGGCTTTTGGCTTTGAAACAAATTACATGGAAACATTGTAAAGCCTGCCAGAGCCAGACTTTTCGACCAGCTCATGGGGTTTTAGCCTTAGCATAAACTTATGCTAGCTATCTGATAAAAGTTGCTAGTGACAGTTCTTTTTAATCGACAAAACCCACAGGCTAAGGCTCTGAATGAGACCTGCTTTTGTTTACGTCTGTGTGAGACCTGTTTGATTACTGCACATTTTGTGAGTGGTGAATGTAAGCTAACGGGAAAGCTAACAGGCAGCAGTAACTAAGGGTGGAGAGACTCAGCAGAGGGTCAGTTGAGGAGGGCTGTATTTAATTGCTAAATTTCTAATTTTTCAAGTTACATAGCCTCACCCTTAAATAATAAAAAACATTGAAATGTCAAATCTTTTCTAAATGTAAAATCTTTTCTAAAAGTGGAGTATTTTGAGGAAATAGCTTTCACGGAGTGGCTGTGAATAGACTACAATGACTAATAAGTGCCAGTTCCATCATACACCATTAAACCACTTATCTCAATAAATGGAGCAAGACCTGTAGACATGTGCGCTGTCACATGGATTAAAACTGGCCAACTGTGAGACTGTTAATTAAGATTTGCCTCAGATAGCAGCTAACGCTGAGCTAGCTTACTTGGAGCACACACTGTATATTATCTTGTGCTCCCCCACCACAGCCTCACCTACTTTCCATCTCTTTTCCCTCTGGGAGAGGCAGTGGCTGCTAAAAATAGCCTGACTTAAAAGATGCAGGTTATTTTATGCAGAGGCGAGCTGCTATTTCTTAACAAAGCCAAGTCAGTATTTTATCTTTTTTCTTTTTTTTTTTTTCTATTCCCAGCTGGAGACCCGGAGCACTGGTTTAATTTGAATCTAAGCTGTTCCCTGTGGAACTGATGTGTGTTTGATGGTAGACAGAATAAAGAGACACTGAGCTAAAAGACTGGGGGATAGGGGGGAATGAGGGCTTTTTGGTGGAGAAGGCAGTGGAGCAAGAGGAGACAGATGAAAGGATAAAGAAAGGGAGGAAAAAAGAGAGAGCTCAGTGTGACAGGAACAGCTCCGACTGACCCTGACCAGCTTTAATAGGCACAAAGAAACAGTCTGTAATGGACAGGAAGAGTTTTCTCAAACAGGAGCCAATCAGACAGATTGCGTCTGTCTGCTGGTGTTCATGAAAGTGAGACAGCAAGAGAGGAAGAAGGATGGAGAAAGAGACGAGAGAGAGGACAGAAAGACAAAATTATTCATGGATGCCCCCCAAAAATGTTATTTTATTAATGTTCCTATTAATTCATTTTTATGGAATGACAAAGTTTAGATAAGTAAATGACAGAAATATTTGTAGAAAAAGAAAAACACGGTGGGGTTGGGAGAAAAGGAAAGCAGAGAAATAAATAAATAAAGCTTGTGTTCAGCAATTTTCTGACAAGTTCATTAGAGGGGCCAAGTGGTGCAATCCCCCTGAGACACTCGAGCTGGTCTGGACTGTGTGAGCTTTGCGAGAATGAATTACTTTCTAAAGCGGAACTATAGATTAAAATCCTGGAGGGACAGCTCTAAAAATACATTCAGTGCAAACAGAAAGCTTTGAATATGTGAGAAGAGATTCAAGCTGATTGTATAAATAATTCAGAAAAGGCTGTTGAGGAATTCTTTATATTCTCGAGATCTTTTCAGGCTAAATGTCACAATCGTAACAAAAAAGCATCTGTTTTCTCATCTTCATCGAGCTTATTTTGTCTCTCTGCATGTCTGTCTTCCTTGCCATAGCTGCCGCTGGATTTCCAGGAACGCATCAGTTCCCACATGGAGAAACATAATCGGGGTAGCGGAGCCACGATGGCGATGTGCCACTCCAATTACTCTGACGCTGTGCCCACAGCCATAATTGCCAAAGTCCTGGAAAAGCCCGAACCAGGAAGCAGTTGCCCTGTAACACGCTCACCCAGCCCGCAGCCACAGGATGGAGACTTTCTTACAGGAACAGGAAGCACTGATAACCTGAACCGCCGTATTTCCTATAAGTCATCAGATCTGTACTGCAGCGACACGGCTCTCTACTGCCCTGAACGATGGCAAGACACAGAGCGCAGGCAGAGCGTTGACCTCCACGGCACCAGCCTGCTCCAGCTGCACGCCCAGAACTCCACTGACAGCAACCCAGACGAAGAGGCCTACCACTCTGGAAGCTTCTCCCACCACGAGCCTCCGTCGTCCTTCCACCACCACGATGAGTTCGGCACCGGTAGCCTTCCTGCCTCCAGTTCCTACTCCAGCTTCAGCCTCGCATCAGATGAGAAGGGAGGAATTAGTGGCGGTTGTGGGCGCACTGCCAGCAGCACCTTATCCTCTTCCCACCAGGGTCTCTATATGGACTGGCGAGACAGTGGCAGTGGGGACTATGGGCGCAAAAGCATCTCCTCTTATGACAAAGACAGCCCAAGCTTCCCCAAGTCCCTCAGCATCCAGCACATGGTGACCCCCAGGAGCCCGCAGAAAGCCACCTCACCAGCGTACACAAGGACGGCTTCATGCTTCAGTGAGCCATACCATTCCAGCAACCCCCGCCTGGCCTCTTCTCACAGCATGGGGTCAACAACTGGACTGGGCCAAGCTCGAGGAGCGGCTGTGGACAGCCGAGGCGACGTCCAGGTCCCTGAGGATGACCTGAGCAGCCGCTGGAGACAGCTCAGCGTGGAAGACATCAACACTTTCTCTTCTTCCTACCGCGACATCACAGGGCGGGTCTCTCCATATAGTTTCTCTGAGCGCCACTTTGCCATTGGCCCCTCCAGTAAGGCCAAGGGGTCTCTCTACAGCAGCTTCCAAGAAGATGACGTCTTCCACAGCCGCGTGCTGGACCAGTGTTTTGCAGTAGGTCCCCCTTCGCCCAGCCGCAGTCCAAAACCGATGGAGCATCGTAAGCAGGAGAAAACTTCTGTGCTGTATCGAGCCAAGGATGACAGTCAGGACTCCGAGTGCAGTCTGTTCCTCTCAGGGAGCTCTAAAGACAAGGAGAGCAGCGGGGGAGCAACGGCGGCAAGCAGCGCCAAGAAGGACTACATAAATCTGAGTGCAGACAGCTCGGCCGAGTCCTTACACCAAAGCTCCCTCGAAGCCTCAAGTCTTCAACACTACCCCAGCCCCAGGCCAAGCGTCCGGCCTCGCCCGAGCTCCAGCTCCGCTCTCAGCATCGGCCCCGCCCTCCCAAAGAAGACCTCTCCAAGATACCAAAAATTTGGCAGCACAGGACTGACGAGGAAGGACAGTTTGACCAAGGCACAGCTATACGGTACACTGCTGAACTGAGCGGAGACAGAGCGCTTTTCATTTTATGCATGATGATGATTCCTAACTTGCCGTACTGTACGTCTCAAACGTTCCCTGCAGCAGACACATACTTGGTGTGATGGGGTATTAAGATGTTGTTGTTCTATGTATCTCTTAGCCAAGGCACGTTTCATGCAGTCTGCAACACTTTTTCTATTGTATGTCATGCAACGGTGTAGCTACCTGAGACCAGCTATTCAGTACGTTTTTGTTTCAACGATGATATTTAGAGCCACCGGGATAAAACCACACTGTCTAAGAAATACAACACAGACCCGGCTCCATCAACGTACTGTGCTATTTGCTCTTTTTTTTGGTGTTAAGTACTGTTAGTAAAACCAGCAAAAGACCATTAATTTCTGCTCTAATATATACAGCATAGATAATGGACTGAAACGTCTGCAATAGGGTGACTTAATTACACAATGTTTGGGTGAGGGAAGTTTATCCATTATGTATGGTGGATCCAGCTGACTGCAAGCTGTTAAAAAGATTTATTCATTCTCTATTTTCTCTTAAACAAAATGCATGCTGTATAATGCATATAAATAAGAAGGAAAATTTCCACATTTCCAGCTAAATTGTTTCTCACAGGGCCAGTATCTGTAAACACCACTTACTACGCGACAGATATTTTAAAAAATAATGTGTTTTATTCAAATGCAATGTGATATTTATAGCAAGAAACTAAATTTAGATGGAGAAAGTTCCTCCCTGATGCTAGATTTCACATTAATTCATCAGAAACTTTAAGACCTCTGATTTTGTTTGGTGGAATAACAGCTCTAAAAAATATATGTGAGATTAGAAAAGGATTACAAGAAATCGCCAGGTGAATTTATTCAACAGAATAGCAAGATTTTTAGCATCACTCAGCTGGACTTTTTCTTATTTTTGTATCAAAATGAGAGGATGAATCTGAGGCTGTACTGCACAGTAGTTACCCTCATACCAGGACACTTGTGAACTTGCCTTAATCCTGTTCAGAGGACAGATTGGTCTCCTTTACAGCATCTAACAACTGTGTACATACTGTATATCTGCTGTATTGTTACTGTATGTATACACTACTGTTACTGTTCTTCCTGTAAGACATAACACACGCAGCCAGTTTCTTGGAAAAGGATTAAGTCTGATCTTACGCTACTTTGCAGTGGACATTTCTGCTGAAATGTGTTTTATTTAAAGACAATGAGGCTTAATCCCTTTTTAAAAATCTGGCACACAGACAAATTTCTACCCTGATACAAACTCTCTGGTGTTGGCACTAGTTGCACAAACCAAAACAAAAAGTGCTGGATCTTCTAGTTTTCAGGGGAGATTAATTGGAAAATTTCTCCAGGCAAGCTGGCAGTTCTGCAATGTATGCACAAAAAGGTTCATAGCACTGAGAAGGTAGTGGGAAAAAAAACGACTGATTAAAGACAAAAATGTACAGTCAGTGTGTTGTTTTTAAACCAGCATGCTCAATTAGGCTATTTTAGAGAAAACACTGTGAAAATAGACACCGCGTGTATATATATATATACGTACATAGAAAGTGGCAAAGACATGCTGTCCTGTTGGCGAATAAAACACATTAAAATAAGACCCTGCCTTATGTTAAATAAATATTTGCAGAGAGGTTGTCCTGCTGCCCCACAATCATGCCACCATCTGCTACTGCTACTCGTATAGATGGGGGCGAAATGCTCCAACATCTGTGTGCCCTTTGGCATGATACATCTCCAAGGATTTCTTCCTGCGTGCGTGGCTCTAAAGATCTGAGAGGAATGGCGACGGGGATAAGCTACATAATGGGAACTCAGCTCTGCCCTCGAGTTAGTCATGAATAGATTTTTCTGGAAGGCCACGCTTCTACCTCTCCCATTCCTGCAGATCTGGGAACTGGCTTACGGCTGTTTTTAAAGATTTCAAAACCGCATCTCTTCTTTTTGACCTTGTCGCGTTCATGAAGGTGAAACCGCACCATAAAAGCTCTCCAATCACTTTCTCACTTGGTACAACGCATGAGTGTCGACAGGGTTGAAGAGGTCTGGAATTGAATTTAACCAATGTACAGAGGGACTCAGAGGTATTTTTGTTGTGGAGATGATGTAAAGAAAGCGATATAGATACTACACACAATTCTAACACTTTGACTATTTTCTATCCAGTTTCAGTTGATGTTCTATTTATCGAATGTTTTGACCCTGAATGAGGAGGCTGAAGTGGTTCTGTCCTGTCCTACCTCCAGCCCTGTTTCAGGAACAACAGGCCAGCTGTCTAAATGTCAACATGTTTGTCTGTCTGATGCATGGTTATATATTTTTGTTGTATGTTTATTTACTTAATAAAGATGGGTGTTGGGAAATACGTCAGAAGTGTTTTACATTACTTATTTCAAGAACCGAGAAATGTCACGTCTTCCTCAGCTGATTGCAGCCACTCCTCTGTTTTCGTTATGCGTCCTTCTGCTTTCATTTTAGGGGCTCTTTTTAAAATTTGGTGACAGCCAGAGGATTCCTCTGAAACTGCCAGACTCAGCTGTGCAGGTGGAGACATCAGACCCTGGAAATATCCTAAGATTTTTGGCAAAGATTCTTCAGACACCCATCACCATAATGGTTAACAAGATTCATGTGGTATGGTCAAAGTGAAAGGATACTCACCGCAGACCTTAAGAGTCAACACCATCCTCCATATGTTGTTCCCGAGAAGACACTGCAGTGTTCACCTTGGTTTTCTGCCGTTGCTGGTCTTGACTTGTCATTCTTTGGCATTGTCCACTCTTTAGAGGCGAAATAGCTTCATCATCTTTAATTTGTTTTGACAGATTTGGTGTCTGACTTCATAAAAAACACAGATGGACAACAGCAACACAGCAGCAGCTTTCACCATTTAGCACATGCAAATGATCTTTTGGCTTCACAAATCACTTAGTGGTCCTTTAAGCCAATAACACTGTCAATTTAACTATTATTAACTGCAGTACAAACAACCGTCGGGGCTTAAAAGAGTATTGAGCCATTAGAATTTCCCTCAGCGGCAAACAGTAAAGTGTATTTTAAGCGCTGTTCAACTCGACACTGAATAAAGATCACAAGCATCTGTGTGCACTTCACCGCTCTGTTGTTGACTGGCAGGATTTTGGAAGAACCTGGCAGTGTTTTGACAGATGTCTGCATATTTTTTTAGTTCTCTGGTTGTCTCTCTGTGATGCTCTAAGCTGTCAGTGTGAAAGGAAATGTCATATCAGAGCCAGTGAGAACAAAAAGGCATAGAGGAAAGTGATGTGTATGCAGAATGTGGAATGAAAAACACCACTGATTAGAAAATGCCCAGAGAGATTTTTTTTGTTTTCACAAAAACTTCAAGAGTGTGATGGTGTTTAGAGTGGAAAGCTGACTATGAAGGCATTAACGCTGCGTGTGTGTGTGCAGGCAGACTGCTTTCCCTCCGCCTACCACTTTAGATTAAATATTTCACTCTTTCTTTGATGTTACACGTTTAACTTTCCCTGATTTCAAGACGGTAATAAAATGTAAGATGGGCCACATACGAATAACATGCTTACAGTAAGACTGGCATAATAGTGCCTGTTGTTCTCTCCCATTGTAAATCCATATCAATGGGAATGAAGATGATGTGGGTGGCATTTAAAACAATGTGCCAGCACTGCAAGATACACAGGGCGGAAAAAACAACCTGTTTTTCAAAGGCGTCAGCAGATAGTAGATCAGTTGAATTCCAGCATTTCCTTGCCAAGTGTTTATCGTCTAATGCCAAGAGATTAAGAGAGATAAAGTCTTCAAGATGGATGTGCGCACCACTTTCCAGTTCAATATAGTCCTCTCTTGGCCAACCTGCTACGTGTCATAACTTCTAGGTCTATATTTGCTTGTTCGTTCACAGTCCTCAGTGCCAGACCTTGATCTCACCGGCCCAGTCGCAGGTGGCAGCAGTTGCAGGCAGGATGGGATGCTGAGACACACACAGGCAGGGCTGGCTGTGGGCGTGCAGGCTGTGCAGCGAGCGAGCGTTGTGGTAATCGTAGAAGTGAGCTGAGCCGGTGGAGCTTCCCGAGGCCAGGATAGATCCATCTGGGGAAAACTCACACTGCACGGCGTACCCTTCCACCTAGGATGAGGATAACGTGTTACAGTCGAGAACCACGTTAACATGAGCGCAATTTAATGCCAGCCATCTGATTACAGGTTTAGGCGACCTAACTGTTAGAAAAGCATGCATGTGATGAGGCGATTCGATCTGTGAGCGCAACAGCTGGGCCGTCGAGCGAGGCACTTAACCCCCGACGGCTCCAGGTGAGTGTGAGTGTGAGTGTGTGACTGTGGATCAGGGTGTGTTTATGATCAGTGATTATACTTTAATTTTGCTGTGGCTAATATGATAATATTTAATTCTATTTCAGAAAAATATGTTTTTTCACAAGGAGCCACTAAAGTGTTCCTCAATTGAATTTCCAGGAGATATACTACACCACAAATACATATATACTGTATTTATCATTGAGGTAAAAAAGTGACAGTTAAATCTTCAGCAGTCTGTATAGAAAGATTCTCCTTTAGTGTGTTTAAAGATGCGACAGTATGGAAATACAAGAGGCTCCACCTGCCTGTTGCTTGCGGAGCTTAAAGGCCTGCTTTGGATTGTTTACAGATTATAATAACACAATCCTCACACACCATGTGTGGTGTGCACTGAATATGTAAAAGGGGGAAATCCATGCTAAAACTGTCACTTGTCTAACTCAGAATGCCAAGGCCTCATATCAGCCTAAGGTGAAGTTAAGAACACATTCTGGCACAGAACGAGGACTGTGGTTTTGTTCCTTCTCTCTCTCTCTGACATTAGAAACTCAGTTGGAGCCGATCAGTTCAGGAAAAGGCAGGAAAACGCCGTGGTAGCACTGCATGAATAGAGACTTTCTTGTAGTTGGTTAAGGTGGAGCTCATTTTTGTATAGTACTGCCACTGATGATTACTTTCACGGATGGATTCACCTGAAGATTATTTTCTCCATTAATCAACTGATTGGTTTGCAATTACCCAGGCTTCAAAGTGACGCCTTCACAATTACCTTGTTTCATCCAACCAATACGACAAACCCCCAAATTATTGACAATAAAATTAAATAATTAAAGTAACTGAAAGGAAAAGCAGCAAATCCTCACATCTGTGAAGGTGCACTTTTATGGCTGGGTGAAAAATATTTCTTCCGTTTATCAGCAATTGGCAGATTGACCATAGAGTTCATTTTAGAGCCTGGACATATGAGTGAGACATATGAGAGATAAGTTAGACTTGAAAAAGATCTGAAGCTATCCTTTGTTTGTGAGTTATTTTTGATCACAATAGCCAGTCGTCATCAAAAGATGACTGCTGCTTTCAGGCTGCAATAAAGTATTTATAATGACAGTAAAGGCTGTGTGAAACAGAGTGCTTGATAACATGAACTCTGTCAGAAGTGTTTGCATCACAGTTGTATATATAATAAAGAAAACATGAAAAAGGCTCAGAGATGAAATGTCTTTGTGTTTTCTGGAACGTTCTGTTCTCTTTTGTGCATTTGAAATGTTGTGTTTTGCACCTCAAGGTCACCAGCAGTGGAACAAACCAGGACCTGGAACATGAGACACACATTTTGTTTGCTGTCCGTTTTTGGATTTTTCTTGAATCAACAGAGCACACGCCACAGAATCAGTTCCACATGAATTCAGGAATATTTGACAGCTACATTCTGCTCTGTTTGTCCCTCAGTGGAAATACTGTGTTGTGCTTATTGTGTTTGTTTAACGGGCAGGGGGCTGTAGAGGAAATGCTGCGGGCTACGGATCCACTGTATCAACTGTGTGTTGCATAGGTTACAGCGTTTCAGCTTCATTCTACTGCATTTGCACAGTTTTAACCACATATGGGATGTTGCTTAAGGTTGTTTGTATGAGTGCACATTCTGTATTGATCAGGCCTGCGTGAAACCCCCACCCTCGAGGCAACAGTTGTTACTGACCTTGTGTCCTTCATATCGCCGCCTCTTGTTCATCCTATAGGGCTGCTGGGAGGAGAACACTGCCATGTAGTTCCCATTGGTCTGGGCAACAAAGGACTCCTCCAGTGGGTGGAGAGCCAAACTGGGGCACGTGTACCGCTCCTGGTGGCCAAATGAGTGGAGAGAAAAATCCGGAGGGTAAATTAATTCATTATTTGACCTTTTCTTGCTGTTTCTAACCATGGAGTCAGCTGCATGTCAAATAGACTATTATTTTGAAAAACCTTAAGTTCAGATGTGCAGTGGGTGGAAAAAGTTACAGAAACATTTCATGATGTACACAATCAATCTGCTACAGTCTTACTGGATTGGATTATACTGTAGTGTACATGGTTCCAGGTATTTTGTCCATCTTTTCCTACATATTAAGAGTAGTGTGAAGAACTCCTAAGACTTCATCTTGCAGAAATACTGAGCCGGGGACGAGAATTTATTCAATACAAAAAAGCACAAAGGTTATTAAAGTCACACTTTTAAAACAGGTGCCACTCACAGAGCACACGCTTCCTCCAGCACCATGTACAGTAACTGTCAAAATGTGCCAGTTCCACATGCCTCATTACCAACTTGTTTCACATCAGGAGGTTCACACATTTTCAAGAATGTAATTTCAAATGGGCAATGTGACTCGCTTGTTAAAATTCAAAGAGCTTTTCAGCCTTTCAGCTTGTAATTTTAACATCATGTGCCGATCAGAGTTGTGTTTATTCGGGGGCTTTTTTTCCCTCATTCGCACATAGATTTCCTTACGTGGTAGATCTGGTTGGAAACCTTGGCGGTGGTCTGGTAGTCCCAGGCGATGAGGGTGCGGTCCGCAGAGTCTCTGCTCACGCAGTCAGAGCTTGTTATGAAGTCCACACCACCTCTCAGAAACAGGATGTCTAAGGTCTGCTGGACCCCTGCTTTGTATGCATTCACCACCTGCAAACACACACACACACACACACACACACACACACACAAAGGGGAGAAATGCTCTTCATGCGATCGATGTGGGAGGTGTTACTGTTCTGTACTGCACTGTCAGTCAACTGATGGCACAGCAGCAACTAAAGACTGGGAAAGTTGTGGAATGCTCCAAAAACACCTGTTTGGAACATTCCACAGGTAAACAGGTTCATTTTTGACAGGTGATTGTATCATGATTGGGTATGAAAGGGGCATCCTGGAAAGGCTCAGTCATTCATAAGTGAGGATAGAGCGAGGTTCACCACTTTGTGAACACATGATTGTATGAAGGATATTACTGCATGGACTCAGGGACAAAAAACCTTTATCTCCTCTTGAATAGTGGCCTGGTTAGACCTCAGCACTGCCGCTCACATCTCAGATTGTGCAGATCAGGTTGGATCAGAAAAGGACATCAGTGACAACAGGCCGATAAAACCCAAAAAGCAAACCAATAACGTAAACTGTTATCTTATACTGACCTCACAAACCCTTTCAAATCTTCACACCGGTGTAGGATAAAGTCCAGTAAATGAGAGAGGGTACCTTTCTAATGGTGAGATTCAGTCAGTCGTGATGTAGACTACAGCGAATGCATTCCTCATTCTTTCTTTTCCAGCTCACTGAGATCACATTGTCACAGTTTGATCAGATTAGGTTTCATTTGAGCGAACAGCTACACTCTACATGGGACAACTTAACCTTTAACCCCTCACTGCAACTTCAACAGCTCTCCTCCTGCTCTGTAACTTGTACCAAACTTTTAACTCTTATCAGTGAGATTTGATATAACATGCGTGCAGTTCAACCTCATGAGTCTGTTTGGAAAGACTTTGGGCTAATGGGTTAATGTTGTGCCTGTGGGTCTCTGCCCTTTTATCTAGTGGAGTGATTTCACCCCGGAGCTAGAAAGACACACAGCCCATGGCTAAGACTGACAGGCAGCCAGTAGCTACAGCTTTAACAACCTATTTGCTGAGAGCTGGTCTACGCTCACTCCTCAACTAACATTGACACCTACTGGCAGACGCAATCCCAGCTGTATTAAATCGAAAACCCTGCTGGGGAATGAGTCAGTTCGCCGTGGGGGAAAATTCCATGTGAGCGCTCATATTCTGAGGAAGTGAATAGGATTATCATATAAAACAGTCCATTAAGCTTAACAGCAATATTAGGTCGTAGCTTCACGGGAAAGATTTATGAGTCCTGAATGAAATTAAAATTCCCTTTGAACAATTAGTGAGATAATCTGCGTCGTTACTTCCATGCATGCAGCAATATTATCCTTTTAGTAAAATACAGCTTGGGTCATTGTGCACGGCAACTTGCTTGTACATGTGTGGGTGTGTGGAAGGGAGCTGTGGGTGAGGAGCATGCGTTCAAAGCATACTTCCCTTAGGATTTATAAAAGGTCAAGCAACAGCTGATGAACCAAAGTCAATAAAAATTATAAATCTGCAAGAAGGAGGTTAATAAGTTTGACCTTGCAGCTGCGAGAGTCCCAGGCATTGACCACTGAACTGTAGCCTCCGCAGAGGAATACGTCTGGGCTGCTGGGATGCAGAGCCACACACATCACCTTGAAATGGTTGTCCAATCTCACCATCTGCTGCCCTTCAGAGACAATAAGAAATGAAAGACAAGGAGAGAAAGAAAAGGACGAGGTCAGCACTTTTTCTGAAATGATCAATCTGTACATCTTTTGTCAGCAGTGAACTCTTGGATTAAGATCATCATACTAAACTGGGATCAAGTGCAAGTAAGTTTTAGTCCAAAAGAAAAATATTTGGCAAATAATAACAAAACATTATATATATATATGTCTTTAACATGAAGACAGTGTGTATGTGACAGTAAGTGAATGCACTGTTTGCAGCTGAGTGTGTTGCCTGCTCAGCTCTGAGGAATTTGTTTCCAGCTCAACTCTGACCCCTGGCTGGTTTCTGTCCTCCCTGGGTCCCAGTGTTTCCCCGAATCACCAAGGCTGGTGAAGCAATCACCTCACTGCTGTTTAATCTCTGCCCAGAGAGCATCAGTCCCTCTGCTGCACACATCTGTCTGAGCACACTAATACACTCTGCCTGAAGGAGTTTGTAAGTGCTGTTAGGCTTCTTTGATGTACTGTACGTCAAAGCAGTGATTTAGCAAGTGCATTCTGCGTGTGTGTTCCTCCATATATCAAAAAAGGATAAAAAGGTTCAGGCTATTAAACTAATGAATTAAGACAAACTGTTGCTTTGTTAGATATTTTCTTTCTCAGCTGTCAGGACTTAACTAAACACAACATAAATTCCAACTGCATTTCATCTGAGAAGCAAAATCTGCTGATGCTCGTCTTTGGTTTATTAATAGAGTGCACCGCGTGAGAAGCCCATTAGATTCCTGCACAATAAAGACTGTATGTAATTAAACCGTGCCGCCGCCTTTGCTTATAAACAGTGATTTGAAAACAAGCTTGCTGATAAAAGAAAGAGTAAATCTTGCTGTAAGTTGCTGCCAAATATAGCATTCATATCTCGGTGCACCTTCTGAAATTCACAAAGGGACGAAGTTAAAGAGGATGAGAAGCTTGCTGTGATCATCTCAGGTCAGAGGCAGGGTGTGAGCTTGTTTACAGGCCACATCCAACAGTGCTTGATCGCATGCGTTTCTGTCACCATAAAAAAAAAAAAGCTTCACATAATCTCACACAGAACCACAGACAGTTCCTCCAGTGAAATGAAACTTCTATTTTTATCACTGCCTGCCCCAGAACAGTCCAACAACTGAATGGTCTGTCTCTAACTCAATTTAACGATGGTGGGTGGCGGGACTGACCAGAAATCTGTAACGCTGCAAAGCCTTTGCATGCAGGCTGCGGTGTAACTGCAAGAGCGTGTCTGGGATGTATCCAGACAGCAGCACATCGTACGCATCAGCCTCTGAAAAGCTACTTGATTTAAACATCACTCAAGACAAAAAGATAATCCTGACGAAGGGACAAGAGAAACCAGAATATAAAACACTGTTTGGGCTCGAGGCGGCTTTATCTAAATCAATTAAAAAATGTCATACTTGAAAACAAAACAAAAACACTGAGGGGCTTATATATAATTAAGCCTGACAGGGTGAGACCAAAAATTAGTTTCTTGGGAAAACGATGAAGAAGGATACACGAGGAAGCAAGCCAGACTATGAGCCAGCCGCTCTGTCAAAGGCTATGCAAAGTAGAACACCTCAGGGTTCGACGTCTCCTCATTAATTCATCGAACAAACAACAAAGACCCCGTCCAAAACAGTCTCAGGCAGTTTGCCCACAACAAAAACGCACTTCATTACACACTTGTTCCAGGATTTTCCTGCTGAGTCTTTTCAGAAAGTGGGAATGAGTCGCAGCTAATAAACTGCAGCAAAAATGGACCCTCTTTCACTTAATGGTGGACTAGCACGCTCCAAAATTTCAATTGCATTGATCCAAAGTTTTAACAGCCAATTTCGCCGAGCTCACGCTTCCTGCTTAATTGGCTTACCCGTAGCGATACGGAGAAGATCTGTCATCGAGATTTAAAACTCATGTTTGGCAAGGCGATGAGAAATCAACATTCTCCTCATAATAAATAGGGCCTCGTCATGTTTTAATTAAGCAAGATTAATTAGCCTGCTCGAGAGGGGAGATAAGGGAAGGCTGCAGCGATCTGTCCCTCCCTCATGATAGTTTACTCTGTAGTCCTGAAAGAACTGTGGTCGTGCTGCGGAGCTGACACGCAATGGATGACTACAGCACCGAGGACATTAGGGATGAGTGGGATGGCGGGGGTGAGTCCCTTAGAGCAGAGGGATGCTGGGATGAAATGGATATTCTGCCTCATTACTGGATCCAACAAAGCAGGGTGCTGTCACTGCAGCATGAGCAAAGGTTAGAAACACATTACTTGGTTTTGACAAGATGTATCCAAAAAATATTTTAGAAATAGGCTTATATGTGTAACTAGTTGGATGTTTTAAAGATATTTTGTATTTAGAAAGCGTTCAGAAATCTGAAATGAAACTCACTGGTGAGCTATATCTTCATTAAGTACAGTATTTCATGTGCTTTGACAGTGTACAGTGAGCTTCAAGACAGTGTGAAAGATTTACAATATGATAGAAAACAAGTGGCAGAAACAACTTAAATGTAGCTTGACAGAAATATATGACCACCTGTTATCACTTGACCAAAAGCCCAAACTTAGGTCACATATAACAACTAAACTAACTATATGACAAGTTAACATCTCCATCCGCTGAGGGAGGCCCTGACATGTGGCTGAAAGCTTTGGAAACACAAAGGAAGTGGACCTTGTGTTCAATTTATTTTTCAGTCAGGCTGCTGTTTGCAAGGTCAGGAATGAACTTTCAAAGCTCAACTGAAACGCAGAGGAAGCACGGTGAGGCAGAAATCACATTTTGCCACAGCATGCACGGACAAACACTGAAATCTCCAACACAAGGGGAAATCTAGCAGCATTTCAGAGGTGTTCATGCACTACACAGCAAATTTACCTCGATAGCTTGAATCTGTTTCAACAAGCTTGAACAGCGTAAAAGGAGAGTACAAAGTCAGCCCACTTGGATTTTTGTTATCAGCCATGTTTCCCATCGAGAATTGTTGGTGACACAAGTGCTGCAAACCGCACTTAAAACTGCAGCCATTATACTCAGGCATGAAGCACAATGCCTGGAGGGGACAGGGAGATGGGACCCTCGAAAAGTAAAAATAATTCAAGCATTAAGCAGCCACAAAACACAAAATGATGACTGTCCATAACAAAGCTATATACGTCTAGCAAGACAGGATTACTTTTCCAGGATTATTACAGGTCATGTGTTGACCCTGTTCCTACAGCATTTTCAAAGCAGGTGTTTGACAGCATGTCAAATGATGTCCTGATGATTACATATGCATCTCTGCAAACAGGCATCTGCCCAAAAGAAACCCAGGCCGATATCCAGCCTTCCATTCATCAGTAAGATACTGGAAAAGAACGAATTTCAGTCTGGCTTTAGAACAAACCACAGCTCTGACTGAAATAATCAGTGACCTCAGACTAATACCTGATGAAAATAAGGTCTCAGGTCTTGCTCTCTTTGATCAAAGTGCAGCCTTTGATACGATTGACCCTGATACCTTAATCAATCGTCTCGAATACTTGGTCGGTCCTTCTGACTGTGTGTTAAACTGATTTTAAACTTACATCAAAGGGAGAAAGTTTTTCGTCAGTCTTCATGCGTCTGTTTTATGGTTGCAGGGAGCTGCCTCGGTCCATTACTGCTCTCACTATACAAGCTGCCACTTGGTTACATCATCAGAGAACACAATCTATGTTTCCATAGTTACACAGATGATAGACAACTGTACATCTGTGCTGAACCAAATGATGCTGCAGCTATATACTCCATTACAAACTCCAGGCAATAAATAAATGGACGAGAAATAATTTCTTGAAGTTAAATTAGGAGAAAACTGAAATCCTACTAGTCGGCCCTAAAACAAAAAGAGATATGATGTTTAATAATCTGGGGAAATTAACTCCCTGGATTAAATCTGAGGTTACAAGTCTAAGATTCAAGTCCCCATATCAACAGGGTGACAAAAAAACAGCTAAAGTGCGACCAATTCTAAACCAAAAAGATGCTGAAAAACTGATTCATGCCTTTATTTCGAGCAGACTCAAGTATTGTAAAACATTATTTACTGGCCTCTGGAAAAAAAAACACTGAGAGACTTCAGGTCATTCAAAACTCTGCAGCTCGGCCATTAACCAGAACCAAGAGGAGAGAGCACATTAGTCCAGTTTTAGCTGCTCTGCACTGGCTTCCTGTGACATTCAGGATTGATTTTAAGGTCCTCCTCCTCGTATACAAAGCCCTTAACGGACTAGCACCAAGCTACATCGCTAACTCCCTCATTTATTATTTGTCTTCAAGAACACTGCGATCATCTGCTGCTGGTCTACTGGAGGTTTTCCAACAACAGGCAAAAGATAACTGGGCAGCCTTTGTCCATTACGCCCCAAAGCTCTGGAACACACCACCTACAGATATCAAGGAAGTAGCTCACTGAAGGTTTTCAAAAGAAAGCTAAAAACTTATCTCTCCACTTTAGCTTTTAACTATCTATGACTTCCTGGTACAGGTCTGAAACTTTTGTTGCTTACCCACTGCTGCATTTCTTTTAAAACATTGTATTTTACTTGATTTTATGCATTCTATGTAATCTATTTACCTATATTTTATTATTCTATGCTGACATTTGATGCTTTATCCTTATTTTTATCTAGATTTTAATATTTTATTGTGTGGTTTTATGCATGCGTCTTTATTTCAATTTTCATTCTTTTTATCCTTATCAAGTTTTATCTGCTTTTATGTCCGTTCTGTCTTTTCTATGTGAAGCACTCATTTGGTGCATGTAATTTCTTTCTTGCAAAGCACTTTTGAGCTGCAAAAGTTTATTACTATTATGATTATGATTGTTATTATTAAATGCTCAGACATCCCACTCCATGTCGGGTGCTTTTGAATAATATCATCACATTAACATATATAGTGTACATAATAAATCTACCAATGTCTTTTACTGCACTAAACTAAATTATAAACCTAACAGGGTAAAACAGGGTAAAACCTGTGTTAGCCTAGCAGGATGCCACTGTAAAATGAAACTTTCAAAGTAGGTCAAACTGCAGATATGCTTGCCAGTGGCATTTGCAGTACAGTAAATGATTCTGTGTGTGTGTGCTGCTGTATGCATTGTCTCCCGGCATGCAGGGCTTCAGGCTCCTGTGTTCAGAACAGGCACATTGCATTCATTGTACACAATTCACTGCTGCTAATATTATTTGAAACAATAGGAAATGGATATGAATGGGTAGAAATCAAAACTCTTGGATCATTGTCATGAATACAGAAGTGGGTATATAAAATGACAGGTGCAGGTTTTGGAGACAAAAAATCCCAAAAGACTGATGTTTTCCTGTTCAACATGTAACATTATACAGAAAATGACTTAAACCCACTGTTAAAAACATTGCCAGCTGTTTTTGCTGTGTATATCTTTGTTTGGTTCCTGTCAGTTAAAATTGAAATTAAAATTTTTATACAAATAATGTTCCTGAAGTAACTGCAGCAATACCTTGTCTCACTTCATAACATCGAGCTAAAAGACATGGATCATGGCTGTGCTCAGGTACATACTGATGTGTTATGTTTGAAAAGAAACAATTTTCTGTGGGATGACCCCTCGTCTCAGACCCCCAGCGTGACTCATTAGTTTGCCCTTGAACTACTGCCATGGACTCTAAACTGGCTGTAGGTGTGACTGTGAGCATGGTTATCTGTCTCTATGTGCCAGCACAGTGATTGACTGGTGACCTGTGTGTACCCCGCCTCTCATGCAATGTCAGCTGGGCTCACCTACAGCACCCCTGCAACCCTCTAAAGGATAAGAAGGTACGGATGGATGCACGGACTACTGGCACATGGCACATTAAAAAAAAATAAGGCATTACAATAGTAATAATAATTCTAAAGATAATAAATTCTAATAAACCTTTCATATAAGAAAAGAAATCGCATTAACAAAAACAAAGATAGAACATTTTTGTCAAATAAGACGGATAATAAAACTCACTTGATAATAACAACAATACAAATAAGATAAAAATAATGATGAAAATAGAAGCATTAAAGGTCTCCCAACTCTCTTATCCCATTAATACAACGGAAGACGCATAATGTCTGATGCTTATCTACTAAACTATTGTTGAGGTCTTTATAATTCATCAGACATGATTCTGCAAAGCCAAAGTGGGATGGAGGAGCGATGCACAGGCCCACTCCAGTACTGGCTGCGTCTCTGTGTATTACTGGTTTTTGGAAAGCAAAGACGATCTCCTTTCTGCCAGTGCCTGAAGGGATCTGGACAGAGAGCCCAAGTTCTGCGTACACATGCATGAACCGACACATCAACCTGTGGCTGCCTGGGGGTACATGGGCATATTTTCCTCCGCCAATCAGCTTTTCCAAGGACAGCCGTGAAAGCGCCGGACAACAGCTGCCACCTCACACTAATGCCCTCCAGATGAAACTCATTTATTCCACTCCCCAACTCCTGCTCTCTCCGTTTTCTCTTTCTCTGAATTTATTCTGCCTCTTTTGATTTCTCTCTCTTGCATTCTTCCTCTCCTCTCCTGTTCTCCTTCTGCATTATGCCTCTTAACCTGCTCTCCCTCCCTATATCCTCCTCTCCCTCTACTATTGCTATTCAGCTGTGACAGCCCGTCTGTAGCCCACTGGGAGTGGATATAAGATTGTACAAATTAAATTGGACACAGGAACAACTGCAAAGATGGCTCAGGAAAAATGGGCCCACACACTACCCTGAATGCATCGGCTCCTCTATAATTCCATTTCTCTGTAAACACAACAATCAGAGCAGCATTTGGTTAGCTTATGCTGTGGTGAAATACGGGGTCAGGTGTCCTATGACACTCGCTGATCGTTAAAAGGGGCCTGCTCACATCTCCAAAGAGAGCTCAGTTGAACAGAATAGGCCCAGCTGCCTTCCTTGTTAGAGTTGAGAGGCTCTGCATTACTGTGAAGAGTGTTAAGATCACATTCATCCTGATTGCAGTCTGACGTGGCAAACGCTCCCTCAGTACCCCATCACTCTTGGTAGATTTAGTGTTGTTCAGAAAGTTTTTCAAGAATCACTGTCATAATTATGATGCCAAGACCTTGGTGTAGCCACGTTGTGAGTTGTGACAGATATATAAACAGCTTGTTAACAGTTGTTAAGGACCCCCTTAGCTTGTTAAAATGTCCTTATGGTTTTTTCATGCAAAATATCATGAGCAAAATAAGCAGCCAACACCATGAATGGACCAAACATGGATTCATATGCCACATACCTGGAGAACCAATCTCCTCAACTTGCAGGGTGAGAACACAGTGAAATCATGGGTATCAGAGGAGAAGCTGGGTGTAGCTTTGTATTTGTATTTTGCAAGCAAAGATTCATTACTTTAAAAAAATGGCAGATCTGTTCCGTTTTCTGTTGCAAAGTTGCAAAAGAAGAAATGGTGAGCTTTCATGCGTTACCACATGATCCCAAAATCCGAGAGCCAAACTGTAGCCTGCAGTAGCCTTTGCCAAGAAAACTTAAACTGAACTTGTTTGACCACAAAACTTATACTGAAGCCCAACACTGTTCCATCCATTTATCCTGCGGACACAGTGAGCACAAGCCCACATGTTGGTAAGTCTATTTTTTCTTATGTTTTATGCACTGTGTCCAAACAAACCTGCAGTGTGCTAGATAATGTTAGCCAAAGTTAGCCTGCCAAGCCTGGAGTCCGTTTCTGGTTCGAACGTGCATACGATTGAATTACTTCTATGTTACCACTTGCCGCTGTGTGGCACACAGTCGCTAGCAAAACACAAAACTAGCAGAGGTTTGTGTGTTTGGTGAGCAGAGTCGAAGCTGCAGAGGAGCGGGTGGAGGTAGAGGTGGGGACTATTTAAAACTGCACACAAAAAGAAGACAAAGGTGTAGAGTTACAGCGAAGCCACATTAATGCATGACATTTTTTCCGTCGAATAACTTCTAAATATGCTATTTTGATGAATGGAGATGAATTTTTTTTAGGGATTTAATCAATGCTAGAAGAATTTTAACTATGAGGTAAATTATACATGCAGCTTGGCCTCTACGTCCTTTTCATTGCTTGAATACTCTATGATTGGTTTTAAAGTGTCAGTGCAGAGGTCTTAGCTATAACACATTCCCACCTCCCATATTAATATGCAACTAAATTAAATTTTCTTCATCTCCTGCCACCATATGAATGCATTCTTACTGCTCTGTAGTGCCGGCACACATCTGCAGACCCTCATCCTCATAATAATAGTGGTAGTTAAATAAACAAGAATACAGAAATATCATTTAAAATAGAATGAGAGCAGGATGCAGGATTGATGTGTGAGGGCTCTTGTCTGACATTACTTCGAAGCTGTTACTTTGAACCCACTAGGACATCCTACAGCACTGAGCAAGCCACTGGTGGCTCCTAAAGCATAGGACCAAAATAAATAGTTGTTTGTTTATGGTTGTGGTTTGTGACGTTCCAGTGTAAGGTCATGGTGCCTTCTCCTGTGGTGATGTATCCATTATTGATCCCCTTCCTGGAGCTGCCTGTGTGTTTAATGGGCTGGCCAAGCTATTATCCGTAGGCTTTATTGGCAGTATTGACAGACATGCTGAGAGGGGAAGTGCAAACGGCAGCAAGTCATCACAGCGATGTGTTGACCCAAGAGATGTAGTTGCCACAGGGGCTTCAAAACAATGTCTATTGTCTGTTGGCTGATTCTGTTGAGCCTCTTTGACGTCTTTTCCTACGTATATGAACACTGCAACGTATTCCATGAAATGTTGGTGAATGGGCATGAGGGACAAATGCAAGGAATTTGACTCTTCAATCTGTTCGATTCAAGCAGGAATCTGAGTCTTTGAATTCTTATCAACATTTTGAATTTCAGCCGTGCAGAAATTCATGAATTGTTCCAGATGAAGGAAATGAGTGAACTGCAGAACAAGCAGTCTCCCTGTTGTACATCGCCTGCGCGAGTTGACTCTCATCTTTTCTGCCGTGCTTGTTAAACGTACGTTCAGCCGCAAAGCAAAGCATTTCCGAAGCAAACCAAATTATTGATGTCTTGTAAATGTCACTTTGAAAACGCTTTGTATGATCACTGAAGGGCCAGCAAACACAATGAGCCAGCGGGTTGTATTCTTTATAAGCATGTGCTGTATATGCACGCCTGTGTGTGAGATACAAAGACAGAGAAAGAAAGAGAGCAAGAGACAGCCCATTTTCAGGACCCTCTCCGTTGAAGCGGATGTGGAGCCTCCATAGACCTTCATTTAGAGGGTCAACCTCCTCCCTAAATGACACTATAGTGTCATTGCATGTTTCCAGGTGTTCATAGCAGAAATAAGGCAATGGAAAATGTAACTGCAAGGGATTATGTTATAATTTAAGAGAGTCTGGACCCCAGGAGATTTTTTGGGATACAACAGGCTTCAAGGAAATACCACTTATATCATTCACATTTTGGGAAAAGAAGGCAGTATAGAAGAAGGCTGCACATGGAGGAGTCTCTGGAATGGGATGGTTGACCAGTTATGATGTATTTGCTCTAGAAAAGTAGATTTTAAAGGTTGCCTCTGTAATGGGTTACTACTACAGACAGACAAAAGCAGCTTTCCAATTTCTACACAAAAAGTTTTAGTTTATAACAGGTTTTGCTGCCTGAGGGAATCTAAAGTCACTCCACACATAAATTATTATACTGACTTCAAATTTGAGCTCACTAAATTTATGAGAAGTAAAATTGTTTTGTTTTTCCACAACACCGGTAATATACCTAAAAATGTTGGCTGAAAAGCAGCTCAAACTGAATTCTAATGAAGTAAATGTGACGCGGTCTGACTGCAATTCATCCGCCTCTTGAGACTGTTCTGGTTTAAAGTACCTTTGTGTGGTTTGTTACGTGGCACTGTGTTCATCACACCTACACAAAGAAGTGTTGCTGCTCACCTGTCTCTACGTCTGTGACCACAGCCGAGTTGTCAAAGGAGCCAGTGAGAAGGTGCCGCCCGCAGGGGGTCCAACAGGCGTCACGCACGGCTCCCGAATGGCAGGTGTAAACCCTCAGGCATCGCCCGCTCTCTGCTCCATCCCACACCTGCCAGACATGGACACATCGCATCACGCCAAAGTCACAAATACACCCAGACTGCAGCAGCAAAGTCACTTTCACTGACTGTGCACAAGCTATTGCACTAAGACACTACAGAACAACTTGAACTGATTAATGAGTTTAAACAGTAAAATCCAAAAGACATGGTTATATCAGTAACTTGTGCTCAGTCTTTGTTAGCTGTTTTGACTCATCACATTACTGATACAAACAAATGAAGGAAAAAAGGTACCGCAGGTGTTCTAGCAAGGTAAAAGTTGACGCTGACCTCTGCATCCTTTACACCTCAAACAAGCAGTAGATGAAATGAACATGACAGAGAGGAGACATCACACAGTCCTGACACACAAGAGGAAAGGACCTGCATGCTGTGCACAAGGTTTCAAGGCAGTTCTGTGACAAACAGACAGTCTGGGCCTGGTGTGACGGCCACTGCTCGCCCAACAGAAAAGAGGAAACAAAGTGAAGTTCTTCTGCCTTTGCAGGTGATGAATGCAGCGTGTCCTCCGGCCCTGAAAATCTTTCCTGTGTGAATGAGAGTTGGTGAATGCAGTCGGTCTCTTCTTTTCAAAGCTGAGAAAGATATAATCTAAGCCTTCCTCATCTAAATCCAATTGTTATGAAACAAAATGGAATTAGCCACTAAAGTGCCACTGGATAGATTGCTATAATACGTATACAAATCGGGCTTATTGATGGAATGAAAAACAAAAACAACCTTTATAATTAATGAATCAAACTAATAACCTTTGAGTGGGCCTATAAATCAATCCCCCAGGGGGTCTAATGGCTTTCATGTTTTTGTCGTGTCAGAGGGTTTTGCTGATTATAGACAGAGCAGAAGAGACAAGCACCCTGTTAATTGTGACTGCCATGGCTATGCGAACTAAAAGCCTGCTGGTTTCAAATGTGATCTCATACTGCCAATGCAGTGCAGAAAGCAACCTGGAAAAGCAGACAGTGAATTATGAATGAGGTGTTAATGTGCCACATTGTTCTACTGCTGATTTTGGCTTTAGCTGATCAATACTGTCACATGCTTTTCATCAGATGTCCTGCTAATGAAGGGTACAATTTTCTCTCAGACATGTCAAAAGAGAAAAGCTTCTGAAATCCAGTGGGTGGTCTGGTCCGCTGCCCACTGAGCTGAGGTATACTACGCTAATGATGAAGTATTTTTTGCTTCCCCGGCATTGACAGGGCCGCAGAGGAACTTTGAAGATCTGTGGGGCGCTGCAGATCCCTCTCTGCCACTCTCTGTGTTTCATTATTAAAGATGACTCCTCCATACAGGATAAGAAACACACTGAGAAGTTCTTTACCACGACTACCACAGGAGACAGACGGCGGGAAGAGCGATGGACGAGGGCAGAGCGACATCAATTCACAAGGCAGCAGTTTAACAAACAGAATGTCAGAGATGCCTCCAGGCTGAGAAAAAAGTAACAGAGAGTCACACTTTTAATTGCCAAAAAGCTAAATACTGAAGCGAAGCATCTATGCACAATGTTTCCATTCATTGCGCAACAGGGTATGCCACTTCTCTGTATGTTTTTAGGCTTAGGGAAACACTGCCATCTCAAGGCAACATGAAAATCTGTAACTGATGATATCATCTATAGTCACAAAGTATTCAACACAGACCTCTACAAAACAAAGTCTAACAAAGTGTCGTGTTGCTTAAGCCCCGTCTACCAAGTATGCCAGTGTTAATGATATTCAAAATAACAGCACCATTCAATGCACACACAACTGCAGTAATCCCATACAATGTGAGACCTGGGCATGGGTGAAAATGAGCGCTTGTTTATTTGCATCCCCTTTAATTTCACCGGCCACTTAACAGACACGTAGAGCGGATCCTTGCAGATGACTCATTGGGGTAATCTGCTTTCTAAATGACTCTCGGTAATTAAAACTAAATTGGTATTCGTGTTATCAACTTAAAACCGCTGCCTTACACCTGCCATAGCCATGGTGACAACAGCTGCAAACAGGCTGGAATAATAATAGTCTGGGCCTCTGAGGAGCTGACAGACAGGATGGAGGAGGCGAGGGTGGAAGCCTGAAGGGTGTTGGTGAAGAAACACAAGCACGAAGAGGAAAATGTGAAGACTTCATAGAATGTGTCCCCTCTCTGTCTTCACATAATAAAAGAATAGCTGCTGTCAAAGAGCAAGCGTGCTGAAAGACACAATCAATGCAGCTGTACAGTATGTCAATAAGTAAGCAATAACGCGTGACAAGCAGGCATAATACAAGAAAATAAACAGTGCTACGTAAGCAGAGTGGCATTTCCGCACATGTGCCTGTTACTGTCCACACCAGGACACCCTGACAGCAGTGGAAGAAGTAGTCAGATCTTCTACTTAAGTGGTAATACCACTATCAAAACACATAAGACCAATACAAATTACAAATAAAGACATTGCATTAAAAATCTTACTTGAGTAAAAGTACAAACAGTACACGCATCAAAATATACTTAAAATACTAAAAGCAAAAGTACTCATTTTGCATTTAGTTGCACCCTGAAGTGTATTATTGTTTACCAAACTGGAAAGTTAGACTGTGGGTAAGAGATGCCACACAGGTGCTCCAGGTGGAGATTGAGCCGTGGATGTTGCAGTTAAGTGGAATGCACCTTAAACACTCGGCAAACAGGTCGCCCCTGTGCAACTATTCAGATAAGTGATAATCATTCAAGCACAAAAAAAGGTCCAGATTCACAGTTGTTAGCATTTGCTCCTTATGTCTTTAGGTGATAGCAAACTCATAATGTGTGTATTTGGAGAGACAATAGACATAAAAGGATTTGTTATTGACAATTAATTCAAGCAAAGTATGAGTACCTCAAATGTATTGCCAGTAGTTAGTACACAGTGTGAAACTTAGGCATTGTTGCTAAGGTTACCTGAAGATTATTATACCACAGTTTGCCGTGTCACATTATGCAATCTTAATGAACACCTGGCAGCCCAACAGAATTTTCTGTGACCATGACATTAAAAAACATCCAGTTATTACATGGCCAGAAATTTCTATTGTTGTAATAAATAACTGCCTGCTTATGACCGTGAAGAGAAGCAAATCCTCTTCTCTGCCGCTCTTTGAACAGTGAAAGGAAAAGCAGAGATAAAAAAAACAATAATATGCACTTTTCTAAGAACCCGATGACTTCAAAAATTCATTATTTTGTTGAAATTAGCAACAACTTTTACAGTTTTAAAACATATTTTTAGGTCATGCTCTGAAGTTAATGAATCCCTGTCTGTTTTAATTTCACTTTAGGACTGAGTAATGATGAGGATTATATCAGAATAAAATCTTCGTATCACCTCGTAATCCTGCAAATCTGGTCTAAATCGCGTCTGATTCCAGCTGAAGCATTGATAGTAGCTGGGCTAACTTAAATCAGCTACAGATCTGAACATTTTGAGAGAGAAAGAAAAAAAAAAAAAAACGTTGAAAATCCTCCTCTCAAATTGGGCAAAATGGCTCACCAGACGTGCATAGAGAAGTATTTCATATGCTCGTCTATCAATTGGTTTCACAGAGAAGAGAAATCCTTGCATACAAAGAGCCAAGTCTTCTCCTCCCCTTCTTTCCCCATCTCCACCATCTGCTCCAAACCGCCCTTTCCAGGTGCCAAAGGACGTGGCTGCCGTACTGCTGCACTTGTATGATTATGCTCATGAACTCATGCATATTTAAATTATTAATTATTTCAAGTCCTCTTAGGATATTGGCATGGTACATGGTTTCATACCGGGATAGAAATATTTAGACCCTGGCATGCACCTGCATGACTTGACCTTTACAATAGGGAAATGAGGGATTGTTTTCCTGGTGTGAAATACAGAAAAGGAGGGGGCAGGGGAGTCAGGATGAGACAGAGATACTGAGAAAGCGAGAGAGATAGGAAGTCCCACGAGTCCTGACATACATTCAACTGACAGTGACAGATATGATTCTAAATAAAGTGGTTTGTGGTACATTTATAAATGGAGGCAGCAGGGCAGATATTGTCTCGCTGCCTGTAACGCTGTGCCAATTACACTGAATGTCAGGTGAGTGATTATCCCCTTAGACCTCCCTGATGTGCTTGGCATCGCCCTGAAAGTATACTGAAGAATGGATGTTAAAATGTTATGGGTAAAAAACTGTTCTAGAGCACAATATGGAGCAGTAGGCCTGAAAAAAGAGGACAAATTTTATGACATGGAATAAACACCAGAATGATTACTACAAACCTGAATTGCATAAGTCAGTCTGAATAAAATAAGAAGTGCAAAGTCTATATTATTGGAAGCAATGCACCTCATTAGCAGTGAATCCCTTCATTACTGATTTAATAGCTTTCCTGGTTAAGTGTCAATGTGCATCATTTCTGGAGGACAGAGACAGATTTTTCTGTATCTGGCATACCTTAAAACTCTTGTCCATGGAGGCGGACAGCAGCAGGTGACTGAGATGAGGCACAGGGCACCATTGCACTGTGTTGACTGGGCCCTGGTGGCCTCCCAGGCTCATCAGAAGTCTCCTCGGTATCCCTGCTGCTTCAGGCTTGTGAGCAAGGTACGGCTTTATTCTCGCCGACACTTCTGACAGAATTTGGCTTTCCCTGGTCTGATTCCCTGGAACTTGCTCTGCTGGGAAGTGTGGGTCCACCGTTTCTACTGAAGTGGCAAGTCTCTGTCTCTTGGGGATGTACGGTCTGACACCAGATGGGACAGTGCAATGTCTTTTTGCTGGTTTCAACCCATCGGTGAAGCTTTGCGGCATGTGGGGAAGAGTATGCAGTGGTGAGATCTTCCCCCGAGTCGCACATAGACTCAGAGAAGCTGCAGTATCTCTAAGATGTCTTTCACTGTAATATTTTCTTTCCCGGTCAAAACAACTCTGTGGCTGTGAATTTGAGTGTAGTAATAGACTGCTTTTTTCTGAGACACTTCCATGATATTCCAGCACTGATCTGGCAGGGTCAGGTGTGAAGCTGTGAGGGCTCAGTGTCACCTCAGAGGAATTACACCCGCTGACTTCTTGGTTTTGTTCACAAGATCCAGTTCGAACGGACGCTGGCGTTCCCTCTTCTGTTTGATCAAGGGAATCATCCTCTGACTCTGAATCCTCGTAGGCCACTAATGAAGACATCTCCACATGATTACAATCTGTTGGAAAATAAATGGACAACAGGTGAGATGAATCTATTAGAGGCCTATGGGTGACACCCAGTGGTTGCTTGGATTTTTGCACCTCGAAGTGTCACACTTAACCTGTCACTTTGTTACAACAGCAGCGTTGACATTAAAATAACTTGATTAACTTGGTTTAACCACGTCTACAAATGTTTTGTTGGGAATTTACTGCCATTAGTGGGGTGAAATGTGTGGCAGCCACATCATGTATCATGAGAGAAATGAAAAAAATCCACTATAGGCTCATTTTATTTTAAAAGGGGAAAGACAGAAGGACAATTGTCGAGTTGCGCCATTTTAGCATTAACATAGCTAACGTTAAATGTTAGTTAGCTACGTCGGTAAGCTGTCCCTGTATCAGTCAACACATAGCCAAAACAGAAGGAGAGTAATAGCTAGCTAAGTCAACTTACTGCCCCCGGAGAGAGTTAAGTCACTGTTATAATTACCTATATAATGTTTGTTACCGTTTGTTTACTTAAAAACGTAATTAACAGACAGGAGGCTGTGACTGTCTCACAAAGGCAACGCTAATTCCCGAAGTTTGCGTCAAACGTTAGGCTATGTCCTAACTGCCACCAGTTAGCAAACATAGCAAACGAGCTAATGCAGCCTACAAAGAAAGACTACTGTTAACCCGTGAGTCTGCCTTCAACTACTGTACCTGTATCAATGGTTAAAACTGCCACACGTGAAAATCCCGCAAAATCGTTGGAGTTAATGCAAAGTTTCAGAATAAAGGTCATGTTTAGCTTTGTCCTCCCATGACACAATCCACGCCACCATACGTAAAAGCTTTTATTTTGAAATAAGACGGAAAAAGCGGCGTCCCACCCACACAGGATATATTCCTTCAAATAACAAACAGGCGTTATCATTTTTAATGTGTCTACATTGAGTTTAACTTGTGGTCTACTTATAAAATGAAGCTGACAAAATATAGGGAACCTTCTGCTTGTTAAATGAATTTAAGAGTTTGCAATGTGGCACTTTTGCGCAGAGTAATCCACAGCGGAACGTTTGAACAACCCTGTTTGCCTGGGAAGCATTTGATCCGAACGCACCCTCACGCAGGCTGACGCAAGATAAATGAGTGAGCTGGGCAGTCTGCCGTGTGTGAAGAATACTGTAAGGTATGCTGGGTTGCCACTGTGTTTATCATGAAACCCATCAGTTATTCAGTTATTTAATGTCATTCCAATATTTTTATCATTTATGAAAATCATCATCATCGAATCATTTTACGGCAGCGTGATATAAATCTAGGGGCAGTAGCAGACGATTAGCTAGCTCAATAGCTCTACTAAGTTAGCTGTATGTTCACATATGGTAGTCCTCTCAGCTGCTGTGTAGAGATCCAGCAATGTTAGAGCAGATCAGAACCTAATACAAGATTCCACTCAGAACGTGACTTTTTATTTATGTTACATATTTGGTCAGTGGTTGCGTTTAACTTATTTATTACTGTTACATAGCCAGTGTGAAGACGATAACAGACTGTCAGGGAGCCTGGGAAGGAGCCAAGAGTGCAATGGAGCTCTACGAGAAACTGACAGCACAAGGAGACCACGTCAGGGCCTTGAAAACAGCTAAAGCTGAGAAAGTAAGTGCTTGTAAGCTGCCATGTATAAACGGTGGTTTAACTTGGTGGGTTAGTTATCAAAGAGTTGGTTAATCTAAGTTAAATATATACACACCATGGTAGCTATCCCTTTAATATCTCTGTGTTAGACCTTTTGCAAACAGTGTTGCAAATCAGTGAGCTGGACTTTTTTATTGTTTTCTGGCCAAATTAGTTTTTCGCATCAGTGATGTGCATTAATTTGTTGAGTATTTGATTGGATTGGACAAAGACAGACAGTACTGTGTAGAAAAGCCCATACACTGTGATACACATATAGCCCACAGAAATCTTACAGCATCAAAAAGTGCCATTGTTAAAAAATTCAGTGGAAACCCTTTTTTTTTTACTCATAAACAATGTCAGCAGTTTTCATAGGGGACTATCTTTCTGGTAGAAAGTAGTTCCATGACAAACTTTCCATGCTGAGGTCTGTACATTATCTACAAGTAACCTGGGAAATGTCTCTGGAAAGACACATGGCTGCCAGAATTTTAAAATATGTTTTTATATGTTGTATGTTGTATGTCAGAACATAAGATGGTATGAGGGCAAATCACTACCTACAACCAAAACAGTCTGCATTACAACATAATTTGGCTGAACTGACCCTTTAAACTATAATGAGAAACAGTTTTTACAGTACGACATGATTCTGTTGGGATTCGGCTGCTTTTATCTGACTGTTCGGGTTCCCCAGGCTGAGATTGAAGCTGCTGTCCAGTTGCTGCTAAAGTTGAAAGTGGACTACAAACACGTGACAGGTCAGGATTACAAACCGGGCTGTCCGCCTTCAGAAAACTGTGTTGCCGCTGACAACGGGCCAGCAGCAGATGACAGTGATGATGAAGACATTGTTGACCCCTGGAACGTTTCCACCAAAAACGCTAAGGGAGTGGATTATGACAAACTCATAGGTAAGATTCAGACGTGTGTGGCTTTCACTGAGAGAGCTAAGGTTTTTGATTCTGTTAAAATATGAATGTCATGATATATTTCTAACTGTGTGTGTGTGGGGGGGGTAATTTAAAGTCATTTAAACTCTACAACAGCAGAATAATTCACACTGTGTCATGTCTTTCTGAAGTGAGGTTTGGCAGCAATAAAATTGACAAGGAACTGGTGGACAGAATAGAAAGACTTGGGGGACAGAAACCTCACCACTATCTACGAAGAGGAATCTTCTTTTCACACAGGTTAGCATTTTAGGAACTTAAAATGTTTCATCAGTGTGGCATCTTCATGTTTTCCAGATCCTAATTCCTTACTTCTGTTGTATTGGTGTTTGACAAATTATTGTATGGCACATCATCTGTTGCCAATCAGTAATTCTGAATCTGAAGAGAGGTTAGTCAGCATAAAAATATCCATCATCATCTGGAAAAGTATGGAATTCTGAAATGGAAAATGTGAAGGAATCCTGTATTAAGAAAAACAGATGGTGGTGAGAAGGTGAGAGTTCACGTGGGAATGATAATTAATCACTTTGCCCTTATGGCTGTTTCTGGCAGAGATGTGCATCAGGTACTGGATGCGTATGAGAAGAAAAAGTCCTTCTACCTTTACACCGGCAGAGGTCCGTCCACGCAGGCCATGCACGTCGGTCACCTCGTCCCCTTCATCTTCACCAAGTGAGTTATTTCCCTCTGTAATGTACTAACAGCAGAGAGCTGTCTAATTAAAGCAAGGTTTAAATGCTGACTCAGCGAGGCACTGTCTCACCTGTTCATCTGACTGTACGTCGAGATCTGAGTAAAAACTTACTCCTTTGGCGCAGATGGTTGCAGGATGTATTTGACGTCCCCTTGGTGATCCAGATGACTGATGATGAGAAGTACCTGTGGAAAGATCTAACACTGGATGACTGCCATCACTTCGCTGTGGAAAATGCCAAGGACATCATTGCCTGTGGCTTTGATGTCAACAAGACCTTTGTCTTCTCTGACCTGGACTATATGGGGTAAAATATTACTAAAAACAATCTTTATATTCTGGCAGACCTTAACTGCTGAAGGCTGCACAGACGCTACGCCATATTTATTCGAGACAGAATCCCTGATTTGTTCACATAACCTGAATCAGTAAAATCTGACCTGAATTTTTTTTTTTTTTTTAAATGTGTTAATTTAAATGTATTTTCTGCAGTGCATCCCCTGAATTCTACAGAAATGTGGTAAAGGCCCAGAAACACGTGACATTCAACCAGGTCAAAGGCATCTTTGGCTTTACAGACAGTGACTGCATCGGTAAGACAGCTGGAAAACCTTTAATGGTTTAAAAAAAAACAAAAAGCCAATCCACTCTTTGATCATCAGTCATTGAATCAATGCACAAAAAGCAGTTTCCAATCTTTTTTCCTCATATTTCATTTCAACGTGCTGATGTTTTCATTTGACATTTTTTGATGTTTCAGTGTAATCCTGTTTGCGGTTTCATTGCATTATTTCCTGATTCTGAAGTGTAATCATGTGAATACTCTGTTGGTTCTTTATGATGTCTGTTTTTTTCATTCATTCAGGGAAGATCAGCTTCCCAGCCATCCAGGCAGCGCCGGCCTTCAGCAACTCTTTCCCACAGATCTTCGGAACCAGAAAGGACGTACACTGTCTCGTCCCCTGCGCCATAGACCAGGTCGGGACATCATCACAGCAGCTAGATTTCCATCCAAATATATCGCAAATTGTAACCGAATTTTGAGAAAACCAGCAAAAGAAAATGCAAATTAATGCACGTTTCCATGCACTAGCGTTAAGCGATTATTAGGAGTTTTCATTGAGATAAGCAGTAGGTGGCGCCAATTCGGTTGGGTGCGATTATGACACTGCGGAAGAAGGCAACAAGATGACATAATTAATCAAAGCACAAATGTTAAAACACAATGTAGAAAACATGGTGGACATTTGTTATTTCTGTCCGTTTGATGAACGTTACTAATAGATAACAATGATACATGCTAGCATCATCTTTTACAACCAGGGGTTCATATCTATCCCCTCGCTCCTCCAGGACCCATACTTCAGAATGACCCGTGATGTAGCTCCAAGGATTGGCTATCACAAACCAGCCCTGCTGCACTCCACCTTCTTCCCAGCCCTGCAGGGGGCACAGACCAAGATGAGCGCCAGCAACCCCAACTCCTCCATCTTCCTCACTGACACACCCAAGCAGATCAAAAACAAGGTGCCGCTATTACTAGTTATTACGATCAGTAGTTACCAGTCAGATCTATATTTCCTGTGAACGCTGACTGACCTGTGGAACCATTGCTCACAGATCAACAAACACGCATTTTCGGGAGGAAAAGACACAGTGGAAGAGCACAGGAAGCATGGCGGAAACCCAGAAATAGACGTCTCCTTCATGTACTTGACCTTCTTCCTGGAGGATGATGAACAGCTGGAGAAGATCAGACAGGTGAGGGCGTGCAGATCAGAGAAAACGAGTGATAACATCCAAACTTGATTTCTTTTGCTAATCTCACTCTCTGCCATTCTCCCTTTTTATCCTGTTCTCTGTTCATCATCCTGTTCTGCTCCCTCATCCTCCTCTTCACCTTCCTTTCTGCGCACCCCTCCCGTCCACTCCCTCTCGTTCAACCTCGTCTCTGCAGGACTACTCAAGTGGAGCTCTCCTCACGGGAGAACTGAAGAAGATTTTGATTGAGACCCTGCAGCCAATAATTGCTCAGCATCAAGAGCGACGCAAGCAAATCACAGATGATGTCGTGAAGCAGTTCATGACACCCCGGCCGTTAAATTTTAAATTCTAGCCAGCCTGAGATATCAACGTTCATCATGTCGCTAAGATCACTACGAGAGGAAATAATTAATCCATCTTTTTCCATTGAAGATAAGTGTGATATGCAAATGGCAGACGGACATTTTCTCCTACAGTTTGCATCAGGACTGGAGAGAAATGTAAATGTAAATGACTGGAGCGATGACGCGCTTCTCTGTAAATCTCAGCATGACATTGCCCGAGCCTTCATGCTAATTGTCATGCTATTTATGTGCTTCACGTTACACCAAATGTACACATCTGATCTTCATTAGGTGTTTGTGTTTGCAGTGCCGCTGTCCATTGCATGAGCACTACTCCTTGCCCTGAAATCATCTCAGGATGAATGACGATTAAAGCGGAGTACAAACGTATATTGTTGCAAAAATCTACTTAGAGACCGACAACACGGTTACACATCCACTTTGGGAACTGTTGGCCAAGAAGTCTTTTTTTCCACTTGGAAAAAAAGCCTTTTGAACAATGTCACTGCTAACTATTTTTGCATCAACATCATTGTTGTATATGGTGTTAATAGATAGGCATAATATGATAATGGGAGCTATATTATGAGATGCTCCAAGCTTTCATTGTCTTGCTCAAGGGAATGAAAGCAAATGTGCTGTTATCAGCAAAAGGGACTTGACTCAAGGTACAGTAACACTTTCTCTTCATCTTCATTCTGTTCCACTGCTCAGACTAATCATTAAACTCAACCTGAATGACAAAAAACATATAGTTTGAAAACACGTATGTGAAAGTTGAATAAGTTCTGTATTAATTATATATATATTGTTTAAGTGTTGCACTGTAGATGCATATAACATTCTTTAATATGTCTGTGGTCACACAGCGAACCTATCCATTATTCCCATAATGTCCCATCCTACATAACAAGATTGACATTTTGTGATATAATGAGTGCTCTGCAGGCTTTTCTCACCTCGCTAATGTAGCTAATGATGGCTGAATTCCAGGCTCCTGGTGGTGTGCGTGCTGGTTCACTGTCAAATCATGGGATTTTTCATTGGGATCTGTCATTAATGTCATTAGTCACACCTTTGGGTGAACATAGATGACATTACATATTCCATTATGTTCCTTTAAAGGATCCAGATGTAATCTTAATACAGCCATAATGCAGTCAGAGCACAGGACAGTGTTAACGTACTGTAGACTATATGTCAGTCACATGGTGGTGTGACATTGTGCAGAGAAACCTATATGTTTAATAATAAACAAACTTTCTACAGTTAAGTGTAAAAAAATAATACTGCATAAAAAATTAATGTTTATGAATGTGGGATGTTTTCATCTGCTGCCTGATTCAGGAACGGTTCTCAAGAAAGGGAGAGGAGGATCATACCAACTATGTTGCAGTATGAACATGAGAACTGTGAAAATGGGTAGTCAGTTGCAATCTGCAACCTCGCCACTAGATGGCACCAAATTCAACAAGTGGTCCTTTAACTTCATCTACAGGTAGGTTGTGTTTGGATTTACCTGCTTAGGTCTGTCTGGCAGCCCCCAGCTTTTCAGAGATGATTTAAGTAGTAAAGAAGGTGGCACAGAAGGATCCATCTCCTGGAGCCTGGGCTCCCTTGTAGAGGCTCAGACCTCCTACTTCATGGATGATGCTACTTTGGATTCTGCTGTGAATTCCAAATAGGCAACACTGACGCACCTTCACCTGTGGACACCTAAAACCTGAGAAAAAGACATGAAGGTGTTCGGAGTATTTGACAATGAAAGACATGGTTTCCTTCTGCAATTTTAAACACCACTGGACACGTTTTTGCCTCTTTGCTATAGTTGTTTGGTGTGTTGGAAATCAACATCCAGTCATTCAAAAATGGACGTGCAAAAGCCTCTTCAAGGCTGTAATGACGCACAACTAGCTCCAACTATGCTACAAAAGTGAAAAATCAGGTGTTACTGACAGTTTGTGAGACACTGGGCCCCCTTTAACCTCCAATTCCTCCAGCTTTTCTATACTAGAAAACTACCTGACCCCACATTTCCTCTGTGGTAACTTACCTCAACACAATCAATTTAGGAATATAGAGCAAAAGAGAAATAATGAAGGTCTTAAAGCTTCATTTAGACATGACAGGGCCCACGCTCTTCAGGCTCTTATTACTGTATGTAATTCAGAGTGTTAAAGTGTTGAATATTCCTCAACAAATTTCAGATTGAATTAGCTCTAAACAGTTGACTGCTGAGCTGGTAATCTAGTATTGATTGGATTACTTAATATTTTGTGTCCCCAAAGAGAGAGAGAGAGAGAGAGAGTATATTTTGCAACCATTGCAATACTACAAACTATTAGATATATACAGTATATGCACATTGCACATATTGTTTATATTTCACAGTGCAGTTTTGTGCATTGCCTGGACAATGCTTTGCACATTCCTGCACAAACTGCATGAGAAAACATATGATTAGTGCAACATTTTCTCATTTGCATTTATGTTTCTTGACTTGCGGTACTTGCTTTCATTTCTATTTTATTTTCTCTTCCTTTGCTCATTTGTATGCACCAAAATGTCAAGACAAATTCCATGTAGGAGAACAGAAACCAGAAAATATTTGCATTTAAGAAGCAGAGATCACAGGATTTTGACTTTTTTTCTTAAAAAAAAAAGAAAAGAAGAAGACTAAAACTGATTAATCGATTATCAAAACATTTGGTGATAAATTTAATAGCTAATAGATTAATTGTTGCAGCTCCGCTTCAGGTGTCTGTTGCAGCGCACATGTCAGGTTGTGTCCTGAACTCAGCACGACACTACACATGGCTTCCTAAGTGCGCCAGTGGGACTGTCATACATCCACCACGATGGCACTACTGTTGGTGCTGAAAGTGGAGGACCAGCAACGACAGTTTCATGACTCTCCTCTGCTGCGGTCCCCGAAGGCAGCCAATCGGCGCGGGGGGCGGACAGCACCCGCTAGGGGAGTTGTCCACCTCCAAGTGATCCGATTGGGCTGCCTTAAAAAAGGCCAAACACGCTTCTTCTTGTCTACTTTGAACCTCTGCCTCCTCCTACGGCACAGAAATAGAAAAGGTTAGGTAGAAAGAGCACTTCAAGCAGTGAGTGTGAGCACACATCAGCAAAAAAAAAAAAAAAAAAAAAAGGAAAGAAAGAAAAAAAAAGTGTCAAAAGTTTGAACCAGCTTCCGACTCCGTGTGCTCACCTTCAGGCGGAGGAAGTCGTTGTCCTCCGTTTGCTCAGCATCAGCAGCGTCTCAGAAAAGGATAACGTTACTGTAGAAGGAGCTAACCTGCTTGGCTGAACACCAAGCCGGGGTTTGTCAATAAGAAAGTGTGGGCAAATTCTATTTATAAGAAAGCGATTAATTACGAATTACGTTTGTCAGCCACCGAGTTATCTTGACAAATTTCCAACCGTTAGATTTTTCTTTTGAGGGAATGGCATTGGACTTCGCCGCGGGCTGCTTAGGAGGTAAGTAGTAAGCTAGCGCTGATGTTAGCTAGCCACGTTAGCTCATCAGTGTTAACAAAGTGAAGCCAGCGCGCTGCTGGAAGCTAACCAGTAGCATTAGCATTAGCCAGTTTTGTCTTCCAGCGTCAAGCAACGCGTGGACAGCTCCAGATGTAAAGTTAGTGGTCTGTCCCCAGCTGCCACGTATGAGACACATTGTGAACACACGGTAATGACAGACTGTAAATCCAAGCTTTGGCAGGTTTTTACTTCCTCCAAACTCTTGTGGAAATACCGGATGTAATGTAAAGTTTGTGAAGTTTCATTCCATACCTGTAAGTCACTCACTGGGAGTGGTCTTCAGGTTATGTGCTGTCATTACTGAATCAGCTAATTTCGTGTGAATTAAACTTACTGACGTCTAACTTACACCAGAATCAATCAATGAATTATTTGTTTTGGTGTCAAAACAGTCTGACAAGTATCAGGATATGGCAACATGTTTTTCGTGTTAATTATCAGCATTGTTAAATAAACCTCATCATTCCTCTTCAGGGAGTGACCTCCAGAGGACAAGTTCAACGAGACTTCAGGTCTTCCTGATTGAATGGCGGCCACTCTCTAAACCTTTGGGAATCTAGTCAGCTGTTTTGTCTTTGCCCAAGGACAGGTCTTCAACTTAAGGCCATCAGGGACCCCAGATAGCGTCTCTGCAGAGCACAGATGTGATAAAAGTTTTGTCTATGGGAGCCTGGCGTAGGAGTTTTGTTGGATTTACTGTAACTCGGGAGATTTTCTCCATTCAGCAGGACGAGGACTTATTGCATCAGATTGGTGGTTGCAGTAATGTATTTCTAGGCACCAACTGCAGAAATATCACCTGATTTCTCCCCATCATAGCCACAGATGCTGTATATTCCCCTAAAACATCCAACACTGCAATGGACTGTGTGTTGTTCATTCACTTGATTTATACATGCCAAATCCTGGTTAAACTGAAACAATGACTGGATGTTTTGGTGTACTGACTAACTCATGAGCTCCAGACAAGGTAATAATAAACTTTTAAAACATAAATGCAATACTGCTACAACTCTGAAGAATTTAACTGCAAAGCTTTTATAGTCACTTTATCAACATGACTGTATCAGTATTGACAAATAAATGATTTTGATGATCGTAGCAGAGGTGTGTGTCAGGTCATGGAGAAGGTAGCAAACGTGTGGCGAGGGTGGACAAGAGTGCAAAACTGAAATTAAAGTGAAATTGTTTCTTCAATACTAACATACTGTTCTTTGACAAAGGAGTGTGTGTACATTTGAAGATGAGATACCTCTTGGCTAAGAGGTCCTCGTATGACGTCCTCAAAAGTTGCTGTTGTGTAATGGATTTTTAGCTCAAGTCAAGGACAGGGGAGTGCTGAGCTTTCGTCCCTGACTTCAGTGCAGTGACCAGCTGATTGCTTTGCTCGGTCTCGGGGGGACCGGCTGTTTGCTGTTGCGAGATGAGTCACCTGATCAAAAGCAATGCGTCGCTGTTGGTCGATCGATGATTAGACCACGTCGTGTGCCTGACAATTTTTTTTGTGTGTGTGTGCATTGCTGTTGTGCTTTTATCAGGCCTAGAAGACAGTGAGGGATAAGTAATTAGTTAGCATCCTCTAATGTGACTTTAAATCCCATCTCTTGTTGTTCAGGTGCTGCTGGTGTGCTGGTGGGACATCCATTTGACACTGTGAAGGTGGGTGTCTTCACTCGTTACTCATGTAACTCATGTGAGGCAACAACATGATCTGGTGCTTTGCTGTTACAATGTCGTAAATCAGCTGTTGGCAGCCTGAATTTGATAACCTTAAGTTACACAGTAGCATTAAAGAAATAAGTAACTTCAGCAAACGAGTTAGCAGTATTGTTCCAGCTCACACTTAGTTGTACGCTGAGCTTCATTTCCGTGTGTGCAGTAGGTGTACTAATTTCATTTCAGATTTGAAGTAAATCACCATTTGCTGGATAACTCTGTTGCTTCCTAATTCAATACAGTGTTTGTTTTCAACCTATCACAAAAAAAACCATTTGATTCATTTCTCTGAATTAACCAGAATATTCAAAGTTTTCATGTAACTTAAAAGACTGCATTCAGTTCGCTCTCATAAGTCACTCACTTGATTTCTTTGAAAAGGCAAATGTTGCACACAATTGTTTGAAATGGCAGCCTGCACTTATATGCATACAGAGATGGTGAATGGTTTGCTTGTAGCTCTTTTGTGCCTTGCTTTTAACGTGATTTCTCACCGAGCTGGTGTCCGGGGGGAGCTGTCTTTAACAGCAGCAGTGTCACTGTGTTGTAGATCAGAGAGAGAAATAAACAACCTCTCCATGGAAATGTGACCTAGTAAGTATGGTCAAGGTCTGTTTTACCCTCTCACCCAATGTCTTGTCTTGAGCTATAGAAATATAAAGCACAGAAGACCTTTTGTTTTTTGTACAACTTCATTCTCGGTAGATATTTTTCTCCCTCATGTTGCACCCTCCTAAGCATCCATTTCAAAGCACTGTTGCCTGCTTGTTTCCCTTTAAGCCTGCATTACAATATGTGGTTTGTAGCTGTTGTGGCCTTATTACTCTGTCGTGCGACTTTAACATGAAGGCTGTCATCCACAGGTGAGGCTTCAAGTTCAGAATGTGGACAAACCTCTGTACCGTGGGACATATCACTGCTTCCAGTCAATCATACGCCAGGAGTCGGTAAGCTTCTGCTTGTTCTGTGAATGCCTCTTAATGTTTTACTGCCCTTTACAGCAACATTTTCTGATGCTGCATTTAAAAATGTCACAGCTGTCGAGTAATGCGTGCAGCTTTCCCTCACGTGCTGCTCGCTGTGCCAACGTGGAGGGCGGTGACTGCGCCGCTTACAGTGTCCTGTTACAGTCCCATCTCTGAACACAGGCATCAACCTTAGATCAGCCAGCATGCTCCTAACATGGGGCGTTCGAGGGGTGAAAGGGGGAGGTGGCGCGTCTGTTAGCCAGGGTCACCAAGGACGTTACTCCTGTATGTGCTAAATAAAGCTCTGGACATCGTGCAATTTGAGCTACGCTGAGTATGCTTGGTGACTCTTTCACGGCTGTGGTGAAGAATTTGGTTGTTCATGTTTTTGTTGCAGTCTAGTTTTAAAACCTTTCAAGCTTCAGTTTTTCACTTTGTTTCTCTGAGTTGTTCCTCTTTGTTACTGGTGAAAACAAGCAAACTACTGTTAATAACCGTTAGAGTCAAGACAAAGACTTTTTTTTTACTTATATCATAATTTTAGGCGTATTTTGCAGCTGAAAAAAATGCATAGCAACATTTCCAAATGTATCGTCCTCTGCTCCCTGTATCGTGTCAAAACAAATTGGGGATTGACTGCATTGTTGCGCCATTGTGTGCAATGATTACTCATTTGTGAACATATAATTAAACAGAACAGAATGCAGTCATTCACAAACAAATTACTGCGTGTCCCAACAGTTTTACAAAGTGTTCCTGAGCTCATGAAGTATACAGTCATGTGTTCACAAAGAAGTGAACCTCGCTCCATCCTTGCTTGTGAACAACTGAGCCTTTCCAGGATGCCCCTTTCATGCCCAATCATGATACTATCACCCGTTACAAATGAACCTGTTTACCTGTGGAATGTTCCAAACAGGTGTTTCCCAGTCTTTGCTTGCTCCTGTCTCAGCTAGTTTGAAAGTTGAGGTAAAACATTAAACATACTGTTTTTGTGCGGTAAGGATTAATGAATTTTCACATTCACATTTATTTCCATTTTAAACAGCATCCCAGCTTTTTTTTTTGCAATCAGGCTCGTACATGAATTCACAGAACAAAAATAACACCTGTTTAGATTGACCTGAAGACTTTTTTTTTTTTTTTTTTTTGCAATGCATTGCAACGCTGTGTGTGTGTATGTGTTTCCCCCAGTGGCTCCGGTCAGTTCTTCTGTCAGTGGCCGTGACCAAGGCCTGGGCTTAGAGCTTCATCCTCAGGCACTGCCGAGCAGTTTGTTAAATGCAGAGAACAATTTTCACTACATTGCACTGAGTATGATTGCGTGTGAGAATTTTAGGGAATAAATTTGACCGGCCACAGCATTAACACTATGAGCTTGAATTTAGGGAGAAGTTAAATTGTAGAATTTTTAACTTCTAGTACTTCACAACTAGTTTTGTGTGCACAAATGATCAAAAGCTTTACCTGCTGTAGAGATGGCGACGTTCCCTCAGTAATCTGTCTTTGTGTCTGTAGGTGCTCGGTCTGTACAAAGGCATCGGCTCTCCCATGATGGGCCTGACCTTCATCAATGCCATCGTTTTCGGTGTCCAGGGCAACGCCATGCGCAAGCTTGGCTGCGACACGCCTCTCAACCAGTTCCTGGCTGGAGCGTCTGCTGGAGCCATCCAGTGCGTTATTTGCTGCCCGATGGAGCTGGCCAAGACACGCATGCAGCTGCAAGGCACTGGAGAGAAGAAGTCCAAGAACAAGGTGTACAAGAACTCCCTGGACTGTCTGGTGAGAATCTACAATAAGGAGGGTATCCGAGGTATCAACCGCGGCATGGTGACCACCCTGCTGCGCGAGACGCCTGGTTTTGGTGTGTACTTTCTCGCTTATGACGTGTTGACTCGCTCCTTGGGCTGTGAGCCAGAAGACCCTTACATGATCCCCAAGCTGTTGTTTGCAGGTGGAATGTCTGGCATCATGTCCTGGATCTCCACCTATCCCATCGACGTGATCAAGTCGCGCCTTCAGGCGGACGGGGTCGGGGGCGTCAACCAGTACAGTGGCATTATGGACTGTGTCAGACAGAGCTTAAAGAAGGAGGGGTGGAGGGTGTTCTCACGTGGACTCACATCCACTTTGCTCCGCGCGTTTCCAGTGAATGCTACTACATTTGCCACCGTGACTCTATTTTTGTTGTACATGCGTGAGGGAGAAGAGTGTGTCATTCAGGACTCTGAGCCACAGTCCGTCCAGCTGCAGCCTCTGCAGCCGCAGACGCAGCCAAATAGCATGTAAGCCACAGTGAGCACTACTACAGTCATCAGCACGTCTATCGAGTGTAGGTGGAATTTGCAGCTTCGTGCCGGTCTATGATCCATTAACTGGTGTCAGTAATGAGAAACGTGAACTGATCCTAGGTAAGCAAGTGACCACATGTAGTATTTAAATAATATATATTTTAAAAGATAACAGCTGCACTTGTAAATATGGCTTGTGTAAAAGTCCTTGGTTTTGTAGACGTTTCTTTTAGTTTTAATTAATTTAGGAAACTTGATGGTTACAAGACTTACTGTAATGTGCTGTACAGTTACAGTAATAGTCCGAATATTTAGCCCTTCAGGTCATAATGGAGTATGTCTGGAATCATGTTCACAACAGTTAGACGTGCCTTAAGTATTCAGTGACACTTACACATTACCAAAAAAAAAAAAAAAAAAAAATCTATTTTAGATTTAAACATTTTAAGCGGTTATTCAATCCATTATATTCTCAGCATGCCTTCCAGGCCGAGTCATCCCCGGACTGTTTACCTCCATATACTGTGAACACAACATTTCAGCATCTCATCGTAGTGGTTAGAAATACAAAGAAAGGCATGTACGTTTAAATATACATGTGCACGTTCCATGTACATTTATGTGTTGTTGTATTCTTTCTCTGAGGTCATGACTGTATGTGTAGTTAAACTAAACCTGTGGATGACGCCTGAAGTTTGAATCAAGCGTGCGGTTGCAATGCTCTTCTTTTTATTTCAGTTCTTTGTCTACTTTAATAATCTGCTGTGGATTCTGAAGTTCATATGTTATCAGATATTCCAGGCTCGGACGTTGGCCTGTCGCAGTATGAGACTAATCATGTGTAATAATTTCTTTTAAATGTTTGTATCAAAACCAAATCTGATGCTGTTTTTAATTCTTTTGTTCTGGACATCGTATCGTGTCCACATAAAGCACCTTATGCTATGATATTAAGCGATATGTGCGAATTTTTCACTTTACAAAAGATTTTATATATTGTATTCCCCACTAATGCAAGATTCTGTTACAGCGTCAAGCATAAGAGACGGCCTGTTGAACGGCAAGAGACCTAAAGACAACAGATTTCAGTCACACTTGAATTTAGGGTTGAAATGTTCAGCACCAAAGATAGAACCGACCTACTAATGGTTCTGTTGTCTGAAAGTGTCCGAATCTGACCCGAAAAGCTTTTTTTTTTTTTTTAATCTTTGACAAACACAGTTTCTCTGACCTCTGTACCGTCCTCCGTTAACGGAGTTAAAATTTAGAAGTTTTAAAATGGAAAGTAGAATACTGTAGTCAAGCACACACAAAAATGCTCATGTAACACCTACAGGTACCTAAGTAGTAAAGTAAAATGTTACTTTACTTGCACGTCCTTCATCTACATCTGCAGCTCCGAACAGATGCTGCTGTTACTTTTATCAACGAGTGGCAGATGTTAGACTGGGACTGCAGGGGCCAAAGTGCAGGTCTGAATCCGGTCTGGGGTTGTCCAAAGACATAATGATGTCCACACTGAATTTGGTTGGTTGTGTTTTCATGTCATCTTTCATAGATCCGACTCCTCTCAGAGCTTTAGATTTGATTACAATCCTGTATTTCTCTGTTTCAGGACGTCAGTTCTGTTTTGTGTAATGTCCATTTATTTAGGTCTGTCCGGCTGTACTTGTGGATGATCGTCTTTGTAAAAGGGCTGACTTGATGTCTAATATTGCCTTTGCGTTCTGTACTTGTTTGTGTATATCTTGCACCAAAGCAGCATGCTCACTGTGTAGTTCCTTGAGAGAATGGTAAAATAAAAGCCCATTTTTTCCTCATGATTTCTGAAAGCGACTGTTCTTGGTACAACTAGTATCACAAGCTAAATATTCATGACTTGTCAGAAGCCCAAATAGGCCACCCGGGAGAATGAATTAAGGAATAGACTGTAAAGAAATCCAAATATGTCCTGATATACTGTACATGCTCTGTTAAAGACAGACTGACCTCTAGTGTTCATAGACAGTATCACAGGCTTCACTACATTTAAGGTTCAACGCAGACAAAAATATTTTGTGACACAATAATGTACAAAAATAGCATTGTTTATTCAAGAAATCTGACCCTTATTTACTTCTTTCAGATTAGGGCTGTAAACATATGTGTCCATTATTGTGACAAAAACAATAAGTTATTCAAGTGTCAGTCCAACATTGATTGAGTCCTTATGATCACAGCATCTGGCTGGATGAGTCTTACAGGAAACACATCTCACCTAAATCATAAAAAAAAAAAACACAGTAAAACATTATGTGTTTTATTTTGATAAACCTGTGGTGTTTCCTAACACCTGAGTTGTGTGCGAGACGGCTGAACAGATATCCTGAGCCTCTCCTCTGGAGGGATCAGACAGAGCACTTTGCGTCACATTGCAATGGCCCCCGGTGAAACAGAGAACAAGGAAGTAGAGCAAAGATAAATCAGTATGAGAGAGAGCAGGAGTGGAGAAATAAAGAGGAGAGGAATCCAAAGCTTGGATGGTAGAAATAGATCTCAGATTGCTAGCTGGTCTTTGCTGGTTTCGATGTGCTCATGAGGAAGGAGTCGGAGGAGTAGCGTAGGAAGCGGTAGACCTCCTCAGCTCGTGTTCGACTCATACAGCCTCCCTTTTGTATGGCTTCAATGGAGCTGCCGGAGGAACAAAGGGAGCGAGAGGAGATGGTCTCCTGTGTTATACTGCTTTTGTTTTACCATGATGCACACACACACACACACACACACACACGCATGCTTCCTTTACCTGTTTATGAGTTGTGCGATTGAGCTGAAGTTGTGGCTCATGCTGAGGGCATGGACGTAGTTGACTGATGGCAGGCTCAGGTACAGCTGCAGGGCCTGCTGCCTCTGCTGCCCTTTGACCTCCAGCGGTACGCCGATGCCCTGACCCTTACGCTGCTCCAGCCGTGCCAGGTCTGCCAGCAGGCCGGCGCTCTCTTCCGCGCCATCGCTCCACAGCAAGCGCACCCCGGTCCTCACCAGTGCGGTCACAGTGCTGTCATAGTAGCGCGTTCTCTGAAAAGGACGTGCCACCTCACCTGTGACAGGGACGGAAACATACGTCATCTCACAAAGTAAATCAAATCGTTGTGTCATCTATCCAAAGATCCTGGAACCTTCAGCCAATCATGAAGAAGATGGTACTGTATGTGCAGGTGTTTCCACTATCGATGCATATTTTTATTAGCAGTTTCTAAATATTTTCTATATTTTCATATGAAGTCATCACATGAAAAGGCTGACTGGCCTGGCTTCATTCGGTCCTTCTCTACAATGAGGCAAACGCGCTCAAACAGTCTCTGCAGGCTGTTTACTCTCTCAGCCAATCGCTTCCGGTTCTGCGCCGCAGCCACATCTGATTGGCTGTGCCTCTCCACCGCCGTGCGGTTGCTGACGATGAAGTAGCTGCCGTCCAGTGAGCAGACGTGGACGGTGGCTGCGTGGCGCTGCCGCAGGCTGGTTATCAGCTCCACTCCGCTGCTGATGCAGCGACTGTCCGCCAGAATGCGAACCGGTCCGGAGGGAGCAGGGGGCTCGCTGGCTGATGGATCCTGCACGGTGGACTTTGGAGGCACAGAGGAGGAGGCGGGGAGTGCCTGCATATAGGAAAACAGAAGTTTTACAGACTTGTTGTAAGTTTTGGTGATCATGTATCTTATTCCACGCGCCCTGCAGGACCCAGCGGGCAGGTGTCATCTTGTCTGCTCGTACCTGGGGTTGTTTCTTGGAGGATAACAGCAACTCTGACTCTACAAAGTCAAGTTCATCAGAGAGCAAATGCTGACTCTCTAACCTCTGACGAAGCCTGCAGGAGAAAGAGAACAACGCTTCAGTGGCTGATGAGTGTTTGTGTTTGTGTGCTGCCACAGGAACATTTCCTCACCCGTCCTCAGTCACCGAGCACCTCTGCGCCTTGCTCAGCAGTGACACTTTGGATGCTATGGTTAAAGATGAGGAGGAGGAGGGTTTCTGCTGCTGCTGAGGCCTGCTGGGCTCCAGCTGTACCACCTTTGGCCACAAGGGGTCAGTGACAGAACCTTCTCTTATGACACTTCTCTCCTTGCCAACTTTCTCTGTCTCCTCCTCACTGGAGTCATCCACGCGGATGAGACGGGTGCGCTTGGTTTTCACCCCAGCTTTCAGCTCTGGTGGAGCTTCAGCTGTGGTCTTCGCGCCGGCTCTGGCTTTGTGCAGGAAAACACGCCGCCTGGTGGCATACTGCCTCCTCCCGTCCACATACGAGTCCTCAGGCATAAGCTCAATGTCTTCAGCCTCTTCCTCGCTGCTGTCCTCCTCCTCCACCTCACTGCGCACCACGAAGCTGTCCTCTGCATATGTTTCATCCATCTCAGGCACCTGAGGGCCAAAGATTAGGAGCAGGCAGTGGAGTCAATAACAATAAAAAGTGAACTACATTCAAGATTTTTATTTGCATTGAGTAAATAAAGGCTGAGAACAGAAAATGTAGTATACCTGAGAAAATATGTCCATGTTGTGCTGATTTCTGTAGGACATTTTGAACTTGCCGTGGACTGCAGGGCTCCTCACCGACTTCAGGTAAACACCGTGCATGTCCGAGTCTGACACAGAGACAGGAAGTGTCAAAGTTACAGCGCAATTCCTTCAGCTCAAACACTTCAGTGAGTTACAATTAGAAATATTCCACTGAAGGTCTGATAACATCACATTTGTTGAAATAAGCATGGTGTTGTACCATTCAGTCCCTGCGAGACGTGTGTGTTATCGACCACGAAGCCTTCAAGGGAATGATTCTGTTCCTCTCCGTCCTCTTCATCAGATGACACCTCTGCTTCCCCGCCTTCCTCTGACAGCTCTGCTTCTTCGTCCAGGAACTGACGCCCTTTTCGACATGCGGCGTGCTGAGACGGGGACGTTGGAAAATGTCAAGGCCGACAGATATTTATAGATGTGACATTTTTGGGCAAAAGTTAAAGCCGCCTGAAATACGATTGTGTTTTGAAAGAGACAAACAGCAGCAGCTACGTTTTCAGGGCTTTTAAAGTGTGTTTAGTTGTGCACTAGCAGCACTGTAGTTAGGACGAAAGTAAAAACACATTCTGATGTTTCCTGCAGCTGTGTTCATCTACACTGGTGAGAAATAAATGACACGATTCCCATTCAGATCACAGCGCCCCTGCAGAGCGGCCTGTTGCCACACGGACCTTGGTTTTGATCTGTCGGACTCGTTGCCTCTCGGCTGCTGTGCCTCTGTGCGTGAACACGGACTCATTCTGGAAATCATCATCAGAAACAGCTTCGCCCTCCAGGTCGTCAGACTGGAGACCGACGAGCACAAGAAATGAGTCAGAAACTGCACACTGTTGATGGTTTGTGATGCTGCATATTATCAGACAGTGAGGAATTATCATAAGTAGTTAACGGAGTGAAAGTGCTTAAATCCGCCATGTTGAACAAGTTGAACCATAACAGCTAATGAAGAGAATCTTACTATGTTAAGAGCCGCTACACGTTTCCTGTTCACAACCACAGGGGAGTCCACGTCACTGCAGATCTTTGACTGGAAGAGACAAAACGTTCAACATGCACATGCATTCTGTGTATATGTGTGCGGAAACAGTGCATGTCTGTCAATGTGTTTTTCAGGTATAGCGTCAAAATCCGTGTCGCTAACACATTTCAGGTACTAAAAACGCTCCTTCGCTGCTTGCAGGGTGGTTGCCATGACAACTGCAGGTTCCTCGGCAATGATGGACAGAGGCAGCCTGAGGCGTCTGAGTCAGAGACCTGAGGCTCGCTGCACCGCAACATAAAGGTTAACTCTGAGTGGCCATCTTTTTACATGCATCTCATTAACCTTATGTAGAGATAAAGAACAAATGCAACTCAACTGGAGCTGCAGCAATAAGGCAGCTATGTTTTTAGATTTTATTTATTTATTTATTTTAGCCAAAATGGCTTTGATTGTACTATAGTCAAAGTATAATATATAACCATGCAATAAAAGGTTCATTTATCAAGTTTAATCTGCATATAAATATGTTAAAAAAGGCTTTCATTCACTGGTTCTCGGATCTTAAATGTAAATATTTTCTGGTTTTCTCAGTCCTCAACTGAATATCTATGTTTCATATCTTATATAAAGCGTCACCATGGGCTCTGGTGATGAGCAATTTTCTGATATTTTACAGACCGAACGAATAATTGAGCAAACAATCAGCAGATGAATGAAATTATTTAAACAACAACTTGTTGCAGGCCATGCTCACCGCTTCCGGGGACGACAATGGGTTGACCTTGTTCTGATGTCTTCTTTTATGAGCCACAATTTCATCCTCACTGTCACTGATGCACTCCACTAAAAAAACAAGGTGAGACGCACAGATGAAAAAGAAAAAATGCAGGAGTCTGGAACGAAGTAAGAAAGTTTAGGAAGCATATTTCTTGAAGGGTAAACAAACCTGGACGAGGAGGGGAGTCAGCCACACAAACAGATCCCTGACGTGAGCGGTTCTCCACGCCTGGCGCTGTCTCCGCCTCGCCCTCCAGTCGTCTCCGCTTTAAGCTGCGGGCCGGGTCGCGAGGCCCGGCGTGAGCAGGCGAGAGCGTCCACCTAGCTGCTGCTGGTGGGATTGGAGATGGGAGAGCGCCACCTAGAGACATTAAAGGCGAAGCCAGAAGAGAGGACGTTCCTCTCTTCCTGTGCTCTGACGTAGATAACTTTCTGGGTCTATGGAAGCTGCTATGGGGAGTGGAAGAGTCAGAGGCGGCCTGCTTTTTAGGCTGCGGTGAGGTCGGCGTGCGTGGGGCGGGGACATCCTCCACTTCCTCTTCCTCAGAGTCCTCCAGTGAATAGCCGAGGTCAAAGTTGACAGAGAAGAAGTCTTGGGAGCCGTCAAACGAATTCTGTTGCACTGCGGAAGATTTATCCGTCACTGAAGTGTCTCTTACAGGTTCACCCGCCGCTGTGTGTGCGTTATGTTGTGTCTCTGTAGTGTTTTGGGCATTTGTGTCCTGAAGTGTTTTGTGCATTGCGTGCGCTAAATCGTCTGTGTGTGCTGTGTTTGATCTACGTGAGCTTACAGCTGTGTGTGCGGTGCTGCATGAGGTTGCTGGGGTCTTTTCTGTGCTGTTAGCAATGTCTGCGACACCGGGGGATGTCCTGGGAGTGACGCCAGGAGTGGAGATGTCTGGGATGGTCATCTGTAGGAAGGCTTCATCATCCCCGAACAGATCCAAGCTGTCGTCCATCTGAGGGTCCACGTACTCTGTTGCACCGCCATCCATCAAATCTGGCATTTCCTCATTCCTCACGTCATCCCAACAGCTCTGCTTTTCCTCAGCCACACCCTCATTCTCACTGTTTATTTCCTCGTCAACCCACTCCTTCCTGGAAATGTCATCACCCGTCTCCTTGCTGTTATCTCCTGTATCATCATCACCTTCACTCACTCCATCTTCCCCAAAAACCTCATCCCAAGTTGGGCTGTCTGCTGCGTCGCTGGCCCTGCAGACACTCTGCTGCTGCTGCTCCTGACGAGGCCAATCATCATAGATTTTACAGTCCTCTTTACCCACTGGATGCTCATCTGAGTCTGTCTTTGGGGAGACATTGTCGGCGTCACTCAGTACCATCACTTCGTCATCATCGTCGTCTGCGTTGAGGGTAAAGCTGACCCGGAACAGCTGATGAGGAGAGGGAGGAGGGGATGGAGCAGCCATGTCGGCCTCTAAATCGTCAGTAAGTGACGGCGGAGATCGGGACAGTAGCTCCGCAACGTTGGCCAGGATGACCTTCAGAGTCTCATCTTTTCCTGGGCGGAGTTTAGCAGAGGAGGGTCGAGGCACTGAACCCCATTTAGGAAGGTAGAACATGGCCTGAAGTTCAACATCTTCATCTTCATCAATTTTTCCATTCAACTGTGAAATTCTGTCTAAGTTTAGAGGCTCGTCTGACTCTATAATGGCACAGCCATCATCTATGCCAGCTTCAGGACAGTCATTGATTGAGGGACAAGGACAAACTGCCTCAGGTCCTGGGTGATCTGTGATGTCATCATAAGGTGCCTCAGCATCAAATAGAACATGAAGTGGTTGTTTTACCTCTGCTTCCTCATCCACGCTCTCCAGATCAGACAACGTGGAGCGAGATGGTTTGGGTTTGTTGGTGGTGGCTTTAGTGCAGGTCTTTGTGCTCTTCTGTTGCCTCTGCACCTTCTTCACGTGGCCATCCGCTTTGTGGAGGTAAGGAAGAAGCTCCTGTTCGTAACGACACTCACCCTGAACACAAACACATAAGAGTTGTGTAAGAAAAGATCCCTCCGCAGGAGAACCAAGGTCAGGGAGCTGTAATCAGTGCCTGCCAACATGTGACACTTAGGTCAGCAAATTCACTGATCATGATCATACAGTTATCTAATCAGGAAGTGGCAGATGAGGAGTCACATTGCAGCCAGATAGAGGACACACAAAGGTCTGAGGTAACGCTTCCTTGTTATGTGTTCTTCTAAACGATAGAGGAAGACAGAATAATAATCTTAAAAGGACAAATATCACTACAAATGTGTCCAAAATGAGAACCTATTCCCATCTCCTTCCTCTCCACACACACACACGCACACACACACACGCACACACACACACACACACACACACACACACACACACACACACACACACACACACACACACACACACACACACACACACACACACACACACACACCATAATCATCCAGCACCTGTCATCCGTGCAAACTATACGACGTGGAAGTGATTCATCCAGAGTGGTATCCCGCCTGGGTCTACAGGGTGCCATCGAACCTGAGACCAGCAGGACTAAGATGCTCAGTGAACAGAAAAGAAAGGAGCCTAATGTAGAGTGATAGCAGGAAAAGGAAGGAGTGTGTGTGCACAGCAAAATGCTGGTTTAGCGAAGAAAGAGGCCAATAAAACTAGATGAGATGAGACCTTATGTCATTGCATTAAATAAAGCTTCACATTTAATAGAGTGGGAATGATTTGAATGGGAGCAAATGGCCTGAAGCATTCTTAAAAATGGGAAACCGTGCATAAAAGGCCTTCTTACACTGGGGAAATTGGCCATAGCGCAATGGAAAAGTGCCTATTTCCGCTGTTATAAAACCATGCATTCATGCAGGCGACTAAGCTTCACGCACGTCGTTTGGACAGGCCACACAGGCCTTTTGATAATAAGACTCTGCTGTGTCCTCACACTAACATGTCACCAAATACACAAGCGCTGTTTGGTGTCAAGTGTCCACTGGACCACATACTCAACTGTTGTTTTCATTAGACTTTCCTCAAAAATATCAGTATCTTTAAAATCAAACCATTTCTATCTGACCAGGTACAAGGTAGTCATGCTCTCATTGCATCCTGTCTTGATTACTTAATGCTCTGTACTCAGCAGCCAGTAGAAAAAGCACTGAACTGTCACCACAAGCCGACATTTGAAATCTTTTCTCTGTGCTAATGGTGGCCCTAATACTAAAACAAGATGAGGAGACTACAGCCATCCTGGCAGCTCTGTGAGACCGTACTTAGAATGAGGGTTGCTTTGAGCTAAAGGCTAACATGAGCGTGCTAACATGCTGATGTTTACCAGGTGTAATGTTTAAAGTTCAATGTTTGGTGTTCACTATATTAGTTTAGCACGTTAGCATGCTAACAATTGGTAATTAGCACAAATTACAGCTGAGGCTGATGGGAGTGGCTTTGGATTCTTCCTCTGGGGACCATGAATGTAAAAACTTTAATGACAATGCAGTGAGTAGTTGTTGACATTCGTCATATATGACATCTTTCAGTGAGGATGTCTGTTAAAACAATGCATTTACTCATTCTGTTTTTATTTTCTTTTGATGAAGCGAGCAGCTGAACTGGCCTCACCGGGTGGTTTTATAACACTGTGCAATTGAAGGAAAAGAGCTCCTGTTCGCATTGTTTGGCATCAATGTAATGAACTGAAACATTTGGATTCCTGATCAGCAGGTTTCTTTAATTTGGCGCCAGTATGAAGGCCAATGTGTCATCAGCGCCTTTCATTGGCCACACGTCTATCACACCTTATCAGCACGTTGTGGCTGACCTGATAAGTTTGTTCGCCAACATACTCGTGTAAAAGCAGAATGAAATGTTCAGCATGTGCCAGGTGGATACACATCAAGCTACGTGAGCACAGAGAGAATGCAGATCCCGATAATTACGTGATTGACTTATGGTATGATAAATGGAAACGACCCACGGCTGGAGATCTCTTTTGCTGACCTTGACGTTGTCTGTTGTGTGTACGTGTCACCAACATTTTGGCCAACGTGATGCCAGCTGGGTTTTGCCTGCATACCATCATAAGACCTGGGCGTAGCACCTCAGAGTTTTTTTACAACGCCTAAGCCAAACAAACCAAAAAAAAAAAAAAAGCCATGCTGAGACACGTTTGACTGTCGAGTCTGCTGCGTCTGTGTCTCACTGTGGGCGGGGGTCAGGCAGCTACACACACACATGTTGTGGGGACATTACATAGACTTACATTCATTTCCTGAAGCCTTACCCTAACCCTAACCCTAATCACTATTTGCCTGTTCCTAACCCTGTACCTAACCTAACCTTACCTAACCCGTAACCCTATCCTCAGTCTGCACCCTAAAATCTAATGATTTACATTAAGGGGACCTGCATTTTGTCCCCATAAGGCAGGTGAGTCCCCACAATGTGACTGTGTAAAAAGATTTTTGTCCCCACAACGTGATAAATACCAGGTCTCACACACACACACACGCACGCACGCACGCACGCACGCACGCACGCACGCACGCACGCACACACACACACACACACACACACACAGGTGAAGATTACATGCTACTCGAGGATGTTTTTCCCTACGATGCATAATTCAAGCCAGAAAGTCTGGAAGAATGAGTGCGCATCTGGTTTTATTTTGGGCTTAACTAAATTAGACGGGGGAGCTCATTAATGTGAACGTGCCGCTATGTCACCTTTAAAAACTCCTCTAAAACATAACTATTATGGATATATACATATATATTTCACAATTCTAATGTCTGAATACTCTTAAGAATTAAGAGGTCATTGCTCTTTGAAAGGGTGAACTTGCATTATTATGATATTATCATTATATAAGTGGCATAAAATGATCTTAAAATGACAATAAATATTGTTTTATCGCAATTATTACAATGCATTGTCTGACAAAAGTCACTATCATGACATGTCTACTTGCAGTAGCCTTTATACAGGCTGTGGAACATACATCTATCTATCTATCTATCTATCTATCTATCTATCTATCTATCTATCTATCTATCTATCTATCTATCTATCTATCTATCTATCTATCTATCTATCTATCTATATATACACAGGCATATATTTCCACTTTGTATTAACAACTAAAGACATATGTAAAGTAATCACTTTCAAACAGGTCTTATGCTTCTTTGACGTCTCGAGATGCACAGGTGATGACAGGTTTATCATCTGACTCCACTGCCATGTTCACTGTGAAAAATGTGAAACACCTGAACAATTATTTCTTCACACCTTGCACGACCTCCCTCAACGCTTTCATAAGACAACACCTGGAGGTACACACGGAGCGGCTCGCAGGCATCACGCTGCGCAGCGAGAGCTGTAATCAACACTTTAACACTCGGTGAGAGCGTTACACTGAACACAGGCGAGGCTGTGCAGAGAAAATGTCAGGTGAGTACAATACAAGCACAGTTAACAGTGTTGAAAACAAATCAACAAGAGCTGTGCTAATGCCGTTGGTGGCCTTCTTTTTACAATAAAACAAAACCATTTCACAGCTATTGTAATTAGAAAATTAACACATGTTACTGGAAATTGTTGTTTAGCTACTTGTCAAGTTAAATGTATTGATAAAGCACATTTCATACAATGTAAACTCAATGTGCTTGTAACTGATTCTGCTCATACTGTGGCTGATGACTGAGTAAATAAGGGAGACAAGAGATGGCTAATGAATGAATAGGTGCCAAATAAAAGATGTCCTTAAATTTAAGTCAGGATATTTTATATTTTGTTCATACTTTATATTTCATGAGGAGAAAAAAAAACACCTTGTTAAAAGGAATAATATACAAAAATAAACTAGAAATGTCCTTTTAAATGCCATTTTATTAGACAAATTTTCCATTTCTTTAATAATCATTTCAAGTTTCAATCCATATTTTCTGACCATGTGAATTACTAACTCAATCACACACAAAAAATTTGAATTCTACATGAAATTCAGGATATTGTTTGTGTAATATAACTCGTGTCAATCAGTTTTAGAGAGATGGCAGATTTTATATAACATTACATCTATATTACTGTACTACAGTTAGTATTCGAGGTATTCAAGGGTTTAGTCGCAGTGGACACTGAAGGAAAACATCATCTTCCCCCCTTTAATATCTCGTTTCTTGTGTTTCACGTCCCTGTCTTGACACACTTGAACTGTATTCAGGCGGGATTAACTGTAAAACCCTGGCACACAATTAATTAATGATCAGATTAAGGCTCTAGATGCAGAGATGTCGCAGACTGAAATAAACTTGATGACGAGGTCAGGCGGGGAGAGTCCTGCAGAGGCTGGGGGGGTCAGAGGGTTTGAGCTGTCTCAGACTGCAGGATGAAGGGAAGCAGCAAAGTGGAAACTATTATCTCATTGCATTACAATGATCATATAAACTTGATGCTCATGAACACACACGCAGAACGCAGCAGGCATCATGTTAGTCAGTCTGCCTGACTTTGTTTCCAAACACGCTGCGGCTCAAATTGACGGTGATCGACCGACCGGCCGGCCGGCCGACACCAGCTGCCCTGATTGAAATGATGCTCTACTGCAAACACGGCAAACTTTATTGATTAGAGGCATTTTGGCAACAGTTGGTATGAAGATGCTGCACCACAGAAACAGCTAATGACTGGCTGCAAACAGCATGAATGTGTCTTTATTTCAATTTATTTGGCCCTGATATGCAGTGGTGGACTGTAACTAAGTATATATTGTCCAGGAGTATACGTCTGTACTTTATACTCCACTACATTAATTTAACAGCTGTTTCTTTACAGATTTGACATACAAGAACCTTTAAAAGTTGATGCATTATACTGTAGAGATTAAACGATTAGTCAATCATGCAAAAATGCAAACATTTCACGGTTTCAGCGTCTCAACGGTGACAATCTGACAGAACAAGACATGTGAAGATGTCAGTTTGAGCTGTTTAATTGTGACTACAATACAGAAAAAATGGATTGATCAAGAAAATAACCTGCACACTAATCCATGATGAACATGATATGATTAGCTGCAGCCCAATATTAAACAGGTAAAGCCTCACCTCCAACTGCAAGAGAAAGAGGCTGCTTGAACATCAGTGCATGAGTAATAATCACCAAATAATAATAATTCCATTTTACTTTCATATTGTCACATAAGTAACATGTTCAATGCAGGGCTTTTACTTGAAGAGGATTATTTTCACAGTGAGGTACTGGTACATTTACTTAACTAAAGAATATGAAAGTTTCTTCCACCACTGCTGACGTGACAATGCGACAATCAGTAAATCTGAATAAGAAGATAAAAAAAGATAAAAGGATGATGTGAGGGCAGAGGAGGAACGTAAGGCTTTTAAGAAGCTACTTCTGACGTCAGTGATACCGGACATTCAACAGTGTCGAGCCTGAACATGTTCGAACATCGACGATAAGCAAGGATGAAACGTGAGCTGTGCGTTGTCTTTTTCAAACAAGCAATTAAAGCAAAACGGTATATATATATATATATATATATATATATATATATATATGAATGCAGTCCTGTGCTTAAAGCCATGGCATATTATGCTGTAAATGTGAAGCCTGTAATTTAGTCATTTAATGCTCTTTAAACAGTCTTTCATCTTTCTTTTTTTTTCTTTTTCATCTGCTGTTGATCTCCCGCTCTCCCGTCCGCAGCCCAGTATGGTATACATGTGGGTCATCACGGCCTGACCTACTTCCAGCTTCCTGGCTTTATGTAACAGTTCAGAGAAGTGTTACATAATCACAGAGGACGAGGAGGACGGCCTGCCTGCCTGCCTGCCTGCCTGCCTGCCTGCCTGCCTGCCTGCCTGCCTGCCTGCCTGCCTGCCTGCCTGCCCGCCCGCCCGCCCGCCCGTCTGTCCCCTCGTCACACAAAGAAAGAGGCAGCACAATGGAAGACACAGAACGGTTTTGAAAATTGACAGAAAATTTCCTCAAATAAGATGAATGGCCTCTGGAGTGGAAGCGGACGGGGGTCGTGTGCGAGCAAGATTTCTATAAGAAAAATAAAGTTTGGACTTTCACTCAAGTGCTTTTCCTCTTTGTTGTCCCTCTGGTGGCCTCTAAGCCGCGGCTCAGGTTGTCCCTGAGTGTAGGACAACTGCAACTTTTGTGTTAATGGAAACACGCCTGTTTGCACAAAGCGAGGATACAGATGCTGTGTGTGGGCTGTGACACATGAAATTCGTCACGACTACGTGGAGCGCTGATGTTTATCAAACCACGTCTAAAAAGGAATATAACTGTTAAGGATTTGTCCAATTAAATGAAAACAACCGGAGACTACAGGGGCAGACAAATACGCTTTGTGGACTTAAAAACATGTTCGGAGTGAAGAACGTTATTTTTGGATCTGGAGGGGGGAAAAAATGAACAAAAAACAGACAGTTTATTTAATCAAAAAGTTTTTTCTGTATTATGTATTGTAAGTATTCTTTTCCTGGAATACTTTCTTAGCTAATTAGCTCTTTCAAGGAGGTCTTGTTTTCTGTCCCATTTGTTTATTTGTGTCTCAGACATTGAAAACACATTTTAATCTAATCTGGCAGACAGTTAAGCAATTGCCTCTTTTTCCCTTTTTGGCAGATCCAAGTTTAGACTGTGGAATTTTTAAAGCTATTTATAAAGCTATCTGCGTATTTCCAGTGCTACAGCACGGATGGAAAAAACCTGACCGACCCCATGATTATTTATGCAAACCTTGATGCAGATCCAGATGAAAAATGTGTAAACATTCACAATGATTCAAACATATTTAGAGGATGTCCAGCTTTAGTGGAAGTAGTGCGATGTGACTCAGTGCACTGTGTTTACATGCGATGTTAAGATGATTGTACTTAACTGTGTTTCAGTTTTCTGCTGCTTCACTACATTTCAGATGTACTCCACGGTATTAATTTGACAGCTGCACTCACTCGATACCTTTCAGATTAAGATTTGTCATTAAAAATATGTGATTTGTTTGTAAAATAATACATGTAGAGGGAAATCTGTTGTTAGTCCCCCTTACTTTTATTGTTTCAGGCCGATTGTACTTCACTGTGTCCCTAACCTTTCAGGCCCCAGGTGGTTTGTTACGTAGAATCATGTGAGTCGTTCATGGGCAGGCGCTTTCAACAAAATCCTTGGCAGGTGATTGGATGAACGAGCTGTTTATCACCATCTAACTACAACCAGTCAGATCAACGAACCACATGATGTAAATCAAAGTCTTGCTGAAGCCACATAAGAGCCAGAAAACATCTTTTGCAAAGAGAAACGCCTTCAGCGCTGTTCTTTGCTCTTCTTTCAGAGAAGAAATACCCTCCACTCTCTAAAACTGATGCTGCAGCAGCACCTACGCTACCCTTTCGTCATCGTTTTCTAACAGTCCCGTCCGTAGCTGCCAGTAGATCCTCAAAGGACGCCAACTGGTCCGAGTCACTGTGGTTCGGCCAGAGGCGCGTTAACTTGAAGCCTGGCAAGATGGATTCTCGTGTCACTTGACCTCGTGTGCTCTCATGTGACCTTGTGTGACCCTCTGTGATCTCATGTGATTTCATGTGAGCTTGTGTGACTTCATGTGATCTCGTATGATCTCCTGAATCCAGCTGCCTCACGAGGGAACTGCGTCCATCACACTTCTGAAACCAAAACCTACGCAGTCATGCATTGTTACACGTTAAAATAGTATGTGCATCAGTAACAGTGACATATTACCCATAATACCACAACACTGAGAGAGGTCATTCTGCTGTGTTGTGCTTTTGATACTTGAAGTACATTTTGAAGACAATAGTTTCATTTCTTTTGACTTTCACTTGTAATTTGAGTATTTCTACACTGTAGAATTGCTACTTTTAATTCACTGAAAGATCTGAACACTTCCTCCAGTACTGCTTAGTGGAGGTGCAGTACCCCACATAATTAACTTAAGTAACCATTATCATGGAATAATTTATTGCATATCAAATAAACAAGCAGCTTCACCTGCTCGAAACAAAACTGAATGCCCTGAAGGCAACTTCCTGGATAAGCTGCATGATTCATGATGGAGCAATTAGCAATTAGACCTACTTACTGAACAGCATGTAGAAATAAACTGTGGAGTGAAAACAACAAACGCAGTATCCCACTGCCATAAAACAGGAAGGGTCGCTGCACCGCTTGAGGCTCCCGTTTATCTACTTTTAAAGAGAAAATGCATTTGCATCTAATCAAATGTGTGAACTGTCATTCTCTTTTGTTCTCTGGGAGTTTCAAGACCTGAATTCATGCCTGGGGTCGAGGAGACATTAGCTGCCATCTCACCCACTAAGCCAGTTTTGCTTTTACAGGTGGGATAATTCTCTCCTTCCTGAGAATGGTCAAGACTCAAGCTGTGGAAAAACAGACCCCACTTGTTAGTTCAGCCAATAGTCTGTTTTACCGTAATCTCTGACCCAATTTCAAGGATTTGGACAAATTCAGGGGTGTTGTCGATGGCACAATCTTGTCAAACAGCAGATGGTGAGAGCAGGAGGCCGGGAACACTCCTAGGCCAGATATTGGAAGTGATAAGGTGTGCAATTGGAGGGGGATTGTCAAAATGTAAACAAGGTCAGGGAGAGAATAATGTAAGAGTCTTGTGCCTGAATTACGTGGGAGATACTGCTTATTAAACCACACCACAGCAGCACAACACAGTTTTTGAGACTGTAAAACATTAGATAACTGCCTGTTGGTTCAACCTGAGAACAACTGTTGTGTGACCAGTTCTGGTTGATCTGATGACCATGCTGATATAAATAATCCTTTCAAGCCACCAAAAAAGACAAGATTGCTATTAATTTGCAGCCAAGACTGTGGAGCAAGCTGCTATTAGGTCAACAAAACAGTGATGCACAGGCCAAGGAGTTACAGGCTTTCAGGCTTTAAACATGCAGGCTTGTTCTGTTAGCAGCTTCATGACTGAGGGACAAAAACTGGCTCGATTAGTTTTATGGTTAAGTCTAATTTGAGAGTAAGCAGACGTGAGGGAGCATCCGGCCAAAGATAAATGAATAAAAAAAAAAATTTAAAATTAAATAAAACCACGACTGCTCGATTGCGCCTGTTATCATGTCAGGAATTTGCCTTCCAGGTCAAAACGATGAATGTAGTACCTCAACGCAAATCATAATCATGTGTTCACAAGCAACTCAGCTGACGGGTTCCAGCCTGGTGAGTTTACAGAAATTTGGTCTGCTCTTGCATAAACACAGAATACTGTCTTTCTTTGATGAAACAAAGCGACATTTATGTAAGATGTTCAGTCACTTCCGCTCACTTCATAGAGCAGGACTGCATCGGTTTATATCTTGATCTCACAGAATGAATATTCTGCTCTCACCTCATGCTCCTCTCTCATGCCGTCTATGAGCTCCATCACCTTAGTGAAGTGGTGGCAGCGGAGGGAATGATCAACAACGTGGGTAGGAAGCGCTCTGTGCTGCCAGTGTCTCCACTCCCACAAAGACAGCTCTCTGGATGGTGGTCCGCTTTTGGAAACTTCCTCCTTTGGGACATGAGATGAAAAGGTGTAAAAAAGTAACAAAAACACACAGTAAATTATGGATCTGTCATCACGTACCTGGGATTAAATGTTGCTACCCTCGCTAGTCACCACCACAAACACCAGCCGGATCAACTTATCATTATCTTATCAATGTACACATTTAAATTACCACATGACGTGCTTAGTCTTTTTCTACAAGATGGTATGGTCTCAATTAAATTTTGCTATATCCAATGTGCCTAAATGGCAACATGAAAACATCTCTAAGACAGGAGTCAGAGCCAATTATAACTTCTTAATCTATAGACAAAAAGTTTGTTTTATTTCATTATCTGTTAATGTATTATTTCCTTATTAAATGAGCCCACAACCGCTTTATCTTCATGTCTTCCACTGTTTGGTAGTTTTCAGACCTGCACAAGGGAAAGAAAGAAGAAAGAAGGAAACCTGAGGTGGTAGATCGTTGGGCAGGGACATGAAGCGTGACTGTTTCAGGGTTGGATGAGCTTCGTCTTCCCGCAGCCTAAAGGTGGATGCCCACAGGGAGTATTCAGCACTGCTCAGAAACCCGTCCGACGTTGCGCCGCCCTGTCGAACTACCACATCAACATCGAGTCAAAAACCTGTTTCTGGATTTGAATAACCAAAATCTACCCCTGCCTCGTCACTCACTCAGGTTTTGAGGGTGGATGAGTGAGGCGCGTCCGTCAGAGTGGGACCGTCGACCCCTGACAGACCGTCTGCTGCCCTCCTGATGGTCAAACTGGCCACAGGTGATGTGCATCTTATGCAGGGTGGGGTTCACCCCCTCTGGCAGCATGCGGGGACTGCTGGGGTACATGTGGAACCCACTTTTGTTGCCGATAATGGACTTGTACACGCTGCGCTTGTTGCTCTGGCTCTGGTTGTAGGTCTGAGGAACACAGAGGTTAAAAGTTTGGTATTGTGGTTCTGTGGATTAATCAGCTCTGAGTTCAAACTTTCAATCTGAGGGTCCAAGCCTCAACACTCACCCTCTCCTCGCGTCCCTCAGCCAGGATGACAACAATGCGCCCCTGCCGCTTACGTCCAGTGCGACCCATTCGCTGCACCAGGCGGATGGGATTCTTCTGTGCGTCGAAACAGACGATGAGGTCCACCTCTCCGATATCCAGCCCCTCCTCCCCGACACATGTGGACACCAGCGTGTTGAAGCCTCCCTGACGGAACCTGTGCACCACCTACAACACAAACGAACAGCAGAAACACACCTATAAACAGAGAAAGTACTCTAATATTTCCACCTTATGTTGTCATCTTGAATGCGTGTTTCTTGTATGTAAACGTGTGTCTGCGCTAGCTACTTATAATGATGTCACTGTGGCCATGTTCCAAGCAAAATGAACCTTTTACAACATATCAAGGATCAGGTCTATTTATAGTAAATTAAGTGCACACAGGACACAATGTACATTTACATCTATGTCATTCCTGCATTATTTATCACGAGGAAATGGAACAGACGGTCTGTAGAGAAACTTCAGTGTGAGGTAATGAGCAGTGGAATCAGTGCAACAGCGGTCGCATTCATTTTTTTGTTTGTTTGCTCAACAAGATACACATCTGCTGTACACAGCACAAATTAGACCATTGAATTTGAAAATGGAACCCGTCGACAACAAGGAGAAAGAGGCCAACGAGTTTAAATTAAATGCACAGATGAATGATGAACTGGGGATAAAATTATAGTCATTTTGCTTTATATAAAAAGATCGTGACAGTTCTTGCTGGAAGAAATAATATTTTAATTTCTTCTCTGCCACCACTCACAGTCCTTTTATCGCCCAGCACAATACTGAGCACGCTCACAAATCTTCAGGAAGCACTACTCAGGAAATGTTATATTAATATTGAATGCGTTAGCTTTTTCTCAAAGACTTTGTTCTGAGCTTCTCTCAGTCTCTAAAGTTCACTGGGAAATACAGTGTTATAGCTGATAAAGGCAAATATATACTCTGATGCAGGCTTTCAATTAGCCGTTTTACCATCATATCACCTTTTTATATTTCATAATTTACTTAAACCTTACTGTAAATCTGCCCTCCATTAGAAAAGGCATATAGTCTTTACCTCCAGCTGCTCCTTTTGGGTGAAGCCTTTGACTCCCTTCCCTGCTGAAGCCTGGCCCATAAAGGTCATGACCCTTATGAGCGGAGCATGGCGGTTCAACATGGCTGCGATCTCCTGCACGCTCTCACGGAACGATGAAAAGATCATCACACGCGTGCCTACTTCCTGAGGACCTGAACCTGGACCTTAATGAGAAAGAGGAGACACATGAGCTGATTTCTTAGCACGCTAAGGGAAAGCATACCCTCATCAAAAACACCTGAAACATTGTTCGGATGCTGTGGCACCATTAATTCAGCAGGATTTCTAGATTAAACATCAGCCAGGAGTCACAGCAGTGCACTGCAATAATAAGTAAATCACCATTATTGTCTGCTGAACACTCAGCCTTCAGTCTGAAATGCTGCAGCACCACCTCCTCCAGTTTCTCCAGTTTGGGGTGACTGTAAACGAACGGCTCATCTGGACCTAGAAGTATTAGTCACAGAGGATATTAGTGTAGTAGATGCTGCGTATTCTTTGTTAAATCTTAAAGTACCCTGGAAATTGAGGCATTTTGTTTCTTTGGGACCTTTCACACCGTACTCATTTGGTCTAGGCTTTCCAGGTTTACAGGTGTGAAACCTCCCTTAGACAGTCCGGACCAAACAGCCAAACCTAGGTCTGCTGAAGAGCGCTGCTCTTGGTTCAGATCAAACTGAAACATGGTTTGGTTTCAAGAGCGAAAACACTTTTTGGATGGTTTAGATATATGGAACAATCAGTAAGTCACGGCAGGTGTGAAGGAACCCTTAAGTCAGTGTTTCTCAATTCCGGTCCTCGGGCCCCCCTGCCCTGCATGTTTTAGATGTTTCCCTCCTCCACCACACCTGATTTAAGTAATCAGCTCGTCATCAAGCTCCGCAGTGGCCTGATAACGAGCCACTCATTTGAATCAGGTGTGCTGGAGCAGGAAACATCTAAAACAGGCGTGTCAAACTCATTCCACAAAGGGCCGTGTGGCTGCAGGTTTTTCCTCCAACCAATCAAGAGCACGCAGTCTGACCAATCATCTGTCTGAAGACTGAGATGAGCTAATGAAATGAGTCAAGTCTGGTGTGCTGCTGCTTGGTTGGAAAGAAAACCTTCAGCCACTCGGCCCTTTGCGGAATGAGTTTGAGACCTGTGATCTAAAACATGCAGGGCAGTGCGGCCCGAGGACCGGAATAGAGAAACACCGCCTTAAGTGGTCAAAGGTGGTGTCTGGATAACTCCCATCAAAATGCCTCATCCAAATACATAAAAAAAGACTGATTGATGTGTTATGAATGAGTGCTCAGGTACCAGCAGATGGCTTCACAAACATTGCTTCCATCTCATGGTAAAGGTCCATGAAGGTGGGAGTCCTCTGCAGCTCATTTCTGGCCCGGGACATCTCTGAGCCAAACAAAGCATTGACAGTGTTCATATCAAACAGGTGTTTCACAAATTACACACAGACATTTCGCGTGATTGAGCGTCCATCCACCACTGATGGAGGAAATGTTCTCTAATGCAGCAAAGCCTTGTCTGTGTGTATAAAAGGCGATGAAATAGTCTGAAAGCCTGGAGGTAAGGTGACCGACCTCTGGATCCGTCCATGATTCCCTGGACGTAAAAGAAGAGTGACCGGAGCCCCATCTGCATCAGCAGCTCATAGCCATGGTACAGGCTGATGCAAAGGGCGAAGTCGCCCTCCAGCATTCCCTGCTGTGGACCCTGAGGCGATGAGGAGAGCAGGTGAGACCACTGCCAGACCGCTGGTAAGAATTTGACTTTCAAAAAGGACTTTTTATATTTTCCTTCATCAACACTTGATAAATACATTAAAAAAATGTTAAAACATCCTTTATTCCTTTCACTTGATTGCATACTATGGCACACAGTATTTCCCACAATAGCACCCAAAGATTCATAGAGCAGAGTCCGTGCCTTGATGCTTGGCGGTGGGTTCTTGCGGAACTGATCCCTGGCGAGGATCAGCTGGTACTTGCTGAGAGTCCGCAGGTCTTTGTGTGCCATCACCCGGTTCTGAACAAGACGAGACATGAATTTCTGCAGCACCTGGCAGGAAGAGCGAAAAAACAGATACACAGGTCATCGATAATAGGCCGTTTCCTGTGTTTGGGGGTAATGCATCAGGCTGACAAGCCGGAAAGTGCATCCACACACGCACGCGCGCGCGCACACACAGGCCCTCTGTGAGCACTTGAACAAACACAGTCATTACCTCTATTGGTAAACAGACTGAATAGAAAAGAATAGAAGAGGCACATAATAACACAGAAATCTGCTGGATTATTCCTTCCTCCTGTCCTCATTTCCTCATAATGGGAGGAGAGACGCGAGCAGTTCACACAATTTTTACAATATCTATTCATCTTCACCGCTGCAGATAATGGGAGGCCGGGTCATTACAATTTCAACTTTAGATGAGTGGAAGTGCTGCTCTAGAAACCGAACGGGAGAGCAGGATGCTCTGAAAGAAGAAGCAGGCTGCCCACTGGAATCAATTGGTAAATAAATATGAGCTTTTGTAACATGACAAGCAATTTAGTTATCTGATTTGCAAGTGGTGCTGCTGTTACAAAATGGAAATGAAGCTTAATTATAATATGATGTGCTAAGTAGGCTGAATGACGTCAGTCTAAGTGACTCTTTTTCACATATAATAATATAGGCTATAACATCTATACATGTTTTAAAATACTGTATACATTGTAGCATATAACCCTATTAAACATTTTCCCAATATACCTTGACATGTATTTTTTTTCTTACTAAATGTAATCGTAATGTGACAGAAAGAAGACGGAAACATGGCTGCATTGACATATAATTTATATTCAGTATTTTAAAAACACTGACAGTCACGCTGGAACAACAGGTAATCATAAAGCAGTAACAGAACAGAAAAGTGAACCTACTTTCTCTCTTATGTTAAAAAAAAGTCCACGTCCACCTACCTAAACCTATTTCTCTGAGCTGAAATGCGAGTGAGCCTCACACAGCTTAGGAAGACAAAAACAAAGGGTTAAATAACAACCCTTAATTCCCCCGACCTTTGAGAAATCATCCACAGCTATATCACCTTGCCCTAAATGGTCGATCATGAAAGCGTAAGGAGGTCAGCCCATCTGGTTTGGACTGCCCTTCATCACATATGATACGGGTTAAACTCAAAAACAGAGACTTATCAGTGAGGCGTGAACTGAAGCCTGTTCAAAAAACTATCACCAACCCTTATCTTACTGAAAGGATGTAACGACTCCTCGTGTCTTTGGTGATCCTTTGACTTTCCATCTGGCACTAACTTTCTACTGGTCCAACGACAGTGCAGTTCATGACAGGATCACAGTGAACATGGCCAGCATCTCACCATGGCTACGTTAACATTCATGCATCTGTCCTCATTATCTTAGCCTTTTTTCCAGGATCAAGGGAGGCTGGAATCTATCCCAGACAGCACTGGGTGAGAAGTGGGGTACACCCTGGACAAGCCACCAGTTTCTCATCAGACAACCATTCAGACTCATAAATGCCCAGACGTTAAGAAGCTACGGAAACTGTACGGATGCTAACACGCTAGCTTGCTTAATGTTTCATGCTGGATATCAGCGTGTTTATAGTTGGTAATATGTACACCAACATGCTAATGCTAGCATGTTAGTATGTTGACAAAGTGCATTTTAGGCTGATTAAAGTCTCTGACCAGGTCAAAGGTTTTTATCCATCCAAGTATTTTGTTTTCTGTATTCTCTCTCTCTCTCTCTCTCTCTCTCTCTGTTAATTGACAGGTGGAGCTCAACGAGGCAATGTGTATGCGGCGGTCTGGACCAGATTATGAGATTACACTGAACCAGATTAGTGAGGTTGCTGTTTTTGTCTGCTTGGAGTGTGGAGTGAAATGACAGAGTGCACAGAAAGAAAAACTGAGCTCTAGTTCTGGTTTCCAGCACTCTGATATGCACCTGTTCAAAACTTTTACTCAATTAAAGGAATATAAAACATCAAAAAACAGTAAATGCGCCCATCACAACATCCAAGAGAACAAAGTAAAGTCATGTAATGTCTTGCTTTGTCAGTCCAAACCCCCTAAAAATTCAATTTACTATAATGTAAGACCAACAAACATCAGAGTTTGTTTGGTATTTGTGCCTGAAAAAATTATTTAAATGATTAATCAATTATCAAAATAGTTCTTTCCATCGGCTGAAACATCTCGATTGCCCCCTTATGACTGGCTGTACTAAAACCCCGCAAGGTAGTAATTTTTTTGTAATTTTAGGTAGCTCCTATCACACTGATATATGCTCAAGTGGGGGTGTGATGTCATGACTGACAGCTAACCATAATCCTTGATTTAGTCAGGTAGGTGCATGAGCTCAATTGCCTAATCACTACTCCAAATGATGTCACCAGCACAGGATGGCAGCACCTGTATCTGGGATGTTTTGCCTTGATTTTTGCACAGTGAGAGGATGAAGAAGATGCCTCGTCCATCGTTATTAACAGTCATTGGTTCATTTATTCAGTGGAATACATTAGAACAGAAAAGCATTTAGTGTCCCGCAGTTTCTACACCATTTGGTGCAAAATAGAAGTGAATCTGGCAGATTCAGCAGATTCATGAAAAATCTGTCACAGCAACCAATAAACAGACAGAACAGAACATGTGAACAAATCATTTATGAAGGAAGTAGAGAGTCTGACAAAGACAACAGTGGGAAAGTGGAATGATTTCCATCCTTAATTAACACACGTAACACATACTGCCTACAAAAAAGGGTGAAAAAAAAAAATCATCAAATTTTGTAATTTTATCCACCTAATATCTGCCATTGCTGTGTATATATCATTAGAACAAGTCAGATGTTGTGAAAACTGCATGATTAATTTGAAGCAGAAAAGCTTTGTTTGCTTTGATGCCCCGAACAGGGAGACAATCACTGTTCTTCCCCTGAAAATAAAGCAAAAGACTTTCAGGCAATCAGGCCTCTTTTTGGCCATGGTTCATTTGTTTAGTACCAGTGCATCACAGCTAATATGATAAAGATACCCTGACTTTTAAAATAGCATAAGATGAGGTGGACTGGGGTAAGGGTCTCTTAAAAACAGCAAAACAAAACATGAAGTAAATGTAAGATGTGGATTATTCTCAAAGCCAGCAAGATTATTAAAAAGAAGAGAGGAGAGGACGTGTGCCAAATGACAACATCGTTGATGGCAGCCTCACTGAGCATGCTCAGGAAGGGCCAGCGGTTGATTGGTCGAGGGGCATGGAGCTAAGTGACGTGGGGAATCAGTGAAAAAGCCAGTCTGTAGGCAGCTATTAATAACAGAACCTACACTAAACTGAAGTCTCACTGCAGCATGTCAACAATGGAGGGACTTATTGATACATGTGTGTCTCTGTGCAGTAAAGCTTCGTCTTGTCACCACTGATACTCACGAAGGAGGACAAGCATAAGGACAGAAAACAAGTTGCTCTGCTCAATGAAGTGTGGAATTTCCAATATAGTTAACCATGTGATAAATGATGAAACCCCCTATTGTTGATGCAAGGGTGCTTATTTAATTTTCGAGGTCTGCCATTAATCAAAATACAATCAGTGCCTGGCTGTGAGGATTTATAAAGAGAGGACAGAAGGACAAAGACAATCCAGCTGTGGTGTAGGTGGCTGAATGTGGTGCTGAGGTCTACAGCCAGAAAGGAGGCCTGTTAGGTACCATACCTCCCTTTATTGTAGGGTGTCAGTGTGTGTGTGTGTGTGTGTGTGTGTGTGTGTGTGTGTGTGTGTGTGTGTGTGTGTGTGTGTGTGTGTGCGTGCGTGTGTGTGTGTGTGATTTCACATGTGTTTCATATGTTTGGTGTGTACATGGAGACTCCCCCACACAGACTATAGAGGATTATATAATGCCCTCTCTGTACGTGCACGCTGAAGGGTGCAACATGGTGGTTGGCTGTGGCAGCGTCACAGATCAGGAGAAATCCTGCTTAGTCTGTCCCCTAGCGCACAAGTTCAACTTAATTTATTATCCTCGCAGGGGAAATGTTTGTCGACCATCCGCCGTAATAAAAGACAAATTGTGAAACTAGCAAGGCAGGGAAAAAATGCACCGAAGCAAAGAGCACAAGTTATAATTATTTAAAACTTTTTTTTAGGTCATCTGGTGTTTGTGTCCATGTTGCTTGGTTTTTTTTTTGGGGGGGGGGGGGGGGGGGTTTGCAGTACATTGCTCCTATTACACCTAACGGCTGTCACACAGACACACGCGTACATGCACACACACACTGCTCTCCACCACCAGGCATCCTGTTGTGTAGACATTCATCAATTAATTAAAGGGTCAGGATGCAAATAATGACAAGTGTATGTGCAACAAGGTGTCACTGTTATAAGCAGGGTGTTATACAAACAGTAAATGTACGACAGCTGTCACAGTGACTGAAGCCAAAAAGAGTATACCTCATACCACAATGCTGAAAGTAGACAAAGACAAGTCAAAAGTTATTTATCGGTATTAGTTGTGCGGAGAATAGATGTTTATATGTATTGACATAATGAAGAAAAAGTAAAAAAAAAAAAAATTAGATATATTTTCATGTATATCTACTTATTTTGAGGATAAAATCATTAGAAAAATTAGGATATAATGAACAGAAGGCACTTGGAAATTACTGCCAACTAGATGCTGACAAGCCCTATGCCGGTTTTTTTGCTACCATCCTGACCCCTCCTGGGAGCACTGATGGATGAAACGCCTGTACCCGGGTGGGAGTCTCGGGTATTTACGGACCCGGGGAGCAGGAAGAGGAGGGGGGCTGCGCGAACCCGCAGCGTCACGTGGTCCGCCCTCGTCTCCTGTAAACATCGCATTCACCGCCGGCTACAAAGAGGGAAGCGCCGCGCTGTTTGCACAGTCGACGGGGAGGACTTCTTTCTTGGTTTTTAGCGAATAGAAAGTACACAAGGCTAAGTAAAATGGCTCGTGTAAGTCAGATATAATATTGCGAAGGCGAAAATGGCTGAATATGTCGAGGAAAGCTTCGTAGTGTCTGGTTTGCTTGCCAGAAAGTAACGGTTGTTCTAATCTGGACAAGCAACTCACCGAGGTCCGAGGAGAGAAGATTGAAGCTACATTTAGCGGCGATTCATACCTGATTTTAGCTTTCTTATTTTTAGTCAACCTTTGAGGGTTTTTTGTCCTCGGTAGGCGCAAGTGTGCTAACTCTTACGAACAGAAATGGACCGAGGTGGCTGTCAAATGAGTGGCGGCGGCGGTGGCGACCGCAGCGGGCCCGAGCAGTCCGGGATGATCACGCTGGAGGACCTGGAGTCTTTCGCGGAAGACCAGCTGTCAGATTCGGGCAACGGCAGCCTCGAAGAAGAGGCAGAAACCATGGAGGAAGACGAAGACCGACTGCTGCATTATTGGCAGGACGTAGCGAGGGGACACCAAGTGGAAGTTTCTCAAGGTAAAAAGAAAAAATACTACGAGAAAAAAACACCGAAACACACAACGATGGCGAATTAACGTTAGCTAACGATTAGCTTTAATGTTTTTTGTCCCCTCCGGTTTATCAAAGCCTTCTTTTGGACATAAACTTTCACGTGAGAATTTTCAACAAGTTTAAAGCAACTAAAGTTTGGTATGTCTGACTTAAGTTCAGGTACTTCAACTTCCTCACGGCACACCACCACGTACATTGACCTAGTTTCCACAGAGGCACATAGGTAAAGTAGCTCCAACAGGCTCCCTGCCCCTCAGGAAAACATGCGTTTCAACTGTAAAACTGCAACGTTACTAAACAATTTAATGGACTTATTCCAAGGCCAACGTTTGGAGCACGCAGACAAATGTGGTAAACTAGCAGGGACACTGGCTATATTTTAAAAGAGGGACCTGTTATGTAATAATACGGTACATACAATGTGGTCATGGGCTCTCTAGTTTCTGGGTCCGAGAAAGACAAGAAAAAGTTTAGTATCAGCATTATTTTAGTGGCTAGAGGTCTGCAAAACCAGATAGCACATGGCAGACTGAAATATTCTCAGACTTTCTTGGCCTCGTTTCATGAAATAAGGGTTTGTTGTCAGTTGCATGAAAAGTGGAAAATCGTCTTGGTGGAAACACTCGGAAAAGCCTTCTGTCACGTGATGCTGTTTCACAGAAAGCAAGAGATCACAAGTACAGTTTGGTTTGGGGAATAAGCACCAGGTTTTTGCACACATAGTCTTCCCTCTGATCCATTCCTCAAAAATCAGTGCTAATTGTGTTATCAGCCATTTAGCAGCAAATACCTGTTTCCTTGTGTAAGTTGAAATATTCTAAAATCAGTACCATATCAGGCATAAAACTGTGGTGTTACTTTTGTTGTGTTCTAATACTAAAGTAGTAGTATGGATAATAGTATAGTAATACTAGAATTTGTAGTGTCAGGCTAGTGTCAAGCTCAATAGAAATAAATGATAAAATAGAATAGATAAATAGGCATTTATCTGGTATTTTGAGAGGTAAACAAAGTGCCTGGGATTATCAAATGAATTGAAAACACAAATCAACAGATTTATATTTTCCTGATACCACTGTGCCTGTCTTTTTTGTCAGAGATATTACCTCTCATGACGTAGATGGTTTAAGTGTTGGTAGTTCTCCCATATATATTGGAAAATTAAATTATTTAATTTCGCACTGGCTTTAGAGATTATTGAATGATCTGATTATTTCAACATCAAGTTGAAAGAAGAAAATAAAAGCACATCATCACAGTAAACGCACTGTTCACAGCGGCATCCAATGAACCATGCTTTGTTTTGCTGGGATATCTGGGTAATCTAAGAAATAAAACAGACTATAATAAACCATAATAAGCGGCCTCTCCGTATGTTCATTAGTTCGCGTGAGCATGTGCGTGATCTTGTTGCAAGCTGCCTGGAATGTGGTCAGGACACTCAAGGTTGAACTGCTTTGCACCGAATAAACTAGGAAGATGGCCTCTGACACACCAATCCAGTGTTTGTGCCTGACTTGAGCATGTAGCTGAGGTGTCGCTCTGGCAGTCTTGACGTGCAATGAGAAAAATGCACAGGTCCATGAAAAGTGTCAACATGTTTGGCCTAAATAGGTCATTACGGCCCAATTTGCCGTTGGCGGTGTTTGTGTTGATTTTGAAGCGGCAACACAGCGTTTGAAATAATTAATTTGACAGTTCTGATTGTTTTATTATTGTACATTGGGGTTTTTTTTGGGGGGGGGGGGGTTGTTTTTTTTTCCTGAAAATTGATTTCAGTCACTGACATTTCTGTGGGTTTATCTCCAAAGTCTATCATCTTTCCAGCGTTTTCTGGAAAATTTTTGGCAAATACACTTCAGAGGTATCCGAATACATTTTTTGTGTTTTTGTGCCTTTAATCAATGATTGGTTTTGTCAACTTGTAGGTTCAGGGGTCTGATTTTACCATAGAAATCCAGACATTGTGCTTAGCTAGAGACAACCACAACAGCAGTTGTTTTGAAGTCTGGAACCTTCCAAGTCACTGCTAATCACAGAGCTTGGATGCAGAGACCAGAACAATGGACCCATTGAGATTAGCTAAACCTCAACATTGCTTCACTGCAATAAAATGCTATTTTCAAAACACACATCAGATTTGCATATTTATGTCTTACGGGACACAAACATTAAACAACATGGATATCAAAGCCTTTTGTATTAGTTCAACTTGAGTATGGTAATACCACCATATTTAGCCATGCATTTCCTTGTTGGCTTGTGTCTCCTTAGAATGAAGGACTATCTACATGTGACCTCATCACCAGTTTGACATGCTTGTAAGTCAGGAGCAGTTCAATTTTTTTCTCTCCCTAAAATTGTTGAGGGAAGTAATTGTTAGATGTTTGAAAGGCTAAAAAGTAGTATTTCACAAGAGAAAAAGTAAGCAGAATTTTTTTTGTAGAAGAAGAATTTTTTTATTTTCTGTATCATCCCTTCAGGGGTCTTGATGGCACTCTGGGAACCCCCTGGTTAGACTATTTGTCATCTAACTGGGTTCCCACAGAGAATCCAGTAACACAGACTGGCACTTCCTCCTCTGCCCTCAGACTACAGCACTAATTGAGGACTTAGTACAAAACCACTTGCTGGGGCTTTCTGACTCAGGGGGGATTAGCTACCTTGCCAGTGCTGGTACTGAGGTTGCAGCCACTAAATCCTGGACTACAACACTGTAGCTCAGGACGTACACAAAGGCCACAGTAAACTCCTTTTCTCTAATTAGGACAGAGTCGGATGGGCAGGGCTGAGGTGGGAGCACTACTTTGCTAGCAGTTGGAGCTATTTGATTGGATAATATTACATTTACAACTTAAATTCCACTGTAGCTACCAAGTAACTGTTTGTCTAGTCTTGTACTGGGTTGCATTGGTCGCTATGCGTAAGTTCAAATGTAGCCTTGTTTGAACACAATCTCCACCTTTGGATGAAGCTGAAGTACTACCAACATCTTAAGGGTTGCACCAGCTGAAATGGTTCCAACGTAGGCAAAAATTACCACTTAAATCTTACATCTAGCCCTTAGTAGATGTAAAGGCCTCCATCAAATAGCAGTTAAAATGTTTTGCCTCGGCGAACCTTTTTGTTGCAAGAAGCAATTTACATATAGCTGGTGCAATGGGCCATAGCACTAAAAAAATGCCACCTAAATTGTTTAAATGGCAACAAGGGTCATTGCAGCCTCCAACAAACTGGGTGGCTATGAACACAAATCTAGGGCACTTAAGACCCATCTGTTCTATTTTATAAATTTGACTCTTGCAGTGCAACCTGTTGGTGCTGTAGAAAAAGATCTTTACAGATTGTGTGATTTTCATGTCTGTCATGCCTAATTTTCATGAAATCAGATAAGCAGACCATCAATGAGGTTACATGAAAGGCTTCTATCTCGTAAACAAGATGGAATGTGTTTATAATTTGACACCAGTAAACACCAAATGAGCAGTCCATGAACAGAATTAGCCTTGTTGTAGTCACCCTTCATACATATTGACAATAATAAGTGCCATAGCACACCCAAGAAACTACAAGCAAATTAAACAGCAGCACTTGTCAAATAACACAAACCCGACTTAATTACACGCTAATTATTCTACCTCGCTAATCTGTTGTGACAATGCTGACCTTTTCCATTTTGTAAGTGTGCTTGAATCAGATTAATGACAAGAATGAGCATGTTTCTGTGATCTGTTTCCATTGTAGTACATTGCCACTATAGGCATGTGTTAGTAATACAGGCCAGTCAACACATCAGACTTTCTCACTAGTGGTTGTCATTGGTTATTATGACATATACAAATACACACACACACCCCACATTGTCCTGGGTTTAACTTGGTGAAGTCAATCAACTGACATCAAACATGAAACCAAAGCAGGCCTCAGTAACTTGAAACATATTAGTTTCTGTCTGGAGCTAGTCATATTTAAAGTTAGTACACATTAGGGATGCCAGGGTGAGGAAAACCACCCAACAATTAATACACAGATAACACCGGACATTTTAAAAGAAAATATATTCGTCAAGCTGAGCTCTTCTGAAAGTGCACAGCTGGGAATGTTTTGAAGGTGCAGTGTTTATTCAACTGAGGTATTTTGGTTGCTATGATATGGAATATCTCCAAAATATGTTGTTATTGTGGTCGTCCTGTGATGTCATTTGGTACAGTCATGGATACTCACAGACAGAGATTAGTACATGTAGGATGTGACGGTTGGACTTTGTGGTATTTATCCCACCCCTCCTCCACTGTGATTGGACAGCTGGATAAAAAGTGACAGGGACAAACGCAGCGTTGTACCCTAAGCTGAACATTTGTGCATTACATTGCATTATGGACCTTGACACATAAGAAAACGCCATATATAACCAGAATGCCCACACACAACTTGCTATAGGGAGCCAAACTCTATCCCTCCCTTGAGTCTATGAGTGTACTTGTTCATGATGCTGCCACCAAATCTGAACCTCATGGAAAGTGCAGTTGTTGACAGTGCTTTATGAGCAGAACAACTCAAAATAATGTGTCAGTTCAATGGAAACAAAACACTGACAGCCTGAAAGTGGGACTTGACTAAAACCCTATATTGATGAGAGAGCATGGGTACAAAAACAAGTTCACCTGTCGACCATGCAGTCAGCGCTGACTGTTCTGCGTCAACACCGAGTTGCTCTTGAGGTGCTGCCATAGAAACTGATCATTTGCTTGGGCATGTGTGCAGTACGTGCCTGTATGTGTGGTGTGTTTTCTTCCCCTTCTTGTCTCTCATAGTGAAGACACATACATAAACTGGGAGGTAATTTTTTACCATCAAATAAACATGGTCATTATCCATGCTGAGCGTCTCCTCTTAATCAGTGACTTGCAGTGTAACCTTAATTTCATGAGATCCTGCTACATGAGTCCACTCACTCTCACATTGTTCACTGTCACAGGATTGATCACATAAATACCACAGATGCCTCTGACCCAGTTGTCCTCCATCGTATTGATTGACAAAATGTGATTGAATGGGTTCACCATGAGTGCCTCATATTTGACAGTTCAGCAATGGAACATAATGACATTATTTAATCTGACAATATGGGCATCATCATAAAAGAGTCAGTAATAGGTCAAATATGCTCCAGTATTTCAAAAGCATCGGCTGCAGTCCGTCTCTGTTAATGCTAGTCTATACCTGGCCTTGGGCAGCTTTAGTTAGCGTTCTCTCCATCAGCTCCAATAAACGTTACTCTCTGCGACATCCTGGCACAGCACTCTGTCCATCTGGCAACCTTTTCTCACACAAACTACAAACGCTGCCTGCCAGCAGATTACTGGAAGTTAGGACGTTTTATACAGACAGGAGACTGCAAGTGTTGATATGATGTGAGTGGAAAAGAGTTGTATGGCTTCTGCTTTCACATATTTTAATCACCTTAACATGCAGGCCCAAAACACATGCATCTTGTGAATGGCTGAAAGCAGTGTACAGCCAAAGTTGGCATTTAAAAAGCATAAAAAACAAGCAAGTGTATTTGTTTTCCTAATGTAAAGAACACTTTATTTCTGGACCACAGTTTAAACTGACCACATATTGTTTGTTTGTCTGTTAACAGATATGTCAGAGCCCATTCAACAGCTAACCAGCAACAACCAAGGACGCAGTCACAGAGAACCTGTCCCTTTCACCCTCCTCGCACGTAAAGATAAGGTATCTATCTGACTTTTACTACTTTGTACACATGTGTAATATCCAACTATATGCTTGTGTAACCTGTCTGCCTATACATTTTCATGTTCTGTTTAAAAAAGGAAAAGCTATTAAATCGGTAAGCAGTGACCTCGTTTAATGTAGAAAAGTGTGTCTTCACCAGAGACTAGACCTGGAAATTAAGACTTTGTATGACAACCCTATCTTTGAAGAGGAGCAGTCAAAAGCCTAAGTCTATCCTCTTGTTCTGGAAAAAGGCTTTTAAGTCCTGGATAACAGCACAGACTAATACTCTCAACGTGAAGAGAAGTTGACTTAATGACAAACTGGAGGACTTTGAAAGGATTTGGAGACAGATGATTTTCTCTGTATAGAAAGGGCGACAGTAAAGGTGCACAAGCAGTAGTCTTTATCACCCCTAGGTGGCATTGCTCAGGGGTGGAAAGGCTGGGGGGTGTATTTTACTGCACATTAGTTAAGCTGCCTGGTCTGTGTGCTTCTGGTGTTGTATTTGGCTGTTTGTTTTATTTTGTATGTTTGTTTGCTTTTGTCATGTTTTTTCTTTTGTCATTATACATCTGAAATGAGGCATGATATTCACTCCATGGACGTCTATATTACTGCTGTACATAAGCTGCACAATAAAAATATTTGAAAGAAAAAAACCTTACTCTGCACTAGTGTACCATAAGAACAGTCAAATGCTGGATGCCCAAACTGGAGAAGCTGATGATAATGATTTGATTAAACATTTTGTTGAAGGAGCAGACTCTTCTGAGCAGGTATGGGTCGGCTATTTATTTCCAACAAGATGATCGTGTCACCCAATACAATAAGCCGCCTAAACTCCTTAGGGGGCCGTATAAATAAAGAGGGCTAATTGGTTTAACTTGAGTTAATTAGTTCATTAAAACTTGGCTGGAGACTCCGGTTAAACAAAGGACAATCATGACACCCTATTCTTAGAGCAGGTTTCAGTGCCTCCTTAAAGGACAGCAGACTTCAAACTGCAGGTCGTACACCTGAGCTGCACTGTGCATAGACAATGTCTGAATGAATATAATTATCAAATCATAGTAAGTATATCAAGTAGAGCTGCAACAATGAATTGATTAGTTATTGACTATTAAATTAATCACCAACAATTTTGATAATTAACCAGTTTGATTTAATTTTTCAAGAAAAAAAGGTCAAAATTATCTGATTCCAGCTTCTTGAATGTGGATATTTTCTGGTTTCTTTACTCCCTTATGGCAGTAAACTGAATATCTTCGAGTAGTGGACATCACAAAACATTTGGATGACATCATCTTGGGCTTTGGGAAACATTTTTCACCATTTTTTGACATTTTATAGACCACACGACCGATCGATTAATCTGGAAAATAATGGACAGATATTAAAGCACTGCTGTAACCTGTGGTCATTCTACAGTAGGTGAAAAAAGACAACAGAATATTTACTGACAGTCTGTAAAATGTATTGATGTAGCTGATTGAACGGGATTAAAAATCACATAGATGCCACAGTAATAACGGCATCACATCACCTCCCCTTGTAAAATTGATTCTGTCCAAATAGAGCATTGTAAATGTGTCTGTGGGGGAGAAAACTCTCACACACTCCAAGCTTCATAAGACACGTCACTCCTTTAGTACACTACAACACTGTATGCCTTGAATGACTTTAAGTGCAAGTAGCAGCAGTTGTGTGGGATGTATTTTTTACACATTTTGTGGACAGCTTAGCTTTCCAGTTATTAGTCAGAACACTTGCTGGCATCTTCAATGCCATTCCCAAATGTTTCAGAAAACCACAGCAAATGTTACAGAAAATAGTTTCACAAGAAGACTTGAATTGAAACTTGAAGATGTTGAATTTACGCTGAAGTTGAAACTCATTCTTCTCTTTTTTTTTCATTGTGTGTGTTTTTTTTAGTGTGGGGAGCTGCTGTATGAGAAACGCCAGTATGAAAAGGGCCACTGGGCTTGTATAACAATGCATGAGGAGACTTATGAACAGAGCATCTGCTATGGTTTTATGAGGATAATGAAATACATCTGCCAGCAGAACTCCTTCGGTAAGTCTGAAAGAAAGGGGCTGGTGTTAATTTTGTTGACAAAAACTATGAATAAATATGTAAGTCACTTTTTCCAGCACCACATCATTAAACACTGACTTAGACTGTATCAACATGCAGCATTATTTACAAAAAGACAAAACATTGTTTAGAAAATTAAAATTTTACCAAAATCTTTCTCTATTGTCATAGACAAAAAAAGGAGACCATTTACCAAACACAACCAGGATCGGGCATTTTAAATTCCAAAGCATGTGTTTTTTTAATTTTCATTTGTCGATGGTTATTTCCAAACCAGCCTCACAGGTAATAATGACTGCTGTTATTTGCTTGTTGTCTCCAGGTGACTACCTGGGTATGACTCTCCCCATCGTCACAGTGGTGCGCACAGATGAAAACCATTCTGTGGTCTCCAGCGACGTCACTGTGGCATATTTCCTTCCCGCTGAGCATCAGGCTCAGCCCCCACAACCTACTGACAGCGAGATCCTCATAGAGATCTGGCCCACCACTACTGTATACACAAGGTCAGTAGAGAATGAAATGAAAATAAACGCATCTGCTATTCCTAAATAAACTCCCTCTTCTTGTTAGCACTGGCAGCTAACAAAGATTGTTTTAATCAGTGGATCAATAGTGCTCGAGTTATTGTTTTTCTCGCTTGGAAATTTGATGCCTCGTACTCATGCGCCATTCCCTGCTTCTTCCAGGGCCTTTACCGGTCCCACCAACGAAGTGACCATCATTAATCAGATCAATGCCCTGGCAGAGCTTCTAGACTCTCCCGGTGTGTGTGTCAACAACTCCTTCATCGTGGCCGGCTACACCAACCCTGCTCACAGCAACCGCCAGAATGAGATCTGGTTCCTAGAGCGACCCTGAGGGACCAGAGGATTAAGCAGCATCCTATCTACGACCTTTGAGCCTCGTAAAGACTCCCTTAACACTGCCACAGCCCAGCTACAGCCTCAGATGCAACATTTTCTTAATTCACCGCCTCTACCTGAAACGACCACCAGCTCAGCACCCTCCAGATCAGCCGGGGGCTGAAAAAAAGATAAATCAGCCCTTACTTAACCCTCAGTGAATTTCCATTCACGTTCATTTAGATAGATCCTCATTTCACCCATAAGAACTGAACCAAACCGCTGCCATACTCTCAAGGACACAACCCAGATGCTAAGGTGCAGCATAGCATTCATCTCCTGCTCTCACACTGAGATGGCTGAAAAACATTACCTGAGCACAGTGCCCTCTTGTTAAAAGTTGAAATAGTTTTAACTCTAAGCGCTCGGTGAACGTGGTGACCATTGAGTGCTGCCGCAAACATGCAACAGCCTGTCTTAAGACAATGGAAACAGGCTCCCAGTAGACATGCAGCCTTATCTATACGCTCTGTTTCTCTTTGTTGCACAGCTATAGTGTCTTGTCATGTGGGGTAAAGGTCAATGCACAACAAAAAAAATTGCTTCTCTGTCAGTCTCTAGCTTGCTGAGGTGATTGCACGGTTGATCCGCTCTTTCTTTATCTCTAGACTGCAGGTTACAAGTCTATGCGATGCCAGTCATGCTGCATAAACAGTTATTTTAACAATAAGTGCAATATTCACCAGATAACAAACCATCAAGTCAGTTGTTACAGTAACCATAAATAAGCTCAACCCAGTGGGTGACACTAAATTTAGAAATCACTTATGAACACAACATGTTCGTAGGTGTTTGCATGAATGTACAGGTACAGGGAGGAGATGAAAACAAATGTCACACTTACACAAACCAAACGCTGAAAAACAGATTTTACTGCTGAATGACAATCATATTGTACTTCTAGATTATATACATCCTTTTCTCTTGAAGCAACTCAGTGCATTCCTCATGTTTCAAGTCTTTTCACACACACACACAGGAATAATTACCTCTGGACCTCTTTCTCATGCTCTTTCTACTTGCTACTCTGTGTCAATGTTAGTGAGTATGCATTCGCTCATTCTTGTACCACTGCTGCTGAGTAGAGACAATGCAACCAAGAAAAGACATAGAGCACAGACAATACCTCTACTGTGATTATATGTTTTTTAAGTAGAAGAAAGCGACGTTCTGTTTTAGTTAAAACAGTTTTTTTTAATCTTGTCACCAATCTAAGGAGAGTCTGTTAAGTCATAGTGAAAGAAGTATGTGTCTTTATCTCATATGCAACATATACAAAGTGATATGCATCAAACCAGCTTCACCTAGAGTTCACAGTAATTGTTGATGCTTTGGAAATGTGCTTTTACCACTCGGGTGCCAGTGGAAAAAAAAAATGGAAGTGAACTAGCCAAATCGTCACTGTGTGAGGATTTTTAACAGGAAGGGGGCATCCTTTCAAATGCTTAGGCATGCAGTTATTGAGGCATATTAAATATGTAGAAAATTAAAAGTGAAATTTTGAGCTCTAATTGTGAAAGTTGGTTTCATCTCATCTTATCCACAAAAAAGGTAAAACACAGAAATGAACAGTTAGGAAACTTAGCATTGGGTTAGGAGGTTGCCCAGTCTTAAAGTTAAGCAGTTTGGTTGACATCAAGACACCAAATCCAAAGAATTTATTTCTCATGAAATGATAGTAGAGTTGAAAGGATACTCTATGACAACTGTAGTGTATAAAGCACTTGCAAAGCCATGACACACGTGGGTTGGTTTTCCCTTTAAGAGCTTGGTTATATGGGAACATTAAGTGTGATTTAACTTTTTCCTTTCTCTTTGCTGTTTTTTTTTTTTTTTTTTTTTTTTATTAGTGTTTTGCAAACGTGTGCTGTACTGTGTAAATTCAAGTGCAACAACAACAGCTACTGTGGTTTTCTTTGTTCAATTAAAATGTGCTCGTCTCCTGTCTTTTGAAATGTACAGTGACGCTGAGTCTTACTGGGTTCATACACACAATGCACAAACTCTACTGGGAGCGTTAGTGCAGAAGTTTCCAGAAATTATTTTGATGTGTGAAAAACACATATAATTAAAGATTTATATTCTTATTAATGCAACAACTGAGCAGTTTTGCAGTTAAGGCCGGGTTTCAGACTCGTTCTCTGTGTTAGTACCAGCAAACGAGTACTGTATACTTACAGTACACATAAAATCCCTATAGGCTATTCCTTCCTTTTTATGGGATCACATGGAGCAAACAAAAGGGGTCACATTCTACTTTGTTCTGAAACATACAGCAGAGCCCATATCATGAAAAGAACTGGTGCTCAGTTACTGGAGCATAGTAACATGATGAGTTCTCACAAGGTCACACACACGCGATAGTATATCAGAGTGCAACCTAAATGCAGAACTTGGTTTAATTTTTCTGATAACACAACTTGAACATGACGTCTGTTTTTCTCTTTGTACAAATTCTTCTCCTCTTAGTCATAAAATTTAAATTCAAATAAATAACAGGAATTTAATTTTTGTGGAATGCCACAAGAACTTAAGCCAAATTACACCATCGCTTTCCATTATAACACAGCACAGGCTGAATGCTCTGTGATTGGATACAATGGCCTGGATGATTGCACACATTGTCGGCAGAACCGCCACCCGTGCTCAATCAAAAATCACAAAGTTGAAACACAAGAAAACAGGAGGCGATTTTAGTGGTTACATGGACTGATATTAGAGGAAAAGCACACATCTGAGCTAAAAAAAAACCTGTCTGCATGATTGGTTCATTTTTCTGATTTGCTCAGCAGTCATTAAATTCCGCCTGAATGACTTCAGCGATGCTCATGCAGTTTTATCTCTGTTTTGTGTACTGTCTGCTCAAATTAAGAGAGGGCAGAGGGAAATGGAGGTTAACAAACCGGTTACAGATGGCATCCGGTGAGGCGGTAATATGAGGAGAAGGTGAAAAATTAAAGTAAAAGCAATTAAAGAACAAGTGTGAACAGCTCCATTATTACAAACAATCCAAAAATAATCAGAAAGTAGGAAAGAAAATAGACAAAGAAGAGCTAACAGAGCTCATACACAACAGGTCTAAACTTTCAAATGCAGGTGTCACATTCCAGCTGTCCAGCCAGTTGAGACAGATGAGGTGTAGCTGCACACTCACAGTACAGTACACACAGATAGTGAGCCTGTACGGTCAGTTAATAATCCAAAACCATTTAGTCCACTGGCACTGAAACCCAGACCGCCGAGTGCGACAGGATGTTGCTTTCAAGACAAATCAAACCCATTTCATATGAACTGACCCAGTAAGAAGCACACCGCGACAGGAGAGAGGTGATGCTGAGGAGACGATTACAGCTGAGGAGTAACAACGGAAACAACCAAACTGTGACCAGATGGTGGCAGCAAAGCACCAAAAAACACACAAACCAAACCAGAATATCTTTTGTTTAAGTTTGCTCGACTCCTGTTGTGTTTGTGTATTTACTGCTGATGTGAATCTAAAGGTGAAAACATCACGGACAATAAAGATCAACTGTGTGTGACCATCACATCTGACTGTTCTGCCAGATGATCATTCGTAGGAAAACAAATAAAAGCTGTGCAGACATGGACGAGTGTAGCTCAACAGGCTGTAAAACTGCCTGTGCCTACCTGCAGGTAGCGCGCCTGGTAAACAGACAGGACCTCTCCCAGAGGAACCACCACTTTGTCCACGCTGCGCTGGTGGGAATGGGCCTGGATGTCCGGGCTGTCGTCTGAACGCAGCTCAATGTGGGAGATGAGCAAATTAGAGATGACTGACTGCACCGACTGCGGGTATGGAGTAAGAGAGGGAAGGTGGAATCAGATTAGAGAGTCGTTAAATGAGAGAAAGATCATTTACAACAGAGGTTCCCAACCTTGAACCCAACTAAGTGACATATACTATGGATACTTCATATGATATTGAATGCATAACAATAACTGTACAGAACAACTGATAAACTGTAAAATTAACCCAAATAGTGAGCACAGGCACTGAAGCAAGTTTGTGGAAAACAATTTGGATGAAATTTGAGCAGATTATTTCCTGTGAATATTACATTAAAGTTTTCCTGAATTTTTTAGGGACTTTTTAAACAGTATTCTGTCTGTATTACATATTCTTTTTTAATTTCAACAATCATACATACTTAATAGGCTTCTTTTTTTAACAAATTCAGTGTTCTCTCCTCCCTGATGCTTGGTCACTGTTCTACCAGCACTTTGGGTTTTTTTAACTGCATACTTTTCTAACACAGGATGAGGCTGTTTTCTGTGAATATTTGTGTTCAGGTCTTCACTGTGCCTGATCTAAACCTTAAAAACGACAATTTCATTTAGGTTTATTCACAGAAATGAATGAAGTGCTGAGTTTTCCCACGCTTGTTAAACTCAAGCAGGCTTTGCGACCTCACTGTGAGGCTTTGGCGGCCTCTAGTGGGGGGGGGCAGGACCCCTCGACTGGGAACAGATACTGTATATTGCTCTTACCTTTGAATCTCCCCCTGGAGTCGCACTAAGGGCCAGGATGCGGAATTGCAGAGTCTGGCTGCCGAGCTGTCTGATCACCTGAGAAACAGGGAGAGGAGCAACTTAGTGAAGAAATATTTTGGTTGGATTATCACTTCAATGTCACTTTACTGAAGGTTAACAACCAGAATTGGACTCGACAAGTACAATATAACCTGAAAACATAGTCAGCAGTGACATACAGCTGGGCTGAATGTCAAGCTGTGATCATTAAAGACAGGTTTGCGTACCTGACAGTAGGCATGGTTTCCCAGTGCCTTGTGGGCCTCGTCAATCACCACACACTTGACCTGCTGCGCCGGGCAGGTCTCTCTGGACAGATCGTTCACCATGACCTGAGGAGTGAGGAAGAAGACGCGCTTGGTCCTCCACACCTCCTGTCTCTGCTTTGCCGCTGTGCTGCCTGCGGAGAAGGAGATGGATTCTTGTTAATAAAGGCTAAACGAGAAGAGAGTCATGGAGTTGGTGTCATGATTTGTCACCTGTCAGCTCAGCCATGTGCGCCTGCGGGATCCCCATCACGTTGTAACAGGCCTCGATCTGTTGGGCCACCAGAGGTTTGGTGGGAGCCATGAATACGATCTTCCCTGATGGATACCAGCGGTAGAAGTTGTACATCACCACAGAGGCTATAAAGGTCTTTCCCAGACCAGTAGGGAGACACACCAGTGTGTTCTGATACAGGGCCGCCTCTGATATCTTCAGCTGGTACTCCCTGATGGGGTAGTTGGTGGGGTAAATCCAGACCTTAGCTGAGGAGCTGTCAAAGCCAGGGAAGTCTGGGTATGTCTGCCCACCTGACGGGATGAGAGAGAGGCCAGTGCTCTCTGTTCCTGCAGGGTTGTCATATTGAAAAGAGTTTGCATTACCAAGTTGCAGGCTCTCTTCAGCTTCATAAACAGCGACCACCATCAGATCATCATCTTCGTCTTCTTCATATGCAGGTTTAGGTTCCTCTGTCCTCACTGGGTTCTCTGATGTATATGAGTACCCCTCACCTTGTTCAGTCCACAGAGGATTTCGAGGAGGGTTTGTTTTAGCTACCTGTGTAGTGCTGCTTGAAGCTGTCTTACGCCGTCCAGCGGCTTTCTTTGCCTCCTTTTTTGGTTGAGCAACTTTGTTTTGAGAGACGGTTCCGCCCCAAGTCTGGAACAAAGTCCTCTGATTTGAACCACTACTCATTTTCATCAGCTGTGGCGAAAAACTTTGTGGAAAAAGTGCCTGGTGACGAGCAGCAACATTGCATACTGAACGCAAACAGAGTCACTTCCGCCCACGTGCTAACAAAATATAACACCACATACATAACGACGGTTTTACTCCAGTGTTCATTCATTCATTTGAACACATTTTCAATCGTAAAGAATTCAGTGTTTTGTACTGACGCCAGTATATCGAGCGAAGGGCTAAACTGACACACGTATGAGATAATTGTTACAATGAGGCCTTTAATTTGAAAGTGTGACACCGGAAAGAAATCAAAAGTTCGAGTTCATCTCCCGCTCTCCGAGACGTAACACTGTCACGTTACCATAGCAATGGACAGAAGCAAATGGGAGAAGATACTTACCTGTTTTCAGGTAATGGCGTTATCTTGTAAAGTCCTAAAGCACAAGGTTTTGTCTTTATACCTCCAATAGTTTGCAGTCAATGTTGTTTACTACTTCGGGCTGTTTAGCTGTTTTTGCTATGTCTGGAAGACGTATGCTAACAGCAGCTAGCGTTATTGTTGTTAGCATTGACGTAGCAACAGTCACTTACAAGGCTATAGGAAACAAGTTAGTGTTACTATGGCGTTAATTACTGTAACTGTCCTCTCTTCTGTAGGCATCTGCACGTGGATACTTGGTGAGAAACGAAGTCCGTCGTGGGCGAGAGGACTTTGAGGACGTCGTGAGAGAGATTGATGGAGGCTTGATCCATTTAGAGTGGAGAGAGGCGGTTATCGCGATTCCCCACTTCACAGACACTGTAAGCAACTGTCATTTTAATTAATTTTTAAAAGTGTGATTAACAGTTAAGAAACTGTGATGTGATTTATTTAGCTTTTTGGTACTTTTCTCGTGCTCTTCCGCTTGCACCACCAGGATGGACCGTTTCTACAATCCAACAGCTCTCACAGCAATCCTTCACATCCAGGGCTCGATCTGCATGCCAGTCCCCAGAGTCCATCAGCAGCAACAGCACCCTCATCAGAGGAGAGAGAAGATCTTCATGTCCTGCCAGAGAAAATAGAGGCAGAGAGAGATAATTCACAAGCCAAAGGAGAGGCCTCTCTTTCTGAAGACTATGTAACCAGAAGCAATGTTAGACAGGACACAGAGGGGCAGAGAGAAAGTACTGTGTGGGCTAAAGATGGAGAGGTGACGGAGAGCACAGGAGACTGCACCACCGTCTGGAGCAGTTTGGAACTGGACAGGCCAGGTTCCAGGCAGTACTGCTTGGCCCAGGAGGTGCCCTGTACCCCAGAGGCCCTGCGTCTCCATCGCAACACGCTGACCATGGAGCTGCTCTGGCTCCAACAGGCCATTGACAGCAGGAAAAAGGTACAACAGAGATGCAGTGTTTCCCTACATTTATTTAGCAGTGGCAGTCTCCTGCTGTCAGAAAATTGTCTCTGCTGCAAGACTAAATTTATTTAGTTACCTCAAAATTAAGTCAATACAGTAGTTTCAAGAAGTGTCAGTTCTCATCGAAACATATCTACATTGTAAGTATCCATACCTGAATAATAACCATAATATACTGTCTATGCAGTAACAGTACAATATCACGTCTGGAAGGCTGTAAATCAGCCAGCATACACTTAGAAACACAGAGACGGAAGCCACGTGCGTGATGCTGTTTCTTAACATGTTCAGCTGCCTGCACCCTTTGCCCTCAGACTGTGCACCAATTGAATCCCTTTATTTATCTTTAACAAAACGAATGTCCTTGTGAATCCTGCATCACTGCATACATGAGTCACCCTGCAGCTTTAGAGGCTGTAAAGGCACCAAGATGTTGAGTAATGTGCACAAAGAACATTCATACTGAAACATGTACGTTAATGTAATCTTTTCTATATGTGTATAATCCAAAACTTGTGTAGATTTGTTGTCATGAACAGGGAGTTAGCTCACCCAACCATTCAGGTTACAAGATATAACTTTTAATTATTGTTTTCTTCATTCTTCTCCTCTACAGTACTTGTCACTGAAGGACAGGCTGAGCTTACCCTGACGGCAGAAGTAATCTGAACTGGACTTGATAATGTGAGACTGAAGGCTTGACTGCGGTCAACTGAACAGACTCAAATGGCATCTGTTTAAGCTGTTTTATACATACTCAAATACAAAGTAAATTAACTGCTTTCAGTGGTATTCATCCAGTGATTTGCAAAAGCTATACATTGTGAATGTTATTTTCTAATGTGAAAAAATGAATAAATTATATTTTTCTAAAAAGTCTTATTTCTCCTGCTGTTGTTACCACTGCTGTTGCTGATATTGCCTTCACAGCATAAATTGTGAGAGATTGAGGTAGTTGCTTTTGTGTAGGAGGAAGGTTCATTCAGTGGAATTCTAAGCAAGTTTGTGTTTTGACTCAGAAATTCAAATTTCCCCATGAGATCACAATGAATGAATTCTCACTCAACACATCAGAGATTTTACCTACAAATGCTTACTTGATTCTCTCCTATTAAGCTTGTGTTGTTAACTAACTTAAAAACTAACAAATTCCCTGACTTTCTCCGTTGCTTATCATAGCCCTTGAACTGATTTCTATGGAAAGGACTCTGGATGTTTTTTTCTGGGGAAATCCATTACATTATATGTGCTCCTGAGTGCCTCGTCTCTCTTATGCTCCCCTACACACCAACAGTGTGCCACACTGGCTAGCATGAGAAATACACTAATATTGTAGCTAAAGCTGGCTGATGTTAGCTAACATTAGCCTTGAGTGGATGATGTCAGCCAAATCATCCAGACTCCCAGTGCTGGTTTGGCTGGTAAATTGGCTACTACTATCACTATTACTTCATTAGCTAATGCTGCAAAGCAACCAACAGCAGATCTATGTAGTGTAGCTAAGTTACAGCTAGCTGGCTATCCTTAGTTTGCTAGCTAGCTAATGTTATCACTAGCAACAACTATCTGAGTGGAAATGTTAGCTAGCTGGTGAAATAACTTCACCAGCTAACATAATTCATGTTACTCATTTTTCTTATTGGGGACAAACTATTGATTTTAGCGAACAATAAGGTAATGATACAAAGCAAAGGTTTATAACTAATGAGCAATGCAAGGCAGCACACTAGCTAACTGTTAGCCAGCTAGCTACTCTTTAACTTTGTGTCATGGATTTGTCCATGGTTGCTTAATGTTAGCTGATAAAGTAAGCTTGTTAGTAACATGGAGCCACTGGTCCAAACAGGATATAAGAATTACAGATGGTATTATTCTAAATATGATAGTAATGTATTTTCCAGCTCTCAGTGTTCATTTCAATAGTCAGTTTCGTGTATGTCACTGTTTTGGCCAAGACCAAAGAGGATGGTCACTCATGGCTAAGGAGCACTAGCAACAGGATGCTGACTGCAGTTTACTGAACAGCCACTGGTGTCATTAACAACAAGGACTTTCAGAAAGTTCCACATAGTACCATTAATATTGTGTTTTTGTTTATACTAATTGTTCTATTTTAAATGCTATATTTTAAAAACACAATTTTTAAGAATGTTTTAGTAGTGGTTCTGTCACTAATTGGCTCTTGCACTTGCTTGGTAATGCTAATATGCATTGTGTGTGTGTGTGTGTGTGTGTGTGTGTGTGTGTGTGTGTGTGTGTGTGTGTGTGTGTGTGTGTGTGTGTGTGTGTGTGTGTTTTGACAAAATACAAGTGAGTGCAGATGTTATCTTATTGATTCAGCTTACAACGCAGTGATCCACCCATTCTCTCGTCCTCTGTCTGTCTCTTTTGTTGTGGTTGCTGCTGATGGTTTGGCCCACAAAGCCAGTCATTGCTGTCATGCTGCCATAGCAACCAGGAAATACTCAACACCGTCAGTGGAGTAGTGTGTGTGTGTGTGTGTGTGTGTGTGTGTGTGTGTGTGTGTTTTCAGGGGACAGAGAGAGCAGGACGTGGTGAGTGGGAGTCCAGATAGACAGACTACAACAACAGAAGGGACTAATTTTCACCTTTGCCTTCAATTCCACGATTTCCTTGCTTCATCCTCCACCAAGCTTGTGAGTGACTGAGCAGTTTCTGTGCGGATCAAGGACCTCGTCCTGTGTGTTTTTATGAACGTGTGATTGTTGAGCAAGTGTGATCCAAAGACTGAGAATATGTTTGCTGTATGGTCAGAAAATGCAACTTAAGGTTTAGCATGAATGGAGATCATCAGTCTTTGTAAATGTGTGTCTGCAGACTGTGACAGTCTGGGCTGGAGATGGCTGCGAGCGCTGCAGCCACCAACCTCCTGCCCCCTGTGAAGAGTGTGGTGGTGTATAAGAATGGAGACCCCTTCTACAGTGGACGGAGATTTGTGGTCAACCAGCGACAGGTGGCTACCATGGAGGCCTTTTTGACTGAAGTGACCCAGACTATTGGTGCTCCACTTGCCATCAGGACCCTGTACACCCCCAGGCAGGGCCACAGGGTCACAGACCTCGAGGACCTGCAGACAGGAGCCCAGTATGTTGCTGCAGGCTTTGAAAGGTTCAAGAAGCTGGAGTGAGTACAAAAACCATATGTATGGATGGATATTATGGATCATTTTAATGCATGGTTGCTCTAATAGGACTCTTCCTACCTTTAAAGTGACAGAAAATGATTTTAGAATTAATCTGAACATACTTTTTGGTGTTTGGAAAAGCTGTTGGAAGGTTTTTCTTTGTCCTGTTTTGTTGTTTTCATGTACAGTTACCTGAACACAGGAATGAAAAAGCATCCTGCCCCCCGTGAAGAAACCCAGGTAGGCTTTTATTTTGTCATGTGGACAGCTTGCTTATGAGGCCAGCAGCACTCTCCATCACTCATTAATCCCAGTTATACCAAGAGGAATGCACCACCAGGCTGCTTTGTAGTTGAAGTTGATTCAGTTGAACTCCTGCCACATCAAACAGGAAAATGACTGGGAGTCTCCATTACCGAGCTCATATTTGCCTATAATTATTACGACACATTCTTATGTTAGCATTAGCTTGATTGGATGCACTTTGTGTGTGTGTGTGTGTGTGCATGGGTCACCCTTTGCACTTACCCTCCATTGATGTCAGTGGTTGTCATGTAAATTACGGGAAACAATGGGCTAATGATTGTGCTGTCTGTACAGGAGTCGCTGAGGTTTTGCAAGTGCCCTTTTAAGGGTCTCATGTGACATAAGCTCCAGTAATTACAGCTGGATATTGTCAGAGTGCAGAAATTCTGAGAGGTTCTGATCGTTTTCGCTGAGAAAACTCTCTGAATGAATATGGACCCAACTTTGTTCTCTTTGGCTGCTTGAATTGGAACCTTCTCTGTTCATTGAAAGGCAGGCAGGGTAAGGTAATAATGATGGTGCTAATATGCAGGCAGAAGCTCTCTTAACGTTGCACACAAAATTGATTTCACACACAAGTACGCACACAGAACCACTCATGCTGACAAGTGCTCGCTTTGTATCCTGACCAGCTGGCAGGGTCGACCGCTCGGTCTTAAGCCATCAGTGTTACTTTTCTGAAAAACATAAAAAGGAGCGGAGAGTAATTGTGTGTGCCTTGGGTGTCTGCCATTTGGAAAGCTGAGTCTTTGGTGTTAAAGTCTCACATGCCTGTGTTGTGGTTGCTGTGGAGCAGTGCAGGAAGTGTGTCCGTACGTGAGTTGTGTTAGATCCTGCTGGTGAAACAAAGAGTTACGCTACCACACAGTGTTATTAGGGCTATGTGCATGTCTGGGCAGGCCTAATACCCATATTCACCACCCCAAGCCTCCTGTAAATGCATTACATGTCTGCCACTTGGAAGTAAAAACAATAAAAGAAGATTATCAATGTCTGGTTTGTCCCAAATTGATTGATTTAGTCCACATTTGTTCCAGCTCTCATTGATATGGGACGACATAGGGAACAGCTTTGAGAGGAGTCCACAGATCAGACACGGTGTGCGAATCTGCCACCGGAGAAGTCTTGGAGTGACGTTAGTTTCCATGGCTGCAGCACTTGAGTTGGCATGAGCAGAATAGTTAGTCAGTCATTACACTTTTGGACTAACTCATTTTGCTTGATGGACGTGCAGCGTTATTGATGTACAGGACACGGATGACGTAAAACCGATGAGAGAGTGTTCAATATTGCTGAGAAAATGACGACATTATGATGTTCTGCAGTGCCGTGAATCTGATTTTCTGAATGTCTTCTGCAGGCCAAAGTATCCCAGAGGCCAAATGTCTCGGCCAAATGGAGAAAGTTCATACCTGTACCCTGCATTTTACAGTGAGTTGAACAAACTGCCTGTAAACACACACAAATATCTTTCATACATTTAGATACATTTTTGAAAAATGCATCTGTCCAGTGAAACAAAAAGACTGTAACATCTTGATTTGTCTAATGCAGACTGCTGAAGTCTCATAGCTTTGGCTGAACTTTAAAATGCATTTTTCCACTGATCAAGAACTGTGGCTATGCCAAGTCGTACTTGTTGTTATACAATGGTGTTGTATCAATGAACCATGTGATGTGGTCAATCAAACTTCAGTCAGTAGAAAAGAGAAAACATCTTTTCTATCGTATGTGAGATTAGCTGTGGACAGATAAACACTGACGCCTTGCAGAGTTTAAAAGCATTTTAAAAATGTGAACCTATCCTCTTTGTTCAGTGTTTTCCGTAATGGGGATCTCCTGTGTCCACCATTCCGATTCATCATTCCTCGGAGCATGCGGCAGGACCTGGAGCAGATCCTGAGCCTGGTCACAGAGAAGGTCAGCTTACGAACCGGAGCTGTGCGCAGGTCAGTCACACCGACAGACAGTCACATACACAATACGAACAGGGAAATTCATTAAATACAGCATGATATAACCCCAGTGCTTCATCAGGTTGTGCTCTCTGGAAGGAGTGACCATGTCCTCAGCTGTGGAGCTGGAGACTGGCCACTACTACGTTGCTGTGGGAACCGAGAGGTTCAAGAAACTTCCATATGTGGAGCTGTTGCTTTCAAAAGCCACAGAGAGGTATTGTTATGCAAGGTCGTCTGTGAGCGGGTGTAAAGATGCATCTGTGCTGTGGCTGCTCTGCTCTCTGAAGTAACAATAATGAGTGTCAGACATCAGAGAAGATGGACAAAATGTTTCTGTGCACTTTTATCACTTAGTTTTCTTTTATTCTGTAGACATTACCCAGGAAAGAGAAAGCTGATGAGGAGAAATGAGGTACCTTCAGTTAATAATGTAATGTACTTCTGTCATGTCTGAGCATTGCTCGCCCTGTAGCCTACAGTCCATTTGCAACATGTCAGGTCTGAGCGAGTCTTGTATGTGTCCTGTGTTGCTCTTAGACCAGGAAAGCAGGAAGTGGCCCAGAAGACCAGTACAGTGACTCAGCTCTCCTCGACTCCCCTGACGTAAATAAAAAGACACAATGGCTTCTATTCACACTACAACAGCTGTATTGGGACTCATACTCTGTTTGATGTACACCAGTGAGACAAACTGTGCAGAATGTGTTTTTGTGTCCATATGTAACACACTGTAAATTATATTTGTTCAGTAGTATCCTGTGAATTTCAGTCGGACGGTCGGAGGGTTAAGTCGACAGGAGATGAAGCTGCTGCTCCAGCAGCCACACACCCGAGGAGCAGGAGAGAGGGAGCCGAGGAGACCTCCGCTTTCTTCGCCAGGCCGGTCAAGATCCGCAACAACAGACGACAGCCAAGACCGCCGCTCAGCAATGGATCTGGTTAGGGCCCCAAACTTCATATATATTTAATTTCAAACCTAAGTGTAGTTAATTTTGTGTCAGGCATCATAGCAGCAGCAGCTTTTTGACTCCTGTTTTATCACAGTCCAGCCCAGCGTGTTTAAAAGAGCAGCACGGAAGAGGAGAGAGGAGGTGCGAGGGGCCGAGGAGGTGCACGAGGATGAAAACACAGCTACAGAGCTTCCTGTTGACCAGGTTAGCTTTGCAGTCCTCTCAGTGGCCTTATTACTACGCTATGAATGAATGCTGAAATATCACTGCAGGATTAATGTGTACAGCAGAGGTACTGTCAATCTGAATCTCTCATTTTCTTTGTAAAGAGAGTGGCAGAAATAGTGGAGGATGAGGAACTGAACAACCAAAATGATCCAATGCACAACACACAGCAGGTGGGCATGAGTCAATATGGTTTTAATGTTTCATGTGAATCTGCTTCTTATCTTACATTCATTTACTTTCATGTTCAGTGTGAGGCTTTTTTTTACCACCACAGACAGACACTGAGGGCATTTTGTTTTAATGCATTATAGTATGTATGCATTATGGTGTCCTTGTTGTGAGTTTTTGTCTAAAAAATGGAGAAGGAAAACCGTTGAGCAGCTCATCTCTTAAAAACAGATCCAAATCAGTCCTGATTGTCATACCATACGTTTCCGTGTCTAACACACATAAACATCCAGCGGATTTTCCACATTTGTGTATTTCTGCCACAAACACACATACGATACTGAATTGTGCATGTTTTTCTCAAGAGACACACACAGGCTGTAAGGAGCGAGCAGCACAATGAGACAGAAAACCTACACAAGCATAATGGAAAGCAGGTACTGTACATGTGAGTGGATGGTCACATTTATATAATCATAACGTGTGTTTACTTTTTGTGTGTTAGTGGGTTCAGAGTCTTATATTTTCATCCTGTAAAAGGCCTCTCCATCTGAGCGAAGTGGTGCGAAAGAGATGGGAAATTCTGAAAAGACCGAGGAGCCTGCTGCTGAAATACTGGTATAGTACACATATCTGCACCCACCCACGCACAACTGCTTAGAACATTTTGTAACAGCTTACACTCAGTATTACAGAAAATGTAGTCAGCAATCAATGCGTCTGTTTTCAAAAGGAGCCCGAGCTGAATCAGACCTCTTCAAAGTCACGGCCTTCGTCATCCACCTCTCAGGGAAAGAAGAGGGAAGAAAAGGCAAGTTTACCCACTTCACACTCTTACAGGCATCACCGTGACCCAATGAAAATGTGTGCTTGATTGCCTTTTCTTTTACACTGTTTTATTAATTAGCTTTAACCGGAGAGTCCACAGGACGCCCTGTCTGTTCAGGAGGATTTTGCATCATCGGAACAGTTTCACTACAGTCCAGTGATTGCTCCTTATGGCGAAATGAATGTTTGATTAAACTGGCAGTGCTTAAGCTGTGGCAATGAGCCAAGTGACAACATTCATTTAAAAGTCAAACATATGAACAGCCTCAAACAAACACTACAGGAGATGGACACACGATCGATTTTTGAGCACTAGAAGCTTCCCTGGTGTTCAACTCTGATGCAGACATTGTGTAATGATGTTAAATGATGCAATTTATACCAAATGCGATATGTACATAAGAAACAATATTTTGGGACATTATACGCCGGAATGTATTTTGATTTGCAGAAATCAGTGATGGAGATCATAACGTGAAGACTCGTGTTTTGCCAACAATTTATTAATAGAATATCAGACACATCAAAAGCTGAATAGATGCAAAAGTAACAGTCATCTGTACAGTGTTGTCTGTCAATTAAATACTGTGACAATAAAAATATATACATACTACGGTGTACATTAGTGTTATTTCTGAAATAACAAGGTCCCACACTGTTAACAACTCAGTCTGTGTGACTCTTCCTTCACAAAGAACTTAGCAGAAAGTAGCATTGGTTTGTCTACCTCGGTAATACATCTTGTATACATGGCAGCAGCGGAAGAAGGAGGAGGAGAAAACAAGTATAAAAAACAGCTTTATGCTTGAGCTAAAAAGCAGTTAGTCCTCTCCTGTGTCCCCATCCCCAAACACACACCACAGCGGACAGAAGGCAGCCGCAGTAAAATGCCCCCGTTAAACCAGGAGGTTAGATCTAATTGGTCCATTTCAAACCCCGGCCTGATTTGCATGTGGTCTCTATTGCGTTTATGCAGATGCCAGTCACATGGCGGGGCCGCAGAGAGCTTACAAGTAAAAGTTAACAACCACCAACTTCTATGCTAGCACCATAAATCTAGTCCAGCCTTGAGGTGAACCCCGCATGAACCCAGTTCCCCTTCAACTTGGTGTAAGAGTTTCTGAACAGGTCTTTTGAAGCTCTGGCATGAGTTCATTTAGGCACAGTTCTCCCACCAGAATTGGCGCTGTAAGGAGTTACTGTCTGAATCTGAATTGTGCCTCCAGTCCCGCTCCGGCTCTGCTTTGGCCTTCTTTCATTCCCTGCTGAGGAATCACTTGAAGGTGTAGGAGAATCTGCTTTAATCCTGATCTCTGTTAGCGCGCGGCCTGCGTCATATTCTGCTTCCCAGTGTCTTTGTCATCAATGGAGCTTATAACACACAGAGTGATGCCAGCCATGGTGAGGAACATTCCCGCGACAGCCTCTGCAGAGAGAGAGGCGTGTGGGGGAGGATACGAAAGACAAAAAAAGCACATCTTAAAAAAGAGAGAACACAACCAGTGCAGTATTTTTCAAGGAGAGGAGAAAAGCACAGGCGGGAATTTACAGTTCAATAATAAACTGGCGTAATTGGTATGCCAGGAAAGTAATGTCTTGCTTATGCAACAGTACTGAATTGGTCCCTGAAATCTCTGAATGCGTTCCAGTGGCTGAACGTTTGTAGGAGGCATGCGAGGATATGAAAATTTCATGTCACGATTATACTGCCCAAAATAATTGCGATTTGTGAAATTATCCCTGTAATCATACAAAACATGAAAACATACAGGAATCACTTTACCTTACATTTTGTTAAGAAACCAATATTTAGGACATACACCATTTTTTAGGTGAACATCTTTTTTAATGAGAACAGACAAGCTGAATGGTGGTCACAGTGATGGGAGGACAAATTGGAGGTGTTGGTCATCGGGGCAGACACCTTCCTCCGGCAGGTTCTGCAGGTGAGCACCTCATCTACCTCCACAGTATTTCCACACATATTATTTCACTGTTTTTGTGGGGAATACGATGGGCAAGCCGAGCCTATTTTGGAACACGTGGAAAGATGTGGGCTCCCCCTTGTGGCACTTCAAAATAAACCGGGAAATCTATATAGGACAACTGCTTCAGGTCACTCACATGAGGATATTGACAATTATCCTGATTCATGATTATTCCATAATAGAAACTCAGCTTGTAATGTTTTTTAATTACGATCCGCGATAAAATCCCACATCTGGCTTGTAGCATCTCAGCATCCCTGATCTGTCCTTGTGGGTATCAATATTTTGTGCTGTGTGGGTGTCCTAGGCTATAAGCAGCATTGCAATCAGTCACTTACGTTTGCCTCCGAATTCCTCGCCCAGTAACTTGCCGGTGAGCAGAGTGCAAATGAGGGTGAGAGAGTTGGCAACAGGAACAGCAAGCGATAACTCTGGAAGAGAGATGGAAAGAAAACTGGATTTAATTTCATGCTACCACATTAGATGATGCAAACCTCTGTACAAAACGGATATTTACCTAAAGAGTATGTTGTGTTCTTAATGAAGACTAGTGATTCGTTCATATAAAATCCAGGTCACGCATACTAGTGAATGCATAAAAATGCATACTAAAAGAAAACAGTAGACAAACTCTTACATTTTTCTTTCATTAAAGTACATTGAATGATATCTGTTGCACTGGAATATTTGACCTCTCTTGACATTAATCTTCTTAATAGTGTTTTACTTTTGCTTGACTTTTGAGATTTTGAAATGCCATCGTGGGTGTTAATCATAAAATGAATGACGGCTGAATTCCATTTAGCTGCTTCAGTTTCTGAGTCCTGGCTCATTGGGACACCCGAATACAGCAGAGCCATCATTCATGTTATTAGTAAAACCTCTGCATTTCTACTATGACAAGCCATCTGTGCTTTTCTTTTATAGCCTCCTGTAACAGCTGAACCTACTCTCCCCTTCTAGAAGCCTCCATCAGACAGTGATGATGCTGATTTTGAAGCGTACGCCTCACCTGTGGTGGACAGTGTGTAGTAGTAGACCAAGGAGCCGCTCTGGTTCAGGAGAAATGGGACCAGGTACTGGCCAGCAACACAAGGAAGAAGGTGCCATTAAAACAAGGAAAATAATAATGTCAAGCACACACCCTGGTAAACAAAAACGGATCTGTGGATTTACCTTGAGGTTCAGGAAAAGAAACTTGACCTCAGCCAGGAGCTGTGAGACTCTGCTGGTCCTGGTCACGTTTTCTATCCCCTCTGTGCCCCTCTTCAGGAGAGGGTTGGTGCAGCCCCACAGTACCGACACCAGCAGGAGACCCAGCAGCTCCACTGCAACACAGGACAGTCACCAACAATCACCCTCTCACGTCAGATATTACTCTGGGACATTTTACTAGTATTGTTTCATGACTTGTCTGTTTAATAATGAACAAGCTACCCGGTATAAACAGGGCAGATAGTAGAATAGTGCAGCTAGCCACGGAGCAGTGGTTATTGTATTTAGCTAGCATACTTCCTTAGCATTAGCTCTAAGCTGTTGGCTTTGTTTGTGGTAGTTATGCGTTATTTATACTAACGAGGGACAGATACTCGGAAATATGTATTCGATATCAAAATACAAAAGCAATCTTGAAAATATTGGCGAATATAATGATTTGAGAGAATAAATTAGCTCGTTAGCCACTCACCTACGGTCACCATCGTGATGTAAACAGTCACGGTGAAGTCGTATTCAAGAATGTTCTTCGGCTCAGTTTTTAGTCAACATAATTTAAATGAACAGATTGATAAAGAGTTTCAGACCTATGTATTCGACACATTCATCAAGGGATTTAAAATAAAATAAACTTAAATCCAAGAATGGAACAATTGTACGGCGACAGCCTAATTTGTAACCTGGAACATTTTGCAACATTTCTTGTCATCTTGAATACAGCTTTGGGATTGCTTCAATATTGTTGTACCAAAAGGTACCAGTTGGGGGCGGCATAATTTATGCAACAATAAGTCAACAGCGTCATATTTAGGATTATGCAACATTCAGCTCACTTTCTTTGTTTTCTGCATTTTTTTCCCTCTCTGCAAGTCTTTGAGGAGGTTCCATATGCTTTTAACATTTGTTCCAATTTCAAATCACTGTGTCCTCTATATGAAAATGACAGGATAGCCTCAGTTAAAAATATTACATTTTATTTTCCATCTCATGTCATTTAAAGAACAACAAACAATACAAATACAGGGAGCAATGAAAATAAAGTGCAAAATCCTTTGGTATCAAACTAAAAAGGATTCACATCAGCGTGTTAGGCTAACACCCAGATGTCTCACAAGTATCTCTGTGGACTCTTCATTATACAGGGTTAAAAAAAAAATACACTGACATTGTACATATTTTTTTCAACAAATGCTAATTACATAATCTGTGATCATAAGACAAAGACAGCATAATCCAAAGTCGACCAGGTCAAGTTAAATCTTCACAATTAACATATTTCCCTCAAACACAGCTTCTTTTATACTGTCTTTGTCTTCTCTGAAGTTTATACTAATTCTACATTTACTCTTGAACCTCTGTGATCCTCATTAATACAGAAATGTACACACTTAAGAGCAATGTTGTCCAGCCATTACAGTCTTCAGTACATATTTTCTTCATTGTATTAGTAGTGATAGGAAAAGTACAAACAGTGAGAAACATATGGCATCTATACTCTGAACACTGACTGCAGCCAAGAAGCAATTCTTCACCAGCAAGTCTCAGTTTTCTGTCATGCAGCATCCTTCATACAATCCATTGTGTCTGTTTTATGGTAGAATTTTGTTCATGATGTATATTTTTGCACACCAAAAGGACATCTTATTATCCATGTAGTTGCCAGCATTGGCTCGGCTAGTGTAGATAAGGGCAGTGACAACACCGCTGTCACGGATTGAGTTTCCACGGGATTCAGTCAGCACACAGTCTGCAGTCACAGATGAAGACAACACATCAGTCAATGCCCGTTGTGAGACTAGACCACACAGTCTTGTTGCTATGTGTTTTCTAACGATGGAGTGTCGTGTATGGTGACTGCAGTGGATCCACTGGTGGTGCTGAACTGCTCTATGTGGTTTTCCTCCACGCTGTTCAGCTCCACCCTTGGCAGGCGGACGCCGTTGTCCGCAGCTGGGTTTGAATTGGGGACGCTGCCTGACACAGAGGTAACTCCCATGGTGCTCAGCGGCATGCTGCTCTGAACTGTCGATTGTGACATCTTCTGACGAGGTTTGGAGCCACCGCTGGCTCCCAGGACTCTGGATACATGCGTCCGCCTGGCAACAAGTAAACCATGACGTTAAACAGAACAGTCACTCACATACTGCGTTAGAAGCTATTATTTAGCAAAATGGCATGTGACGATCAGTTGCTGTTTCTCCATAAGGTGTGTTCAACAATTACATAGAAATATGGCAAATAATCACTCAAGTTGCTAGTATGACTTCAAAAAGGTGGGGAAAAAGAAAAAGTAGACAAATATGAAAGAAAATTCTGAGTATTTTTATGTCAAAACTGTGAATAAATAATAAAATATACTCTACCACAAAATCTCACCCTTTTAACCTAATATAATATTCAATATGTCTGTTGGTTCTGAGCAATTTGTGACCCCTCAGATTTATGGTACAACCCCTGTGGGGGTCCCGACCCTCAGGTTGGCGGTGGCGAAAGTAGCTTCACTCAAAACCTATAATCAATATAGTAATTTATACTTCTACTTCAGAGGGAAATATGTAAACATTGTGTCATACCGGTTTGTTTGACCTCTAAAATGATTCACATATCAATCTAAAAAGGGAATGTCCAACACGCCCTCATACAGAGCCGACACATGATCTGACATGTTGCTGTGAGTAGGCATCTCTCTAAAGACCCACAAGCTATAAAGATTGTGAACTGTATCTTAATATGCATGATTGTTTTTATTAACATAATTTCACAGTTGGAGCCTGATCAAAAGGTTAAAAGCAGCAGCAGGTTCCCGTCCCTCCTTGAAGTGCATAAAAATAGTATGATTGTTTGTTTCATGGCTTGTGACATCCACTTTTGAAATTGTCCTGACAAACCGGAGTTCAAACAGGAATGTGGCCCCACCTGTTGTACGTCTTCAGGATGATCAACAATATGGCAAGGATGATTATAATACCTATGACGATGACAGCGATCATCGCCCCGGAACCTGAGACACACAGAGAAAGAGGAGGGATGAGCTGTTAACATGTTGAAAGGTCGGTTTCAGTCATGTGTGCATGTGCATGTTGCATTTTACACATCTTACACATCCCCTCTGCTCTATACCATGCAACTTATTCTGTGTATCCTGCAGAAGTAGTGTGTAGTAGCTTAGCAACAGCAACTCTCCAAACAGAGCCTGGCAAATATTTCTATTAAACACATGCGTGCCACTCCCCTCAAACCAGCTTAGATTAGACTGCATGACGCAATAGGTTGTTATTTATGAGGCTCGGGTTTATTGTCTAATATATTTTCCAGTCTCTGCCATAGGGGACACTCTAAGATCTGATGGTGTCCCCAGAAAGACCTCACTCACAAGGGTGGGTTTTATTGTTGAAGAGGACAGGGAGGACAAAAACAAACATGAACGCAATGCAGATGTACATGTACATACTTTGGATGAGTATTTGTTCTTTGGACTTTGTTGTGTTTGAAGGTATTGTAGTGCTGGTCACAGGTGAGACGGTTGAGGCTTGCATCTTCAGCAATAACCTGCACAGACAAAAAACCAAAATATGCTTTAGTCAGGCGAATACACTCTGAAACCATGATTCAATGAGACCTGCATTCGTGTGAGGGAAATATCTTAAAGCACAAAAGAGTTTCTGTGACAGTCATACTACAGGTTAAGCAACCAGGCAAGAAAGGGATGAAGAAATAATCTGGGATTTGAAGACTAAAACAACTCTTATTAACAGTGGATTGGTGAGAGGGAGTGGCACCACAGACTGTATAAATGGACGTAGCCTTCATGACATCACCCAGAGGCGTCTGAAGAGCCATTGTGAAGCTCAGTGCCACTGGCTCCGGCTGTTGCCATCTTGGCAGTGCCAGTACCAATCTCCAAAAAGGTGGAGGGTGGGTTTAGCTGAGTCAGGCAGAATGAAGCCTGGCTGCTGAAACCTAGCAGTTAGCTGTCAATCAAAGCAGCCATATCCATAATTATGTATAATTTTAAACCTTAATATAATTTAAATGAGCGAGTTATATAAAAATTCAACGGTGAAAATAACGACAAAGTACGAGGCTGTAAACATGCTTATTACTGCTTTAAAGTTGGACATTTTAATGTGGGGGTCTATGGGGTGTATTAATCCTCTTTTGGAGGCAGCCTCACGTGGCCATTCGAGGACCTGCAGTTCTTGGCATCATTTTTCAGAAGCGGACGTTGCTGCTTGAAGTGGCACCAATGAATTAATGATTTATAGAGACCACAGGAATGAGGATGCTCACCTCATTAAGTACAAAGCTTTAATTAGTGATCACTTTACTATCACAGGACAGCCATTCTGGCAAGGTTACAGCTATCATTAGGAGTTTTTTTCACAAGTCTAAGCAGAGCATGTGCTAACGCCTACATCACTCATTGCCATACGACACCAACCTCTCCGCATACGACTGACCTAAAACTGATTGGAAAGATGGGTCTGAATAACTTTCTCTTTGCTTTCAGATCACACAGCATGTTATTCATCATTGCCATGTTGGCGAAAGCTTTACAAAAACATTTGTTGTTTTAGATTCGAGGCAGAAAAAACCAGTAAACAATGTTCAGACATCTAAGTATGTTACAATGCTGCAGCGCTGCACCACAGCCCTTATTTTGGGGCTTTGAACATGAATTCACTACTCGGTTCTTGTACACACCCTATAAAATCATCATCTTATGTTTGAAGGCTTGTCAGAATTAGCTCCATGAATGATTGGCCATGTTTCAAGTGTCCAATAGGATTTAAATAATAATTATTTAGGTTTTTGAAGGGGAGAAATGATTTTCTGGTGTAGGTTAAAAAGTATGTCTGGTGATATTTCTCACTGTCAACAAATCCTATGAAAAGACCCAAACTGTGTGTGTGCGGCCGAAATCAATATGACATTCCTCAGTGCCACAGATCTCCAACATAATCCAAAAACAACTGGAAACACATCAGTGAGCCACATGTTAACCACACACCATTCTGCCATTGTAAATGTTCAGATCATCAAATGTGTATAAATCTGCTATTGAAAATAGTCCCCAGTAAAAGCATTATTTACTCCTGTTTAAGTCATATTTGCTAAAATATATTATCTAAAGGTTTACATCTTCAGTATGAACAGATGAATCAGACTAACATACTGTAGGTTTTGGTGTTTTAATGTGTAACTCCGATGACTCGTCAAAAACATATTTCCTGTGCTTCAGCCTCCTAAGAGAAAAACCCCAGGTGCTATTAAATGCACTGTGACAATGATCCCTGTAATAGAACTTCATCATGACGAACACTTACGAATATAACAATGCATTGATGTGATTTGTGTTCTCTCAGTTGTAGCTCGTTTCATCGTGCAGCATCAACAATGCCTGTTCTCAGGTGTTCTGCTGCTTCAGGCAGACTATCAGGGCAGCTGCATTATGTTTTTATCTTGATCTGGTCTGTGTTGGCATTGTCATGTATCATGCGGAGATCCTCTGTCATTTAGGAGGATCCCTGATACCGTTCAGGAAACAATTCGCACACAGCTGTAGGTCAGGGCTGTCCCTGTAACTGATACTTCCCCCGAGCCGGGATGATACGCCTTGGCACGCTCTGAGATAGAGGCGCATGCAAACTTCACATGAAATAATTCATCTGCAGTCACTTTGTTTTTAAGTTCAACAAAAAACGAATAAACTGGGATTACATGTAGGTTTACTGCACTATTTTCTGCTGATCCTTTGTTTTAGAAAGGTCACTTAAGTTTCCACCAGAGCTGTACAAACGTCATCATGGGAGTTCCTCATCCTCTTGTCACATAGCGCAACGTGAAGTGTAGATAATGAGGCAAGTATGACTCAGAGATCTGGTCATTAATTCAAAAAGCTTCATTCTCGTGAGCAGGTTTAATAATCCCACCTGATTTGAATGTTGGATTCTACCCAAAAACATCTCTCTTTAAGTTTTTGCAGGTAGTTCTTTAAATATGTGCCCGCTATCTTTTTGTGCCTATTCACTTTTTTCCCATTGAACAGCTTCAGTGACTAACCTTAAAGTCATGCTGTCAGGAAACTGGCACCATTACAATCATGAAACTTTTCAATGGCAGCACACAGACAGAGAAAGAGGCACAAAGACACAAGTTGGAGTGATGTTGCAGCAGGTCTGCAGAGGGTGAAACAGCAGCACAATCAGAACAGGTGCTTCAAGCGAACAACATTTGCATCAGCTATAAAAAGCTGGAAACCCTGGCACAAGGAACAGGCACATTTACACACACACATCACCCATCCCTCTCTTCTCTAGGTTAGACTGACTGCTCCACTGATTACATTCAAATTCCCAAGCCAGCATGCAAAACCTTTACCTCTATAGCGTCGCTGCATGTGAAGATACCGCTGAACATCATTAGGATTAGAATGAAGAGAATTAATGAGAGATTTGTTGAGAGACGCAAGACTGCTGTCACTCTCTAAACCACTAACCACTGACCAAAGGCACACGTTATTAATTAAAAAAAGAAGTGACGGAGATACAGCAGAGCTACTCACAAGGCTGGAAAAAAGATTACATGCTGCTACATCGGGTATGTCAGGTGTACTGGTGCTGCTACAAAGAGCCTGTTATTATAAATGAAAAGGTGGGAGTTCAGTGACTTTCTGAAAAACACCTGGCTGAAAGATACGGTGGCGCACTCTCTTCTCTCCTTCACACACATTTACAGCAGCCTCAGTATCTTCTGCTATGTCACTGTTAAAGAAATAGTTCAACATTTATAAAGCTACAGCCAGCAGTCATTTAGCTTAGCTTAGCATCAAGACCGGAAACAGTTAGCCTGGCTCTGTCCAAAGGGAACAAAACCCGCCTACGAGCACCTCTAAAGTTCACTGATTCACGCATTATATCCTGTTTGTTTGATCCAAACAAAAACCAAAGCATAACAATGCAATTTTGTTGTTTTTATTGAATATTTGTTATTGTTTTTGTTATGTATTTCTATAAGTTGCTCATTTGTGTTAGTAGGCTAGCCAGTCCATGCAAGCTGTTTCCCCTTGTTTCCAGTCTTTATGCTAAGCTAAGCTAACTGACTGCTTGCTCTCTCAGCAAGTGCCTCCCAAGTTAGTCAGTTAGTATGATATCTGGATACTGTGTTTCAGCTGGTAATGTAAAGACAAAGACAGTGGCTTGTGGACATAGCCTAAACCATTAATGGAGCATGGAAGTTGGAAGTTCATATTTCACCTCCAAGTTGTGCATGTCCTGAAGGCATTGTGAAAAGACCATTTACAGCCCATACATGTGACACATACTCTGTGGAATGTAAATTACATTGACTTACAGAGACAAAGAGCACAACCCTTGCCTGCTTAGGGTCAAGATTAGTCGAAAATATTCCACAAACTAGGATTTTAACTCCTTCTTGCTGAGATGAAAAAACAAATCAGAATTTTAATTAAAGGCTGACAATTCTTGATTGATTGACGGATTCTTGAAGCTAGTGCTCGATACTTGTGTGTACTGTATGTCTTTTCCAGCTTCCTGCTCAACAGCAAATATTACACAACCAACTCTCCCAGTGTTGACACACAGCACAGAGATTAGAAATGACATATCTCATTGTTGTTTGCAGAGGTGACAGCCACTGAGAGGTGCCTAACTAATCATATGTTGTATAATGATGGCAACATCACTGCATTGGCAACATGGTAGAGAGTACAGTTTGCAGCTGATGTTGGCAAGGTTATATAACTCAAGTCAATTTAAATTATACGGCCCAAAAATCTAAAATCACAGATTTGCCTTACAGGGCTTTTAGCTGAATTTGCAGTCACAGTCAGCTGTTTACAGTAAATGTACAATAAATACTCATATATAATGACTGAGGATTGACAGGCTAAATGTAGTATTTAAACATAAGATCCAAACACAGTGACGGATGTAGAAATGAAAACGAAAACAACAAAAAACCTGACGAGACATCAGTTGTCAGGGGCCCTGTTTTACTTGTGCAAATTGTGTAAAGTTGTGTTACAGTTGTTGTTGTTGTTTTTTTAAATAATTATAGCAGCTGATTTATATTAAAAATGCCAAACCTTTGGTGATGTATTAAAACATGACAGAGCAGAGCTATCCTATCCCCTAAAGCCAGCTTTTTTTTTTTTTTTTTTTTTTTTTTTTTGATTGGGTCAATGAAGTTAATTTGATCTTAACTTTGAGCCGCTCATCTTCTGTTTGCTCTGCAGCTCAAGAACAGACAAGGGCGTGATTGTGGGACGCAAAATCAACACAGCAGAAAAAACATGATCTGTCTACATCAAACTGCTGCCATTGCAGTAATTATAACTAAGAAAAAATGTTGAACTAAATATTAAATTCATTTGCTGACTAAACCTCTTAATGGCACGTACAGACATATATTAGCATTGCCAACTGCAGCCCTGGCATATGCTCGTGTTTTGTCCTCATGGGTGGGTGTGTCAGTTCCCACGCAACGGGTGTGTCGGCAATATTGGGTAATCCATCAGATCAGAACAGGATAACTTTTGGCTAAGGAAACACCTACGGTTAACACACCTCAAAGTCCAATATGCAACTAACCCTTGTACTCGTCACCACCCTACAGCCAGTTCATGGCTTCATGGCTTCAACCAGACTTCCTGGAACACAAAGAGCTCATGTTTGGCACTGCCTAAGTAGTACATACTACTTCTACACCTAAACGGCACGCATAGCCAGAAGCGTTACGCATGAACATGACCTATTTAATACATGCTTAAAAGATTTTCCTTTTAAGCATTCGTTTTAATACATGAAGTCACAACCAGCACCCAGTTAGCGTAACTTAGCATAATAACTGAAAACCTGGTTAAACAGCATGCCTAGATCCATACAATGGTAACAAAATCGGTCGACCAGCAGTTTGTTTAATCCGTACAAAAATTGAAGAGTGAAGGTTATGTATCAGACTATTTATTGGATGGGTGCAGTAATTTCCTGGTGCTTCAGCTGGATGCAACTGCTCAGTGACCAGAAATTGTCCAGCAAATAAGTCCCACCCCTGTAAAATGACAACCTGTTGTTTTTACACTTCATGCGATATGTTAACACTTTATATGTTTTTTAACGTTTAATCAAAAGATATAATGTGTTAATTAGAGCACATTTGAGGTACTGGTAACCGTATTCTGTTTGCTAGATGTTTTCCCCTCCTTCCAGTCTTAAACTAAGCTAAGCTATGCTAGAGGCCACTGGCTATAGCATCATATTTTCCGTACAGAGTATCAAACTTTTCATATCTCCCCACCAGGAAGTGAATAAGCATGTTTGCTAAAATGTCGAGCTATTCCTTTAACCACACACCATAGGATCACATCAGCTGCTACATAGCGAGGGCACCAATCAATCAATGTAATCAGCTTAGTTAGCCACAAATTGCTATTTTTTTGCTAACCAAAATTAGCATCCCAACTAATATCACAGTTAATATGGATTGCAGATGCACCTTGCTAATGAAGTAAGTTAGCTAGTGCTTGTGTTAGCTGACAACTTCAGTCAGTCAGATCCACCTCTCGTTCCTCCTCTTCTCCACCCTCTTGTCCAAATATGGTCAAAAACCAAGATGGTGACAGCCAAATTACCAAACTTGTGGCTTCAGAACGGTAGTCCACAAACCAATGGGTGACATCAGGGTGGCTACATCCACTTCTTTTTATACAGGCTATGATTTGGACCCAGGATCTTTTCCCTGCGATGTAACTGGCAGGTTTCCAATATAACTAAAGTCCAAGAGATTATTAACGTGTGGACTTGAACAATACTTTTGATGTATTTAGGCAAAGGAATTTGTAACCACAACTAATCAGGTCACTTTGTTCAGCCATCAGCATCTACTTCCTCATCAGTCTTCTCCTTTCTGTGATAGCACTTTGTTTGTTGTTCCACAAATTGCAGCTATTCACTAACACTGCAGATTCAATATCCTTTCCCCCGACACAGAACAGGAACAATTTAGCTTCCTCGTTTATTATATGAGGAAAAGCCAGACGAAGCGGTTGACTGGCTCGACTGTCTGCACATGTTCGTGCACATGTTGAGTATACATAGGCTCCTGCACACACGTTCGTAAACACATTCAAAGCGTGACCTTCATCAAATGATGGCCGGAGTCAATATTTGAGCAGTCAATTTGAAGGGGGTTAATAAGACGCAGGTGGAGCTATTAGTTCAGCCATGGAAGAACAGCGGAGAGGTCATCTGTATCACATCAGATGTAAATTTTCCATGCTAGTTCTTTTCCAAGTGTCACTACTAAAGAGGGACTTCATTATGACTTTTATCAACTTCCATCAGTCACTAGAGGATTTGCAACTGCGCAGACAGGTCTTTGGCTCAGCGCTCAGATGATGAAACTGATCTTAAAAAGCAGCTAATTAAAAAAGATGTGTGCAGTAAAGAGGTAATATATCATGGTTGTATTGTAGCTCATAGTGTGAGAGTGAGCTCTGACAGTAGAAATGTGAAGTCAGTGGGCTTTATCAATAAACTGGACGTATAGTGGTGACAGTACAGGCTGCATTGTCCAGAATAACCAAAAAGTGTACATTTCAGAGGACAACTGTCATCTGTGTACCAAACTGGGTTAGAAAAAGTCTGATTTTTAGGATTTTCATTACAGAGCACACAGTTGCAGTCGGTTTGCACAACAGCTTCTTAGCTTACAATGTACTGTGTGGTTACAAAAAGCATGACAAATGAATATTTATAGACAGGCAAACAAACATTTATTTACTGTGATCAGAAGCTGAGTTTTACTTTAAATCAGTTAAGGGCATCTGTGTGAGTCAACCAATGGCAACTATTACCATTGTGTCATTAGGACATAAGACTGACCTGAAAGGGTTTTGTGATCAGGGATTTTGAATGCACACAAGGCATTTGTAGGTCAACTACTAAATCTCCTTCAATATAGACATCACCAAGAGAGAAAGCTGCTGAAACTGTCAGGGTTTTAATTTTCCAGTGGGGATTTTCTGATTTCCCATGAGTATTATAATCCAATAATAGGACTAATACTTTAAATGGCACATTAAATGACTAACATTGTGTTAGTCAGAATAAAGTCATCTGGTAGAGCTGGGTTCATTTTTGTCACCTCTCTCATTGTACCACATTTAAAATCTTCATTTTCCAATTAGCGATTGATAATAAAGATTTCTTCGAAAGAATCCCGACAGAACTTTCAAGTAACAGGTGCAGACTTTGCTTGCTGGTATGCTCAGTGTGCTGTCTAAGGCTGGAAAATAAAGCATTGTTTCAAACAATGCTTGTTGTTTCAAACAATGCTTATCGGAGTTGAACACGATAAGAAAAGAAAGCACATAGCACTGTGCTTATTGTCTACAGTGCCAGCCAAGAAGATAACTTCCTTTTCCATGTGAAATTCATCAGCTCGGGTGGTGGTGATCAAGTTACAGCCTCATTATAACCACAGTCAAATATTCAGAATTGAAGTGGGTGGATATTATATTGTGGAACATGGGTGGAGGAAATAGCCTGTAGATTGTATTTTGCACCTGAAAAACTTGCATATTCACAACCAAGCATAAATAAAACAAGCACATATCTACAAAAATCAGTGTAGTTAATGAGGTAAAACATTATGAATATTGTGTTTTAGTAAATGATCACGTTCTGTTTTATTTATGTTTTACACAGTGTCCCAACGTCTTTAGAATCAAGGTTTGGCTCTTTTGGGGGTTAAATTTGCATTTTTGTCTTTTAACTTTTGTTTCTCTATGTCAAAATAAATGAACAAATAATTTTTACACCTGCTGTATATCTTGGCCACTAACCCAGTGACAATTGAAAGTGATCCAAACTCTAAATTTAGCCTATTTTTAAGTCAAGCTGGTTAGGTGCAGGTGGTATGCAAACAGAGTCATTAACCTTTACAGGAACGGCTGTAGCCTGATTTAATAAGCAAAGAGAACGGGTACCCGTTCTATCACTAGAACTACACAGACCACTGCCCTGGTCAAATAACTGTAAGTTATTGTTCATGAAAAACAAAGAAACAAATCCAAAATGCCGCTTACGCTATATGAAACCTAACACTGGTGAGCTCTGAATCAGTGCCGCAGCTCTGCACAAACAGCAGTCATATTTTCCTACAACGCAGTGGCAGCTGATGAGATGATAAGTAGAGCTGTTTCATCAAACAGTCACTTATCAATGAGATACACAGCAGGCAGATAGTGCTGGGGGCTGAAAGCGACTCTTCCTAACTCAGACATAGTAAATCTTTGTCGTTCTCTGGTTCAAACAGCATCGGTAGATTTGTAAGTCTGAGGACTCTTTGGAATGTGAGCTATTCCTTTTCACCTGCTGTCCCGCCATGATGTCTGGGAGAACCCCTGTTCTCTCTCACACACATGTACACACACACACACACACACACACACACACACACACACACACACACACACACACACACACACACACACACAGACAAAAGATTGACGTAACTACCTTGAAATTTCTCTAAACCACAAAGGAAAATCTGACAAGAGGACAGAATTAAAAAGCAGCTATCGGTCTTGTGGTCTTACCTAACGGTCTCTTCTTTGATTTCAGCCCAAGCCTTCTCCAGATGGGAGCCTGAGCAGCTCGGAGCCCCCTCCCTCAGCTGACTGAGGGGGGCATAGTCCGCTGGTGGACTGACAGTCACAGCAGGTCTGGGAATGTGAGCTGCTCCCAGAGAGGAATACAAGTCCCAGGTGCTGCTGAAGTGACAGTCCCACAGGTACAAACGGGACGGGACTCGCACAAAGAAAAGACAAAAGAGTTTAAGAACAAGCAGAGATGCCTCTGTGTGTGTGGCCTCTGTGGGAAGCTGAGTGTTTGTGTGAAGAGGAGGATGTCCCACGTTTGCTGCTCCTGAGCTCTTCGCTGAAAGTAATAATCTCAGGCAGCTGGTTTTTCAGGTCCTTCCACCTGGCCCTGAGGCGTGCCACGGCCGATGATCAAATATGGAGGCTCGTCTCCAGACCTGTCTGCTCTGCTCGGCTCTCACCATGACTACTGCCTCTCAAAATCAGACCGGCTGCATCGCACAGGACGGGAACCGCAGAGGGTGGCGGTCTGTGCACTTTGTCAAAGGGGATGAAAATAACTAAAAAATAACATTTCATATGTTAAAATCCAGTGTACATCCCATACATGATGGTGTGTGCACCTGTGCATGCATGAGTGCCCTTTTTTTGTCTCTTCATGCCACGGTCAATAGAAACAAATATCATTACCTGTTATTTATGGAGCATAATAAGACTGCTTGTGTGCACATCTTTTGTGTGAGTGTGTAGACAATGTATGTGGTTTCAAAGCAAAGTTCACAAAGCCATTCATCTTTGCACGCACATGCTTTATGTATGTAGTTGAAAATTAACTGTGCATTGCAATACTTGTCCAAAGGCTGCTGGGTGTGTTTATAGAAAAGATACAGTATGCAGCAGCCTTTCTTTTCTTTCTTTTCTTTTAGAATAGGACAATGAACTCCATTCAAACATTTGAATGACTTGTTGACTAAATAGGAAAAATGTTTCACTAGAAATAGTTTGCCCATCATCTCATCTGTCCCACTATCTCACTGCGGCACACAAGCCCCTGTAACACACCCGTCGTGGTAGCCGCTTCCCAAACAGTGCCAACATGTCTTCAGGATCTTGCCTCACGTTACCCCCGGGGGATAGGTGGTGCCCACGACTATAAAGCAAGTCAGTGTTGTGCCTTTTGTGAGAAAGTGTAACTAAACTTCATCTGGGCAGACTCACATTGTGCCTGCAGACGTGCACAGTGCTGGTGTCCCCATGTCCCCGTGTTCAGCTGTGGTGGCAGACCATTACGTAAGACGGAACATTGTAGCTCAGTTTTCATAGAGAAGAAGGCGTCTTTCAAGTCAGCATCTCGGCATTGTGTCAGTACAGAACAAACAGTGCAAAAGAGGTGAAAAGACAGAAATATTATATTCCATTTGCGCCAACAGATCTGCCTAAATCTTACACAGTGGTCCTTTAAGGGATCACCAGAGTTGTTATAATTCATCCTTTGGGGACCATGAATGTCAATCCATTTAACTATTGTTCAGATATTTCAGTCTGGACCAAAGCTGTGGACCAAGCATGCCATCCCTGCTGTAGCATGGTTAAAAGCTCACTATATTCATAAGCCGAGCTTATTTAAGACTGTCATAATGCCTTAAAACCCACAAACATTAAATTGCCATTGCTATCCTTTGATAATTCGCTAAAAGTGTTGACACTCACCATACTTATCGCTTCATTGCATTATGGGACCTTGATATAAAAGCAGAGGTAAATGTTTGAATCCAGGCTGAATAAACCCATTACACAGTATCTGCTGATTCCACCATGTGTACTTTAAAGGAGCAGCATCACCCAAAACTCATTGTGTATTTTCCTGTGAACTAATGACTAATGCATCACTTAAGATTCCTGCTTGAGCAACTGAGATGTTTGTGCTGCGTAGTTAAGAGTACCTTCAAAGGAATCTGTAGCCACTGGCCCCATTAACACCCACCAGGGTCACGTTAACCTGATCTGTCCCTCTTAGGCGCACATGCATCTTCACATTCAACAGTAAGGGTCATTGTGAAGAGGAATTCCTCACTCCTGGCACTGTGAAGAGAGGGCTTTTTGTGTCATGGACAGGTAGACACAGGGCTGCACAAAGTATGCCTCATCTCACAGCTGTCCTCTCTGAATGTAAGATTCAGACAGCTGTCCACTGTTTTCACCTTTAGACCATTGAGTACGTCAGAAGTGACACAGATAACCTTTAAGACCTCTAATCCTCTGCATACCTGCTTCTTAATGTTAAACATGTAGTTTTTCTGCGTGTTAGGAAGCATATTTCTTTTTCTTTTTCCTGTTAGCAAACCTGTACTTGCAACACATCTCTTTTGTTAAGTCGGGGTCAACAGCGCGACACTGTTTTGGCTTTGTTGTTTTTCCTCCTCTCACGCAATAATGAAGCGCAGTTTGTCAGAAGAAAATGGATGATAGAAATCTATTGTTACAGGATTCAGGAGCAGTCATCTGTCATTTTTTCACAGCCAAAACGAGGAAACTGCATCCGTGAAATTCAATGAGCAGCTGAACTGTAAGTCATGGCTGTGCTGCCACATAGTCACCCTTCCTGTTGTAAATTTCATGTCCAGTGTTGCTCACCGAAAGAATCATTAACTCAACCTTTAGCATCTTTCCTATTGAAACAAGGCTGCAACCAGACAGTATTAACTGTTGCTAGGTCCTTGGGGGAAATATGAGGTGCAAAGTGCAAGTGGCAGTACCAGTGCCCCAATCTGGCATTGTACAGCAGGATTTCAATACCTGTCACTGAGGCGATAAAGGCTTTTCTGTGTATTTATAGCCTTATGTGGAATACAAGTCAATACCAAAACCAAGGGGGGATTCAGGCATTTTGAGTCACTGTCACAAAGTGTGAAAACTTACATATCATACTAACATGCTGGTGCATGGGGGGTATAATGTTTTCCATGTTCAGCATCTTAGTTTAACATGTTAGCATGCTAACATTAGCTAATTAGTGCTTACCAACTAAACACATATCACTAGCATGACTAAAAACCAAGAACGTTGATTAGCAAAACTTGCAGTTTTGATGATATTTCCATCTGCTCATCTGGATAAAAAATACTCTGTCTTCTTTAAAAGATTTTTATGAAATTACCTCTCATAAAATATGAAACTGGACTTGTGCTAATATGAACATAATGTGTAATAAATGAGCCACATTTACAGCCTATTTCTCATACGTGTATTTGCATTCCAACAGTAAAAAAAACCCCCAAAACCTAGAATAAACAACACTAAACGTGGCTTTTAAGAATAAGTCTTTATGTATTTCTCTATGTGAAACAAATGGCTATTATACTACACAAATAGAAGCGGATACTGTAAGAGACAGAGACCATCTCTGAGAAATAAGTACAGAACATGAAAATACACATACTGGTATTATAGAACTGTAAATTATTGCTTGTTTTGCTACTTTGTTTTCTGGATTCCTACAATACAAGACACAATATTCATATTTCAACAGAAACAGTACAACAGTGACAAACGGTATTATTGACCTTTTTAGCAGACGTTCCCCAGAAAGAAAAGAAACATTCAAACAGAGTCCATGTTGAACACAACACAATGACAGTTGGTTTTTGATTGAGCATCTTCAGGACTTACTGTTTCACATTTTTGTACTTTTTTTTTTTTTTTTTCTTTTTTCATTACAACATTGCCAAGAGAAGCCGTAACAAACCGCACACTGGGACTGGCCTCAGCAACAAAAATGAAAACCAAAAAAAACCAAAACAAAACAAAAAAAACACTTGGCATATGTACATGAATATACATTTTCATTTCAACTGTGACCAAAATGCACCCGCTTTTAAACACCATGACCGAAGAGAGTAAAAAAATCTTCACGAGTGTCGTCCTCCTGCTGCTCGCTGCTTCCTCTTTCATCATAATCCACCTCAGTAGTTCCACCAATCTGCTGTGACAGCTTTACTGTAGCGCCAGTAAAACTGCACTCTGCCAACATGGTGCATTTCAAAGAGCTGTTTAACTTTCTCAGAAGATAAGATGAATGTTTCTTGTGGACAAACACGAAAACAAAGACATTGATTTTGTTTCGCAGTGTCATCCTGCCTCATTTAAAACCTATAATTGCACTGCGCTGCCTACATCTTTACGGTAGCACACTCGCGTAGATCCAAAAAGGCCTGAAATTCATCCGAGGTTCACACTAGCAAAAAAGGAAGTGGAGTGTTTCACTCACTGCAATATGCTGGTGAAAAGGCTAACCAGGTGTTCAGCTTGAGATAAAAGAAAACAAAAAAAAACACTAGAAAGAAACAGAGAAGAAATGCAATGTGCTTCCTACTGTCTCAAGAGAGACTTTTTTATGTGAAGGAAACAAACAAAACACAGACAATAAAGTGCTCACATGCAGACGGACTTGTCTTTTGCGTACTAATATTGTTACATAGCAAAAAAGTCTTTTTAGATTTCATGCTGCCTAATGACAAAGAAGGTTTAGGCTCACCGCTGACACCCAAAAGCCCTGTTAGGAACATTTGTTCATGTTGCTTCGAAAGCACTGACATTTTATTAAATAAGACGGTGAAACACTGATATGAACGGGAATGTGGGGACAATTAATGCAAAAAAGGGAGTGGGGGGAGGGGGGGGTTAAAGTAAGTGAGTTAATGATTTTTAGTGATTTGTTCAAGTTTCCACTGAACTATATACTGCAAGAAGGTGTGTGTGCTCATATGAAGTAAGACAAAAATAATGCATTGAAAGTACTGCAGTGGTGTTGGGAAAATGTTCTTTTTTCTCTCACTTGAACAACATACATCAGTGTCTCTGAGTAAGAAAAATCGTTTTGTCATGACAACATGAGGTGAGCAAATGCTTTGGTTGATATCTCATGAGGCTACCTAATTTTCCCTTTTCTCAGCAAAATGCTTTCAGGTAAACTACAAAATCTAAAAGGACTATTTCCACAAATCTACCGCTCTGCTATTTACAGCGAGAAGCAGCGCAGTATTCAGATGCGCAGCAGGAGACGGTCGAGAGCCCCGCAATTGCTTGGAGATATCAAGAAGATACTCAGTGCAAAACAAGCAGTAGCAGGTTTCAGAAGAAAACCCGACACATAGAAAGTGGGTTTGATCAAACGACATAACCGAGACATTAAAGATGTGAATTACAACAAACGGAGTCAGAAAAGTAAAACCAACATCCCGGACCCCTTGAAGAAAATGAGGGGGATGAACTGTCTCTGATCCGTCAAAACCCGACAAAAGCGACAAATGGAAATTTCCCAACGAGTTGAAGACTGAACTGTCAATCTCACAAGAAAACCATTTTTCCCCCCTGAAGACGTCACTTTAAACTCTGTACGGGGATATGCACTGGCGTCAAAAGCGTCACACTATTTCCCTGTCATCACAAACAACAACAAATTAAAAAAAAAAAAAAAAACACCTCAGCTCCTCATCTACAGAAGTAACTAAGCATGCAAAAAGTGTTGGGGTATCAAATACATAGTAAGAATACACATCTAGTAGTTTAGCAAAAAACAACACCTCTCCAAATAAAAAAGACAAAGAGCGAAAACGAGCAGGAAAGGAAAGAGTCAAACAACCACCACAACTTTGTTAGTCACATATGGCGCTTCGTGCTGTGTGTGATGTTAAATAGGTTCCTTTTTCTTGATATATCTCGTTAGTATTTGTGTTTCTGTACGTATTTTTTTGTAATTCGGTATATACATGCAGACAAGAGCGGGAACATCACACACTCAATCTTGATGCAAGCTGAAGCGGCAAACCAGCAGATATGAAAATGAATGAAAAAGAAAAAAAATTATATATGTACATATGGATATATGTATATATATAACCTGAAAACACAATTTCTTGTAAAAAAAAAGAAGAAAAAATGTCTTTGTTCAGAGGTAATGCACATACCTCAACTGAAGGTTATTGTACACATGACCGTGAGACGAAGGGAGAGGTACAAGCTAACAAGCTAACTATCAAGCTACTGAGCAGGACTAGCAATGAGAGCTGAGTGTGTGCGTGTGTGTGTGTGATAAGTGACAGGTGCCTGCGTTGGGACAGGTATTACGACCCCTCTTGCTGAAAACGAGGGGGGTTGGTGGGGTGGAGGCAAAGCATGCCCGCCGCTCCCCACACTGTCCGCAGAATGTGATGAGTGTGTGTGTGATTCTCATCAATCCCCTTCAAGCCGCCTCATTCCATCGCCACGCTCCCCACAAACACCGTCTTTGAGCAATGTTTGTTGGTGTGTTTTTGCTTGTAGTTGAACTGAAATGAGGGGCATCAACGCTCTCTGTGAGTGCAGAGACGAGAGAGAGAGGGCAGGTGTGTTGCGGGTTTAAGGGGCGGTCGGGGGCCGCACCGGTGCCGGGGGGAGGCCTCTCTAGTTGAAGACTTTGGGGGGTCCGTCGGGACGTCTGGTCTGGACGATCTGCTGCTTTGGCCGCGCCGCCTCGTCCTCTTCCGTCTCGCTCTCGCACACGTGGACGACCACGCTGGGGGTGGACTCTGTCCCCGCGTGGAGCTCGTACTTTTCACCTGCAGCAGAGGAAGAGGAGGGATGGAAAGAGGAAGAGGAAGGGTGACCAAAAAGATTTAAGAGGTAGTGGTGCATGTACGAAAGTACTGTGATCCTAATAAGGGCCAGAGCTTCGCATTTTACATACTGGAGCACCAAAAGTGTATTAATATGCAGCTGAAAATAGTCCCCAACAAATAAACAATTTACTCCTGTTTTTATACTGTTTGCTCAAACCTACAGCACCCGGCTGTTTGAGGAAATTAATAAGCCTTCTAAAAAATGAAACTGCTTTGTAAAGATTACGTGTTCAGTGGGAACTGGGACTGGGATCAGTCAGACAGTGTTTGGACAGAGATTACTACATGGTTGGTTTGTTCTTTTAATGGAATTTTGCTGATAACGTGAAAAATAGAGAACAACAATGACCATGTCCTTTATGCTTTAGTGAAACCATTTGACGCTACTTATCCACACTTCAGAGGGAAATATCTTACTTTTTCCTGCACTTCATTTATTTGACGGCTACAGTCAGTGCAGTGCAGATTACGATTGTCCAACCTTTGATCAGCCTCTAAAATATGATCAGTAATATATTAAACTACCAAACAGTGTGTGAAGGTAGACCATTTAAATTCAGGGTTTAATATATAATAGTCTTGAGATGTGCTTTCACTTTTGATTATTGCTGATAATGCTTTGAATATTATTATTTTAACTTTGAATGAATGACTTTTGCTTGCAAATGAGTACACTGAGACAAGTTTGAGCCACCCTGGTTGAAATAATACACCGATGATGTAATTAATTATTCACTGTTTAATGTATTGTACACTGTGTGTCTCTCCATCGCATTGAGAATCAGGTCAGCGTTCAGGTGGAAGGACGTGGCTTCAAGAGAAAACATAAAGGCTTTCCTCGTGCCAAACTCGGCGGACGCACACTGAAAACATACACTTGCTAGATTGTATCACAGTTGCCATGGCGATGAGATCAGACAGCCGGCAGACTGGAGGAAATTGGTCGAGTCGCTTTTCACCGTGGTGCCAAACAGAAAGACGGACAGTGAATGGAGTCCTGCTGTTACCGCAGAGAGTTGACAGAGGGAGTCAGCGCGCTGTGCTGCAGCGCTGCACTAATCTGATTTTAGACGCCGGGACGTGAGGCGAACAACAAAGCCATACTGATGCCTCATGTTGCCATGGTAGTGTCTGAAATGTGCAGAAAGTGATCCTCTAGGCTGGACAGTGTGTTTGTGTGTGAGCATGTTTGTAAGTTTAATGGTGTTTTTTGCTGATGATAAAAAACAAAAAGATGTTCAAGTGAATACTCAGTCCCAAGGTTTTCCACTTCATCAGCATGAGCAGACCCACATACACAAACAGGGAAAGACACTGTGGACACGGCGCACCTTTGTAATGTGTGTTAGGTGACATTTTGTAAAGGTTGCTGCAATCTGAAATCTTGTCGACAAGGCAGACAGCAGCGACGTTATCTCTGAGCAGGAAAGCAGCCGGGGAGCGAGGCTGCTGGGAAAGATCTTAAAAACCTTCCAGATGTAAGCGTGCTGAGCTGAGCGGCCTGCACATTTCATACGATACTACAATTGTAACGGGATGGGAACAGCAAAAAACATCGCTTAGCACGCTTGCTCATACTTTCAAATTTAACATTACCAGAGACGGCTTAAAATGATAACTGACATGATATATGTTTGTTGAGTTTGTCGAGTAATGTTGGCTGGAATTGCTTCAGTGTAAGCTAATGCTTCTTCCTACTCCTTTTTGAACAATTTTTCTCAATTAAATGTTTTCATTTGTTCATTTGTTTTTTTGTTTTTGCTATTTTTTTTTTGTACTACTCTCACATGTTTGAAATAAAGCCTTCATTCATTCATTCATTCATTCATTCATTCATTCATTCATTCATTCATTCATTAAACTTGCCCGAATTTAATAAAGAGCGGGACTGTAACCTGCAAAACTAATGCAGTTAGTTAATGGTGTGCTGCTTGGCCATGGAAATAATGTTTGTTTGCTATATTGTTGGTAGTGAGCAAGTTAGCTAGACATGCTAACAACTGTGGCTGGCGTTAGAGCAGATTAACATTTTTCAATTCATTCTTTACACTTTAGCTCTTGTGTTTTTTTGGCTTTGGAAAGGCTAAAAAGAAAATACCACCTTCCAAACTCTTTAAATTCAGAGTATCGTTTTTACCACAGCCTCAAACACACCACTTCAACACGTGGAGAAATCCAAAGCTCGACACTGTTTCTGGTTACAGTTCCTGAGCTATGCCCAGACAATCGCTAGGAGATGTGAAGAGCACGGTCAGTTTATATTTTGCATATTCATACACATCACACAATATTGGCACTGATGCATATTTCCTGAGAGTAATTGATGTAATCAGAGCAAGAGGGGGTTAAGCACCCTTGACGCTGACGGATGGTGAGCTGCGGATTTAATTCATAGGCTTCGAGCTGATTTATTTATTCATTTTTCCCTGTTGCTGCCTGACCAAGACCACGTGCAGAGTAACAACGGCGCAGGAAATCCTGCACTGACAACTATTTCACACAGAATGATCCATTTTAAAATGCCACTCAATTCATAATGACATTGTATGGGCATGTAATTGCAATCTTACATTAAAATGCATCTGCGATGGGGCAAATTAGACCTGCTACTACTTCCCAGACATTACTGCGGAGCGTCGCAGGAGAAGTCGAGAATAAATCAGCGATGATTCAACAATGTTCACCTCAATTCCTTTGTGAAATTGCTTCCTCGACTCATAACCTTCTATAACACCCTGCTGAGGAGTGTGAAATAATTTCCTGTTTCTATCTTGGTGACTGTTCAGAGATGACTGAGTCAAATTAGGTTTTTTCATACCTTCATTATACACTGTTTCCTCCATGCTGACTCTGTGTATTCGATATATACGTGTAAGCACACTGCACAAACTTCAGTACTGACCAGGTCCTAGCTTGGCCACAGCACAAAGCAGGTCGTAGTTGATGACGGGCGTAGCGTCTTCGCTCTGGCTCCAGCCCACGGGTGGCGAGGCGGGCGGCGAGATCAGAAACTGTTTGACGGGCTGGGGAGGGGCCAGGTACGACTTGTCGATGTCCTCGTCTCCGTTCTGGACCTATCAGAGAGGAGATGACAACTGATAAAGGTTGCTGTGCTCTAATGAGAAGATCAAAGGGATGTGAAGTGAGTGAAGCTCTTAAATTCCTCTGAAAGAATACTTCATGTGTGTAATTCGAATCTCTACATGGTTCACTGGTTCAACACACTGGATAGCGGACCTTTGTCATGCAAAGCTCGACAAAGCTGGGTCAAACCGTACTTTTTCCTGATAGTTACGTGCACGAAGAGCAAATTAGCTGCAGTCACAGCTTGAGTTTTTTATTCTCAAATTGCAGGCTCCTGAAGAGATTTTGGCATTTTGATAGCTGCCAATTGCCATAATTACAATACCTACATGTGGCATCTGTCTGAGCGGTAAAATCCTTAATCCTCTTACATCAAAGTACTGAGAGGTGCAGCAGGGGTCACGGCTGGTGATGTATTTGTGATAAAATGGGCAACAATTATAAGTTGATTCACGGTTTCCCAGGAAGCAGGAATTTGATGATTTGCAGGCCAAATAAGATCGAGGCATCTGGGCTAAATTGTGTGTGATGATGAGACTTTCAGTGGGTTGTTTGACTTGCTTCACATTGAAATATAGTTGAAACATTGTTTATCTGCCAACAGTTTGTGCTTTTCAACTAAATTTATTCACCTTTTCTTCTGCAGATTATTGAACTCCCACCTACTCCAATCTTAGTGAATATGTGCAATATATATCACATTTTCATCATAGCACTGAAGATATATGCAGCTCTTATTTTGTGTTTGGACTAGAAACACACTTCACTTTATTTTGCTTCCCTGTCTCCCCCAAAGGCATCAGACTGACACACAAACACTACGACGGGAGGAGAAATCAAGAATTTATTTGTTCTGGTGCTCAATCATGTGACTGATGAGGTCTGACAGGAGGTGGGTTGAGGAAGCAGTCAGGTGTGGCCTCCAGAAGAGAAGCAAAAAAAGAAAAACAAAAAAACAATGAATAAGAAAGACAGGAAGTGAACGGACTCGAGGAGGAGAGCCTCCTTTTCTCTTTTTTTGTCCCTGTTGTGTGGGTGGATTTCTGTGTGTGCTTGTCGCATGAATGATGCACTACAGCGTAACTTTCCCTGTCCATAGGCCCTGCTCTTCCTTAGATGGTCCATGTCCCAGGCCCCCTGCCTGCCCTTTCCCAGACCCCTTCACTGACACTCACTTGGGCAAAGTAGAGTTTGAGCTTCTTGCCGTTGAACTCCGACTCGTGCAGCTCGATGCGAGCTCGGGCAGCGGCCTCTGGGGTGCTGAAGTTGATCCGGACTCTCCGGAAGCTTTTGAACATCTGGAAAGTCGTCTGTTCATCGTAGATCCTAAACAACGCCTCGAACCTCTCCTGCGGAGGGTAAAAACAGGAGAAAAATACAAAATGTTGTAAGAGATGGATTTGAAGATAAGTCTGAGTGAGCAGGTTGTTGTTTCATGTCTTGTCAACGGTTGCATTCATTATCCACTGATCTGTGTTTTCATTTCTTAATTAATTCTACATCCCCTAAAAGAAAACAGTGACAAATGTCTGCTACCATGTCCCAGAGGCCGTGGTGACGGACAGTCCAAAACCCACAGACACTCAAGTTACACAACTACAAAACAAAGAGAAGTAACAAACCCTTATCGAACATCTGAGAAGCTGAAAACCCTTTGATTGTTTGAATTGTTGATTTACCATAGATGAACTGCCTGCTTCAGAGCTAGCAACACAGAGGAGCTGCTGCTCTCTGGTGAAATGTCCCTTGGAGCAGCTTATCATCTATTTTACATGCTTTAGGGTCCAGTCACACGTGAGCGAATGCAGAATGATCATCATATTTCACACATTTATGACCGTACCCTCACTTTGTACAGAAGCCTTCCATCTCTATGGAACAATGCCATCTCTGCACTACCTTCAGATTTTGGGTGAAAGGGTGAGACATTTCAAGGTAAGCTAAAATTTCGGGGTACCAGCTAATCACTGACATGTCTGTCTGAGCATCAGACGTGACACTAACTGCTTTCCATCCATTTCATTTGCTCTTGAGTTAATGGGGAAATTAGATTTCCAACTTCCCGTCATTTTGCTGCAATCTTGTCTGATGCTGTCTGCCTCACAGTCCTCTTTTCTCACTCTCCCTGTCTCTACTTCTTTCTCTCCTTTCTCTTATCACCCCCTCTTTATGCACCACACTGTCTTTAACTATACCCATATGACATATTCCCACATCTCCTGTGTTTTTTTTCACCCTGTCCTCTCCATGGACATCAAATTGTCCTCCTCAGCTGTGAGCTCAATCAAACAGCTCAGTTGGAGGGCGAAAGGAAAAAGCCCGCCGGGAAAGCTGCTTTCTGAGTAATCGGTAGCGTCGTTCTTTATCTCCTGGCCGACCGTCTCCCGGCACAGGCAGAAACATGACCCTGAAAGCAAGTCTTCTTTCCAAGAATCAAGACGGACAGCATGTCCACCCTGCAACACAATTACAGCTGTACTTATCACCCAGCAAATTCCGTCACTTTGCACTAAAAGTTTGTGCAAAGACATTAATCACAACATGCCAGGCAAATGATCATACTGCGGCCTTTTCCTGTGTCCTTTAATTCATTCATGTACCCGCTGTCCACTGGTGTGTGTGCCTCGTCAAACCAGTCCATAATTATGGTATTTCTCTTTCAGCCAGTGGGAAACTTAAGACTGAAATACTCCCACAACACTCCCCTTGTTCGGCTGACACAGCACCTCTCACCAGATGGAAAGGGTGTGCGTTACCTGAAGGAGCAAAGGCGGCTGTGAAATCTGTCTCTGCATGTGAGGGACAGCTTAGTGATGGCAGACACCAGGTCTCAGTGCTCAGATCTGTCTGTGTGTCCTGCATCCTAATGAATCAATAAAAAACTCTGAAACATGAACATCTGGTCTTATCTTATTCTATTTAAAAACATTAACACTGACTAGGATTTAATGCTGTACATCACAGTTTGTGTCCATCACAAGAACTGATGTAAAAGTCAGGTTGGACACAGGAATCTGTGCATCACTTTAGCTGATGATTAAATAATCTGTCCCTTTTTCTTCTTAAATCAATTCATTGTTTGGTCTATAAAACATCAGAAAACAGTGAAAAAGTGTCCAAATCATCTTTGACTCGCTGTGAGACGAGACAAAGCAGAATATCCTCACATTAACTGATTAATCGAGTAATCCTTTAACACTAACTTACAATGTTACTACTATATGTATACTATATGTATTTTGCAGTCCTTGATGGATTTCTACTTCAATACAACTACAATAAGTACTCAGTACTCTTAGCAGTTGTTAGTATGACAATATGCTGTAAAACACAGGGTGTATTCTGCATCTCTGCGGAGAAATCACATCATCACCCTGTCTGACACATGCAGAGTTGTTAATGACTGAACAAGCTGTGAACCACAGTTATGCTGCAGTGTGGCGTACACTGTGGTAAAACAATTTGCATTTAAAAAATAAGCAGATTAATGCTTTTACTCATAATCCCCCCTCTCTCCCTTCTTGTTTTATTTCCAGTTTTTCTCCCCATGTAAGTGCATCTGGTCTTCCCTTGCTAAACGCCTCGGGCAAGCTGGCTAAACTTCAGAGCTGACTTCACCTCCAGGCTCCCTGATACCATTTTTAGTCAGGTTTCTAGTTCACCATACAAGGTGCATTCTAATGAAGCAGGGGAAAAGAGGTCAAGTCAGGAATGTGTGAATATCTTGACTCCTTTTATGCATTTTGGGGAGAATTACAGACGAACTTTGGAATAAAAACGCCACAATCCAAAAAAGCCAGAGGAGAGGGAAGAGTGTGACTCACCACGGTACAGGGACAGCCAAGTGTTAAGTGTGCTCATTTAAAATTGATTCTCTCACCCCCACAGACGACAGAGTCCACTGCAAAACAGCAGTTAACCAAATAGCATCCTTCCCTTAATTTTGTATAAAGAAGCCAAGCCAAACGTTGTATTAGTGAGGTTAAAGGGTCGGGTCGTCCTTTGCAAGCCAGATTTGAGTTGTTATCATTCTCTTGTGAGTCCCCCAAACTTCATGGAATTGAAACAATCACCCCTTTAATGAAAGTCTTTCTTTTGTGTCTCTTTTTGTCAGGTTTCCTGGTGTTTTGTGCCCCTGTTGATGCCAGAGAAACCAGGACAAACCCTGCAGCAGAACAGTTCAGAAACGGCTTTCAAGTGGGCACGGCAAACTTTTCAGTGACCCACTAAGACAGCGTTCTCTAAAATGGACAGTCTTGCTGTTTGAATCTGCATTCATTGATTTCTTGGGGGCAGCAAAACATGCTGAGCTGATATGATTTACATATCTGGTAGATACGGAGCAATATTAGCATTCATTTGAGGTTGTATTTTTGCACGGCCAATATTCACTTTTAGCTCTGTTTTGTTCTCCACCAAATCCTGATAAAATCTGTGGTGGTCTCGATCTGGTGCAGTGTTGTTTTCTTGCTCTGTTTTCTCCCTTCTCCTCCCACTCTCCTCAGCTGCAGTGCTGGAGCGTGGAGGGAGGCGGGGTCGATCTCCTGGCCACTTGAGGAGACACACCTGAGCGGCATCAGCTCATCAGCCGCTGACTACTTCAGCCAGCTCTTCCACCTGCTCAGTGCCAGAAGATTTCTTGGTCTGCTCGCGTGTATCTTGCCATGCTGTTCTGCCTTGCCTTTCTCCGCGCTCCCAGCTCCTGTGGTTCTCGAGTTTTTTTATTCATTAGTTATTGTGTCGCTTTTTCCCTGCAAAGGTGATTTTTTTGTTTGTAAGAATATTCCCGGTATTGGTGATTTTTTTTGTGTTTAGGAAAGCGACCCTTTTGGTCTTGCCATTTTGCTTTTTCATAGTTAGCCTTTTCAGCCTGCATTGTCCTTTTTCCCACTTTGTGGAGATTTTCGTTGGATCAGTCTCTGCATTCTGGGTCCCGGCCTTGTTTCTTGACATGAGATTTCGTAACCAAAATCTTTCTGTTTAGCTGCTAAATTTTCCACTATGTTCACTGGCTAGTTGCTAACTTTGTCTATCTGCAGGGAAAGTAGCGTACAACTGGTTTATCAGAGCTTTTCCACTGAGAACAGCTGCTTTTTGTGTCTGGGAAGGACGCTGATGTGAATGGTGAGATTGAACCCAAAAAGTGCTGTTGCAGGCTGTAAAAGCAAAACAATTAGCTAAAAATGCTATAACAAGGGAAAAAAGGTCTCAGGTGTCTGCATGGGAAAATAAAAATCTGAAGATACAATCTTGGCCAAAACTCTGTTTGTGCATGTTAAAATAAAAAAAATCTAAACTCATAACAGCATTACAACCAAACTCCTACATAACTTCGGAGCATTTAACAATAAGCAGCTATTGCTGACTCTTCTAATTAATTGTAATGGGCTTAAGATTGACAACAAGGCATTTGTTTGGCCCATATCTGCTGAGCCCACTTACACCCTTATTCAAAACTTGAATTTTCCATGAGCCTTAGCCAGCCACTATGACTCACATGTCATCAAACTCCATGTGTGATAACTGATAAGGTGCTCTTTCTCTCTCACACACACACACACACACACACACACACACACACACACACACACACACGCACGCGTGAACACACAGTAGTGGGTACTTCCTTAACCTAAATTGATGTTTTGGCATGAGAGATGTGGGAATGCTCCGGGATCATGTTCCATAATAGCATGTGCTGTTTGTTTTTAACCCCGCACACAGATGCTGATACACCCACGGCTGATTGGTGTGTAACAAGTGAGCGTGCTCGATCACTTATTTATGTGGTCTCTATGAGCGGACATCCTCAGGGAATGAGAGGAGGAAGAGGGGGGGAAATGAGGAAGAGGAGAGGGGTGTTCGGTTACACGGGGCCGAGAAGTGGCCTGCTCATCTGCCATCGCAATGTTCCCTGTGGTGACCCGCTGCACTCCCTTTGTTCTCTCTGTGCATGTGAGAGAGAGACTCAGCAAGTGAGTTAGCATGTATGCGATTTCCACAATGTGTTCAGGACTCTGTGTTTCCACAATTAGTTATTTCTGTCCACACATGTACTGTACTCACACAGAGGGCATGTCCACAGTCCACGGAGGGAAGTAATGTGGGAGGTCGCACCATCACAATCTAAGCACAACTGAAGGACGACTGTTCGTTTGTCAGCACTGGTTTTAACTGCACGCACATGCACAAACACACACACAGCTTGATCCAGCACCTGCTACAACTGTATTTGCAGCGAGTGAGAGCTGTAGGACAACAGGTGAGAGGAGAAGAGAACAGCATGTTCCTGTTTTTCATTCTCAACAAGGCAGACGACAACATCTATTGAAGACGCTGGACGAAAATATGATTTATCTCACACGCAGTAGCTAGGTAACAGAAAACAAGAGAAAGCTGGATCTGTTTGGAGAACAGATGAGGGGGGAAAAAACACGATTCACAGACCAACATCATCCTCGTGATTCCTCCTCACATTAAAGCCTCTGTTATACTCGCAGGCTTTGTTCATCTAATAAGAGAAATCTGATGTGTTCGGGGGTGGAGGCCGTCCAGAGGCAGAGGTGTGAAGTCACAGCTCTCAAATAGCTGACAACTCGGCTTGATTGAAAAGGCAACTGCTGTCGTTATTGCTGACCGCATGCTTCTCCATGTCACCTTTACATAACAGCCAGGGTGAACCTCACCAGGTTAAATTCCCTTCCTTTCCTGTCCTACATTGTCTCTTCATCTTGGCCCTGCTGTTGCACAACTGAGCTAAGTCGGGGCACCAAATTTGCACATGACATGTTTTCCTCTCATGTTACTTTTGACGTTTTTTTTATTAATGAAGATAACTGCCATACTTTGGAGCCATACATGAGCATGTGAGCTTGCAGAGCCCTGAAACATAGATGAATGTGTGAGCTGCAACCATTTGTGAACCATGACGCTGCTACGATTAGCAATCAGCCTATAAGCAGTGCTCCCTAATCGCTCTGTCAAAGGGGCCCCTAGAGGAAAGTAAATTAAAAATGACAAAAGGAAATATTTTCTTGTTGCATCAGCAGGGAAATATACTCAGCTCTGAGTTTTTGGATTCTGCTAATTTTCACCCAAAAACACATTTTTTTGTTTTTTATTAAATGAGAAATTTCTTTTACCAGAATATTATTCCCCATACACCCAAAAAGCTGCTGCAAGAGCACAACGAACATCATGGTTTACAGTAAACAACGTCCTCCTGATAGCTCAAAAAATGCTGTTGGAGGAGGAAAACACAAAAAAACAGTTGAACTGCATAGAAATATATGAATGCAAAGAAATAGAAAGCTACGCAGCACAATAAAAATCCAATGTGGAGGGATGTAAAGCTCGCTGGTGATGTGCAGCCACTGCGGTGGTGGCTGAAGGGCCATCCTTCAGCAGACTGCCTCTTGGGTAATGAGGCAGTTATGTTCCTGACGGTAATGGAAAGGCTGTCATCGCGGTGGCAACAGGACATGTCTGTGGGCATGACTCACATTCAGCGGCACAAGGAGGCAGCAAGCACAGAGTCGGCTTGTGGTCCTGACACACAATCATCTGAACAAAAGATCAGTCGGCTTATGGATGAGGCGCAGGGTTATTGGGCGATGTCGACAGGGTTTCATCTGGGGCAAAGTCAGGCGGCAGAACAATAAACAGCAGTGACTGAAAGAACAGAGCAGAGGCAAACAGGATGCAGGCGGGGAGATAAAGCAGAGGAATGAGAAAGCATTCACAGTATATCTACTTCACACATCTTTCAGGTTAAGTAGCAGAATTAGGTGAAACCCTGCGACAGATGACTTAAGTGTTTTCCCATCTTATGTAAAGGAGGGATTGCGTTTCTTCAACGTGCAGGGATCAGTAACAATTAGCAGAGCTTCAGGTCCATCCTGTTCTGTTAGCACGGGAAACATAATGGCGGATAAACATGAATCCAATTTCAGTTGCACCGAATTGTCCACACAAATACGAGGTCCTGGATGTAATTCTCAATGAAAGCTCCAATAAGTGCTGTCGACTTTCAGGATTGTAGTCACCTCATTGTGCTTTTTTTGGGAATTAACTGAGGCTCACGTATTCAAGTCAACGTGCGCCTGAAAATATACTATACACACACACAAAAAAGGCAAAAAAATCACATCTACGTCACCTCTCCACCTCTATTCTGAAAGCTTTTGGATTGTTGGAATGGAATTGAACAACACAGATTGTTACATAATAGCACTTTAAGAAGTCAAAAAAAGCTTTCATCAATAGCTAATTGATTGACTGACTGACATAAAATTAACTAATTGTTTAAGAATCTTTTAAAGTTAAAAAAGCCCTAATTTCACAGGTTAGGGCTTCTCAAATGTAAACATTTACTTGTTTTCTTTTTCGTTTATGACATTGATTTTGGGGATTAACTGAGAAAATAGTCTGTGTATTAAACTGTAATGAAAACCGCCATTGGCTGCAGTCCTAATTCCATACCTAAAAACATGCTTTGTCCGTGTTGCAATCTGCAGCCACAGCATTTAAATTCACTGACTGAGTCACAATGATCTGTTTTGAGCTGGTTTCTCATTTAAGCTAGTACAGTATTTAAATCACATTGGCACTCCAAAAATCCATGACTGTAATCCACAAGATAGTTTAGTTCTATGTTGAATTACACCATTTGGCATTTTGGATCAAACTGAAAAGATTAATCGGGCCTAATTGGGACGTAAAGAAGGGTTATTCTGTGTTTTTTTTTTTTTTCCTTTGGCGAATCACTCATCTCTCTGTGCGACACGTGCACGGCTTTAGCACTATCTAATCCAGACCCTCGTGCTTGAATGGGATTTGGGTGAAAACCAACAAACTAGGCCACGGAGCCTCGGGGTGAGTCAGTGACAGTGTTACACTAAAAATAGATCATGTTGGAATAATTAAGCAAATTCATTTCTTTAAGTGTGCAGACCATCATTTCTAATTACCGCCCCCCTCCTTTAGGGCCGAACTGGAACCAGTATAATGAGGTTGAACCAGGGCAGATTGTTGTGATAACAGACGGAGCTGGATGATAAATCTCATACCTGCACACATGCCTGTTCCGGCACATTTTTGCTTATCCCATTCCATATTTTTTCCATGACCCTTCCATAAAACAGAGCCAACTTTCCACTGCAATCATGTCTGTGTGCAGTTACAGCTATCGCTTATGACAAGAAAATGTATTATATTTTAAACACAGCAGACCTTTCGGCTGCCAAACATTACTAACAACGCTGTTGAAAGTAAAACAAATACTCAAAATATGAAGATGTTTCCATTACTTGCTGCACGAATGCCTGTTTTACAATGCAGAACCACACACACACACATCTTAATCAGCCTGTTCATGATTCAGCTGTTAGTTTCAGTTAGATGTTCTTTTCCGAGTAGCAACCACTGCTAGCATAGCTCTATTAGCAGTTTAACTGTTACAGCAACCATTTTGTCCTGTCCCCACACAAATACTCACTAGTAAGTAAAAGTAATTATCTACTCCCCAATAGCTTTTCTGGAGCACCATCTGCTGACACTATTTTTATTATAGCTGGCTTATCAGTTTTCAATTTAGTTTCTCTGCGATCAGTTTACCGCTAACTAAGCTAGCCGTTATGCTAGCCGTCTGAGACTTAAGCACTGCTAATACAACCTTGTGTATTCAGACAGGAAGTGAAGCAATTTTTTAGCACAAATTGATGCGATTTGACATCTGCGTAAGCTCAAAATGTTTCAACTTGAGTGAAATATTTGTGACTTTAAGAATCTGCTTCATAAACTCACAGATATGAGAAGAAAAAGGAGAGAGGCTGGAGGGAAATAACAGAAAGATCCAGTGTTTCTGGCACACTGATACATGCAGTCCTTTGGTAGCTAGCTTAAAGCTACCATTTACATAATAAATGTAAATGTAAACGGGCTAATGGCTGGATTCGTTACCATTTGCTTCACTTTCTGTCTGAACACACCTTCAGGCTAGTGTTGCTCACATCAAAATTCTGTTTGGCTAACTGTTTTGTATTTTACTCTTTGTACTTTTAGTCTTGTGTTTACTGGATAAATTACTGTGCTGTACTTCCAGTGGAGGCTTAATGTTGATCTTTAACTGATGATTTTTTCTTCCCAGCAGGGACAACATAAGTAATTTGACAGTTTATCTGCACATTCGTGACTCCAGTTCTCTTGTTACTATGCTAAGAAGTCATGTTTACCATACCTTCGGTCTTATAATTGTTTATGATATCTCATCTTTTTCTCATTTATAATCACTATCAGTGAATTTGTCCTACACCGCTGCTTCCAGAATAAACTTTGAAGGGTCAGTCTCATCTTGGAACTGTGTTTAGATGGCTGCATAGCTGTGGGCCTGCACACATAGTGAGCACAGCAGAAACAAATGAACGTTGTCTTGAAAGTCGACGCCAGAAATAGCCAAGTTATTTTTAATTTTACAACGAAAATATCTGCTTATGTATTTAAAATGCCTGTCATTTTATTGCTTCAGAAGACCTCCGGAGTTATTAAAAGAGTCTGGAGCAACAAGAGTACTTGATCTGTGTTGAGTAATACAAATATGCTTTTGGCATGTATATATAGTCTGCTCAGTGATGTTACACCACTGCTGGCTCTACACTTAACTTGGAAGTTTGTGGCAAGTGGTTCAGCACTAGGAGCGACTGTAAGCTACAGTTAGCTTGCTGTCTACTTAGCATGCGTTACCAAAAAAACAAAACAAAGAACAAAAACCTTAATACCAGTGGATAAACGCTGAGGTTATGTGTGTGGTGACCCGACACACACATGCAAACATGGCTTCTGTCAAAGCAGCCATTAATATTAGCATAGCAGCAAATCCTCAGTATTACAAAACACCAAAACAACTCATGATTAATAGCTTTGTGCACATTGTGAGGGCTGCATAAGCACTGGGGAGAAATGTGATTGGGGCAAGTGTTATTACAGTGGGATCGATAGCTCCAGCAGGGAGCGGTATCGACAGGGGCCGGCGCTGTGGCGCTACACTGTCGCTCCCTCCGGGACAGTGTGTCCACAGCAGGGAGATTGAAATCAGTTTACAGCATGAGGGGACACATTAATCCTATTACCACCAATCTGGTCGTTATGGTTTGTATTGAGACAGGATCTTTTCCTAGTCAGCAGCACTTAGGCCTCAGTGGAACACACACACATGCATGCATAAATACACACACACACACACACACACACACACACACACACACACACACACACACACACACACACACACACACACTCTCCTTACATCACACACTCTTAACATGCAAGTATGACCACAAAGTCGCCCACACAGATTCACACACTTTACAAGCGATGGTAATCCAGAGAGTTACACAACATTACATAAGGTAGCTAAGAGATGCTACCGCTCTTTACTTTGACCACACCGGCATATGGACAGATGGGGGCTTTCTTTATCTGTCAGCCTGCAATCAGTACGTCACCTTGGTGGTGATGCAGCACCCAGCTCTAATGATGATAGAGCATTATTGGAGCAAAAGTGCAAGCACGGCCGCACAGCTTGCATAATGTAAATGATGTCATGGGACAGTGTCAGACATCATGTACAGTGATGGAAAGTACTCAAGTATTGTACTCTGTTATTTTATAATTCTGCTCCTTTTTATATTTCAGACATACTTTTTTGGGCCATTTTTAGCTTGTTTTTACTGGACAGAGTGAGACTGAAGAGGCAGACAGGAAAGGAGGAGAGACAGAAGAGGGTACGACATACAACAAAGTGACAGGGACGTTGCAGTTATGCAGCATGCGCAGTAACCATTCAGCTACCAAGACGCTCCAAAATATTACTCTTTACTGCACAGGGGTTTATTTCAAAGCTTAAGATACTCACTACTTTGCAGAACCACACGATTAAAAGTAGTTCAATTTACTCCCACCTTTACCAACAGCACCATGTCCATTCATGCATCAATTACAATCCCATAATATTTTACATGTTCTTCTGAAACAGGACATCCTGCATAATGGTACTTTTGCTACTCTGTATGTTTTGATGAAAGTATTTTATTCAAGTAAAATTTTGAAGCTGAAGCTGAAAACGCTCATGTATTGAGAAGCTGAAACCAGCCAATGAGAATTGACTACTCAATTATCAAAACTGTAGTTGATTAATTTTCTGTGGACTGACTAACTGCCTTGATTTCAGTCAGAATATATGCACTTAAAAATGTGAACGTTGCTTCACACGGCATTCATAAAGTTCACCTTTAGCTTGCAGTGTGGTGTAGACAATGGTCTGAAGCCCTACTGTATTCTCTTAAGGTCACTGGTGTGGCATTGCTATTTTGGGCACTGAAGCTGCTTTGTCTTTGTAGAGCTGTTTGTGATGGAAATTCTCTTGGAAATTCTGAAAGGAAAACAATGTTCGACCAGCAATTTCAATAACAAAGGCCAATCATTGTGTGACGCTGTTTCTCCACCTACTTCCTTGGCGAGTAAATTGTGTGCCTCTACATTCCATTGCGAGACCTTTTTCTTTGCTTCTAATCTTATCACTTCACAGTCGTGCCGTCTTGGCCACATTGTAACCAGACACCCCACCCAGGAGACTGTCCTTTGTTCTACGTCACCCTAACGGACACAGCGCTAACCTTTAGCTGACACCTGAGCCCCAGCACTTCTCTAAGGTTTCAGGCCGATGTGAGCTGCCCATCTCCACCTGCCTAGTGCCCAGACTGGGGGAGCAGGCACACCTGAGCCCACTGCTCTGGCCCAGGATCGCTCAACCTTGCCAAGACGGAGATCTGGTTTCCAACTAGCACAGAACATGATACTGTCGCCGTCTACATTCATCCTGTCTGTCCTGCCTCTGCTCCTCTGCCTCTTGCCTTCACCTCCACAACTGGTCAGAGTGCATCACAACAGTGTTTTTAGATGCTGGACCTGGATCATATCAAAATTCAGACCTGATTCATGTTTGATGAGTGTGGAGTGAGAGGTCTGTCAGTATCCTTTCTATAAATAATAAAACATCCCAGAGAAAATAGATGACTAACTGAACGGACAACTGTGTTGCCAGAATACTGAAGACAAATCTTCATTTCATGTAATGCAAAGTTTTCTTATCTTACTTTAGGGCCAATGATTGATTACAGAGGATAGTCAACTGAGACAGGTAATAAATCTGCCAAGGACTTGGCTGGGATGATACTTAAAACTTAATTGTAATATAAAAAATATGAGTAAGACCTGTCCTGGAGCTGAAACATTAGATAATTAATTGATCAGTCCATTGAAAGAAAATGAACCTGCAAACATTTTGGCATTTTTCAAGCAAAAATGCCAAACATACCCTTGTTGCACCTTCTCAATTTTTTGCTTTTATTTCTCTTATGTGATAATACACTGAATATCTTTGGGTTGTAAACAGTCAGACAAACAAAAAAACAAAAGCAATTTGAAAATGTCACCATGGGCTAGGACATTGTGATGGCCATTTTATTAGTCAAGTGATTAATCGAGAAAATAACCTGCAAAATTATTAAAAACGATATCCACTCATCTAACCTTTACCCTTTACACAGCCAGTAATTCAGTGCATCCTGAAAAGACTGAGTGTGAACACTCCACATTCGATATGAGTGCACATCGCATAAAACGATGCATTGTTTTGAACCTTGCTTTGCTGCTTAGCTGCTCAAAATAGCCGTCACAAATTAAAGGGACTGGCAACATGTTATATAAGGTTTATCAAAAAAGACAGAGGGGAAGAATGAAAACATGGCAGGCGTCAGCATAATCGCTCCAGTTTTGTTGCACTACAAAAAGCAGATTAGTCATCAAATCTCTCCTTCCTCATAACAAGCACAATTTCTGTGACGACGAAGCCTGAGAACAGACACATGACACACGTGACAGACAGAGGGACACACAGTCAGAGGGACAAGAGGACAGCAGCGGAAAGTGACCCAGGTGGACGGAAACTTCTCCAGGCGTCCTCGCCGAGGAGTTGTGTGTGTGTGTTTGCTGACAGAGGTGTTTGTTGGTGTGTGAGTCTGCTGACTCACTGTTGTGGTTGGAGTGTGTGACTGTGTCAGTGTTACTACAGTGTGCTGTGTGTGGGAGAGCAAACTTAAATTGAACGCAGCCGTCCTTTGTTGCAGTCTCTGTTGTGTTTTAACAAGATTCTCTGTAATGAAGTGTGACTGGGTCATAAAGTCCTGCTTTCTCCCAGCGCTTCCTAATGAAAACACCTTTAATTCAGTGACACACTGAAGCCAGAGAGGCACTTATCAGAGGACAGAGTAGGTTGACAGGCTGGCAAATAATGCACATATATATATATAAAACAGTGACTAAACAGGCAACTGTCAAACTGGTGAGTATATAAATAAATAAGTCAGATTAAATGACGCCGCTGAATCAGGCATACAAGGTAAGTGTAAAGGCTTGCGTCACGCTCTGTGTCCTGTAATACATTCACTGCCTGCCAACATGCTATGACCTTCACCATGTGTCCTGTGCTATCATCTGCTGATGCCGGTAGATTTTCCAGGTAATTACGGTGTTGTGACGAACGTACACATACGACAGCGTCTGCCCACAGCGCTGGCCTGGCTAAACCTTTCAACAACAATAGCCCTTCTGTTTTCTCCAGCATGGGTATAAAGCACCTTCCTATGAAAGCCTACTGTACCACCACCTCTGCCATTATTGCAACAACAACCTGCCCTGTCCACAGCCTCTGTGTTTGGCTCATTAATGATGTAACCAGCGGGGATCGAGCCAAGGCGTGGGCAAGCCATTTCAACTGTGTCAAAACAATGGCTCCCAAACACCACAGCCAGTCACACAGCATCTCCTCTAATTAAAAACCCACCATTCACTGATTTCCTTCATGTCGCCAATTCGAGCACCAGTGCCTAATCTTTCTATAAATAGCAGCAATCCACATATTAGTTCACCCAAAGTGCTTTGCAACAAAACAGGAGTCTTGTGATTACTGTGTCTCATCTTCAGATTCGGAGGCATTAATAAAAACAGGGGCCTTAGACGGGCTCAGACCTTGTTGAATGATAATAAGAACAGGAGCGGGGGCTGACACGGAGGTGAGCTCAATCGGCGGCCGCTCCCCACGTGCCCTGCTTTAATCTGCCCTCTCCCCCAGCGCTCTCCATCGCTCTCTGTGTGCCAGAAACCAGGATTAGTGGTGTTCTTTGTGTCATTCGAAAGTCAGCCCTCTGTCTGCTCTTTTAATTGTGCTCAGACCCCCTTTGCTTTGGGTGAGTCTGGGAGAGGTGGCCTGATAAGAGCTGCCTGACAGGGAGCTTCAGTGACGACTGGCCTGTCCAGCAGCCGCGTGAAGCCTGTCTGAGCTAACCGGGTTTCATTAACCAAAGAAAATCAGACAGAAATAAATGACAAGTGTGAGCCGAGTCTCAACCTGCCAGCGCAAGTCCTGTGTCGATCAGGAGTATCATCGGTTTATACAGCAGAAACCCTGCACAGTCAGCATCCCTGAGGTTGTACAATATACCCTTACAGCTGTTTTTCTTTCCATCACAGTCCCTGGGAAATCTTAAAGATGACGACAGCTATCTGATAATTACAGGACTACTGAACGGCGTCACACTGGTGTCTTTCACCGTAGCTGATCTGCAGTGGGTAGAAAGTGTAATGAGAGTTGGGAACAAGCACAGCTGCTGCCTGGCTCGCACACCACAGGGTGGATCACTGGCTGACACGCATTGTTTATGTTCACGTGCTCAGGTTATTTTTTGGTAACATCAAATTACGATCACATGCCGTTCTTACTGTACGTGCAATTCATGCCATCGCAGACACGAGGACGTTTCATATAGACACACATAATCCCCTGGGAAGCTAGTGCAAGGCTTGTGGTACACAAGGAGTTGCAAATTAAAAAAAGTGATGAAATATGGCTGACCAAGGTGCTGTGGGGGATGAGGGTGGGGTGACTGGGTGCTGAAAAACTGCTGCTTTTGGTTGCAAGAAATAGCTGAATTCAGCCTCCAACGCACCCAAGCGCATCAGCGCTGGGGAGCGAGTGGCACAGAGGAAGAAATACATGATTGTGTGTCGATGCCAGAAAATGGCCCTCAAACTAACCACTGGCTGCCCGTGATGATCAGGGTTTCAGGTGATTCAACTGTCAGACTCTAGAGCTGCACTTGGTTTTATTCCTCCCCATTCTGCGTCTCTTTCCGTGTCTTTGGTGATGAGTCAAATCAGACAAGCAGACAAGCAGCCAGCAGGTGAGGGAATATATTCTGACATGGAATTTCCAAAGGGTTTAGTGGGCGAGCCAAGCTTTGGCAGACCATCTGTGTGGCCTTTTAAGCCCCAAAACTGGCACGTTGCACTGCCAAAGGTGGGGTCCCAGGGCTCACTTTGAACACATTCAAGTGCAACTGCTTTCCTTGCCCTGTGACTGACAGGCTGCATATCGAATACCTGCGCCTTGCCTTCGGGCCAGTCAATAAAATATGACTGTAGAGAGTCTTTAGGTTAGTCAATAATGAATTTATAGTGGCCTAAATGTACCTTAAGTCAATTTTTAGTCAATACTATAATAGAGGGGGAAACTCACACAAACCCTGCATCTTTATGGTTGGATTATTCATATTACAGCATATCAGCATTTATGTGACATTCTAAGAATAATATTCTCGGACTGTTACGGATCCATTTTCGTTGTTCCATCTAACCCCGTACACCTGCAATGCTGCTGGGATGAGGAGAGAGCAGAGATAAAGAGAGGGAGAAGAGGGTCTGTCTGCCACTGCGTCTAAAACTGCCTCACTTCTTCCTCTGCATGTGCCTTGCATGGACAATTCATCACACCCTCTCGGTCAACTTGCGCATCATCTCCCCAAACCTCACGCTCTAGAACTTACACGATACCAACGATTGGCGCATTTGGTGTCTTTGTCTGTGTGTGTGTGTGTGTGTGTGTGTGTGTGTGTGTGTGTGTGTGTGTGTCCCATTCTTGCCGCGTCTACCCATTTCTGCAATTCATCCAGCGTCAATCACTGTGCCGTGCGCGCGGCGCGGGGCGTGCGTCTTGGCGAGCTGCGGCTCCCATTGATAAAAATCCTCGTCTGACAGAGAGGGAGAGGGAGAGCTGCAATCAATGTCACCAAGACATGCATGCACTTGCACAGGGCAGCATGCAGTCGGTCCCCAGCAAACTGCTGCACAACCGCATCACAAGGGCACAAGCGTAGCGTTTCGCTGCAACGTGCGTTTTGGGTGTGAAAACCGTACCTGCATCTTGTCTGATGTAAACACCTCGGTGTCTACTTCGCAGGCGATGATGGTCACCATCTCCAGTTTCATATTTATCGATGGCATTCCCCTTCGTGGTTGGGAAAAAAAGAGGAAATTGAGTAAAAGTCTTTCTCTTCCTCTCTAGCAGGTCGCAGAGAAAAGAGTCGATCGGGCCCACAAAGTTGAGGTTGCGTCCGGCGGACTGTGCTGGTGGGTTGGATCAGCTGAGAGAGTTGCTGCTGGACTCTTCGCTGCACTGACGGGAGTGATGCTGCAGCAGCCGCGAAAACTCTCCCCTCTCTCTCTCTCTGTCTCCCTCCCTCCCTCTCCTGCCCTCCCCCTGGCTCCACATTGACGTCATTACCATCCTCACGTTCGTCGTGTTTTACGCCACTCCAGCTTGACGAACCGTGCACTGCAGAATTCACGGTCCGGTTTATTCCGCTTTTTCCCTCTATTTCTCTATGAATTATGTTCACCGAGATGATTGAGAAAAAAAAAATGTGTCACAGCCGTTTTGAAAAATTCAGCTTTATCCGCCAAACTGTACGCGGTGGATCAAGCAGAGTCTCCCTGACTCACCCCCTGCATTCCGACAGAGCCGGTTGTTTACATTTGATGCCTTTGAATGATGCTTTTACATACACGCAGTACATTGAACGCAACACTGCAGGGGGTGGACATAATACCAGGAACATCTCATAGGTCAAATCTAGTGTAAGAGCCCTACAGTAACTGTGCTGATCATGTTTAATTTTTTTAAGGCTGTCAGAGGAAAATTTGAGGGCATAGTTTGCAGCTATACATGGACAAAATAATGCAAACATCTAACAATGATGCAACCTAATGCAACATGTATTATTTAAAAAAATTGCCATCAAGTTAATTCAACATCCATTCGACACAATCACATCAGAAACTGAAATATGGAAGGTCGTATTTATTGGACTGCATTAAACCAGTGTTTCAATTATAGATAAGTTTTTCAATCAATTCATTTTCCAGACTATGAAATGACAAGGTGACAAGGAAAAATACATTTTGTGTCATTCTAACAGTCCAGAGCAGGATGGGCCGATTCAGTTTGCGATGTTATGAAACACAGAAGAAAGCAAATCTTCAAGTTTGAGAAGCTGAGAGTGTAAATGATAAACAACTTAAACAATCATTAATTATTGACGATTCATTTTCTGTCGACTGACTGATCAATACAGTGATTAACTGTATCAGTTCTAGACCAGTTATTATTACTGGGATAGGAAACAAGCATTTTTTATTCATCTTCACTGTGATGTTTGATTTTTGAGGACTCAAAAACGTAGTCAATGAACACTAATAAGGGAAAACGTCTCTTTGATTCAACTGCTCACAACTTAAAGACACGCAAAGGAGGTTGCAACGGAAAGTTTTACCATAAAATATTGGTTTATATAAATCATCATCTCAAATCACTGGCCCACCGACAGACATCCACAGCACTGTTCCTTCCTGTCAAGGCGTACAGTAATTGCATAACCATGCCTGTCAGCCGCATGCTCTGGAGGAAGCGCTGCCTTCAGCTGACATGGCTTCATGGGCTTCAGAAGAACAAACAACATGCTTACATGACGGTCACGCTGATGCGTTCGGCGTCAAAGCCGTTGTCTGCCTACACGCTGTTAGCAGACGCACAGAGTTAACAGACATCAGAGTCTTGGGGGCAGATGCCTCGTTGATCCCGGACAGCCTCAGATATGAAAACTTTAAAAGAACGTCTTAGTGAGCGGTTGTTTACTTTTAGTGCTGACTTGTTGATTGGAGATTAACTGTACTGTGGCTCTTTATAACTCACTATAAAGCAGCTGATGAAGCCGACTGTTCCACTGCTCCTTCCCTCTTAATTATGATGGTACAGTGTGAGTTTCCACTTCAGCTGAAGACCAACCATTCCCACAGACATTAGGGCATTGCATAATATCCTAACAAACCATCTTTCCATCACTCAGATCATGCCTCTCTCTCGGCCCCTCCCTCTGTTTCATAATAATAATTGCCCGGCCGGCAGAGACAGCTAAGTCCCCTATAAGCCATTAATATTAAGGCTCTAGGCGCTGAAGGCTATTTATGTCTGATTGTGTCAGGCATTGTCCACGCTGTGCAGACAGGGAACATGAGTGAGATATGTGAGGATGACTGTGACATTCCTCCACCAGACAGCATCAGTCAGTCATCCAGTCTGGAACAATCCGCCTCTAAATGCCAAAAACGCCACACATCAGACACTGTAACACGTTTGCCCGAGCGGCGGCGGCGGCTGCTTCATCTGCTGGGAGTGAAACTGTTTTATTCTTTCGAGTTGCGGCATTAAAAGCAGGCAGCCTGGAAGATGCTACTTGACAGGTCTAGATACTTTTTCAAAATCACCCCCACAGCTCATTAATCACAAGCTCAGAAGCGATAAAACAGAGCGCCTGTGTCGCCTTTTCTTTTAAAACCTCTCTGTTTTCTGGAATCTAATGTAGTCTCAGCTCGCCAAATGTTGTGATCATTTATTTATGCCTTGTTGGAAAATTCTCTTTTCACTTGCCCCTATTTACACAGCCTTGGGTCAACAGAAGACAGTTCTCTGTCTTGCTGATGGAAACTTCAGCTGTACTGATGCATACTCCTAAAAGCCATCCAGCCTGTACTCAACCTCGCCTTTAGTCTGGACTAGTTTAATCCAGTCTAACAAGGTCTAGTCTTTCCTATTCAACTCGAGTGTTACTACTGCATTATATAGGAGCCGTTCCCAACCAGGAGTATACTTGTATCCCAGGTGGACTTCAGTGGCCATGGGATATGTGGAATAGATAGATAGATAGATAGATAGATAGATAGATAGATAGATAGATAGATAGATAGATAGATAGATAGATAGATAGATAGATAGATAGATAGATAGATAGATAGATAGATAGATAGATAGTTTTGGAGGAAAACAAACACTCAAATTGATGATGATGTTTAGTAATTTTACTATTACAATAACAAGCTACAAGAGGCCGACTGTATCATTCACACCTCCTCCTCAACTTTAACACCTGAACACCACAAGCTGTGATTAAAAGTGCATGAAAACCAGTTAGCAAATTAGCAGAGAAGTCAAAATAGCTGTAAAGGTAATGGATGAAAGGAAGAAATGATGAGGAATAATAATAAATGATTAAAATATTCAGCTTCTGCCACTTCTAATGATGTGTAAGCAATGGACAAAATGCTTGCCTAATCTTAGTGGATAGACTGAAATAGGAAGACTAATTGGTAAATGTTAACACAGCCGTCTAAACGTAATGAGTAAATGGCTGAAAAGGCTAAACGTGATGGATAAGCTCAAACTTATGGATACATGTTTTAAACAGTCTGCTAATGGATAAATGGTTGTTTGATGTTAATGCATATAAATGCTAAATGCTATTAGCTCGCTAAAAGTAATGGATAAACGATCAAAACATCCAGCTTCATAAACATTGACAATTATATTGTTTGAAAAAAAAAAAAAAATTCACCTTCACATAAGTGATAGCGTCAAACAACATCCACTTTGGAGTCTAATGAGCCTGACGGGTGGTGTTGATGTAGGGGTCCTTGGGTTCATCTGTGGCTGTGGGGGTGTGTTTGGGTACTGCTGCTGTATAGTACCTGCCATTGACATCCAGCGCATTGGGGGTACACATAAATGTTTTCGGCTATCAAAGCACCGTGTCGATGCCTCTTCTGATCCCTTTTGCCGCTGCTGATAAGTCGGAGGGATCGCTGTGGATGATGAAGCACTTTTCTTCCTCTCTGGCCTCATTCTGCAGCACTCCTCCTCCTCCTTCTCCTCCTCATTCGCAATTCTGCTTCTCCTCATTCACAATTCCCTCTGTTAGATCTCAGCCAGCACGCCCCGAACGAGACTCCATGCAGGAAAATGTAACACGTTCTTTATCCATTTTAAATAAGAATTTGTTGACTGCTCATTTCTTACAAACCACAGATGATTATGACCTTTCAAATGCTGCCGCCTTGTAGGACTTGTTAATAACAGTATTAGTAGGTGTTTTACTTTCATACCAACAATTATTTTAAACAGGATGATGTCGCTTTTTCAAATGGTTGATATCTTTTTTCTGGAATACATGTACACACTTACAAAGTGTATTGCAGTATGCTATACATGTTCAAATAAAACCTCCAAAGCTTACTTCAGATCCTTTCATCTACCTCTTGCCAAGAAAGGGAATCAATGCATTTCCCGAAATGTCAAAGAATAATTCATATGTTTCAGCTATAGATGGTGTAGTGATGTAGTGAAAGCCACAGTCAAGTTGCCTATTTTTGTGTTTTTTAAGATGTTTAGATGTAGGAAATATGAATCTTTTCTCTGATTTTTGTTTTCACTTAATCTATTTTTTCATTTGCATGTAGAAATACATTAATATACTGCACATGCAGCATAAATTCACCGGTGAGGCACAGTTGATTGAACAGGAAAAATCTATGTGCTGCAGACTCTCTATTGTGCATGATGCACTTTATAAAAGATGAGAAGAGGAGGAGGCAGAGCGGCAGCAGAGATGCTCAGAGGGTGAGACGCTGTGTCTCAGACTCACTGACGAGCAGAATTTGTATTCTGAAGTGGAGCTCTGCAGAGGAGCAGGAGGGAGGAAATCAGGGCAGTGGATCATCGCGGTGGGCTCATATACGCATGCTCATGATACACACGTATGTTAACGCTCGCCTGCACACGCAGAACCAGACAATGCCGCACATAAACGCAATGACAAATAAACACTGCATGCAAATACTTCATTTGTTCATCAGTGAACACACATGCATGCACGCATGCACACGCACACATTAATTAACATTTATTCGCTACAAGAAATCACCCAAAATAGAAATGCATGAAAATATGATAAGTATGACAACAGCTCTCAGACACACAAGTGATAGGAGCTTTGTCTGTGTGTGTGTGTGTGTGTGTGTGTGTGTGTGTGTGTGTGTGTGTGTGTGTGTGTGTGTGCGTGTGTGTATGTGTGTGTGTTAGACTGCAGAAGAATAGAAGGAATGAAAACAAACTCTGGAGTTCAGCCACTGCAGGCATGCAGATAGGCTGCGGCTGCACTATCCTCATGATCTTCTCTCAGATGCATGCACACACACACACACACACACACACACACACACACACACACACACACACACACACACACACACACACACACACACACACACACACACACACACCGTCACTCCACAGGACAGTCCTCACCCTAAAACTGAACAACTTACATTATGGGGGCTGGCAATGTGGAAGATGAGTCCCCACAAGGTGACTTATGGTGATTTATGTCCTCACAACATGAGTAATACACATCCACACACACACTCCATCCCTGCACTGCCAACCTCTTGTTACACCAGGCTACCTCACTTGGCCCAGCCAAACCAAACCCCGGTGCCAGCGCCAATGCAGCTGCTGTAATCTAGGCCAAGCTATTTATAAAGCAAGCAGCCAAGTACAGGCGCAGGGAGCCAGGGGGAGACAGAGGGATGGGAGGATAAAAGAGTGTCTACAGGGCAGAGAGACAGATCTACAGAGTGTAGGTGAGAAAGAGCGGGGAAGAACAGAGAAGCACAGTGAAGGGATGGCGTAGAGGGAATAAAAGTAGTGAGAGGGTGAGTGAAAACAGACGAGACGCAGAGAGAGACAGAGAGCGAAGGGTCCTGTCAGGTGCAAAGGACAGCATGAATACCTAATGGATGAACAGACACCAGCCATCATCTGTAAATGACACAACACGAGCAGCCTCAATCGACACTCCTTCAAAGCCCGAGATTTGTTTTATCTGGTGGTTTGGATTCTGCAGACAAGCTGGCAGGATGAAATGTGAGGGAGGGATTGTAGCGGCTGCAGCGTTTAGTGATTTGGATGTGAAAAATGTTGACAGACAAGTTTTACATGACTTCTGGCAATCAAACGTTAATTAATAGTGATCGACAACTCCCAGAGGGCAACTCCAACTGTAACTCTTTTTACCTAATTAACAAAATTGAGCCTGTTATCATGGGAAATGTGGATGTGCAACTGTACCAGAATGTATATTCATATATTCAATATTCATATTTCCATTGCAGCTACCCACATCAAAATTGAGATCAGACAGGTATCAACTCAATAAAACATTCCAATCCATAAAAAAAGGTATGTGCAATGTGTGAAATGTGGTGGTGAAGTGAAATGGAACAGGAAAAGGAGTACTGAGCAAGCACTAAACCAGCTGATCCCACTGATTAGATCTCCTACCTTTGCCAATTAGAATCAGCTGGTGCATGTGGGAAGGTGAGCACTTCCACTCTTTGAAACAAAAGAGCCAAGCAGGAGCAGGAAAGAGCTCCAGAAAGACCTGCAAGCAGAGCAGGATAAGTCGCACAAGCCGCACCACTGCCACAGTCTGCATTCAGACTGCATTACTGGAGACAAGGCACGTTGAAGCTTGTTTGACGTTTGCTACACAATATTTGGAGAAGGCTGCAGATGACTGGGAGAATGTAACGTGGTCAGAGGAGACAAAATCAAACATTGGGGCAACAATGTCGCTGTGGTTGGCGTCTTAAAGCATTGCAACAAAGGTTTCTCCACTGTTCAATACTTTTTCCTGTGTCATTCATCACTTTTTCTATGAATTGGAGTGTTACACTTTCAAGTTAATACCAACATCTGGTCTCATTTTCACGGAAAAAGCTGCATTGGAAATACGTTTAATGAAAAACATGCTGGTGTGTTAAACACTTATTTCCCCCTCTGTACACACACCAGACTGTGAATATGAATGAATGATTTCTTAGAGAGACACTTATGGTATTGCTAGTTTTCAAACTTTAACTCCTGGTTTGCATACTGACGTTCTGATGACTCCAGCAAGTAGTCGTGTGAAGTCAAGCATGGTGAACTTTTGTTCTCTGTGAGGAGCCTGGAGCTGCTCTGTATGGATATGGCCCAACTCCAAGTTAAAACAAACTTCATTTCAAACAAAACAATGAGTGTTTCTTGAAAGAACTACCTGGTGGTGGGAAACACTTTGCAAATAATCAGATGAATATGTCAATTAGAATAAATAAATAGATAAATAACATTGTGTACAGAGTGCTTTCACAAACACTGTCCTAACACTGGGGTTGACAGCATTGTATGTTTTTGGTTCATAGCCCACATCTGGTGGGCCACCAGCAGCTGTTCAGTGTTTTAACCCAGTCCAGCAGCTTAGGAGCTGGAGAGATGAGCTGCTGTATAGCTGTGTGAGCAGGACAGAGACAGAGGGAGAGGAGGGGGATGGACGAGGAAGCGCAGGGCGACACGTGCCGATGGTTCCACTGATTGCTTTGCTTTGAAATCAGGTCAAATCTTTGGATGGGTTGTGCAAACTCTCCGACCCGCATGCAGGCAGGGCCGCTGCTTGAATACCAGACACAACAAAAGAGGAAAGGAAAAAAACATGCAGGGAAGGACCCGAGGCGGTCTCAGAGCATCGAAGACAACACAGTGCTCTGAGAAGTGGATGCCCTTTTCTGACGAAGGCAAACAAAGAGGGAGAAAGAAATCTATCTATCCCCTTCACCAGAGGATAGGAAGAGCTCTCTCTTCTTTCACTTCAAACAGATCTAATTTAAAGCCATGGGATGGTAACTCAGATGAGAACGACTGGTGAAATGGTGCGCTGAGATTGCAAACTTTAAAGGATGAGGCTGGCCCAAAAACAAACTATATGAGAAGCCAAAAAGAGTTCCAGATCTGTTTCAGACAAACCACCTGCCACCAGTGCAACAGACGCTCAAACTGTACAAATAACAGGCCCCCAAATGCCATAAACTTGGATATAGACTGTCAGTAATCAACATGATGGAGACAGTGAGAGGTAGAGAGAGCAAGACGTCGGCAGAGGCAAGATTTAAACGACAGAGAAGAAAAGCACTCATGGGAGAGAGGAACAATATGAAAGATCTAAACAAGAATAAACAAGAACCAAAGTAAAGCAAACTGAATCGAGCAGAGTCACACACACAATTGTATTTCCTTTTTCCAGCAAAGTAACAGTGAAAAACAACTGCTGAGAGAAAAATCAACATCGGACTGTCAATAGTCCTTTTCTGTAAATGACAACAGGCGGAAATTGATTGGGATGCGGTTTCCTCATCTCTCTCCTCGTAAACAACTCCAAGAAGCAGCCTTGCAGGGGAGCAGGCTTTGCAGACTCATAACATTAAGACCTCAACAAAGTTTTGTATGTAAAAAGAAAGGGAAGGGCTGGAGCTAGTACTGTACATTGAAGCACAATGTCTCTATTCACATGGAACTCCATTCAGACTAATGCAACCAGTGTCAGAAACCGATGGGGAAAGGGCAAAAATGTCCCCAAAAAATCTCAGAATGCCCCTAAAAACTGTGATTAAGGGACAAAATTTGCCACCAAGATTTTGGAAAAACTATATTTACCAGTTTAGGCCAACAAAGTGATCCTCCATCCATTTGGTTTTTATTCAGTTCATTTTATTTCCAGCCCTGTCTCCAACACACACTCACATAAACAGCGCTGTTCTTCACGCAGTGCTGCTGTTGTGATACTGTTATTGTGATGGCAGAGGCCAGACAATCCTGCACCTGCAGTGAACTTGTCTGCCACAACAGACTCATACCTCATTAAAAAAGCTCCAACTGTTACCAAAGGAATCAACCCAAATCCTGCGCCATCACCTACGCCACCCAGCAGATAAGACGGCAAAGAAAGCTGCCACTTCCCCAACTACAACCCGTAAACTAGGCTGCGAATAAAACAACTCTCCTCTTCTGTAAAGCATCTGGGGCTCACCCACCCAAACATAGCCGGACAGCTAAAAGATAATCGCAACTTTGCTACAGCACGTCATCATTATTAATGGCCATTGTCAAAGCGTTCAGTGCAGAGAGATACAGTAGGGCTGGCAGCAGCAACACTGTGTGAACACCACATGCATACAAGCCACAGTGGTTCAAGGAAACAGCCATCGCACACAGGTAAAGGTCGGCAGTGTGTCCCAGGCCTCAGCAAACAATGTCAGCGAGCCGGCAATAAAGGTCAGCAAGCTGACGTTAATGTTACAGACTACACGCGGGTCTTATTGGATGGAATGATCAGTGGGATTATCAGTGCCGCTGACTGAACTCGATGCACCACATGAAGACTTTAAGTTTAAAATCTAGAGCAGATTTTTGCAATGATGCAGATCTGCATAGGCACGTCCATATCTTCATTTCAACCTCAAAACATTAGCAGGGCTGAAGGCTGAAGTTTAAAGATACATCTTTAAAGAACAAATAGAATATGGACGGACAGACAAGCAGATCCAAAAATGGTCGCAGTTTGATTGACTAAACTTCCTGTTTCCTGTTTATTTCAGCTCCTTAATTTCACACTTCCAATAAAAGCAGCCATGTGCAGAACGTCTTTCTATTTCACGGACTGTATGATTGCAGCTACGTCTCAATTCACTGGAGTCCATTTGTACCTGGCATCCGTCAAATAAGATCATATTCTGTTGTTGTATTGTTGACTGCTATTCTTGAACGCGCCCACAGAGCATTTCTTTTTTTAGAATTGAACTGGGAAATAATCTTGACTTAAATAGAATCGCAGGAGCACGACTAAGAACAAATAACACAGTGGCTTACATAGCATCCTAAATCTTTCATAATCAGCCCCTGTGCAGTGGGCGAGGGCGGGGCCGTCTCTTTTATCAAAGCAACCGTACACAAAACCAATCAGAATTACATATCAAAGAGGAAAATGTATTTCCCCGAAGCTCTGCAGCTGAAGGAGTGGTAGTGTCACAGGATGAGGACATAAGGTTTGAAAGTACAATACAACATCATCGACTTAAGTAACTGCACTTGATTAGCTGTGCTGGTGTCAGACTGCTGCTAAATGAACTGATGAATGAACTAATTAATTGTTTAAAAAGAAATTGCAGTTTACGACACAAATGACGTGAACGTGGCACAGCACACAGGTGTTCTGGCTGATTAGATCTCTGCTCAGGCTGAAGGTGGCTGAATTATGAATTACATGAGGGCACCAGTCCCCACATACTAATGAGAATGAGCCTCGTGGTATTGTTTTTTGGACCCTGAGCCTGAGGCAGCTAAATGAAGCTTGACCATCACTAGTTTTATTATTTTGTAAATGAACATCATGCATTTAGGGTAAAATAGACGATACAGCAGGGTATGCTTTAGGCCATGGCTATCTTGTGATTGATAAGTGACTCAGTCAGATCCAGTACAGAGGCCTAGCAATGAGCATCCTTCCCTGTTCCACCCTCTCGTCCAAATATGGTCATGTCTGGCTCCAAAAAACCAAGATGGTTAAGTCCATAATTCCAAACTCAAGGCTTTAAAATGGACGGTAACGCCACACTGGGTCCTTCCACTATTTATTATGCAGTCTATGGCCACCACAAGCCATGTCAAATTTGAGTCTTTTGGTTTATTAGTCTGCATTGTTTACAGAGTTGTTGGTACACATGGTATTTAGTTAATGTGAGGCACAGTGCTGTCAATTCAAGATGGCAAAAGTGGCATTTTGCCAGGCTGTTTTGCATACCCAACTGAAATGAAGTGGAAGCCAGGTCTGACTGGCACGAGTGTTGCCGGCTGGGCCTGGAGCACACCCAATTATTGAGGTGTAATTCCTTCTGTCCTATTAAGCAAAACATGAAAATGAGGAAGATGTCAATCAAGCACAATATACACAAACTGTCCTCAGAGGCGACCTAATTGCCAAAATAATTTAAGTCACCTGTGTGGGTTCACCGTGGGTGTGCAGGGCTTTTAATATTTATCTTAAATACTACATCCCCTTATCTCGTTTAACAGTACTTGTACACAGGCACAGAGACCTTTAATTAATAGATGGGTTGGACCTTTGCAGAAAATGATCAACAGTATTTAAACACAGTAACTGCCATTGCAGATAATTCAGATCTTTCATTACACAATCATGTCAGCTTGCCTAGTTATGTCTACAGCTCAAGTGAAGGCTCATTCTGCTTGAAAACCTCGTAGCTTCAGCCTGACATACTCATCAAAATGCAAGGGGTATTGTGGTTTAACGAGAAAAACGGAAAACCGCCATTGCAGAAGAAAACACTGTCATCTTGTCAAATGTGAAAAAATACTTGCACCCTGAGTGTCACAACAGCTCAATTCAACCAAACTGTGCTTTCCATTGTTGTCTGCTTCTCTTAAATTGCTTTTTGCTTTTTTTCTGTTTGATAAATAAAGGCAAAACAAGCACAGCAGGTTGGTGAGACAACCCCGGTCAGTGTACCAGAATAATATCCAGGCCGCAGCAGGAGCAGAGGCCAGCGGCACTCACTCACTCTGCACTGCATCATGTCTGACCTTCAGCCTGCCAAGCACCCGCACCCTCACGTTCACCCCCGGGAGCATCACCCAAAAATAGCCTGTCTCACACATGCAAACATATCACCACCGCGCGCATGCATGCTCACTGTATGCACATGCATCGTAGTGCACATAATACGCACACGCTGACACTCACTTTACAGCTCACTTTTCGCATCCTCTATCACGCTATGTTTAGTCCCTGATGTGTTTCGTTGCTCCACTCTGCTCTGGGGTTGTCTTACTTTATCGCCCGGTATATATGAGTCACACTATCAAACACATTAGACTGAAGTGGGACAACTGTGTCAACCAAAGCAGTTCAACTTTGCACATACTTACAGCACTGCTGTATATCACTGCTACCCTGCTGAGGCACTGCTAGAAGGAACTGTTTAGAAAATGTTTGCAGGGCTTCTGCAGTACAGATTGCAGAACAGTTATCCAGCAACTACTGCAGTAGTTTTGGTTTAATGTGCTTATATGCTGTACGTCTCTGAGCTTCTGCCTCCGCCCGAGTACAATGGAGGTGAAGGCAATTTCAATTGTGTTGCTCCACGCTGTTTTTCTTAGAACTATTTTCCACAAAAGAACTAGAAACAGTCCACATTAAATCTGGATTACCTACAGTAATGAGGACAGTGTTTCCTGAAAAAAAAACCCAAAACAAAAAAACATTAGGGGTTGGGTACGAATAGTAATCGAAACTCAATGTTTTTGTGGTCTTGACCAAAATGTGCCCCCAGTACAGAGTGCTGAAAACAAGTCAATCACCTTTTTCTGCCTTCAAATGCCCTCAATTAGCTAGCTAGCATGCTATTTCCTGTTGGCATGACAGCTATCAAAAATATCACAAACTTATTAATGTCATTTTATAGATAGGTCTAATTACGGAAGCATGTAGCGATATCGATACATGACAGCTACAGTAGCTTGTAAAATAGCAACATGGGATGTTTAATTTGATGAATTTACTGTTAATCAGACCACAAATGAGACAAGAATTAGCTAGCTCGTGTATTTCCTAACTGTATGTTCCGGTGGGGGTCTGATGTTGAGTAATGGGAAACGTTAATTCCGAAGAACTATGAATTGACAGTTTGTACTATGTGTAGCTTGAAAACTGATGGGGGCACTGAATTTGATGGATTTACTATATGATTAAAACACAAATTAATTAGGAATTAGCTAGCTAGCCTCAGACAGGTAGTATAATGGCTAGCTTTTGTTAGTGCAGGAGAAACGAAGTTAACAAATTCTAAATAAATCATCACAAAACCACAAGGCAAGAACAGTAAAGAAAACCTGTCAATACGTGCTCGGCCACAGATCTGACAACATGGTGGATGTAAAAATGTCACTTTGCTGAACAGCAACAGCTACTAGCAACAGAGTGTTCAAATGAAACCAATGGCTGGTGGCAGAATACACCGAAACCTGGCATCAGATGTTCAATATGAGATTCGGGCCCTTTTTTTAATGACTTTAATTATTTAAATTAATATGTTGCCAGTTTTTGACACTTTAGACAAAGCTCTCGTGCATCTGCTTGTGTTTAATTCCTAAAATATCTACCTCGAAATGAGGCATGAAACTCAAACACCCAGCCACATTGTTGAATTTTCAGCGTCACTTTCAATTCCATTAGCATCACAATTGAATTTCATTCACCTCCATCCCATTTCATTGGGTTAGAGGCACATGTTATCACTTTACTTAGGTTCATATGGTAAAGCTGTTGTGGTGAACGTGTGAACCAACGGTTGCCTTATTACACATCCAGGAGCAACATTAGCACTCATTTGGAGACAAGTTTATGGCCACACTACAAATGAAAATCCAATATTCACTTCCTTTCAGTGCTGTTTTCTCTTTAGCTGCTAAATGCTCCACTGTGTTTCATCAGCTTGCAACTAAGTTGTCTATTAGAGAGATGCTTTAGTACGCAGTGGGTTAGTATGAGCTTTGAAGCTGAAAACACCTGCATGCTGCAGCTGGAAACGAGGTTGATGACAGCGGTGAGAATGAAGCAAAACAAGAAAGTTGCGTGTTGTGAAATCAAAACAGTGAATTTAAAGAATGAAATGCTGTGCAGAGCAGAGAGGAAGTGCAAAGTCAACTCATAATTCTGTATGTCTGTCACGACGAGCAACTGCCTTCACATTACGCTTAATCATTTAACACATTGTTAATGTAAAAATATTGACTTAGTGCAGCTTTAAGCTGACATAATTCATTTAGTATCACCCTGTAATAACACAGAGCAGCAACTTAAAGACATTTTGTTGGTTTTCTATAGCTGTAAGACAAAAACATTTTGCTCGGTGTTGTGTTAAGCTTGCAGCTGGTGCTTGCTTGATTGCACTGGTTATGGATTGAGGAGAGCTCAGACTGACAGCAGCAGGAGCAGCGATGAAAGCTTTGCTCGGCGCTGATTAGGCCTGATATACAGTCGGCACAATGAGGGACGACTCATAATGGCTTCTCTGACCTTACTCTTGACAACCACTTCACCTCCTTACTTTGCCCACTCACACCTCTGTGTCCAACTCCCTCACTCCTCGTACACTTGTTTTGTGTGGAGGCTGCAGATAATAAATCATGTCGAAATTAAAAGCCACACTGGCTGCAGCTGTGCTCGCTCTGTAGTCGTACGCTGATTGTAGTTGATCATGCCTCAGGGCACAATGAGAGCCAGTCTAAGGATGCTAATCAGAGGTACAGTTCAGATGACTCAGCATTTTTAAGAAATATTAGAAGATAGGAGCAAGTTTTTCAGGTTAATAAATGCACAGTTCATTAGCGAAACGGTCTTCATGATGTTCAGAGTGCATCCAAACGTTTGACCTTTTTGTGTACCACCAGCTTTAACTTAAATGTTGCCTTTGTCTGCAATGATGACACACATAATAAGTGCACTAATTTCAGCAGGGAGGTGGGCCGACCTGACCAGACCTCGGCTGAGCTTCCCAAAGAAACAGGAAGCACTTTTAAGGCGTCTCTCCATTTCAACTAAAAGCTGGTCAGGGGAACAAAATACTGCAGATAAAAGAGAAAAGTGTGTCACTAGGTTTTACTTTCTGAAGTTCACTAATGCAGAAGAAAGGAAAAGGCTTTTACAGGTTGCTAAGAGCTTCTTATAAATATGAGGGCACATGCCTCTCTCTCCCCTCTCTCTCCTCCCTCCCTCTCTAAAAGAGCACAGTGTGATTACAGAAACAGCCCCTCCTCCTGCATGCAGGCCTTTGAGAACAGAAACAGAAGGTAATGTCGGTGCTGGGAGGGAGCCAAGAGCCCAAAGACACAAAAATGTAGGTTGCCATGTCCCTGTTCTTCACTGAGAGGATGAAGACACTGAGTTTAGAGATGTCAAGTTTTTAGCAGTTAGGAAAATGCTGAAAATTAGCAATTTTAGAATAAGTTAGAGACCGTGAGAGTGTGTGTGTGCGTGTGTTGCTACAAGCCAAAAACAACCTCATAAAGTCCCTGTTTGTGCTCTGAAAATATCATTAGCAACCTGTTTTTTTATTTCATACCTCATCCCTTCCTGTCCTCATTTTTGAAAGTTTAAATAAATGTCAAAAGTTCTATTTTTAGCGAAGCCCATTTAATTGAGCCATATGGAGAACAATCTATTGACGTGCTCTGACTGAAGGGTGCGTGGGTGGCATTTCCACTTAAAAGCCGGAGCGTGAATCGTAATGAAGTGAGGAAGCAAAAAAAAAAAAAAAGGGAGGGAAGGGGCCCGACTCCACCGCTAGCAGCAATGGGTGTACAAACAGCAACCTCACAAAGCAGGAGTGATTCATTTAAAGGGATTTTGTGTATGCGCCATATTTAGCCTCTCTGCTTTGCATTTACATACACAGAGAGGATAAATAAGGAAAGCTTCGGAGGGAGACTGAAATGGAATATTAAAGGAACAGAGGAGGGAGGAAAAAGTTAACGAGCCAGTGATCAGAAAGAGGAGAGAAACATGTTATGAAGAGGAGAGCTTTTAGAGAGATACAGTAGAGAGGGAAGGATGGATAGACTTGACGGAGACTGATGCCAACTGGAAGGATGGAGGGATGGTAGGAGAGCGTAATTGGATTAGAGGGGCAGAAAATTAAAAGCATTTTCTTTGCATCTTCCTCCAGAAAACAGAATCCAGTGATCCCAAGTATTCCTGCTCCGAGGTGCTGCGACACAGAGACTTTACTCATCCCGGAGAGGCCGGAGAGGACAGAAGATATGCTACAGTATGTGAGTGCATGTGTGTGCGCGAGGCCACATCTATAAAGCCCACATGGACGTGAGCAACACACTGAATAATGATGGAATGAGTGTGGTGATGACAGGCTCAAGTATGTATGGCTCACGAGTCTGTGTGAGTCATATTGTAATCTGCTGCCCTGCATTGATGTTCCCTGGCAAATAAATAACAGCATCAGGATGTGTGTGTGTGTGTGTGTGTGTGTGTGTGTGTGTGTGTGTGTGTGTGTGTGTGTGTGTGAGTGAGTGTGAGCAATCGCCAGTGCGGTTCAAGACCGTGACAAGACTTTGACAGACAGGAGCAAAAGCTGTGGAAGACATCATGCACTTGTTGCTGGGCCTTGAATCGTGGATACAGGATGACTCAAACGTACACAGACTGACGCACCAACCCACAAACACACACACACACACACACACACACACACACGCACACGCACACACAAAGCACCAAAATTTAAAGTGAAAGTAAGTTTGCGCCGTCTCACCCTATGTACGTCCTCCTCGAACACGGCTTCATGGACGCTGCATGCAAACAGCGCCGTGGGGAGGTCGCTCAGATCCATCATCTCCTCCGCCACGCCGTCCTGATCAGTCTCCCCAAACACCATGTCCTCCTCTTCCTCCTCCTCCTCCTCCTCCTCCTCCTCTTCGGGATCGCTGCTGTAGGCCTCCGAGCCATTGCTCCATGCCTTGGAGCTCTCTCGCAGCATGCTGAAGCCTTTTAGGAGGCAGCGGACAGGCAGGTGGTGGACCACAGAAGCTGGGAACTGGGGAGAGGGGAGGTTAAGAGACTGGGAGCTGGGAGATAAGGTGAATATACTGGCTGGACGTTTGAGAGAAAAGCGCAGGGAGAATGAAAGGATACCGAGACAATGGTGCGTGAGGATTACAGGGTCGGACTGAAGTGTTAGTGATGATACCACACAGGCGGTGGGATAGATAAAAGAGAGAAACGGAGAGGGTGACAGAGTGATTGTTAAAGATCACGAGGAGAGAGAAAGATGAACAGGAGCAAACTAAAAAAGAAATAAAGAGAAAACAGAGAGGAAGAAGGTGGATTTTCATGGTTAGATCTACTTGTAGGTCTGTATTCCTGACATTCTGTTATTTTGATGGTTCAGTTGTATCTGAGTATTAGCTGGTGACTGAAAATCTATCGCCTGCTCACAGTCCAAAGTTTCAAAAATACTATACAACATACATTTAGTCATAAAATATCACCTTTAGGGCCACAAGTCATGAACTTGTCTTTTCAGTTTGGATTAATCTGCTGCTTATTTTATGACTGTTTCGATAAAATGTCCATCATAGCTTCCCAGAGTCAAGGTGATGTCTTTTAATTGCTTGTTTTCTCCAACCAACAGTCCAGAATCCAAAGATATCCAGTTCATTGTCACAGACGACTTACAAAATCTGTTAGTATTCACATTTAAACAGCTTTAATAGTCGCCCTAATCATTTTTCAAGCTGGAAAACGAAGGAACACGTGGGAAACAATGAAAACTATGATTATAGAGAGAGGAAAGGTTTGCTATGATGAAGCCCAGACTGATGCTGATGAAACAATGTACAAGTACAGAGCACCATCTAGTGGAGCATTTACAAGAATGACGCTTATCATCCATATATTAATAACAATTCTATCTGAAAATCAACCTAATGTCAGATATTTATATTTATTATTATAATAATGGATATGGATATCGACTATAGACCCAAAACTGTATCCTAATGTCATTTAACCTCTGTAGAATCACGTGCAAACCGAGCTCGCGAAGGCCATGACATCATATGTCCACAGTATAAATGGCCGAAGAGGGTTGTGACATCAATATTTGCATCGCGTGCGCTCCAAGGAAACCCCTGGATATTACGTAAACGGCTCGTGCAAAAGCAGCACGGACGTTTATCTTGAAAGTAACATGTTATCTCGTGAAAGCACTTTGTTTTCCGAGGTCAAACACAGTTTTAAAGCTAAAATGAAGCGTGAATTCATACGGAAGTTAGCAGAGTCACGGCTGCACGCGCACGGATGGAGTTACTGTTTTAATTTTCCTGTCTAATCGCTGAAAATGAGAAAATTGTTGTCTGTTTTACTCACCTCACAACTGTCAGTGAAAGAGGCCGAAACGACCCATCGCGAGTGGATTCAAAGCAATGTTTTCAGGTGACTTTACGTCATGAAACAGACTGCTCTCATATGTTTGCGGCGCGCTGACAGATGCTTCGGTGTTTGTTATTACTGGATTATTGGACACTATGATGCAGCCTACTCCGGCGTCAGGGCCCGCAGGTGAGACCAATGAAATGCCGGCAGAGGCTCGAAGTGACCAATGAGGCTACAGCAAGGGGAGGATGCTCCGCTTCAAGATAGGTGGCGACCGAGCAGCGAAGTGGCTCATAGCGGTCTGTGCTTTCATTTGACAAGGACGTCCTGGAGAGCAGCATCGCAGTGTGTGGACCGGACTGTCTCACCTGCTGTGTTAGGACAGTCAGGTGGTCGCATTTCCACAGACATTTATCGGTTTTAGATGCTGTTCTCTGGATCCACCTGTTGCTCACACAACATGAGCTACTTCGATTTTGATCAGCTCAAAGTTGAGTTTTAAACCTTTTTTTTTTTTTTGGTTTTAGAAGTAAGACATTTTCAAGCAGCACAGTTTAAAAGAGACAGTAGGGTATTTCACGCACCAAATTACACACTGGATTATTGGATTATAACCCCACAAGCACGGCGAAATGAATTAAAGTGTTATTACACACTACCTGCAGATATCAGGGAAGCCAGCTCCCTGAATATTTTCAAAAGAAAGCTAAAATGCATGATCTTTTTTTCATTTTTAATTTTCATCCTTATTCTATCTCGTTCTACATTTTTTTTTTTTTTTTAAATCTCTTTAGGTCCATTTGGTCTGTTCTGTTAAGTACTCATTTGGTGCATGTTATTTCTTTATTGTGAAGCACTTTGAGCTGCAATTTCCGTATATAGATAAAATGTAGAATTATTATAATTCTGTATAAAGGCTCTCTGCTTTAACACTGTAGAGATGCACTGCCATGTACTATGAAGAGGTGCAGCAGATACAATTTATGCAGCCATTCATTCATTGTGGAGTATTTAATCATACACACTTAATATGCTGCATTGTCCTTCAGCTTGTGAATCTTGGAGGGTCACATTTGAAAAACATCGTACTACAAAAACGAACACTGCGCTTCAGCAACATTGACTGCATACTTTCAGTTTTATTTCTTGGTTGGTTTGTCATCAGACACTTCAAGGCATCAGGTTAAAGGGGCAACCACAATGAATTGTATTTAAATTATTTTAGCAAAAACATTAGCCTCTCTGCAGTACACTAACCTTTCATACTTGGAGTACACATTTAACGAGTTGTACAGTTTATCAGTAATTTCAAGATCCAAGCGTGATTAGTTGCCTCTTTCTTACTGAACTGCTACAGTAATGCTTCACTGACCTGCCTGGGTTATGTGCCACCTTACAGTAATTTATCCAGTGTACCGCTACTTTATAAAGGCACACATATAAATTAATAAACACATCACAATAACTTAGAATAATTGCACCCATTGTTTGGTCAAGAAAAGGAGTAATACAGTGAAAATCCAAGAAAACGGAGGAAACCTGCTCATATGAGACCGATATGTAAAGTTAAAATGTTCATTGGCAAGTCTTATGAACACGTTTGTAGGTACATTTATACAACATTGTTAATAACAACCTGGATTTGAAGAGTAACTCAGTGGAAGAACAGATCCATTGTTCCCATCAATGAGAACAAAATTGCTTCAACAGTCATGGAAGTGAGTCCTTTCATCTCAAAGCTAACAAAGAGTACAGGCAGTAAGCTTCAAGGCACGACATCGTCTCTGCTGTCAGACTTCTGAGGCCGTGTTTGGAAATCCACGACGACGCGAACAGCTGCAGGTTTCTTACGATCATTTTTGGAATGAAAACAGCTTACATCTTCTAAAAAACAGGAGTCATTCTCAAGATCACGTTTTGGTTTAGAGATTTAGAAAGGAAAGCACGTGGAGAGGAGTGAGAGTGAGACATCTAAAACACCCAGTGGACGCCCCTACTGGGCTGGAGGTTGGTCTTGTGTATATGTGGAAAAAAACAAAACAGAATATATTCCCATCTTGGCCTTTCAAGTGAAAAGTGTTTGGAAAAGGAAAAAAAAACAATAGGAATACTCAGTTTTAATCTTTCTTGAGGTCAGACGGGCCATAAGATGCTTCAGCGGGACTCGCGGTGACTGGCGGTTGCTCCAGGTTGGCTGGTACGGGAGCAGGAACCACTCCATCATTGTTGACCAGAGCTCCATAGGAAAAGGAACCATTGAAGTCTACCAGGCCTTTGTCATGAATAGTTGGGACACCTGGTGATAGAAAGGACAGGGAAGCTAAGGTTTAAGGCAGAAACTGCAAGTTGAAGCGATAATTCAAAATGCATGTGTAACGGGCCATATATTTAGAGTTGCAACTGAAGATGTGGTTGCACTGACACATTGAACATGTGGCATTGTATGCAAATTTCAGGCAGGTTTAACAGGTACTGGTTTTAACAACAGCAAACGGCCTTCTTCAAAACTTTATGCATTTATGTGAAGTTTATACAAACCATTTGTCATATTCATGCTGACATACGGCTCAAAAGTCTTGGTCTTTTTCTTGTTTTTGGTGATGAGAAAGACCCCCAGGAAACAGAACGCAGATCTGTACAAAACACAAAATAATGAAGAGCAGCCTTTTCTCAAAATAACGTCTCAAAGTTCAGCAAACGCAGGTGTTACTGATCACAACATATCCCAGTAAGCCATGAGAGCATGACAGTGAGCCAGCATGCCCAATACCAGGATCCTGAAACTGAAGCAGCTACGTGTAATTCAGCTGTCATTAACTGATTATTTACACCCGCTTTTCCTACTGTGACACGTCAAAATGTCTACTGTGAGAAAGCTCTCTGATGACCGATCACTCACCCCAACAAAAACATGCAGATGTGAAGAACGTCCTCATGGTTAAACTCTAAGTAAAACACAGCTCCTGAAAACCAGAAAAGAAGAAAACGTTGATGACTTCTGTGTTGTGACTCTAAAGGTGACTAGCAGGAGCAAAGCAGAGGTTTTCAACTCTGTTTCTATTGAGCCAGGCAGCAATTTGCATTCACCAGTCAATCCAGGTCCGACTGAAAACTACCTGCAGCAAAGAATCCAGTAACTCACCAGCTACTACGGCAAAGGCAGTGGAAAGGATGTAGTTGACGCTGGCAATCAGAGAGGGGTCATACAGCTTAGAAGCTTGGGAGAGAAATCTAAGAAGACAATAACACACACACACAAAAACTTCACTTTGCTCATCTGTAAAGTAAAAAATTGGAAAAGCAATCCAATGTTTATATCTTTGACATGACTAACAGTCAACCATGCAAACCATGCTTGATGCTCCTGTCACTCACCTGGCCTGGAAGACCACTGAAGCCACCATGCACACAAACATGACGCTGAAGATGGGGTAGTTAAGCTGCATGGAGCCCTCGATGGTGAGCACCAACATGCCTGACACCGCCTTCACTGTAATGACTGTGATAGAGCCTGTGCGCCAAAGTCAGACGCAGTTAAACACAGAACAAACAGCTTAAGTGCCTTTTGAACATTAAAAACGTGACAAAATAAAAGTGTGGTAATAGCTTGACTTTACAGGCGGCATTTAATTGACTGGCTTTAATGCCTGAGACTCACCCAGTAGAGCGACCAGCAGCAGAATAACAACGAGGTAGTTAGCGCGGCGCTGTTTGTAGAAGTATAAAAGCAGGCAGAACGTGATGATCTCCAGGAGCTGTCAGTAAGGGTAGGTAGCAACAATAAACAACAAATGAATACCAAATAAACAGGAAGCACTGCAGTCGTTGCCAGATTCAATAATAGCAAAATTAATCTCATCGCCAAAGACAAACATTTACGCTGATTAACAGCACAGGTCAGAGAAGGCTGGGAAATGTGCTGTGTTTAAAGCAGGTTTGTGGAACTCAGTTTGTACCTAAAAGGGGAAGACCAAATAATTACAAACCAGATAAGAGAGATGTGAGATACAATACAGAAGCTCTGCAGTAAACACCAATTTAATAAAGCTCATTATGGTTGATTATGGTTGAGACTGACAGAGGATTTCATGGTTGTATCCCACCAAGTGTCTCTCAATCAGTGCTGACAATGTTTTATTTGCAACCACTGTCCCTCTACTGATGCAGCTGTCCTGTGTTTGTGTGTTTAATGTATTTATTCAAGCTTTTAGAGACATTTATCCCTTGCCACATGAAATAATGATGCAACGTTTGCTACTGATGCACCAGAAACTCAGGGAGTGTCTGTCTGGCCTCTTCTTGCCCCTGTAAGATGTCTTTAAATGTTGTAAATACAGTGTGGTGATTCCCAGACCGAGACTAAAGATGACACACACTGATAATTGGTATTCCACCTAACATGACTCACTTGTGCAAGCTCCTTTGTAATAGTTGTAATTGTTGTGTGGTCTGTGCAAAAAGAAACATATGCCAACACAGAAACGCTGCACAGCACTTACAAACGGTGACTGAATGATGGCATATTTTCTTGTCAACACTATAAACTACAACCACAAACACTGAGTTCAACACTACCACTCTCAGTAAAAGTCACCAAACCTGTTGTATAACTTTTAAAGGTGTTGGACTTGCACAACATAAATGATGAGGGCAATGGGTGTGTAGTTTGTGTTAATTTGCCTCTATTTCATATGCTGCTTAGCAACGTCACACATTAACATTTGGCTGCCACACCTCAGTCAATTGTTTAATATCGGTTTAGTGAACGTGGGCGGGAAATTAAGAGCAGTAGGATTTAACAAACTGAGCATTGAGCTTTGTTCTTCCAAACTTCTTGAGTAAATGAAAACATCTCACCAGATACAAGAGAACAGGCCATCCAACAATGTGCATGACGATGTTCTCCGCTTTGAGTTTTTCATGAGAGTTTGGTCCAAATGCCACAAAGAGATATGTTCCTCCCATGGTTAGGATACAGCCCAGGAAGGACAGCCCATAGCGCTCTGAAATGACATAAAGATATTTAATATGTCATGATATTCAACTCAATTCAATTCAATTCAATTCAATTCAATTCAATTCAATTCAATTCAATTCAATTCAATTCAATATTCCTTTATTCGTCCCGCGAGGGGAAATTCCAATTCACAACAGCACCAATAAAGTGGATGGAAGAGTAAAGTAAATAATACAAACACTATGAGATATCACAGTGGAACTAAACATCACAGTATTTTTTATGACACAAAGAACACAATTTCACTTTTATACAGTCTAACTTTTCAACTAAATAGGGCCTGTGCATAGACAAACTTGTTTGACTGTTATCTCCGTCACTACACTGCAGCGGCTGAGGAGGCAGGATGCACAGCAGATTTCCAAAATGCCTTCAAGCTGATTAAAAATTTGCATACAATGGCACACGTTCAATGCTATTTGCATGTGAGTGTCACATCTTCAGTTGCACATGTCTGCTGAACTTACTTGCAAAGTCCTTCAGCTTAGTCTTCTCGCGCAGAAAAATAAGGCTTAAAATTGAGCTTGCTGAAAACAAAACAAAAAAAAAATCCAAATTGTGAATACAAATTTTCCTTTACATTTATTTGTGCATTGAATTAGTTATTAATTTGTATTTATAAACTGGTATAAACTAGGGGTGGGTATTGCCAAGGGCAAATTTACAAATTTTGTGATATATTGCGATATTCTACATAGTTCACTGAAAAATGTAAAAGGCATTATGCATCTTAAAATCTGAGTTGCAGGTACATCAGATGATAGTGGGACAAACTGAGTCAAAACAATGTAATTTAAATTATCCATGCCATTTTATTGTAACTATACAAGTGCAAGTTACAACATATTTGCATGAACAACATGAGCTGAGCTAATATGTCGGGGTGGTGTCGTGCTAAATGAGTTCGCAAGTTTGTTCTAATGGGAGCGAAACAGTGTTTGCAAAGAGCGTACTCTTTGTCCGGCTCACTGTGTTTCACCTTGTGTTTCTCCTTTCCTTTGGAATCCAAAGTACCTCCAAACATCTGCCTTAAAGTTCGAGGGCACCCACCCCTAGTATAAACCGAGTATAATCAATGATTATACAGAACATTTATCTATTCACAGCTACTACTAAAATATTAGGGAACAAATACTCACTGAGTACAGACACAGCATTAAGAGGTGCCACAAGAGCGAGGGGGGCAAAGGCATAAGAAACAAAATTGGCTGCCTCTCCAAGGCAGGTAAATACAAAACCACACCACCAGGTTTTAGTGCGGTAGAAGGCACGAGGGTCCTTGGTTCCAGCTAACGTCACATGGCTGTATTTCTGCAAGTGAGAGGCGTGCGGGTGAAACATGGTGACTTGCGTAAACACACAGTGTGCTGCGGTATACTTAGCTTAGACAAAGCAAACACATAAAGCAGGCTTACACCAAACAAAGAAATGAAATGTATTTCAGAAGGGCTATTGTGAATTACAAGTACAAACAGGGCGGGCAAAAGTGCCAAAAACAATGACAGTGATGTACAATGACGAGGTGATAACTGTATATTCTTTCATCCATACAGGTTTCTACTGAAAGCCGATAACAATGACGTAATGACAACCTTGATGCTGCATTGACACAAAACGCTGACATGAGACAATATGAAGGAAAACTATTCCACATAAGAGACAGACCAACTTAACTTTATGTTTAAACTAAGGTCTTAATATCAGGGTGCTTGGACATTTAAATGAGGTGTTTGTGGAGGAGGGAACTGAATACTGTACCTGGATATTTAAGGAGATGCTGACCAGCACATTTCCAAAAATAGCGAGTAAGGTCCCAATGAGGTTATCCTAAAGAAGGAAGACAGCAACACTGAATCCACTTATTTTGAATAAAATCTTTCAAACCTAGATGTAGTTTATACTTGGTTATGTCTCTGTTGTAACGCAATGATGAGTCCTCGGTGAAACACTCAGACATTTGGGATTTTTTTTGTTTACTTTCGCTCTGATGGCATTTCACTGCTGTGGTGTCTTCAAAGTTTTGTTAGGAATTTTCTGACGTGAAAAGACACAGATTACAGCACCATAAAACATCCTTATGCGCGTTTTCACACCTGCTACGAGAACAAAGAGTAAAATTTAACATTCGATTAAAAAGTGAATTGAAGTGTCTCACCGTGTAAGAGCCTCCGTCGGGTCTGCTGGTATCCATCTTGTTAGCCCTCAGAGGCAATTTATTATTTTTCAGCAGTAGCCAGACCTTCAGATACAAGATATTTCATCTTGTCGCTGAAACATTATGCGTTTATCACTCATTTTTGTGTGTTAATCTGACACTACGCTGAAGACATCACCATCTTTGAGATGAGGTGCATCTCACTTCCGGGTTGCTTCCGCCTGTGTCAGGCTACGCCCTGACGTAGAACAGTACGCTTGAATCACGTGACCTTGGACAGTGACCAGTTGCTATTTACACAATTTATAATTAAGATAAACAACAGGTACTTTGTGTTCTATGTATTTATAGGTAATATGGCCAAAGTCGCTCATTAATTTCGTTAATAATAAATGTTTCCTCCATTTTCAATGTGTTTCTGCCTATTGTTGCAGTTTAGCCGGCATTCTGCAATACCGCTTGACGACAATAGGCTGTGCTATTGAGCTAGAATTGATCCAAGAGAATTCACAAAGCAGGAGAAAGATGTTGATCAGTTTAATTAGTACTCAAGTGCGGTTAAATTCTCAAGTCTTATTCAGAGCACAAGTGTCATTAGCCAGATACCCAGAACATATCCAAGCCTGATAATTTTTTAAATCTCTCATATCCATCACAAGCAGACTGAATGAGATGAATTAGGTGAAAACTAGGGTATTTCTTCACATATATTCATCTCTTAAATTTTTTTTTATCTGAATGTAGGCTGCCCTTCCTTACATGACTGATAATAACAATCTCACCCTGGCATCATATTGTAATCATGACTAACACTGATGGTATGTTTTCTCTTCTCTTTGTGTCATTGCAGCGGTGAAGGAGGGACACAGTACAACACGTCAGCAGCAGTGTTTCTATAACAGGAGCAGTGGAACAAAGCAGAGGCAGGTCAATGAAGGGTGTTAGCTGTTGTTTTAAAAAACAGAAGAGTTTTTTTTTTTTTTTCCATATGTCCAAACCATGTGAGCAAGTGATGAGTCATAGTGGCAAAAAATCTGGCAAAGTGCAGTAGCCATGGTGACACTAGTCAGCAGTGGTTTAACAAAGTTTTTCACCCCTTTTTCAAGGAAATATTCAACTTAAACTAATGTTGGCAGCTAAAATCATATTGTTTATTACTCCAGTGTCAGATGTCAACTTGACTTTGGCAAAATTACAAAATTAGCAAACCTTGAGATGAAGTTTGCTCTTCACATTTGATTTGCTTACCAGCAGAGGGAGTGAAACATCACAGCCGGGAGAACCCAATCAGATTGTCCCATTGTGCTCAAATCGAAGCCAAGACACTCAAAGTCTCCGCTGTTGTTTGATGTTTGACTGGCATTTGATTTTGCTCTTCGCCTGCAATGATCTGACACTTAGAGCGCTTGAATGCATGCCTCATATGAATGTAATTATGTATTTTTTGGCAAACAGTGCCTTTGTTTTCTGGCATGGTGCAAGAGCTTGTCTCAAACAGCTATCGAAGGTCAGACTGCTTGTTCATCAAAGGATTCATCTGACTGGTAACAGGCATAGAGACCATGAAGCCCTTGTTGTCAGGGCAACCACTGACAACAGTTGCTCCCTGTCATCAAAAGAGTCGCATGTTCTGCAAGCGGACTGCAGTCAGGTCATGCATGCATAATATATGATACACAGATCAATGCATTTAAGAGGCTGGTTTAATTCAATAGCAGCGTGCTTTACATAAGAAATTAAAGGCATTCAGACAAGATATAAAAGAAATGCTGAAAAGACACACCTAGAATTTAAAACAGAAGATAAAGTGGAATAAAACAGATTAAAGAGGAGATTAAAATTACAGTGCAGAAACGAAGAAGTGAGTGTTGTAGCAGTTTTCTGGAGTTTTATGGGGGTTTGCTGTATATATGTGGTGCAAAACTGCTGAATGCTGCTTCTCCAGGTTTAGTTTGACCCTGGGAACAGTTAGCAGACCTGTTCCAGGTGATCTGAGAGGTCTGGTTCTTTATAACGAAGCAGCAGATCAGTTCAGTGTTCTGGTCCTTTAGAAACCAGCAGTAGAAGGCAGAGAGCTCTTCAGCACAGCAGCATGTTATTAAAACATCACCTTCTTCCAAACTACAAAGCCCTTCTTGCCTGTTACGCTCTTGTGTGCTTCACAACCTGCTGGAATGAGACGTGGCGTTATGGCCCAGATATTCATCACACAGACACTGATTACAGCTTGAAGATGAGTAGAGACAGCCAACAGGTGATTCTTCCTCAGGGTGTAAACAGGTGTGTGTGTGTGTGTGTGTGTGTGTGTGTGTGTGTGTGTGTGTGTGTGTGTGTGTGTGTGTGTGTGTGTGTGTGTGTATGCAGGTGGATCTTTTTCCACTGCATTACCTCATGTGAAGCACAAATCACGTTATTCAAGTTGAAAACACCTTTCAATTAACATTATTATCCAAATGTCTGGAATATAATGAGAGTAAGAAAAAAATATAGCATCAGCACCTTAAACAAGACTATAAAAGTATAGTTTTAGTGTTTTTAATGAAGGATTTTTTGCTTGTGTTTTCATGTTCAATTCAGTTTTGTTGAATTTAGTTGATTCAGTTTGATTAGTTGTAATTTAGTCTTTTTTACGCTGTTCAGTTGAATTGTACAGTTATTACAGACATTGACAAATGCAGCAATGTGATGAATAAATCTAAAAAGGTCTTTTGAAAACTAAATAAATGAACGGTAAAAGAAACTGGAACTTGAGGAAAAGCAAATGAAATTTAAAGAAATGGTCTCAGTGCAGCATCTTGAAAACAATGCATAAAACTGTTAAAGAACTGATGCAACTTTTTTCCACAGCAGAACTGCAGAGAGGCTAAATGTGCACACACAACACATTAAACAGCATCAGCACAAACTGATAATGTGACTTTTGTATGATTTTTGTTGTTTGCTATCTATAAAAAAATTGCTTCTGAGGGATTTAATGCAATGCAATGATTTATTGATTTACAAGAAGCATCAGAAGCTCATTTGAAAACCTCTGTCATGTTTTTTTAAATACAAACATCATTATAGAAACATCAAGAAATTACACTTAATGTGTTTTTATGTAGTTAAATATGCAAATGCTCCACAGCGCGGAGCATCTATTTTGAGTCATTATCATACCCTCAGACTGTTAACTAAAACACAATTATGGCTATCTGTCATGCCTCATGATACTCACAGTGGAATGGTAATAGATGTTTTATTATTAGAAGTTTCAGGGGGCTTTTCATTGTCTTCAGATCCTGCTGGGTCAGAAATTTGGGCAAGTAAAGGTGTGTTCCCTCCTCAGGACATCCGGTCATCCTGCATAGTGGACAGACCTGTTCACTGCCACCTGTGTGTGTGTGTGTGTGTGTGTGTGTGTGTGTGTGTGTGTGTGTGTGTGTGTGTGTGTGTGTGTGTGTGTGTGTAAATCCCTGAGGATGAATGAATGGATTAGCAGGCTGATGTGTGGATAAATCAGTGTGGAAGAAGCTGATCTGACAATAAGATCTGACAAAATTTAGCACCAGAAGGATGCTTATTATTATTTTTATTAATATTATTTTCTTGGTTATTTTCTAATCTATTATTATTTCCTTGATCAAACATGTCCAATACCAAATCCTTTATAATTTACATTTATATACACATACTGTATAAATATATGTATACAAAATGCAGCAAATCTTCATATTTGAAAAGTTGGAGTCAGTAAATTTTAAACACTTTTGCCGGAAAAACTACTTTAAAGATTAATTTGCTTTGAGAATAGTAGCTGATTATTATTTTTTGTTTATTGTCTAAATGATTGATTAATTGTTTCAGCTCGGCGTAGAGCTATTCTTTTATTGTCAGTAAATCTACCTTTTTCGTTTAATCCATCACTTTGTGTCAAAAACTCCCATCCCAGAGCCCACGATGACATCTTCATATTTTGTTGAGTTTTTGTTGAATAAATTATGCAGACAATTAACCAATTATCAAACTGTAGCTGCTGACATTTCTGCTGATTGCCTGGTCATTTAATGGACTGATCATTTCAGCTTTAAGCATCCAGCACAGCCTGTCATTCCTCTGCCTGTTACAGGATAGAGGTCCAAGAGAAAAGTGACTCCCAGGCTTTTTCCTTCATTTTTTTTTTTTTTGCCCCAGGTTAGAAAGAAGTTTCCATTGACATCTTTTTTGCTGCTTTCATATCCTCCCATTTACAAGAGTTTTGTGTATCCAGTCACTTCCTTTCCATTCTCCATTCTCAACGCTCCCAAAGATAACAGATTTTGAAATTACTTTCTGCTTACTATCAACAAAACATCTTTGGGTTTTCTTCTACCAGTTGCTTGTGATGCGTGGGCACCGTCCGCCGTCTCTGGAGGAATGTGCGAACGTTAGCATGGCAGTGTGTATTTAATGACTGCCTGGCCTGTTTCAAAAAACCAAACAGACCAGCATCCATTTGTAATGACTGAAGAATGTGCGTACGTTAGATAGGAACAGGGAATGAAGGGGATGTATTCATTACGATATGGCACCATGCAACAGGAAGTCATTCTGGCCGTGAGGTGATACTCCATCTTGTGAAGGAATGTTAACACGTTATAAAGCGGTGGTGGAAGAGCAGGCTTTTCCTAAATCCTCTGCAAGTCCAGGCTTGTCGGGAACATTTCTAGCAATGGAGTGACAATGACAACATTAGAAATAAATGCTGGGGTGACTATATGAGCACATCTGAGCACGGCTTGTAACTGAGGGTGTAAGGCTGACTGTCAGTCAGAGGGCTGGTTTCGATGACGCTGTGTGAGCTTTTAACCATCGGGATGAAGAGATCTATGACAAAAGGCATACTCATCGATCAGTTTTCAATCGTTAATAACATCATTCATTTTCATGCAGTCTTATTCGTGCTAGCCGTCGTGGATATCTGGAGTCTCTTTGGGAGGAAAGCAGATTGAGTTATTTTTCAAATTTCACCGGAGGACACGTTTAAATTGCTCATGTTAGTGAAACAGTAATTTCCTTGATGAGGAGAATCTCAAACATTTTTAATATCCAGTTTAGAGCCAGAGAGCACTTTAATTTGTTCCATCCATTTAAAAGGTTCTCATAATAATCCTGTTTCATTCCAGCCTCTCGGCCTTTTACATGAGAACTGTCAATTCGCAGCTCTGCTAAAATTCACAGTGATCATCCCCTTGAGAAAACTGAATTACCCTAAATTCAAATGTACAGACTCAGTCATGAAGGAAGCCTTCGCCAAAGCATCTGACTCACCTGAGATAACAATGAAGAACCAAACTGTGTCCGTCTTCCCTCCCATTGTTCCTGTGCATGCCCAGCTCATTCAGAGCTCTGTTGTTCTGTGTGCCATACCTGGCTATTATGTGTGAAAGGGGAATTACTGTGAGTTAATCTCTGTAATTACAGATTTCTTATGCATGAACACGGATGAGAGGCTCTCAAAGGCTGGAAATGACATTTCAGCCTCGACTCTATGAAATACTTGGAGTATGTATGGAGGCCCACTACAGAGTTGATTCAGCATAGGCTTTTTTATACTGTATGCCATTCCTGAGGCAACCCTCTACATTTATCCAGGCATGAACCAGTAATTTGGGAATACTGTAGGAATGGCTGAACCCAGGGGTCAGTGTCCTTTCCCCAGACCACTTAGACATGCAGACGACCCACCGCAGCCGAAAATAGATCACATGTGGTTCTTTAAATTGTGGTCATGGGTCTTTGTAAAGCCATTAAAATCATATTGCTGACAAATATTATATAACCCCGATTCTAAAAACCATAAAATAAACTTGAATAAAGACAGAATGCCATCATTTGCAAACAAATGGCTGCATGTGTTCTCCATCAGTCTTATGAAGTGAGTCCATGTAGTAACATCCTTTATCCAAACAGGTGTTTTTGAAGCAGGACAAAGCTAGATAAATAAAATGATCTGAATTCTAAATTGTTTTGAGTAATTTCACTTCATTAGTCACAAATGATTAAAATATTTCTGTCAAAGTAAGAATTAAGAACTCATTTCTGTCACGACACCTTATTATGACTCAGGGCTTCAGTACCTGACTTTAACAATCTGGTGACAGTTTCAAGCCCGTAATGCTTCATGATGCAATGACACACGATTGAGTAACATTTAAACTGGAAATATAACCCAGATACCGTGTTTGTATTCAGCATCAAATATTCCATGACACAAAATAACAGTACTGTTACTCATTTGGTTTCAGGAGTTATTTTTAAAAAAAGTTAATGAGTGTGTATTTTCATGCATTTGATCCAAACACTGGATACCAAACTTTGACTCAGAAACACACTGCGATGTTGTGAGAACCCACATTCAACACTTCTCGTGCTTTGTGGCCTTTTTCTTCTCTCACCTGCAGTTGTGAGAAGAGTAAGATAACACTTTGTCTAAACTATTGACCCCGACGTACTGTATACGTTACATTTTTTCGGAGTGTCACAGTGAGTTACTGCGTGTGTGTGTGTGTGTGTGTGTGTGTGTGTGTGTGAATGTGTGTGTGTTTAAGTTGCGGTGATGAGCTCCTTTACTTCCTCTTTGCTCCTCAGCTGTACACTTTTTTTGGGATTATTATGAGAGATTTAATTTATTTCTGTTGTGCCCACTGATTGTACATGATTTATGTTTTTTTCTGGCACCTTCAGCATTATTGCACAGGTGACAGTAGAGAAGCAATATTAAAATGCTGATGTTATATAAATGCATAACGATAATGTAACACTCAGCAGTGGGTCATTCTGCATACTTTAACTTTTGCATTTGTAACAGTGTATTTTTACTCAGTCATTGCTGCTTTTACTAAAGGATCTAAGTACGTCTTCCTCCACAGTGAAACACATGTTTTTACAACTATCTTTATGCATTTACTAATGAGAGCTGCACAAAATGCATGAGAAGTGCTTAGACCTGCAGTGAGGATGTGCAGACTTTATTTGACTTTGTGTGTGTGTGAGAGTGTGTAGCATTGCTCATGAAGACTGACCTCACAGATGCTGCTTGCATGCTTCCTGACACTGCAGCGTGACCTTAGACACGAGCAACCGTGCACAACTTCAGCCCACATCTCTTTCCAGACTGTTTTTGGAGTGAGGCCTTGTCTGTTTGTGTGTGTGTGTGTGTGTGTGTGTGTGTGTGTGTGTGTGTGTGTGTGTGTGTGCGTGTGTCTGTCAAAGAGAGAGAGAGAGGGAGAGACAGCCCTCGTCTGTCTGAAACTTGAGGAGAGAGAGGAGAGCAGAGCGAACAAAAGCCTGTGTTTAATTTTCTTTTTTTTTTTCCCTCTGTTGTCTTTGGTAGTTCCTTCATATTTTCAGGGCCCTGCAATCACGGCATCTTGTTAGCTTTGGATTCAGGTTAGACTTGTTGTAGTAGACGACAACTCCCTCCCTCCCTCCTTCTCCTCACATCTTCTCCACTCTTCCATTCGCACTTCTGTCTTGATTTGTGTTTTCTTTTAAATGGGTGACAAGCCGCATTTGTCTTGAAGGCATGACTGTCTCTCCCTGCCTCCTCTATTCATTCTGTCCTTCCCTTTCTCCTTCATACCTTCCTCTCCTCCCCCCCTTTTGCATTAGCAGGTGAATTCTCTTTTCAGGAGAGACTAAACTCACACAATAGCAGGTGCATGTCTGCCGGACATGACTCAAAAAGGCTGCTTAGATGGTCTGAAACAAGCCAACTATTCACCCTGGTCTGATTAATACAGTATTTAATCCAAGTTGTTTATCCTTGCATACAATGCTCCCATTTACGTGTTGTTGAAGACTGAATTTTATGTTTACTCTCCAATTTTCTTAAATCTGTTGTCCTGCAGGGTGGGATGTGCACATAGCTAATGCATCTGAATTAAATATTCTTCTCCTTCAGAAAATGTTTGTGTGCCAATTTCATTTTTAAATATTGTCTTAAATGTTCAAATCCAAACATTTCAGTTCACTTGGACAATAAAAACAAATCTCAAATTCAGAAATTATTTCACTTTTATTAAGTCATTTTGTTGTTGGAATAGTTCCAGTCATTTTTGCAACCTGAGTAAAACATAAATGTTCAATCAATACAACATGCTGCTTTACATCAGATCAAATATCTTTAGTTGAGTTGTTCTCCTCTGAGGCCCAAAGAGACAGAAGAGCACCCAAATCAGACATCAGAGGCAGTGAAAGAGGCAGCAGACTCAGACCTTTGTATTTCATCACAATTCATATGAATTTCAAAATTTTATTCTAAATTATATCACTTAGCGGCCCCAAGGGCTTGTTTTGAGCCAGTGCTAGTGTTATTTTTTATATTACAGATGTGGTTTTCTTTCCAAAACTAAATTATGATATGGTTACAAACAATTATAATATACGTTGGCTCTTTCTAAACTCACATGTACATAAATAATAAGCGTAACCTTTGCAGTTTTGAATGTCATATGCACATTGTTTTGGACAACTAAGAGTAAATTTATTTACTGTTTTAAGGTTAGGAGCTTGAGCTTCTGACACTGAATCAAAATAACCTTATTTCGGGCATTTTATTATTATTTTTGAGTAAATAAAGCAACAGAAGATAATGCTAATTTAGCCAGTACTCATCCGTAATGGCTAAATCTAAGCAAGCGTAAATCCTATACTGACCCAAACTGCAGGGATTGCATTGCACAAACTAACTCTTAACTCCTCTCTTAAATCTTCAGCAGCCATAGCTATTTGAGTCTGGGCTTCTTACAAAAATCAAGACAAAATAAAATTTTGTGGAACAAATAAAGAGTAAAGAAAAAAGATTTCTGACTCAACAGCTGTGAACTTTTGACCTAAATAGAAAATTACTGTAATAAATCCCCACGGGATTAAATAACAGACAAGCAGGTAGTTTATTACAGTGAAAAACTGATGAATGTATCTCTGTGTAACAGATTTGGTGGATCAAGCCTAGAGGTCACGGGGATTGCGCACCAGTACGTCAGCCTTCCTTGTTCCTCGGTGTGCGATGGGGCGCGCCCTGCTGCGGCCCTTGAGCAGGACACGCTGTGATTGTTCCAGAGGATTGAGGAGAAAAGGAGTGCGTGGTTCCTCTAAACCTCGGACGAGCCGAGACATGTAGACTGAAACTGGGTGCGAGACGAAGAAAGGAAAAGGGAGGGAGAGAGAGAGAGAAATAGATTATGGGGAAGTATCACGAGTGAACATGGAAAATTTTCTCTTCCCTCTAATCAGAGCTCGCTGGGTGAAAGTCAATGCGAACAGTTTTTCTCAATATTTATATTGGTATTTTGAGATGAAAATATATAAGAGAAGAAAACCAATGTAGATGAGAAGTTGATATTTACACCCATTTATTCAGTTTGGAGTGTAAGTTACAGCATTGACAGACTGCACGAGCTGCAGAAAGACAATAAAAAATCATTAAATGTGACATAGAAAGAAGAAGATGCAGAGCCAAAGAAGGGAGTGATGCCAGGAGAGAAACAATGAACAAGTGTAAGACAGAGTCATTAAAAAATGTAATGTGTATACAAGGAGGGCATGCCTGCAAAAAAAAAAATCTGTCTGAGGGTTTCATCGCTGAGCCCAAGGTGAGGTGGTCTGAACATGTTCCCTGCTTTATTTGGGATGATGAAGCAACAGGCCCTGGAAAGCTCTCCTCCTCCACTATCCCACGGGAATATCAGCACTCATCCATAGAAAAAGAAGGACGGAGAGGGATGATGGGTGGATGAGGAGAAGAAGGAGGAGGTGGAGGAGGAGGGGAGAAAAGAGGCGACAGGAGGGTGGAAGAGAGATATTTATCGTCAGGGAAAGGCGAGGATGTGTAGAGAAACGTTTCCTGCTTCATTTCAGTGGTAATTGATCGAACCTGCACTCATGCCTGATTGAGTGTCATTTCCCAGACACACATCCTCACTGCTGCCCTCATCCTCTTCAGTTTCCACCCGACTTTGACCCGCAAGTGAACATCCATGCCTGTATGCACACTGATACTGCATGCTGACATGGGACAGATTGCATAAACACACACAACTACAGGCGCACACCCTGTAAAATCACGCAGCAACATTTGACTCATACAAACAACTGAAACATCAGGGAACATTTTGTCTTTTAATTGCAACAGCGAACCATTCCACGCAGATAAAGAGCAGACTGTTGCATTGTTGTCTCTTTGTGGAGAATATGAGCCGTACTGTATCTCCTCTGAACCCACACCGCCTGCGTGTAGAATTACCACCTGCAGGATATTTTCACCAAAATATCAGGCTCGGCTTTTCTCCAGGGCGTCGAGAGCCTGAGGCTACGGGGACAGAGGGAGCTCACCTGGCAGATGTTCATTATGCATTAAAATTATTAATGATGCCATGTTTGATGCTTCGTTGTGTCTTGTTGGCCAAATACCCATTTCACACCTAATGTCACCTGAGCTGGCAGGTATACGGCTGAAGACTACTTGAGCAGGGTTTTTTGAGAGACTTTTGAGTGACAGTGAGATGGACGTGTTTTATGGAATGCTTGTCTGTATAAACGGGTTGTTTTAAATGCTTTAGCCCATTAACTATACCAACATTGTGACTACACTCCAAGGCATAGATCTTAAGTAAACTCATTAGAAGCTTTCCATTGACTTTGCATGAAAATTTGAGTGAATTTGGCCCATGTTCTGTCTGGTGGTACAGTACAGCAAAGCTTGCTTTATATCTGTAATGTGCAAATTATGGCATTGTTTGGAGAATGGTCAGCTGTATGTATAGGAGTATCCAGACATATGCTTAGTTTTCCAAAGAGTCATATGAGAATGCAGATACCCGTAAATCTGAAGCTATATCCAGCAGCCAGTTAGCTTAGCATAAAGTTTGGAAACAGAAACAGGTAGCCTGCTTATGTTCAAAGGCAATCAGTCCCTCCATAGTTTTAGGTCTTATCATCAGAAAGAAAGTGAATAAGCGTGCAGTTGCCCTGTTAGCGCTTAGCTGCTTAGCTTAACTTAGCTTAACTTAGCGTGTTGAAATAGAGAAACAGCCAGCATGGTTCAGTCCAAAAGTGACATAATCCAGCATGTAGCTCACCAGCACCTCTAAAGCTCACTAATTAACATGTGGTATGTTGTAAAAATCAGAAGTTATAGTTTATGTGTATGACAGTTTCTTAGCTAGTACCATCTTGAGTCTGTCCTGGTTCTACTGGTCCACACCACACAAGAAATTGCCCAGCACAAAATCCACTGTAGAATTGGAGCTTGTTGTTTCTACACTTTGTTGTCACATGAATTAAACAAGCTAATCGGTGGCATTTAGAGGTGCTGGTAGGAGGATTTTGTTACCTTTAAACACAGCCAGGCTAGCTGTTCCAGTTTTATGCTAAGCTAAGCTAATTAGCTGCTGGCTTCAGCTTCATATTAAACATAAATGAGAGTGGTATCAATTTTCTCATGTACTCTTGCTAAGAAAACGCTTAAGCATATTTACTAAAACCTCTGACTAATCTTTTAATGGGCTAAAACTTGCAAAACCATCGGTTAGGCCCTTTAATTAAAAGAGCACTGAGCTGCTCTAAAGTTTGCACACAATTACGAGAACACTTAAATTCACATTAGATTTTATGGTTGTATGTGCCTTCTGTGAAGCAGTCTGGCAATGTTCCATCAACCCAGGTCAGAGTGCCGTCCAGCACATTTCTCTGGAGGTGCTGCAGATAAGAGTGTCCTCGAGGAAGGCGACGATGGAGCGAAGCTGCACCCACCTCTGGCCTGAGGCGTCCAGAATGAAACCTGATATGGAGATGAGCCCAATACCTGCTCTCTGTTTGGGTGGGACCACAATCAGTGGCCTAAACACCATAAAGCAGCTGTGTGTGTGCGTGTGTGTGGTCATCTAACAGCCTCCTGTTGTAACATGAGCATTTAGTTTCACTTTTGAATCTTGATGTTGTAACTTAACCGCATCCTAAACATCCTTATCTAATTCTCTTCTCAGTGGTTTTGGTCCATATGGGTGCAGTGTGGTTTTTGGCTCCAGGCTCCGATGATGCTTGTTGGATCTCACCTGTCAACGTGTTGCAGCCTTCATTACAAATGTAAACACACTCACAAACATCTAAGATTTCAGTTCACCCATGATCCATTTTCAAATATCAAATGTTGCCAGTTTCAACTCCTTAATATTCTATCAGAAGATAACGTTTCTTTAAATCTAGACACTCTTTGAGTTTCTTGGCAGCTGTTTCTCTCTGACTGACATTACCTCATTAATTTGTCTGGTCTTTGATATGGCAGGTGATGCACAGATTGTGTGACAGACAAGATTATCACCTGTCTGTATCTACCACTTTTGTCTGTGTGTGTGTCTGTCACTGTGCAAGTGTGTATGCTTGGAGACGTCATGTTTATATTACAGAGAAAGAAAGCAGGAAAGTTTGCACATGCACGTAATTGTAAATCTATGTCTGTCTGTATGTGTGTGTAGCCTTCAGCATTCATGTGTCATTCCACACGTGTTGTTAGCTTACCGGCTCTTTCAATTGTGTTCATACTGGTCCCCCCCAAAAAAACAAAAGCAGAGTCTGAGAACGAAATGAAAGAGGAGTCACTCTTAACAAACACGGCAGAGACTACAAATACCAACAGACTTTCCACTGTCTTAAACAAATGGATCCTCTCAGTCTGCTTGGAAAGGGGCCTGCATGCTAACCTTACTGTAGAAAAACACCTAAAAGATTCCACCTGAGTCACCCTGCTGAACTTTTAACTGTTCGGTGAGAAGCTGAGATGTTTGCTCCTGCACAATCAAAAGCTCAGGCATCGTATTGTTTTTCCTGGACAAAATTTCATCATGTGTCTTAGCAAGCATAAATCTTCTTTGCTTAAAGAGATGTACACACTATCAACACATTTGCTCATGTGGGACACGAGCTAAGCTAGTCTTAGGCGAATAAACAACTTTGGTCTGGCCTGGTGATTAAAACTTTGTTTAACCTTTTTTTGAGCTGTAAAAATCTTCGGGTAGTTAATACCTGGATTATCAGTTGCAGGTAAAAACACCATCATGCCATCAATAACACACTGCTTTGTTTCTATGTCAGACTTAGTAATTATTTGCAGTCATTTTCCCTTCCTGTATTTCTTTTATGGATGCACCAGGCATCATTTGTGTTTTATGACATTGTGCTCATTTGATGAAATTGCCTGTAAATTCCCCTTGTACAGCACCTACTTCCTCAACACACTCGCCCCCAAGCAGCGCTCAGAGAAAGCATTCTCATTGAGCAACGCAATATTCTCTTCTGCGGCATCTCCTTGCCTCAGGTGCGTGGTGTCCGATAGCTAACATGTAAATGTCAGTGCTTAAACCTTGAGGTGACTTCTAGAGCTCCTAACTCTGCTTCACCTTCCTGTCGCCTCCCCATTTTGTCTCCTGTTCCATCCGTGTCAACATTACCATCAACATGCTGCTTTTTCATATTCTTACTGACACCTTCTCACTCTCAATTCTTCCCCCATCCTTATGCTCAACCCCCCCTCCTGTCCTCCCCCAAGCCCTGATCCCTCACTCAGGTCAATGTGGAGTTTCTGGGAGTGGCTGCTGCTGGGTGCTTGTGGGGGGGGGGATTAAAAGGAGTGGGGCTGAGGAGGTGGGGGGCTCTTTCCAGACTCTTGGTGCCTCTCCTAGTCCAGGCCAAACAAAGTGACAGCAGGATTCTGCTGAAGAGGTCTCACCATTCACCTCGGTATCAGAGCTCAGAGGAGGTCAGAGCACCTGGCAGAGGTCAACGAATCATGCAAACACACACATTAATACACTAGCTGCACACAGTGGCCTAGAAACATCAAGCACACATGCACACACACACACTCTGAAGAAGTTTTTTCCACACAGCAAAGGACTCACAAGCATCATTTGGTTTAGCATACCAAAGTCTGTCATGCTCAAAGCATGTCTGCATGGACTGAATCTAAATGACAGCAAATAGCATCACAGCAATGAGAGCTAAATGATAAGAGCAGCTGACAGAGCAGAAGAAAGAACAAGGTGTGGCTGAAAAATGAAACCTAACTTCCACTTGAATAAGAAAATATGGCTTTAAGAAATAGCATGACTTGATAAGAGAGAGTAAATGTATGTAGTTGATACTTATACCTGCAGCACACAAGATCTGATGATGCTGAGAGATACTTTGTACTCCTAAGTCGTGATTCTTACCTTTATCTAACAAACAGGAACACAATCATTTTCTGATTTGCTCCACCTGTGTGTGGACTCCATCTCCAAGCATCTCAGTGCTGATAATGCTGCAGCAACGCTTGGACAACATGGATCCTCAGCACAGTCCATATAGCAATAGACCATGCATGCATTTACACGCTACTCTTAATTAAAGTCAAGATCTTGCAGAGCATAGCGGGAAAGGGCGGGAAACAAAAGCAGTTGAGGAAAAAGTGGAAAAGTCAACGTGTCAGGGCTTTATGGTAACAGGTGCACCAGTTGCTGGTTTCCCAGTATGAGGAGCAGATAGAGAGTAACACGCCCCAGGCTGCTTATATCTCTGTCAACCCTCAGCATACATTCCTCCATGACAAACCTGGCTGTAGAGCAGATGGAGAGATAGAGAACAAGATGGAGAGATAGAGGTTGATGAGAACGATCAGGCGCAGAACAAAAGAATTAGCTTCTCTTTTCATTAGTTTCTTCACCTGGTATGACTCATTCGCTGCAGTTTAAGAGCGTAAATTTGCATGATCATTATGTTTAGGGGATAAAATGTTCTCAAGCAGTAAGAGCAGGATAGGATTTAGTGGTTAAACAGTCTTAAGGGAAAGGAGGAGCAGGAAAAGAAGGTGAAAGGAGGAGCAAGTGGGAGACAGGAAAAAGAGAAGAGAGAGTAGGAGGAGAAAGGTGGTGAGAGAGCCCCTCCTCAGCAGCAGTGGTGCGTAGAGCCAGTGCTGATGCCTGTTTGTATGCCACCATGCATGGCTGCATCCTCACACACACACACACACACACACACACACACACACACACACACACACACTAAACAATCACACACAACAGACCGAAGCAGCAGGACACTTGGGTCTTGGTTTCTTACTCCGAGGGGGAGTTTCAAGGCATGAAAGGCAGCCGTTTGAACATCTTGTGACATCCATCCATCTTCCGTTTCCCCATCGTTCCCACCCCGCCGGGTCTCTATGAGGCCGCTGACACTTTTACACAATGTGACAGTTCAAAACAGAAGACACTTTGAAGATAGGTTGATAGAACTTTACTCAGGCCAGTATTGAGCAAAGGTTCATTTTCTTAAGGTGGTTCTACCTGGGCGTTATGAAAGCCAACAGAAACTGGCTTCCCCTCTTGTGAGCTCAGCTTTCTGCCGCGATAGGTAGATGTCTGGGATTATTTAAAACATGAAAATATCATATTAGCATATTTTAGTAATTGATGTCTTGGAGGTTTCCTGCAAAGAACTATGTGATTTAGTAGTAACCATAGAGAAAATAGCACCATCTGGTCAGTTTAACCCAAATAAACATTAATTTATTATTCATTGGTCTTTTTTTTGTCCTTGTTGAGCTGTATGGCCTTTTTTTCCTTTGCAAGCACACAAGTGCAGCATTTAAACCGGAGTCAAATTCCTTGTATCTACAAACATACTTGGCCAATAAAGCAGATTCTTGGTCTGATTCCGATTCACTTAATATTGGAAACTTTACTCTCCATATATGTTGGCTTGTTGGCTTGGCTCACTGTCTTTTTTTTTTTTTTTTAATATTTGCATGTTAAGCTGACCTGCTGTGCTCTTGCCAGTAATCTATATTAAACTAGCAATTCCATTCCCACAATTAGCACCAGAACACTTTTATTCAATAATATTCAGCAATTACTATAAAATGTCTAATGATTAAATGCACATTTCTTCTCTTTTATCAGTCTTTTGGACTATCGTGTAGAACTTGCTGTCCACCTTAACAGTAAAGAATTTAGAAGTTGCTCCCTATGCTTCATTGCACATTTCAGAGCTGTTTATTCTGTTGAAAACATAGTGAAACTTTCCTTACATCCATGCAGAGCGTGTCAGAGGATGTGGCTGCCGTTTAGATGTGTGCATTGGGGCCTTCTGGGATTTGGCCTGTGGTTGAAGTGCAGAGAGAGAAACAGGAGAAGAGACTGAAGTGAGAACAAAAGAGTTTAACATTTTGAAGTGGTAATTTCACAGCGCTAATGAAGGGCAGGGTGGGTGAGAGAGAAAGAAACCACAGGCGAGAGAGAGCGTTCACACCCTAACCGAGCTGATGAAAAGAGAGGCTGATAGCTTCGTGGGTCCACATCCATCCGCTGTTCACTTCTTCTCTCCCTCTTTTATGACTTATGCTTCGACAGTTTCTACATTATAAATGAGATGTTTGGTAAAGAATATGCACAAGCTGGTGTGATGAGGCTGCAAACAAATTTTTAATCAAGCACATTTGGAAGGTGTCGTAAACAAGGATGGAGCTTTAACTGGAATGACTTTAATTAATTTTGATTGTGTAGATGCTCTTCCAGGGCTTAGACTGTATAATGAAGGTGTGCCGTCCACAGAAAGTCTTCCTTCTTTCTCTTTCTTTTTTGACCCGATGCCAACTTGCCCTTGGGCCGCCGTCTCTATTTGTGTGTGTGTGTGTGTGTGTGTGTGTGTGTGTGTGTGTGTGTGTGTGTGTGTGTGTGTGTGTGAGAGTGTTTCTCTATGAGGGTGTGTGTGAGTGTGTGGGCAACAGCACGCACCCTTGTATGTTACCACGCCAGATTCCCTCAGGTGTCAGCCACCAGAGGTGCTCACACACACACACACACACACACAAAAATGAACAGATAAACAGCCTCATGCAATTATACGCACATATTACTGCGTGTGTGTTTGTGTAAGTGTGCGGCAGTGTGTGGGTGGAAGATGATATCCCTGAATGACACGAAGACCTTCCAAGCTTCACTGCATTTGGGTTTCTGGGAGCATGAGTTGTGAGCTTTGGCTTTGTTCGCAAGTGTGTGTGCGTGTGTGCGCTCTGCTTTACTGTAAAGTCAATGTGAAAGTGAACATTTCTTCTTGTATACATCAGTCTCTGATCATTTCCATGGTTTGTGTACTGTTTTAAATACTGCTTCCACATGCAGTCAAAAATGCATTAATTGGTCGCTGAATTAACTTGTTTATCAGACAAAATATGTGTTATTGGTTAAAATATCTTGGCAGAAAGAGTTACATTATTTTGCTGGTCATGGAAAGAGTCAATATCAGTTTCATTCTGATAATCGTGAATTTCAAATGTGGAGAATGATTAAATGCATTTGCTCAAGTACTGTACAGAGTAAAACCTTGAGGTACATGTAATTGACTTAAGTGCTTTCTACATTTCAGAGGGAAATATTGTGCTTGAAACAGTTTTTCTCAGAGCTGCTGTTACTTCACAGACACATTTATTTTTACACCAAACAAAATCAGATTTATTGTTACAGATCAAAATGCCCAACATTATATAAAGTAATTAAAATGTTCTCCAGTTGAACCAGTTGTAACATTAAATTGTTACTTACCGTACATATAATCACACCTATAACAGTAATGATCCAATGATATTGTGTATATGATATATAATGTTTAAATTGTGGTATTCTTTTACTTAAGGATTACTTGCAAATTTAACAGCAAGTTTGCAGTAAAAATGCAAGTTTAACTGGTTTTAATTTGACTGTAATTTAAAAAAAACTTTCTTTAAACTTGTATATATTCATTTAACAATTAATTTATTGTTTTTGCTCTGTTAAGAGTAAGAGAGAGTAATTCTGTGTGCATATCCTGCTGTGTAAATTCAAATGCATGGATTAAAAAATGATTAAAAAGCAAATCTTTACAAAACATTTAAAAAACTGGCATAAATAACCAAATGTGCTTTGTATTTTTTTTTATCCTAAATGTACGCATTTTAAAATCTTGTAACTTCTCCAATGTAATTTGGTTGAAATATATTCATTTTAAAATCCAAACCCACCTCCTCTCAGGAGTTTTGATCTAGGAGAGGCACCAAGAGTCTGGAAAGAGCCCCCCACAACACTAAAGGATCCATTTTTGCATCTTTGATCCTCAGAAAATAAAGAAACCAAAACTTGTGCATGACATGGAAATAAAGGGGGAGAGTGAAAAATGATACTGAAAATCTATTAACACATTAAAGCCGAGTTCCAGGTTATTACCAAACCTTTCACACCTCTGGGATCTCCAATCTCGCCCTTTTATCCAGCAACATAATGAGATTCAAAGCACTCCTGCCTTAGATTGTCTTGCAAAGTGTCCTCTTGCCTGCACACATGCAAACACATGCAAGCCAGTTTCTCTCCAGCCTGGGAAGAGTTAATGATCCTACACCTGTCCTATCAGACACCTGTTTCAGTCAACTCAGCCAATCAGAGAGGAGAGGGAACTCTTTGCTGGAATGAAATAAATCTGGGCCCCGTTCAGAGGGAATCACAACACTTGACTCATCTGTGTGTCACCGCTCTCCTCTGCTAGACTGATCACGCTCACTCACACGAAGGGAGAAGCACACACAAACCCAAGAAGTTGACATTAAAGGAACCTATTCCGGCTGACTTGGACTGGAGACATGACCAAAGAGACTGAGTAAGTTTGTGAGCATTTCTTTTCCTATTGTGGCTTAAAATGTGTGGATTTCTTTCCCCCTCAAAATGTGCTTTTGTCCACATTACAATACTTTCTGATTTAGCCATTGTGTAACGCAGTAAATAGTTCATGTTAGACTCTAATGTGGGGGTCAGAAACCGCTCTTTTTCCTATTTGCAATGAGACCCCCATGTGAAAGATCCCTGTTTTAAGGGTTGGTTTGCAGGAGAAATTGATATGGATACTTTTAACACACACACAAACACACACACACACAGCTGGGTCTGTGGTTGTAGCGGGTCTGTTTCGGCTTGTGTTGTCCCTAACCTGGGGGGCCACAGAGCACAAAAGGACACCAGGAAATAAGAATCTCCTCTTGAGGTGTTAGACAGAGACAGAGGGCAATGACAGCATGTAATGCATTGAATTACATAATGGAGAAACCCTAGACACAAGCCCCCCACCCCCAAAAAACATCTGCATTCGGCTGGTTTTAGTGGGAACTGGAGAGCAGCTAATGGGTGGTGTTTAGTGCTGCGTATGAGAGGGAGAGACAGGTGCATCTTAGAGCAGGTGTATGAGTTTTGTTTGGGTATTTTTGATGTAGCTGAAATATCAAGCAAACAGACATAAAGTGAGGCTGTAATCTAGCATCAAAACACGAGTTAGAAAGTACAGTTTTCCATGCTCGAACACAGTGTTTGTAGTTTTCCAGGTGTGGTGTCGGAATCCAGTTAATCCCCGTGAGAAATCGCTGGATTTCTCCTTAAGCTCCAGTTCTGTTGTGGTCGTGAACACATGTGGCCTTTCTCCTCCCGTCAGCACATTTAATTAGCTGTTTATCCAGAGTAAACTGCAGCTATTTGTTCATTAGCTACTTCAGGCCAACTCCAGAGCGAGCTTATCCTGGTAGGCGGGATATTTACAATCCAATGTCACTGCGAGTCTGTCCAAACAAATCCAATCCTCAGAATCCCAGGCTTCATTTCTTTTTTTGACAAGTGATATGGAAAGCCAGAGCTCACCTCCGTGACAGTTGTAGGTTTCTGTTTATTTTGTAAGAAAATCTTGTCATCTCTTTTGAGATCTATGCAAATGAGAGAGTTTATACTGGATGTGTGTGCATGTTGGGGGGATGTTGTGTGTGTGTGTGGGGGGGGGGGGGGGGGGGGGGGTGTTAGTGGGTGGCCCTTGGCTTTTTAAACCTTTTTGACACCACTGCTTCTGAGGGGTATTAGTCAACTCTGTGGTTTTGCAATCGAAACCCTTTATGCTCAGGGGCAAGTATGTGCGGTGCCACGAGGCTCAGGTCCTGCTGTTAAACTCTCACTCTGTGTGAAATAATTAAAATGCTTCAGTACATTTATTTTTCTTGTGGACCGCTAGATCAGTCCAGACTTGGACCTTTTATTCTGTGTTTATTTTGATTTGTCGGTCTAACCTGTCACTCTCAACTCCTTCCTCCTCTCTGTAGGACTCTGGGACTGGTCTTTCAGAGCGAGAACTTCAACTATAACCGTTACACTAACCACATTATGGACTCCTGGTCCTACCTGGATAGCCCCGTCCCCGAGCCGACCCACTCCAAACCCAGACTCCACCCAGGAGACGACCTGGCAGCCATAACCATGCTTTATGAACAGTGCAAGGTAGATACAGTGGAATCAGTGGCAATGAGAAACAGAGTCCAAGATTAATTCAGAATTTCTCACACTGACCGCCTTTTTTGTTTTGTTTATTTTTCCAGAACCAGAAAGAGCAGAAGCTTTCTGCCTGCAACCGCTCTGGCAACATCTGTAAACCAGAGAGGTAAGACTGATCATCCAGATGTTCATCAAACAGTTTACAGCTGCTCTAAGATTATTCCTATGTTTTCCCTGTGAATCGGGCTGGATTCAAAATCATCATAAAAATAGCAAAAATATTCATCATGTCTAGGAGAAGCTGCATGATTCAGAAATTAAATATTTTATTTCCATCACTGCTGCTGTGTGACAGAATAAAATGCGCTACTGAGAGTTACCACAGAAAGAGAAAGGCAGGGCTTTAGGAGGTCATAAACAGGTGAGCGGGTAATCCTCAAATCAAACACAGTCAGAGGGATTATTGTTTACCTCCCCAGACCCTCCATCCATCCACCCTCTCTCCATCATCTCTGCCTTCATTGCTACTTCTTGTTAGGTGGGTGAGAAATGGCCATTGTTGGGGCACAGTGTTGTCCCTTCAAACATCTTAAACAGAGAAACTCAAACAGAGAGAAGAAAAAAAGGTGGATTAACAGACAAAGATCAGCCACCCTGACTCAAACTGTCTTTCTGAGAGTTCACCTTGCAGTAGCTGCATGTGCTGAGGGAGCTTAGACACTCTTGCTGACTTTTATTTACACAGGTAGTCTGCAGGCTTCTGTAGTGTTTAAGACACACTACAGTTAGTCACTTTAAGGTTGTTTGTTTCCTTGATCTCTTTGTACCCGCATGGGCGGGGTGTTACCGAGTCATGCTGACCTCAGAAAAGTTGCTTTCCTCCTGTAATTAATCAGCCATCTACTTCCTCTATTTTCCCTTTTCTCTCCACCCCACCAGGACCAACACGAATGACTACACTTCACTGGAGGCGTCTGCCAACGTCATGAAGATCCTCTCTGACAACATTCCCTTAAGCCATCAAGAGGTTTTGGGATCCAAGCAGAACACCTCCCTGCCCATCTCTGTTCCCACCACCTCAGACACCTACGCCACCCTGACCAGCGTTGTAGCAGACACGTACGACAAGCAGGAGCTCAACATCATCTTTGACTCCCTGCTGCAGAAGTGGCCAGAGCCCGGCGCTTTCCCCGACGCCAACACTGAGGTATGTTTACCGATTGAAAGCTGAGCCCTGCTTCCTGTCCAGCTAGTCTTCAGCTTGGCATTTCCGTATATAGGCCTTTCCCTCTTTTTATTAACAAATGCCCTTTTTGGGATTTCAGACTCTTCCCTACAGTGATCCCTTCCCCGAAGACCAGTCCAGCCCGGTCTACTCTGGCTCCTACACCGGCTCCCCGCCAGAGAGATTCAGGAGTGATTTCCAGTTTTCCCTCGGAGCTCCCCTGGCTTCCCCTTACAAGTCCAATGAGCTGCCCATGGTCTACCTGAATAAAGGCCAGTTCTACCCCATCACTCTCCATGGAATGGACAGCAGCGCCTGCCTCAGCACCACCAAAGTCAAGGTGAGTCACGCCAGACATCATCAGGAAAGCAAGGAAATGTCGGAAATCATTTGGATGATGTTGACAATGGTTCTTGTTTTGATTTTTGTGCTTGGTGGTTATATATAAAAAAAATATCCATCCTTCCCTTCAGGCTTTTTAAATGGGCTCATGAATACATAAATTCTTTGCGTGCCATCAAGCCAACCCTTCCCAAATATCTGTCCCTCCCTTGGAGCCAGCTCAGAAAGGACTGACTAATTCCCTGCTGACACTCGGCACACTGGGCTGTTACCATTTAAGTGACAGCGACCTGCCCTGTATAATTTATTCCTACAGTAGTGTAATGAGGGCAGAGTGCAGCGAGGCTATGCTCACCACCGTTTGTCAGATCTGACACAAGTGGAAAAAAAAGAGAGTAGTGAATAAGGAGGGGGAGGCGTAGTGTGGCTTTAAAACATAAGTGACAACCCTTTCCTTTGTCAAGCAAATCGGAGGATAAGAATATACACAAACACACACCCGCTCACTGCAAATAAGTGATGACAATGTGAGGAGAAAGGGGGGATTTGGAGTGACAAATGAAATGCTTTTAAAGGAGAGTTCTTGGAAATGGAGGCTGGTGAAAGAATCGCACTGGGCCTCACAAATGTACCTAATTCTCTGCTTTTCTGTCACCTTTCTTTCTCCACTTCAGACTGTAGTGATGGCTGTGTTTGAGAATGACAAGAGCCCAGAAATGCAGCTCCGCTTTTGGAATCACTGGCATGCGCGTCAGCCAACCGCCAAGCAGAGGGTCATTGACATCGGTATGCTCTTCACACTCAAACAAACACATGCACAGCCGCCGTGCACCTGTGCACAGGCAGGTGCACCAAGGCCATGAAGGTGGAAGAATTTCATCAAGAAAAAAGATTAAAAATGAATTTTTCTTTTATAGCTGACTACAAAGAAGTATTCAGTGGCATTAGCGACATAGAGGAGGTGGCCTTCAACGCCCTCTCCTTCATCTGGAACCCCAATGAAGAGGCCAAGGTAAAAACATATGAAACAAAACTGTGTTGATATTTTTATGTAACGTGGCTCTGTGAGGCTGGAAGGCAGAGCAGGTGGAAGGTTTATAAGAAAGGAGAGGAAAGGTAGAAAAGGGAGGTGGAGAGAGAAGGAGTGGCTGAGGAGGGAGGGGAGGAATCCCAGAAATGTGTTTGGCCCCGAGGCTCCTGTCACCACAGCGGGCGAGAGCCGCGACGGCTCATTCGATGTGCTCTGTGGCCCAAAGGCGTTGAGGTGGGGCCACCAAACCTGCTGCAGGTGGAGAGAAGCAGGAAGGAGGGAGGTTATCAGCAGAAAGTGTGAGGATAGAGAGGCCTGAGATGCATGCAGAGGGAGCAGCAGGTGTTAAAACAACAAGATATCATTATCCACTTTTGGAACAAATCGCTCTGAAACATGCAAACATGTTGTGAACGGCCCCAGCTTCTTCCTGTGTTTTTACTGTCATCATGTCTACTTGAATTCACCTGTGCAAACACATGATGCCGGCACTTAAAATCCCCGCTCCTGTTCCTCCACAGGTGTACATTGGCATCAACTCCCTGAGCACAGACTTCTCCTCTCAGAAGGGGGTGAAAGGCCTGCCTCTGAACATCCAGATCGACACTTACGACTTCAGCTCAGGAGCCAACCAGCTCATACACAGAGCTGCGTGCCAGGTCAAGATTTTCTGTGATAAGGTAAATCACTTGTGTCCCCTTCATTTTCTTTCACACACGCACACAAAAATAGCGTTTGTGGAGTCAGAGTCATTAATGTAGCTGTGTGATTGTCCTCAGGGTGCAGAGAGGAAGATGCGCGATGAGGAGAGGAAGAGAAGCAAAAGGAGGGGAAAGAACGATGCTAACAGTGAGTGCTGCAAACACACAGCTAACTTTAAAGATTCATCCTCTGTTATGCATTGCAGCAAGCAGCCCTTGGGGAGTGTATTATAACATTGTGGACCTTCCTGCTTTTGTCTCCAGCCAACAAGTCTTTAGTGAGCAGCTCCATGGCCAGTGACTGCACCATCTTCCAAACCCTGGATGACCACGTCACCCAGCCAGTTCTCTTCATTCCAGAAACGCACATCTCTTCCTTACAGCGCATGGTAGGCCCCCCCTCCTTTAATTATATTATTATTCCTGTTGAGTCTCCTCGCCTCCTGTGTTGAGTGAGTCACGTTCCCGACCCCTCAATCCCTGCAGGCGTGAGAGAGGCAGGAAAAAAAAACTGTGGGAAAGTATGTAGTGGGAAAAGTGGGCTGGGAAGGGGAGGATATAGTGTCAGCCAGAGTGAGGCGAAACATCAGATGAGCTAATTGGAGTCGAAACCAGGCACATGTACAAGCCGCTACAGCTACTGACACTGAGATTAAGCTATGGGGGCTCACGCGTAAACACACACACCTGCTGCAACAGCACACAGACACCTGACATACTGTATTTCACCACCCTCATGCTCTCTTTTACTCTCACACACACACAAAAACAGTGAGGTGAGAGTGCTGTTCAGACAGGCCAGTTTTCCCACACCGTGCAGACTTAGTACAATATGAGAGTGTGTGTGTGTGTGTGTGTTTGGGGGGGGGGGGGGGATTTACAGTGAGGTCAAGCCGAAGGGGAAAAAAATCTAAACACTTCTAAAATGGCTTAATAATGCAGTGTCACGCAGTCTGTTGTGACTGGCTAAGGCAGAAAACGTCTGCGATAGGCCAGTATGATAAAGCGTGGGATGGCTCTATCGCTGTCTCTCCATCAGTGTCCATGCTTACGTGGTTCTGTTAAAGGTTATGGGAAATGCAGTCTCAAAGTAATGATAACATTCCTTTTTGAAGGCATTGCGCAGACAGACAATGGTGGGAAGGGGGACATTAAGCAATGCTTTTTATCAGTTGAGTGGTGTCTAATCAGATCTCTCTCTTTCTCCAGGCCCCTCCCATGGACGAGATCGACAGGTAAGCACAGATAATGAACACATTAACAGCCGTCGCTGCTGCTTGTTTCCCCAATTGAGGAAACACAAAGTGGCTGTATTAGTCTAATGTGAGTGTCTGCTCTGTTTGCCCAGGAGTTCTCTGAAGAGGCTTTATCAGGAGCGAGAGCAGAGCAGCTCTCCACCCAGCAAGCAAGCCCGCAGAGAGGACCCACAGAGAGGTACACAGGAAAATCTAGGATTAAAAAAAAAAACACGCAAAGATCAACAATGAGTCAATCAGCCTTTCTCGTCATTAACACTAAATGTTTTGCTTCTTCTCTCGCCTCCCGATAGTTCTGCTGTATGTGAGGACAGGCGCTGAGGAGGTGTTTGATGCGCTCATGCTCAACACGCCAACGCTGTCAGGCCTACGAGAAGCTGTAAGTTACACACTCGTAAACACTCTGTTGTCGCCCTCCGACAAACACGTATACTCACACATCCACGCTCGCATGGCATTGACTTTAGTGTATCTCTCAAGCGTATCGTCTTTCTTTCAGCTGGAGCTCATGCTAACTGTCACCTCATATTCTTTTCCTCAGGTTTCAGAAAAGTATGGTATGCAAAAAGACACCATTGGGAAAATCTACAAAAAATGCAAGAGAGGGTGAGTGTCTCATTGTTTCTTCTGTGTGCCTAATGCTTTGCCATTATACAACCAGCTTAACACACACGTTGGATTGAAGGAGTTCCTCTGACACAGAAGATGTGCATAAACTCAGGGCTTAGTTTGTGGTTTTAATCTCATCCTCGTTTTAAAGAAGCTCATGTTGACAGACTGGGTAGGTAGGTTTTTTTGGCTTGGCCTGCTGGAATGTGTTAATAGGCAGCTCCTTCAAAAGAAAGACAGGTGACTGAGGGAGGATGAAAAGATTTCAAAAGTCCTGCAGATGCGTCATGTTTTCATAACCTCGTCGGAACATCAGGAAGTTTTTTACGGTGGTGGAAAAAGTTGGTTCGATAACGTGGAAGGAGTCGTCGAGTTAGGGATCGTTTGTCACATGTCACAAAGCTCCAGCGCGCAGAGTTCCTTCTGTGAATATTAATGGGGGAAAAGGTGGTAATGAAAAGTTCACCTCCTCTCTTGATGACTCACGAAGATCTACTTGTAAAGAAGTTATCATCACAGCTACACGCTCACACAGTCATTATCTAAATTTGAGTCACCTCCTGTAAAATAACAGAGATCAGAGGGCAGATGTTATTCAGGCCTCCGGACAGAGACTGAAACACCTTTTAGGTGATTTTCCTGCTGCTTGCTGGCAGCCGTCACTTCAGGGGGAGCAGCTAAGCTAACAGGTTGGGTTACATTCTCCCCGCAGTTCCCTCCCTCCTCTTTAGCTCTTGTCTTCAATCAGCCCTGTCCCTGCAGGCAGAATGCCTGAGCGTGGTGGTTAGTTTAGTCATTAAAGACTTAAAGGTTAGTGTTAGTGTCGGGGAGGAGGAGGTCAGTGACCTGATTCACTACCCCTACTGATGCAAGAGATTTACTGCCACTGTTTTTCTGCCGAGAAGCTTCCGCCAAACAAATGGCATTTTGTATCTTAATCCAAACGGGAGCCCGGTGACCCGACCTGTTCCTTATGGCACACTTGATTTATAAGAAGACACATTTTAGAGCCAATTTTCCTGTCCTAGTTTTGAAGATTTTTTTCAATTAAAAATAAACTTTGCTTAACCCACTTTTCATGCACCTCTGATAGATTCATTTTTACTTGTGTCTTCTTCAGGATTTTCGTCAACATGGACGACAACATCATTGAACACTACACCAACCAGTCGGCCTTCCTCATTGAGATGTCAGAGGTCGCCGCCGGTCAGTTCCAGGTCACTCTTATTGAAGTATGAGAACCATCCAAACAGCCACCTGCTCCATTGAAGGATGTAACACATTACAGCTGCCATTTTGAACCATCTCGAAAAGCACTGCCCAAACACTGACGATATAAGCTGTGGACTGCCAAAACCAGTAAGAGAACCGGGCTAAAGAGACATCTCCAGTTTTTCCAACCTCAGTTGAAAAGTCAAACCGTTTCTCATGTTTTGTAAATACCACTCGCCCCTGTTCTTATGATTTTGTTATTTGAATTTAATATTGTAACGTAAGAGCAATTATAATGAACAGCCTGTACATACTGTAAATAGATTTTAATATGACAGTGTTTTATGAACTCGCCATGTGGATGTCGTGACCCGTTTTCCACGAAATTGCTGTGTATTTCAATATTTCCTCTTTTTTTTACAGAGCTATGTGTATGATGAGTGTACAGTTTATTTTCAGCATTTTCAGAGGTTGCAATTCTTGCTGCTTTCAAAGTACTCGTCATTTCTTCTACAAGACCTAATGGTGCGTTTACACACCCACAGCCTGCTCATATTGTTTTTCACCGCCATAAGTATCTTGCTGTAGGTCCCTGTTAGTTTCACGACTAAAAAGGCCCACCGCTTGGTTAGATTCATAGCTAAAAAGTCAGACATTTCCACCCATAAAACCACACAAGAGTTAGTATTGGCTGTCATTTAGCCTAAAGCTGTGGACATTTCCTGACTGTATGGTGTAACCACAGAGTTTTCCTGGAAACCCTGAGGCCTGCCAGAGGACTTTCATAGTATATGTGTGTACGAGTGTGTGCAAAAAGTTGGACGACTCTTTTCCCTTTATATAAGTTACGCATCATTTCAAAACAAACGTATCCCTGTAATATTTCATGATATTACCATGGCAATTCTGGTTGTATTAGCATATCTTGCCTCTTTTGTAAGAAAATAAAGAAAACGCATAATAGGTTTTGTCTCTATTTGTTGTTATTACGCACACAGACGGAAAGGTGAGCCATTCACAGCTCTGCCAGGATCAATTATCGCCGGCACAAACAAAAGACAGGGATGAGAGATGCTTCCCGTGTGTGCGTCTGCGTGTGTGTGTGTGTGTGTGAAGTGCATGTTTGAAATGTGTGGCAAACAATCAGCTCTCTCTTCAGATCAAAGAAAAGCGTGAAAGCCATCTGCATGAGAGAGGCTGGTCTTATTTTCTCCATTTTTTTTTGTATGTTTGCCTTGTGTGTTTTAGGAGGAAGGAGGGGGGTTATATGCAGATGACACACAAACAGCAACAAACCACACTTTGGTTTCCTCGCAGCTCCTTGCCCTCCAAAATAGGGAGCACACACATCTTGGCATATAGAAAGGCTTGCTGCTTTTCCCTATTTGGTGACAGAGAAAATCAGGGAGGCACTCAGTGTAAGATATAACACAGATCTGCTTCAGTCAAAGAGAGAGGCACGCACACACACACACACACACATACATACACACACACACACACATAGAGGAGGCAGCAAGGGAAGGCAAGCAGACAAAAAATAAGCGACAGACTCAAGGACAAACAGAGACAGAGGCAGGTGGGGAGGCTGCTGGAGCAAGGAAGGGAAGAGAGTAATGGAGAGCTGGTTGCACCATCTGCTGCCAGAGAGGGAAACATGTTGTCGCCATTCAGGCGAGAGCAGGGAGACAGCGCGCGATCTGCAGTGAGATACACACAGCGCCCCCCCCCCCCCCCCCCCCCCCCGAATGGTGAGTGACTGCATGGACTGTGTCTGTGTTGCATGAGAGAGAGAGAGTGTGTGTGTGTGTGTGTGTGTGTGTGTGTGTGTGTGTGTGTGTGTGTGTGCGCGCGCGCGCGTTTACATTCGCTCGACATGTGCTTATGTGTGAGAGGAAGTGTGTGGGGTATTAATAACACCCAGTATGTTCATCATTTTCGATTCATGACCAGCCTCTGCAGGTGTTTGCATACTTCAAAACAAATCAAGCAGCTGGTGATCACTGCGTTTAAATCATTGCAGTGGCAGTAATGCTCGGCAGGCGCGTCTTTCGATACGATCATTGTTCAGAGGCAACATGTGACACCTGTGCGCAAAAACAAGCCAAAATGCGTTGAATTTTGAATGAGGGGAGACTTTGTGTTGCAGCTGACTGCAGCCAAGTCTCTGTTTCCCATCATGTCAACAAAGTCAAAGCATTCTGGTAGCAGAGCAGGAAGCGCTTGGCGTATAATTTCAGACACAGGTGACACTTGACGACAGGTATGTGTTTATGAAAATACGCCCGCGTGGATCTATTCAGCATCCAGGCGTGGATTCTCGAGGCAAATTTCCATTTAATCTTTTCTATTCTGGTCTGGTCGGGTGATTCTGTGCTTGTATGTTCAGCGTGTTATTGTCGGCTCTCAGAGTGACGCCGGCTTAATTGTCTTTGATCCTTTCAAAATGAGATTTCCCCGTTAAAGAATAAATAACAAAAAAAATGAAGGTGATTGGTCCGTCCGCTCAAGCTAAATGTCATCAAGCCTCCCGTGACATTTCCAGAGGTTTTCATTTTCCGCCGTTATACATCATCTAGCTAACAAAGTGGATTATTATTATTATTATTATTATTATTATTATTATTATTATTATTATTATTATTTCAAAGTCCAAAAAGGATCCTTTTATCCAGGTTTCAATGGCCAATTTCAGCGCAGGGATTGTGCTAATGCAGTGTAGGCTATCTGATGTCCAACATGGAAATTTTTTTTGTTGCAAATAAGTCAATTTTACTGTGTCAATGCAACTTATATTGTCAGCCAATATAAGACAACAAATGGTAATGGGAATAAAATTATTCAAGGCAGAACTTAAGATATTTTAGATAAGAAACTGATGATTCTATTAATATGAAGCTATTTTATTGCCTTTCACTTTCGTTTTAAATTTCTTAAAAATATTATTAAAGTTCAGACTTTGGCTCGTATTTCGTCTTCACATTTGGTTTTTGGTTTAAAAGCATGAAGTTGGGTCAAAAATTAGGATTTTTGCACAGACAAGTGAGGAAAATGAAGTCATAGTTGCGTTAAGGAACTCGCCTCTGATGTGCGTGTGTGTTTATTTGTCCTCTTGTGTTGTTGCTGCTTGTGTTTGTGTGTTTGTCTCCGTGAGTCACTCACACACACAAACACACACACACACACACACACACACACACACACACACACACACACACACACACACACACACACACACTGAGACGCTGTAGATGGACTCGCTCTGCATTCAGACGCCGGCCTGACATAATTACTAACCCGAGCGAATTCTTCCAAGGTCACAGCTGGCCATCAATCGTCAGGAAAAACAGCAGCCAAAACAACACACACCCACACCCGCACACGCACAAGCACACATGCACAGCTGCATGCCAACATTTGTGTATTCAAGGCAATCAGGTCTTGTCTAGAGAAGAGTCTAACTAGGTGTTGTGATAAATGAAGCCGCGCACACACACTGTCACACGGAGACTGGCCAACTTCTGGTATCCTAGCAACAGAGACAGGCATCGACCGATCAGCCTTTCCCTGTCCAGCAGCTGGAGCAGTGAAGCCAGACCTCCTCCCGCTCTCTCCGGCTGCTGGAGCGCTCGCCTGCCGCTCCATATCACACCTCTGTTGTTCCTTGTTCTCTGTCAGCGTCTCTCTCTCCATCACTTCCACCTCCACTAAGCTCCTGCTCTCGATCTGAATCTTTCTCTTTCACTCAGACAGTTAGGATGAAGAGTCTGCCGCGAAAAGAGGGGACAGTCTCCACGATGAGGTGAGGGATGAACTTCTGAGAGATTCGTGAAACGTGAGTGGATTTTCTTCTATCTGAATCGTCCCTCTCTTGTTGTCTTGTCCTTTCAGTGTAGATGCACGCTGCTCTGAGGGGTCCCACCACAGAGACATATGATAATAACAAGCAGCATCCCTGTCTGGAGCAGCAGAAGCCACTGTCTTCTTTCTTTTGGAAAACATTCACCTTGAGGACAGACACTGAGCAGCTGGTATGTTTCATCTTTACAGAGAACAATTCACACGTCTTGAGAGTTGAGAAAGAATCAGGTTTGTGCCGCTTACAATGCACACTCCCGCCTCCATGGTGATGGGGATTGTCTTTGCCCCTTTGGGATTGGTCCTTGTCTTCACTGCCGCCATCACCCCTCAGTGGAGAGAGGGACGGGCACGTCTGGGCATGGCGGGGCCGGGGTCGCTTCTTCGGTCAGGGGCGAAAGGTCAGGGGACGGGGGTCAGGTCCGGGTCGGTGGAGGCTCTGCTCCTGCTGCGCTCTGATGGACTCTGGGAGAGCTGCCTGCAGGTGGAGCATTCAGAGCTGAAGCAGTGCTGGCCTGTGGCAGGTCCATACCAGAGAGACCCGAGGGTTCGCCTCGCACAAGGTTTGGTCCTGACCTCCTTGTTCCTGTGTGGCACCGGCATTGTTCTGGCATGTATCGGGGTCCGGTGTTGGACAGACATACCTCTGAGGGGTGTAGCAGCTACAGGTGGACTCCTGGTGGTGATTTCCGGGCTGCTGAGCCTGACTGCACTTGGAGTGTACACCCACAACCTTGGCAGACTGGGGATGGTAGATCCAAGTCAAGGCATCAACAACCCCAGGTTCCCACACCTCAGCCTGCATCCAGCCGGCTCGCTCTACTTTGGATGGCTGGGCTCGTGTTTACAGGTGCTGGGAGGCAGCGCTCTGCTGTTCAGCTTCAAACGACCAAGATGCCCCACCTGCCCGTCCTGCCCAGAGCTACCTGCCTGCCCCGCCTGTCGCTCATGTCCAGAGATCACCAACAAGCCAGACACAGATGTGTATGAAGTCAGCTGTTAGAGCATTCGATGAAGATGAACAAATCATGCGGGCACTTCCAACTCACCTGCCAACAAATGATATTAATCAACTCCTGATTCCCACCTGATAAATAGACTCTTATATCAGGTAGCAACATGATGGATTTACACAGAACTCTGGGGCGTAGAATACAAGGTGATGAATCATAACGTATAAAGATTGTTACAGATTCATTGAGATCATCGTGGTTGAAACGTTCCCGCTGCCTTTAACTGCGACATGTAGTGAAACATGACTGAAGTGTCTCTCTGTGCTGCCTTTCTCAGTGTAGTCATGCCTTTGTACTGTTAGCAAGAAACGTTTTTCTGTGCCCGAACAAAACTGTGAAATGTAAAATAGTTGTGATAAATTACAAGAGTGGACTAGCGGTTGTTTAAATGCGATTGGTCAAGCTCGTTTCAGCACGTAAAATTTCAACTGTACTTTCTAGTTTTATGTGACTTGTTCATTAAAATCTTGTTTTTTCTCCGAAAGAATTTCCAATCTGCTGTTAATACCTTCTTGATTCAGTGACTGCAGGCTGTGAATCTGCCAGTTTCTTTGCTTGTCAGGTTAAATCATCCTGTGATACCTTCACTGAGGAGCCTTCGCCTAATGAATGTGATATTTCTGACTTGATAACACAAACAGTGAGAACAAAACAAGTGTTTGAGGAGGTGGATGTACATCTGGGTGTTGGTTGTTCTTTGTAAATGATTTGTTGGTGGTAACTTGTTATAGTGCGTTCATACTTGGCACTGCATTCTGCATTGAATAAAACATTTCAACAATATCGGACTGTGTGGATATTTTTGTCATTGGAGCAATTTTAAAAAAGCTTTTTTTAAGACCCAGCTGAACAGAAATCAGAATGATGTGACACTGCGTAGAATTAATTCTCTCCAGAATAAAGGTAAGGAAATCATATTGCTTTTACAAGTGCTGCACAGTTATTTAAACCTATGGTCTCCACACAAAGCCGAGAGACAGAGGGATCATCACCGCTGATGAACAGCAGACAAGGTCACTGCAGCTGAACCCCGGTGAATTGGCAGAAAGAGCCCAGTTGTGTGAACAGATCACGAGCTGCTGTGAGAATGAACAATTCAGTTTTTTCAATCAGCATCATTCAGCGGGTGACCAACAGTCAGTGAGATATCTAGTGGAGACCAGGAGTTCAACACAGTGAATTTGTCTGAGTCACTAATGTGCCATTGTTGAAGAAAGTAAACGTAAATGTAGGCAAAGAGCGGAGTCTTTCACCGAAATAAAATGAAATTCGGAAAGTGTAATTTGCCAGTTAACTTTGTGCTTCAACAGAACAAGTATGTCCTTGAATTTTTTTAATGACTCATACTTTGAAAAAACTTTTGAAAGTTAATTTTAGCCTCAATTTCAAAGGCCTGGAAGAGAAAATAGACTGTGAAGAAACATTTTATCTATTCAGTAAACACACAGAGCAAGAAATGACATTATGATTCATGCACAAAAGACAGACACACACACGTAAAGCATGCATTTTATAATCTTCTATCTGTATCTCAAACTGAAATCACATACACAGACAACCACACAAATGCAAAAAGAAAAAATCGTGGATGAAATGTGTTTCATTCCCCTGTCAGTCACAGTGACCTCGGTCTGGATCTTCACGACACATTTCAGTGATCATCATGCTCCCTTTTTATTACACCAGTGAAAATTACAGTGAGAAGGTGCAGGGCTGACATCTCAGCAGCTGAGGAGCCTCTGCTTGTCTTGACACTGAACCTGAACTATCACACAGCTCTACTATATGATTCACATGCACAAGTCCATATACAGTAAGTGGTGAAGTGTCCAAAGGGGCAAGTAGGCTCAAAAATAGCAAAGGGAAAAGTTGGCCAGCAGGGAGCCACAACAGTGTTTCTGGAGCAAATTATGTGCAAAACATGTCAAATGTATACCTTTATTAAGGTAATGTCAATAAACAAATACATACAGCATTCATAGTAAACTGTATTTACATATCACATTAAAGAAGCATCATTTATATTACATTGAATTCTAGGAACAACTTTTCATCATTAGAGGAACAGGACAGGCTTAAGAGTCCTCATAAATATGCACCAAACTCAGATTGACACTTGGCAAATTGTTCTTTACTCTGGTGTAAACTTGTCATATTTGTTTGTTGTGGGCAAGTCTGGGTGTAAATTTGCAAGTCAAGTCTGCACCGATGCATTTCATTGAAATACTTGATTAAAGTGCTGATTTAATGGCAATTTAAGCTAAGCCTTTCTGGCGAATGTCAGCAGAGGACACGGTGAAACGCGGTCACTCCTCTGTGCTGCATGACAAACGTCTTCCATTCGTCTGATTTTACGACTCTGCAGTGATGCGACAGCTCCCCGCATGGTCTTAAATGTAGAAGTAGCTGTCGCCGTCTTCTCTGCTCTCCGCCATTTCACTCAGCTGTCTGTTTATTGAATCCTGCAGCGAGCCCAGAGAGAGTTCTAACACCGGACTGGTCTCTGTGCTCGGAGAACCGGAGATCTCCAGGAGAACATCAGACGGTTCCGCATCCACTAGCTGCTCCCCGTCGCTGAGGCTCAGTCTGTATGCGCCTTCCGTCCCCGCGGTGGCTGTTTCCTTAGCAACAGTTTCCGAGGCAACCTCCTCAGTAGGCGTGTCTTGCACTGCTGCGCCGTCCCCTCCTTTGGAGGCCTTGAGAGCGACCGCTCTGTCGATTTCTTGAACCAGCTCCTCGTTCTGCTCCTTCCACTGGCGATACTTTGAAGCTGTCAGATCAGAGTCTTCTAAGAGCTTGTTAATCTGCAGCAGCTCCGCTTCTTTGGCCTGCAGAGTAAAGAGGGCTTTCAGTGACCACGTAGATGTATTTAGATACCAAACTGTCAGATTCTGACTGTCTGAGACCGACAACTGTGCTGTACAAAGTTATCTGATATTGGTTATTCGTATTTCCTTGAATCAATGAAAGAAACGGACTACAGAGGTGTCACAGATGAACGGTGAACATTTACACCGTCTACCCTGATCTACACCAGATCACATAACAGTTATTAAAGCTGCAAACACTGACTAAAAGTCAGAGTGAAGGTGGTTGACCTGTGTCAATATGTCGTCATGTGATTCGTGTTTGGACAGGAAGTGTAACCTGAGCCAGGTGCTGGCTGACTCACCTTGAGGGTGCTCTGCAGGGCCCGGAGTGTGTGCGCCTTCTCATTGATGATGGGGTTCTTGTTGCGTCGAATGAATGATTTCCTGAAGTGGTCGTGCGTAAACGGCTGCTCATGGCCAATCAGAGAAACTCCTCCTTCCTTTATGTTGTTTAACATCATGCCCATCTCATCCACTGGCCCTCCTTCTCACAAGGACAAACACACAGCCAGGGAGGCAGCGTAGGAGTAGGTAAAGATGGAGGGACGGACATGAAAGAGACGGAATTAAATACAAAACTGAGCAGTGGGGTTTGCTTGACAACATCACACACAAGGCTGCTATGAAGCGTCTATTTGCTGACAGTTGATTGGGCAAAATATCCCTAGGGTGAACTCAAGAAAACAACATGTTGTGATGAAGATGACTTTTCCACTCGAAAATTATTAAAGCATCAGTCAGAGGAACTCAGATTAAAGACATTTTTCAGTCAGGGAGAAAATAAGGAAGCAGCAGAGAAAGCGAGAGATGAGCTGAGATGGAGTCACACAGGACACACCTGCTGCTTTGCTGCCCCCTGTTGAGGAGCTTGATAATGGCGCCTTGTTCGACTTCCCCTTGGGGCGAGGCAGAGTGTGGGACTGCACTTTCTGAAGCACATAAGGACACACATAATAATATGAATTATGCTCCAACTGTACCGTCCTTATGGGGACATAATGTCCCCATAATGTCAATCTTTAAACTTTAAGGTGAAGACTTAGGTTATGGTTCGGATAAGTAATGTAAATTGTTTTAGGGTGGAGACTCGGGTTAAGTTTAAGGGTAGGGTTCAGGTAGGCAAGGTGTGTGTGTGTGTGTGTGTGTGTGTGTGTGTGTGTGTGTGTGTGTGTGTGTGTGTGTGTGTGTGTGTGTGTGTGTGTGTGTGTGAGAGAGCGTTTTTATGCACATGTAAACCTCTAACTGTGCTGACCTTGGCTCTTCTGCGGGGTGAAGGAGACCTCTCGCTTTCTGATTCAGTCTCACTGTAACACTCTGTTCACCAACAAACACATGAACTCATGATATCACAGTATGTTAAAAACATTTGATATGCAGATAAAAACATGCAGCACATTCAGCCTCTCTGATCATTTTTAACTTGGTGGCAGGACTTAAAATCATTTAACAATCCCTGGGTAACCAGTTATCATAACCATGAATTAATAAGGCTGCAGTATTGAGAATAAATTACTTTGGTTATTTTCTTTTCTCTTTTACATGGCCAACATGAACAGTGTTAAACATTATGGACCCAAAGGTGGAACCTCGACAATCCTGTAGACAGAACACCTCATCATGCATTACTGGTCATTTCCTTTATAAAGAATCCAATTTGTACTGTCAAGACACTTCTATTTAAAATAGATTATATATGCACAACACCTTTTGGACGAGTGAGACCACTACTTGCATATTTAAGTGTATCATTTCTAGTGATTAGGAGTAGGAATATAAGCCATTAACAAGCAGAAAGTTTCCTCACCTTCTTCACTATCTGGGCCTTTGTGAAACTTCTTATGCTTCTGTATGGCTGTGATCAGACAGTTAATCCACCTGGAGAGAAAAACATAACAAGCTCTGTCAGCACGGACAAGGTAGGTGCAATTTCTGCTTCAGTAATGTTTAAGAGGCAATGCTAAAAGCCAACTGTAGGGGGCAGTGCAGACCAACACCTGTTAAAGTGTGCTGCAACACCTCTAATGTGCTCAGTGTTTGCACACAATGAATGAACTGTTGTGTACTGATGCACTCAGTCTAAGATTTATTTTGGAGCTGGTCATTTATGTAAGAAGTGTAGAACTGGAGGCTAAAGCTGCATTACTAAACTGCTTTGGCTCATTTGTTTAGCCTCTGGAAAAAGAGAAAGAGAGAGAGGACGGACAGGCTGAACAAGGCTTTAGTATGTAATCGATTCGACTCACTTGCTCATGTCACTGACGTTGTCAGCAGCAAAGAAGAAGTTCTGAAATCGCTGGTGGCACATTTTAAAAACGCTTGTGGGTAGAGAGAGAAATCAGAGAGAGAGATTAACATGAGGCAAATCTCAGGCCACATGAAACTCATCACAGAGAAATTAAAAGGCACATACACACACGAAAAATGAATTATTTGTCAGTAGAGATGAGATTCCATGAATTCATGAGAGCCATCATCTGCTTTTTCATTAGCGGTTAATTCAGAAAAAGTAGAAAAAGGCTGTTATTCTGCACAGTGTCCTGCGTCACATCTGTCAGCCGAGGCAGATCATCCAACTTACACAGGAACAATAAAGCTTCTGTTTCAAACCACACAGAATCTATAACAGACTGAACTACTTTTTCATTTCTTCCATAATATCTACAAAATACGAAATGCTAAAAAGCCTGCTGATGTGATCGATCCCGGACTCCGTCCTTACTATTTTCTCTTGTGCTCTCCAGCGCTCTCTATGCTGTAGCTGGCGATATTGACAAATCCCTCTGCCTTCTCATCCTGCAGAACAAACAAACATACGATTCAGTCAAAGCATTGTTAGGACTGTCTGGGAGCAAAATGAATATTTAAAAACTATCGACTCCTCCTCAAACTGAATGCACACAAGTTCTAGTACCGCACATTCCCTCAGTTTTATTCCCACCTGTTGGCTGGTGTACCAGTAAAGGGAAGGCCCCTTGAGGACAAACCAGAAGCGCTGCCACTTCTGGGTGAGGAAGACGCTGCTCTCCTTTCTCTTCTTCCACAGCCAGCCGGCGCAGTCGGGTTGACCCAGCTCGCGGCAGGACACACGACGCCGACTCATAGCCGTCGACATTCCTGGGAGAGAAGAAAAAGAAGAACAGGAAAAGTAATTGCTTGTTTTTGTGCAGAGATCGACAAACCCTGGAGCAGGGAGGTATTTCGATGAGGATGAGTCTCTAATGAGGTACAAAACCATTGTCCTGATGCTGAGGGCTCTTCTTTTTCACCTTTGGACGTGAGCTTTACTGTTTATAGCCCCTCTGAACACCTTCAAAGGATAAACATGCTACCTTGTGCATATTTTCTTCCTAGCATGGCACAGATTCGGGGTATCAGTAACTAGAATCATGTGGATTAGTAATGAGTTCTGTGTTAAGTCCTACAGATAAATCATTTTAGGAAGCACTTTCTAGGAACATTAGACGTTTATTCTCTATTCTGCTCTTAAACTACTGCTTAATTTGCTTTTCTGTTTGTCTTAAATTGGCCTGAACCCCTATGGCCCCTGGTTTTTGTACTGACTTTGACCTGACGAAGAAGACCTCGACTACAGCTTTGAAGTATTTGAGTATTTTGCTTATATTCATACAGCATTACGGCATAAACTGTTACCTTTTGTAGAGCCCTTCTCTCTGTCTTTATTCCCCTGAAAAGAGAAGCAAAGTGTTTATGAGTTGAGGGTTCAACATGTTTAAGATGTCTTGGAATAAGTGTTCCCGTCTTTCTTTTTCCTCTCACCATGTGTCCCACCATTTCAGGGCAGGAGCTTATGCTAGCTCTTTCCTGGTCGACTCCCTGAGGTGAAGAACTTCTGAATGACCCAAACACCAGCGGAGAAGGACTTCTGGGTGACGGCGACCGGTCTTGTCTCAGTCTTGGGGAGAGCCGGGAACTCTCAAGACTCTCAAACTCCCCTGAGAAACACACATGAATGTCATGATCCTGCAGAAACTGACCACGGGTGAATTATAGCTGCACCTTCAATGTGTTGACAGTAAAGAGACAGTAAAGCCCACGTTGTATACTTAAATTCACACTGAGTTTGTGTCAGCAGTCGGTGACCTACATTTAATACTCTCTCATACAATCAGCATCTCTGTATCTAGACAACACATCTCATCTGTGTGCATGGCACAGTGCTAATAAAGCCATTACGCTAACGATCACTCCGACTGGTTTTCCATTAGGAGAGAATTTACTGATTAGTTGTCATCTCATCCATGTGGGGGTCACAGTTTAAAATCCTTTTAGCGTAACGGCACCATGACAACATTTTTACCTAATAATCCTGTTCTTTAAACAAAGTGATTACTAAAGAAGAGAATCAAGTGCAAAAACACTGCAGATTCCTCGATGATGGGCCACTGAAGGTCAGACTGCTCTTCAAATTTTTTAGCTTTTTTAATATATTTTTTTCAAGTGATATATTTTGGGGGCTTAAGTGGTACTTATTCTTTTATATTTCTTTAACAAAGACCACCTGTCCCTGCAGAAATCTCTCTGCTTTTTGTTCCATCTAATATCCTGCTTTAACAACTGAAACAAGACGCTCTCAAAACACAATTTCAGCATACACCGCTGAGGATTTTTGAAGAAAAATCTTGGCTCGAGTTCCATTTGTGTTTTCTGACCTGAGGCTGACAGCAGTGGCAGCCCCCCCTGTTGGTTTTGATACGACGTGAGGGTCAGACTCCCCTCCAGCTCCTTGTCAGAGGGCAGCTCTGATTCTTCCTGTCCCATAGGCTGCTGCTGTACCTCTGGTCCGTGAATGGCTCTCCTGGAGCGGAAAACAAAAATGACTCACCGATGGCACATTCAAGGCTCATGTGCCGAGAAACATTTAACTCACATGTAAACAAGCAGTGCAAAGGGTCCCTGATTACAACCACAACATCATGTGACAACATCTCTGACTATAAATAACATAAACGACTTGTATTGTCTTTTAAAGAGGTGAAATATGACTCTATGTGCCATTAGTCTAAACTTTCCACTTGTTTTTCCTTTAGACTGGAGTTGCAGTGTATCAGGATGTGACAGGATTATTTACAACCTTAATGCACCATCCCCGCCTACACCCTCCATTTGTCTGAGTACGCCTGCTCTCCATCAGCTTTCACTGTCTCCTCTTGCCTCTCCATCACTCTTTTTCCTCCCTTCTCCCATTTTCTCCTTATTTCTTCCCTGCGTTTGCGTCTTTCTTCATCTCTCCAAAACTCCCTCATCCATTCATCTTCCTCCTCATCTCTTCCAGTTCTCTCATTTCCAGTCAGCCGTGGGTTGGTGGGTGTGTGTAGTGGAATTTATGGCATTTGCAGCATGACCTCATCGCAAACCCACCGGCAGATTAACGAGGTCAGAAGGGCTCGTGGGAGGTTCAGCTCTATCGAGTAAATGCTTGGAAGTGTAGTGAACCAAACTTATGTCGAACCTGCTCTGAGATGACTTATTCTGACTCTAAGCAGAGTCCAGTTTAAGTTCCCACATATCAGCTCATCTTTTTATTGGTTATACAGGAAATTAAAACACTTACTTTTAATATTCAAGACAAAATGCATTGGAGATAAGAGAACGAAGTACGGAAAGATGATTTCCTTCTACGGCAACTTTTCATTTTGTGTGTGTGGTGTTAGACAGTTAATGGTACCCTGTGGGTTTTTCTTCTAAACACGTAACGTTCAATGTTTCTCAACGGAAAGCATTTGTTTTTGCATGATCACATTGATGCAAAGATCATATTCAAAATCCCGTCTTACCCACAATGACACAATACACCAGAATTATTAAAAAGAGGAGCTAATTATCAGACTGAAAGCTAATTCATGCTCTCACCTAAAAGACAGGGACCTGACAGACGCTGCTACCCTCTCAAATATGGAGTGTCTTGGATTCTCCTCCTGGTCCTTTTCCTCCTCCTCCTCCTCCTCCTCCTCCTCTGACCTCTCTCCTTTCTCTTCTTCCTCCTTCTGAAAAGAAATCAGCAGAAGTACGAGCATGTGAGCGTGCGCGCTAAACTCTGTGTGAGTGTATTTAGGGGTTAGCGGAGGGGTGAGGGGACGGATATCACGCGGATTGAAATGGCAGCCGTCTCCTCAGGTCTCCTCCGTGGCTTAGGAGATGGGACAACAACACAAACACCAACACAGAGGCACAGTCTGTGAAAGTCTCGATAAAAGCTGGGCGATGTCCTTACGTGTGCTTTCTCACCCGGCGGCAGCGACCTGAGCTGAGATTAGCATGGTAATGGTCACAAGGGGGGGGTGAAATGCACAGAGCGTGTGCTTGTCTGCAGTGCACGATTCAGTGTGTAGATCCAAGACAAACAACAGTCGGCATAGCGACTACTGAGAGAGTGTTTATAGAAACGGATCCCAAGTGAACGAAACAGAAATCGAAGAGGGGATCCTCGTGAAAAGGGGAAGGTTCAGGCTCCCCTGACATGAGCCGTGTCTAACAGTCCGGTTTCTGAAGGATGATTTGATGTTTCACCTCCGGATGTGATTATCCTAAACTGAAACTAACTGGTAGAAATTTTTAATTATACATGTGTTTCTTGTAATTACTTCACAAACGATTAGACAATTTCTAAATTAAGTTTTCAGGCCCACAAGCTTCTGGGGGAAAGTCTGAGTAAGAAGGCGACAAGAAGAATGTGATCCATACCAAATTCCCTGAGTAGTGCAGTTTTCTGTCTGTATCAGAAATGTACATTCAGTATATTGAATCTTTTCATTTCCTGCTTTGAGAGGCTGATAGAGTTTCATGGGCCCTGACCTGTGTGGAGGAGAGCTGGATTGGGTGTTTGCGTCTCACTGAAGCGGGAATCTTCTTCAGGACCAGAGTCACTCCGCTGGGATTCTCCCGCAGCTTCTTCACGAGGTTAGCTCTGCTCCAGCCCACCTGACGCAGCACAACAGGCGGTTATTCCCGGCTCGAAGGTTATCGTTTCAGACACTTTGCAGGAACAGCAAACGTGCAGCGGTTCGCCTCAGCTCGCACTGACACAGAGGTTTAGATGGAGAGGAACACATGCAAACATGAAATGGAGCCATATATACTGTAACGCTCACCACGATCTGGTCGTTGACTTGAATCACTTCATCACCAGCCAAGATGTTCACATAGACGTCAGGCGAAGGCTGCAAGAGGAGAGACGAGAAAACCCAGATGAATATTGTTCATGGTAACCCAATCCAGCGCTCCATCAACTCCTGCAATTATTCCTATTATTTGGCAGTTAATCATAATTTTTACAAAAACTTTTCACCTGTCTTTTGAAGATAGAGAGACCCTCAAATGTTGACGCTGTCTTGGAGGCAACATCAAAAGTCAATGTATGTGACTTTAGATATACATTACAATTACCTACTGGGAAACTAAAAACTAACTAAAAATAGATAATTGGGCATAACATGACAGAAACTGGCTGATCCAGTGAACTAAATACCCAACAAAATTGGATTGGAAGCATCTAATATGACTGGATGTATCAGGAATGCTATCAGGGTGTGGCAAAAATCAGACAGTAGTAAAACCTACATTGCTGGATGATCATATCACCCATCCCTAATGTTCTGAGGTAATCCAAAGGTGATTCACTGCGATCAAATAATGACTTTGTGGACACATCACAGTAATAGTACCCAGGCTGACTTTTATAATTATATGTGCTCTCTGAGTACACAGATCATACTCACAGGCTGCACTGAGTGTGTGTTTGTGGGCAGTGGTCACGTCTCTTATTAGCAGTCAGTCGCAGTGACGTAACTGCAGTAGCAGGGGAGTCGAGGGTACTCTGTTGTTGACATCATGGAAAAATAACATCTCCATCTTTGCGTCCCAGAGGAGAGCTACCCTCGCACTCGTTTTACAAGCCCTCCTTACTCTGTCTGGTAAACACTCCTCCATCGCTCCTGAGTTTATGTTACGAGCCCCCAGATCCTGAACTTCTCAGAAAATGATGCATCTCTGCTCTTTCCCATGAAATGATTTTATTTTCCCATAGAAACCAAATCAATTAAAAGTGAAGTTAACAAAATCAACATACTCAGGGGTTTAATGTAATAAATTCTATAGAGTAGATTTCCCTATGGTTCTATCTGGGTTAATAATTAGCTACTAAAGGCATTACTATCAATCTATTCAGACTGACACTGGTTTATACAGAGGAAAAGGGGGGATATATATACAATGTACAGATTAAACTGTAACCTTATTAAGGGTGGCAAAATGGAGAATATCTTCTTAATTATAAATAGAAAGTAAAGCATGATCATGTCATGTAGTTTGCAGTCAGCAGACTTGTATTTGCAGCACAAGGGCTCAGATTGGTTTCAATTTCAAAGCAATAAGCAAAGAAAGATAAGACCAACAGCTAAAAATAAAGCGTCACACAAAAGTACTTCCAAGGGGATTTCTGCCTGGTCTGGAGCTCATGCTTCCATAACAAATGAATCCAAATTAAAATTTCATGCATCAACTGTGCGGAGCAAAATTCATTGTAGAAAAAGGCATGATTGTATGCTGCTAGTAAATGACTTTTTTTTTTTCTTGTCACAGACACAGAAAAAAGGAAAACAGATAATTCTTCTTTATTTTTGCTTCTCACAACTGAAAATATACTTCCAGTTCCTTCCAGATTAAACAGACAGAGCGAGTGCAAAATCTGTGTTTAGCAGATCAAACTTTGAAACAGGAGAAGTGTAAACGAGCGTTATCTCCTTCAGAAGTATGTGACAGACCTGAGCCACAGAGCCACAGCTTGTTACCCGTTAAACCCTGACAGGTCGGCGCCCTTTTTAACACCACCGGGTAAGAGGTCAAACACAGTAAGGCACTTTGGATGCCTCTTCATGGGGCTCTTGCAAAAAGACAAACTGCAGCTGAAGTCAATCACTTTGCTCTGCGGTTCAAGAGGAGCAGAGGTTTGAGTCACGCTGCTCTTCAGAGGGTTGCTTAAGAGCACTGAGACGGCAGCCATGTTTAACTCTGCGTGGTCTGTGAGCTGAGTCAACAGTGAAAGCAGGAAAGTAAAGGAGAGAGTCTGACCTCAGCGGCACTTCCGGTCACGTAGTGGTTACTGGAGCCGGTGGACGTTATCTCAATCCCCTGAGACAGAGAGAGAAGTAGCGGGATGTTATGCATGCTTATGTACAAAGTCAGCTCTGCACATCAGAGCCACCGTCACAGACCATAAATACAGCTCTGCCATCAATGCTGGATGCTCGTGGAGGTGCTGATGTGTCCCTCCAGATGCATCGATTGTTCAGCTTGTATTTACAGATCAGCCTGCCCTGATTGATTATTTCCAGTCTGAATGCACATGGGGAGAGCCACAGCCCAGATCGCATTAACAATACACATGATGGCAGAAACATGAATGGATTTAAATTGATATGAGCATTATCTCCCATCGCTCCTAAAATCAACATACTGTATAAATATATTAGATATTAGCCACAAGTCCAGAAGCTGGAACAAACATATAATAAAACACAGTAATAATGCAAACTATGTCTTCATAGGAGAAGTTTTAATTGTTGATATAGCTGCACACAACCACATTATTATCATTATCATCCATAGTATTATTTTATTATTTAGTTTATTATTTAGTGCTTGTATTAAATAGGGGTTACTTGGTACTATGGTAATAATATTTTTTTCTGGATTTTGATGATATATTTGGTAATAATCTGGAGGGCTTTGGCACAGCAGCTCACTTCACAAACAAATAAGCTATTCATCACCTTTGCTAACATCCACTTATTTTTCTCTTTAGCCCAAACAAAATGCTTTTATGCGACGATAAAAACACAAAAACTGTCGCTCGCTGTGCTACCAGCAATGTTCAAAGCTAAAAAAATTGTTTTAACATCTCCTTTTTGACTGGAATAAATTTAAACTTGAGGAAAATGAAAGAGGAAAAAGCAAGTTTTTACTTTTAGATTCTTACTTGTTTCATGAACTGAGAAAGTGTGCATGTGAGTTCAAATTCTTCCTGCCTCTCACTTCCCTTTCTCTCTGTTTTTAGTTCCCATTACTTTCAAGCATTTAGAGCGCAGACCTCATTGCCGGTGATGCGCTCCAATCAATCGTGTGTTTTGCTGCTCGTTGTTGAGCACATGTGACAAAAAATTATTTATTATTATTATTATTTAATTATTATTTATACAAAATTATTCTGTTCCACTGATGAAATGTTGTAAAGAATTATCTCCAACAGTTTAGCTGAACCCCCCCCCCCCCCCCCCTTCACACACCTGCAGCCAAGCACATTTATGCATCCATGGACACAAACACATAATGTATGCTTGTCTACAGCATCAGAGGTGATGAAGTGGAGCTAGAAAATGCGCATATTTGCTTTTAAGACAACACACTGGAGATTAGGAGGGCCAATAGAGCGAGTGAGTGAGCACAAGGAAATGGGGCTGCTATTACCATCTAACATGAGAGATCTTTGCCTAATGGGCTGAGTACACAAAGGGGAAGAAAAAACTGCGCTGAACAAAATTACTCCGTAGAAATAAAATGAAAAGGACACGAGATGATGCGGAAAGCAGGCAGAGCAGAGAGCTGTAATTGTTGTGCTCAATGTACCGACGGATGGCGAAGGCAGTAAGAGAAGAGGAGAGGCTGGAAGAGAAAGCTGTTTGTGAACGACTAGACGAGAGAGAAGGTTTAGGAGAATAAAGAGAAGAGGACAGGGAGAACCTTGAGTTTGATGAAAGAAGAGATGAGTGGAACCGAATGATGATGGAAAACTCCAGGCAAGGATGAAGGCGGAAAAAGAATACTGAAAATGACAGAGAGGGTGAGAGAGAAAATAAGACAGAATACGAGTTGATTGTCAAGAAACGGGCAAAGCAACAAAATGAAGAATTTTTAAATGATTGTTATAATGAGGTGAGATACAGAAAAGAACTTTTCAAAAAGGGCTAAAGAATGGTTAAACAATGACTGAATAATCAAAATGAATAATGTCGGCTTGCAGTTTCTAAAACATTTATTGGGAGATTTTTTGTCAGCAGCTGAGCGTTCCACAGTAAATGAACTGCTTTTCTTTAATATGCACAAAATACAACCCTGATTCCAGAAAAAGCTGGGACTCTGTAAATGAAAATTTGCTGAAAATTTGAAAATATACTCAACAAAAACCGCACAAAGACAATATATTTAATGTTTGACCTCATCAGCTTCATTGATTTTTGTGAATATCTGCTTATTCTGAATTTGATGCGGCAACACATTTCCAACCAGTTTGAACAGGAGCAACTAAAGACTGGGAAAGATGTGGAATGCTCCAAAAACACCTGTTTGGATCATTCCAGATATCAGGTAATCAGGTTCATTGGTAACAGGTGAGAGTATCATGATTGGGTATGAAAGAGGCAACCTGGAAAGGCTCAGTCAATCACAAGCGAGGGTGGAGTGAGGTTCACCTCTTTGTGAAACACATGATTGTATAAAGGAGATTACTGCATGGACTCTGGAACACTTTGTAGAACTGTTGTCAGTAAACGCAGTTTGTTTGCACATGATTGCATTCTGTGTTTATTTACGTTTCACACAGTATCCCAACTTTAAATCAGGGTTGTACATGGAGATGCTAATGGTGAACCACTGATTCTTGACAGGTTTTATTCTTGATTAACCTCCTATTTTTCATGATAAATCAATTTGTTTACAAAACGCTAGATAACAGTCTGACAGTCAGAAACCCCTTCCTCCAAGCTGAGGCTAGATAGGGAATGAAATAACTTTAACTACTACTGCGCTGTTGATCAACTAATCAATCGTTTCACTAATTATCAAATGCGTCATTTCTAGTTATCTAGTCTGCGAACTCCAAAGGCAACTGCAGGCGCCCAGAACGCCGTCTGAAAACCTCTGATTTTAATCCTGCATGATTTACTTGTGTGTGCTAAAATATAGGTATTTGACATTTAAGCACTTTTGCATCTGCTCAGACATTAAAAAATCTACATTTAAGAATGACAAACGGTTATTTAAGGTGAAGGCTTTACCAGCTGATCACCAGGTGACACAGGCACCAGGTCGACACTCTCCAGCTGAGCAGTGTGGGTAAGAAGCGCCTCAGGGCTGGAGTTCAGGATCTCATCACACACCGCCACCACCTGACGGCACTAGAGGATGAAGCAAACCATTTACTAGCAACAATATCTCATGCAATCCCCCGAAAAATAATAGGAAAAACAGCTGCCATTACATCTAGCTAGTAAAATAGGCAAAAATATAGAAATAGCTGGCACACTCACCACAGATATGATGTCCTTCTCCTTTTCATAGACAGTGGTATCCTGCTGGAGGAGTGAAACAACATGACATGAGTTACAGTTCCACAAAGCAGAGTATCAGAGGCATGGCAGCAGCCTGTGTAACGCTGATATTGATTTGTGGAAATGGGACAATCTGACTCAAAACTCATATCCCATTTCCTCCTCAGTGTGAGTCAGGAAGTTAAAGGGCAACAGTATCCAGAGGCATCACTCCAGACCTTTATGGGTTTGTTACAGGCTTTTATCACAGCAGTGCTTTTGTATAAATAAAACACAAATTCTATCAAGTTTGAAACACAGCGAGTGTAAAATCCCTTTAGTGGTCTGTTATGTCCACTTAATCCAAGGATTTATGCTAATCCCCGCATACTTTATGTAATACATGTGCATGCAAGTGTATACACACACACACGCACAGGAAGTCATTGTCACAGTTACAGTACTGGGATCAGTACACTGGAACTAAACTGCTTAATCTGTGGTTGGGAGGAAGGTGTTGATAATGAGCCTACAGTGAGGAGGTGGCTCTGAATGGGGGGGCTTGATGACATAGGTAAAAGAGAAGAGAGTAGATGTCCATACAGTATAGCATATTCACCGAATGGAAGCATACCACATACCATTACTGCCTAAGCTAATTTGCTATGCCTGATGGTGTGCTGAGTTACATAAAGGACTGTAAAGGGAAACTAATCCCTGTGAAATGTAATAAGGGATCACCAGTGAGACATGGCTGGATTTCTGTGCTAATTAAAGGCTGTGACACGAGGCCTTGGGGAGGGGTATGAGTGGGAGAGCCTGCTGTCATGATGGCTGGTCAGTTCATCTCATCTTGTTTGTTGTGTGTGTCCCTATTCCCCTCAGGCATTTGACTGTGGATAACTGAGAAAAGCACAACCTGAGATACATTGATTTACACCACAACAAAGCACTAAAGCTTGTGTATAAACTCCCAAAGTTGTTCAGATCTTTATCTTGATCCCTACTTGAGTTAAGTAGCCTTGTCATGGCACACTGGCTGTATGCTAGCAAGCTAGCTAGTTAGGGCTTCATTCATTAAAGCATAAACAACTTTCAATAAAGGATAGATATTTAAAAAACAAACATCAACAAGCAACTTGATATAAAGATACAGAGGGGCTGAAGCTGTAACTTTCCTCAGAGCCAGCTGGCAGCGTTACCAACAACATATTATTAGTGCAAACAGTCCACGCATCTGAAAATAGATTTAGGGTTACTTTTAGCCACTAAGAGGAGTTTGTGCCATGTAATAATACCACAAGAAACTTTAGGCAATTATAGGAAAGATATTAAAAACAAGACTAACAGCCATGCTAGCAGCTCTGTGAGGCTGTGAGTCACAGTGATGCTTCCAGCTACAAGCTAACGTCAGCAGGCTAACATGTTCACTGTGACAGTGCTAACATGTGCTGTTTAGCAGACATAATGTTCATCTTAGCTTAGTGTGTTAGCATGCTAACAGTCGCTAATTAGCATTAAACACAAAGTGCAGGTGGGGCATTTGGTCATTGACAAAAGTCACCAAATTTTGTCGCAATCCATTCAACGGTTGTTTAACTTACAACTGCATACATGAACCCAAAACCTTAACTTCATGGTAATCCTATCATTTAATAATAAAGATATTTTATGTCTGGACCAAAGTGGCATGGCTAAAAACATTTAATATGCATTGTCCTTACAACACAAACGTAAGGTAAACCTGACCCGTGGAATAAAAGTTCATGTTGTTTAACTTGTTTAAAGCCTATTTAGATTACCAGGGAAAGCTAAATGCAAGTAGAATTCACTGTAAATAGTGCTTTAAACTGAGGACAGAAGCTCTCTTGTGTGGTAATAGTGCCTGAGGTTGGAATCTTGTTGCACACCATCAGTGCAGTAACACCTCTTTCTTTCCTGCATCTCACCACTTATGTTTAGATCTCCAGTGAAAATGCAGCCACATCCGAAACCTCTGATTTCTGTTGTATTTGGGGGCCACTTCACCGGAGGCTTCACCACAGCAGTTCTATAATTCCTTTTAACTGTACAGAACAGGAAACAACACATTAATGTGTCCGAGGTGAGCGACACGTACACTTCTGCCCTGAAACCAACGTACGATCAGGAGGGTGTGGTGGGAAAACAGAGCAACACAGGACGCAGAGCAGTTTTCAGGATGAGTTCTAGACACAAAGAGACGTTGTATCCATATGCAATATTGGCTACAACCACAAATCCATGCACACATAATCACTGTCTGACTTTGAATCAATTAACAAAAGTCCTCAAGAGCCTCCAGCATCGCTCCACTTCAGCTTCTCTCTCAACAAGATATTAACTAAAATGGTTCACTTGAAAACATCTCTGAAGGAAGCCCTCAGGTTTTGCAACACAAGATTTGTCATACCAAACAGTACAATTACTGTAGAGATGAACCACTTTCAGCTCTCCGTTGACTTAAAGCAGAAGCAGGAGTCCAAGGGCAGCTCTGGCCTTTCAGAATCAGGTTTATTACCAAGTAGGTTTTCGCACACAAGGAATTTCCCTGATGTTTTGCTGCATAACAATCACAGAAAACATGTAATTAAAGATAAAATGCAAGTCAAGAAGCACAACTGGCAAACAGAAAGTTGAAAATATGCCACTCAGAGCTCTCAATTCCCACAGTGCCATCGAGAAAAAGCAAAAATGTAATACAATACAAGCCACAGACATTCAAGGCTGACCTTTTATTCCACTTCATTGTAGCTACGGTGGTTACATATTAGCCACAACGGTACTGTAGACCGGCAATAAATGTAGACAATCCCATGCAGAATGAGCTGCACTAAGATTCAGGTCATCTCAATATGAATTCTGAGAAAAAGGAAACAGAAATCTTCCAGTATTGTCATAAAAGTATTAATATTTTGTCTTCTTCTGAGCTGTTAAGGAACTACTTCTTCACTTGATGCGAACAGGGTTCTTGCATTGTGAAGCACGCCGTGTGGCTCGATCAGGTGGTGAGCTAACTTTACAGCAGCGCTCTGTGCCTGAAAGCTGTTCTCTCAATAGTTGTCTTGGAAACAAAGACAAGCTATTACGTGGGTGTTAACATTCTTAAAAAACGCGGACAACCAGAATGAACGCAGGCGTGCACGGACACACGCATGCAAAAAGGCAGAAACTGTCACACAGAGTTGCAGCGACACATGAATGTACCTGTGTGGGCAAACACAGAGCGTGCTGATTACACACGATTAACCAGATTTCCACCTTTTCCTCTCTTTTTGTTGTTGTCTGCCACTTCAAATACAGTAAGTCAAAGCCTTGTGAATCATAAGCCTTGTCAAGTCATGTTGTGTCTGTCTCTGCGTGTGTTTACACAGAGGACATTTTCTATTTGCCACCAGGTCGCAGACCTGCTATAAAAAGACTGTCAGACATCTCTAGGTTTGATCTCTTTTACACCTGCTCCTCGCCTTTCTATCCAAATCATGCAACCCCTTTTCCTCTCCACTTCCTCAGGTCAGGTCCTTGCCTTTTACTCTACCGCTCCTATCAGCACTGGCTTTCTCCTCTGCTCTATTTTCCAGCACCATAAATAATACGCTATAGCATTCAACCCTCTTATTATTGCCATCATGAGCTTTAAATAAGTCCTCCAGTAGCAGTAGTATCAAGCAACAATAGAGCAGTCTTTGGTGTGTTGTTTTCTATTATTATGTCTTTCCGGTTAGAGAAAAGCATTACATAATCAAACTGTCACCTTTTAAACAAAGAAACAGTCATGAATTTGTCTCAGTAGCTCTGTTCTTCAAATGTTAGTGTTTAAAAGTTAAAACATTAAAATCCCTTAGAGTCAGGTGGAAGTTCGTAGGTCAAAGACTCTTTCAGAAGTCACCATTGAGTGCACATACCTTAATGTTTTGCTTAGAAATTCATTTTCGCTCTCATATCCAAGTTCACAGTTCACAGAGCCCTCTTTGCCCTCGTCTCTCACTCCCCTGGACTTTGCTCATAGGTTGGCTGGTTCAAAGCAGACTGAGCGAAACTGAGACCTGACAACGTTATGCGTGGGATCCCGACAACACCAGCTGACTGCTGACCTTGATCACCCTCTGGGTGCGAAGAGAAACACACAGACACTCTCAACGAACACAGGAAATAATAGTCCTTTCTTCTGTGTCAAGGCTGTGATGCAGTTTCTGTGGAAGCAGTTCTCCACATAAAGATGTTATGATGAAGCCATGGCGTCCTGACAGCATGTCAGAAACATCACAGGGGGGCATGACACCAGCATCAATTAGCCAGGAAAAAAATTAAGAAGGCATGACCAAGCTAGTCTGTGAGTTCACGCTGCTGATGTCATCTCCATGCTAAAATGTGACTCAGTTCATGCGACAAGTGTGTGTAAATCAGCCTGTTCTCCTACAAAACCCCATGCCTGAAGGTTTATAATGCTATGATGACAGTTGAACTTGCAGATGAAGCCTGAACCCACGTGCACAAGATTTCTCATTTCCTCTTGTCTGTTAAACAGCTGTGAGGTCTTCTCAGCTGCCCAAAACTGACCTTTTAGCTCACCTGCACATTTTTTTTTAATTAATAACTGCCAGCACCTGCCAAAACACTTACTGTTCAAGTTTCATAGATAGGAAATAACCCTATCCATTTCCAGTGTTATTTTGTGAACGGAATTGGTTAAGATTATGATTAATTTAAACCGTTTTCACTTCACAGTGATTGACCAGCGAGTTTGGCAAGTGAGCTCATCAAAAAACGAATTTACATGACAGAATGCTCTCAGTAGAGAACTACTTCTTCATTGACAGTAATTCCTACCTTTAAAACGCCTGCATGCACAAACGCACAGGTGCACACAAAGATCAAAAACAGGAATTGAGCAAACAATGGCCAGACATTACCAAATGATAATGAAGGTGAGGGTTTTAACTTACAAATCGCTCACTCGGTGCCATGCGTCCGTGCGTACGGAGCAAACAATGAATGAAAACAACAGTCAGGCAGGCCCAGGTCTGAATCACCTCGCAGTGGCAAAAACATCCTATGAGGATCAACAAGCTCAATAACGCTGTGAAATCAATGCTTCCTTCCTTCCTCTCTGGTCCGTAAGAATAATGTTACTGTTGTTGTACATCAACAAAAAGTCTCCAGGTCTCATTTCTCACATGAGAGTCCCGCAGGCTTATTCAAACTCTTGGCTAAACGTGTAAAACTGCTATAACTGATTAGCATAGATCTTACATGATGTCTGAATGATTTCTAACTTTCTTATCGAGGCCTTAAAGAAACAGAGCATCCCATAAAAAATCTACACAGAGTGATTTTCAACAACCAACCAACAGAAGCTACACTTAGTGATGTGTCTAAGTGTCGGCTTGAGCCTTTTTAAGCAGTCAAGCAAAGCGCGGAAGCAGCAGATCACCTTGTGGAGAATTATCCAATCAAAGGTGGGAGCCTTACCTGTCGTGCTGTGCAGGCGTCCAGAGCTGGCTACAGAGGGCTATATATAAACTCCTTTAAATACTGAGTGTCCTCTTTCACCCACAGCTTCTCTGCACCTCTGACTGTCTCCTTACCTCTCTCTAATTATCTCTCCTTCTGCCGCTATCTCTGTCGCTGTCTTCTCTTTGTCCTCCTCTCTGCTTCACTTCTGCCAGGCGATTTGTCTCTAACGCCGCCACAGCGTCCTTTTCACAGTTAAACGTCTCAGTCTGCCTGTTGCTCTCTGTTGCTCATTCAGCGACATGCACTCCCTCATGAGTCAAAAGTCAGTTAACAGTCTCAGTGCAATCCCTCTCTCAGTCTCCTCCTCCTTTCTCTGCCTTCCCCTTTGCTCTCCTCCCTCCCTCCCCGAGGCACTACGACATATCCAGACCTGTCCCTTCTGCTACCTGTGAACTGACCCACTTCACATCCAGTTATAAATATTTCTTCTCCTCCCATTTCTTTCAGACCTTTCAGTCTACCATGAAGGAGTAAACACCAACAAAATCCAGCCCTCCTCTCTGGCAGGCCTTTCAATCTAAGCTTCTTCAAGGTACAGCCGCCTCCAAATATGCCAGGAATGTGAAGATAAAGAATACATTACTCAAGCTAAGCTGAGGAGCAGGATGTGTGAGTCTGTTTTTCCCCGCTGCACTTTAGGGGTTGAGTTTAAAAAGAAATAGCCGACCACACAAGTCATAGTTCCTCGTTGGAAGTTTCGCGTGCATGATAAAACCACTAGAAACATGGTTTACTCGTGTGTGGTTCCTGTTAAGATAAAACACCTCCTTTTCATGAACACCTGTGGCGAAGTGGACTGAGCCATTCGGTTTGCATAAAAAAGCCACGTGACGGACAGATTGTAACAGTGTAAATATAATATCACACATCAGTTTTATGCACTTAACTGCTTGAAGCCACAAACGGACCAACCTTGTGAACAATGTCTCCCAGCTCCATGCAGTAGCTGACTATGTTCTTGCTGCTGGTGTATCCACTGAGCTGGAAAAACTGATACCTGGAAAGACAGGGATTATATTTCAAATAAGTCTGGATAGAGACAGGAGGGAACAAGCGCAAGCGAGCACAATGAATGAATTTCACACTGCTGGGATAATTAAAAGGGACAAAGACAAGCTGTGGATCTTAGAAAGTCGCCCACAGAGGTAATGAAAGAGATCAAGCAGAAAGGTGGGAACTTTTAAGAAACAGGTGTCCGCTTTCTGAATAAACGGCATATGAAGGCTACACCTCTAAATTTGTACATAAAGGCTGCAGCAACAAAACTAGAGCTGCAACTATTTTTACAAGACACAGCAGAGAGCATTTTTTGGGTTGAAAAATAACTGCAGAGTAAAATAGAACCTGGAGAGCTGTATACATAACGGTTAGATAACTCCCTCTTTACAAACCTGTTGAGCAAAGAGAAGAGTCCTTTGGCAGAGGTGATGAGCTCCACTACAAGCTGCAGAATGCCAGCAGGCAGCTTGGTGGTGCTGCGTCCATCGTAGCCGTTGATGCGCCAGCGGCCCTGGATGCCCATCTGGAGGCTGTGGGATACGGCACGCAGCTTCTCCGTCAGACCGCGTAGGTTCTCGCCACCTATACCGTACGTCTGGAGAGCGCACACACACCAACACACACCGATGAAAGAACTGTTTCACCCCTGAGACACTTTAATGCTGTTGTACATAATCAATCTGTGATGTTTAATGCATGACTTCCCCTCTTCCTGCCTACAACACTTCACAGGGGCTTGTGTTTAATATGCATTTCATATACTGTGGTACCTCGGTTTTATTTTCACCGGGGACCTTTTGTATGTTGCTACTCTCTTCTTTCCACTTTTGAATAAAGTGATAAAATGCCCCAACGCTGCTAAAAAAAAAACACTTTACAGAGGGCAATGTCAACATAACCATAGGTTATGCAATCGGCTGGTGAAAACAATCATGATACGGACTGAAATGTATGTTGAATTAAGAGCAAGGGAGGGAAACGACTGAGGGAAAGCTGAGTGAAAGATGTGCTCCGTACACTGAATACAGTGCTTCTTGATGTATTGCAGTCTGGTCTGCCGTTGGTGGAGATATGAGTGATTCATCTGTCTTCTGAGATGAATTTGCTCCTTGAAAAACGTTACATTCTGGACAAAATTGTCATGACAGAGAAGCAGACAATACAGATAAAATCGTCTTCACAGTGCAGTTTTATGCCATGGTACTGATATATAGTGATGCAGTGACATTTCTGTAAAGTCTTTCTAAAGAATTTGCAATAATCCAGCCAATATCTTAGAAATAAAGGCAGAAAATCATATGAAAATACCATATTGCCTCAAAGCAGTCAGTTTGCAACACTTATAATAGCCTAATACACCATAGTAAAAGTCGCTCCCCTTTTTTGGAGCTAAGTCCTCCACTGCAGAGCTGGTAGCAACGTTACTTTGACTTTCAGCCATATTTGTTGTTGCTGTGTGTAATGGTGTGATGTCATGACATCAATATGTCAGAAACTGCCGTTATCGTGATGTGAATTTTGTTTTACCATACTAAAATCATAGCAGTATTACTGTGACTGATATGATACAGCACACCTCTAAAGTATATACTTTATACTAAAGTATATACACCTTATCATGTCATGATAATGTTCATTTTTGGCTCAGTATCCAAAAACGAAGATGAAGATGTGCTAATTTCTTTTCTTCTGATCTACACTCAGGTGCCAGCTGATTAGGCACACCTCACTGAAGCTAATGCAGCCTAACAGCTCTGCAATAAATCCTACCTTCATTGTAATGTTCAGTTTCTGTTGGAACTGTTTGATGCTGATTCAAGTTTTTGATCATTTCAGAGCCTGCAGTTTTGCCGAGGTGGTTTTAATATTTTGTCCACTACATTTACGTCGGCCGCATCAAGCAAAGCTACCACATCAAACAGTGGCTAGAAATAAATATTCCTCCCAGAGCGAGACGGAGCTCCTCTCTCATGCGCCTGTCATCACAGTTTGCCGGCCAGCAGTGTGAGACGTGACTCCTCACAGCCACTGCAGAAGGAGCAGGTTTTTGTCCTGAGCCACTCGTCGGTGGTCGAGAGGTTTGGTTCTGTCGGGCTTTGCTGTCACACATCAACCAGCCGGAACAATCCCTCGTCAACAAGCGGCCATGAATTTTTCACGGCCTTGTCAACGATGTAGTTGTTAATTATGTAACAGTGTACTTGAACGTGTTTGGTCGGTTCCATGTGAGCGTCTGATGGTTCCTTTTTATGAATGAGCTCAGTGTTAGCACTTCATGGAGCATCAAGACAGAGAGGGAGGAGAGGCGGACACATGCGCGTGCACACACACACACACACAAACACACACACACACACACACACACACACACATATACACTGTAGCCAAGCTTACAATTTAAAGTATATATCCATGTACGGCTTCTCATCTTGTCTTAGCTTAAACAATTTCACACAGGTGCACTTTTTGGAGGCTTTTTTTTTTTTTTTTTACTACAGAGAGACTTTATTCACACATTCGTACAAGCTTTGGGTTAAACCCTTAATGAATATTTCAATCAGCATTATGTTTATTTCTGCAAGTGCACAACAAGCAGCTTAAGCAGCCTGAGCTTTTAGCGTTTACAGACTGTTACACCACCAGAGCTGGAACCTTGGCTGGTACTGTCCTACTCAATTAGTCCTTCTAGTGAAACAAAGGCCATTCTGGAAACACACACACACCCCTCCCCCATACACACACACACACACACACACACACACACACACACACACCAACACGACTAATCAAGTGTCCTAAAACTCCCTCTCAAATTTAGACTGGGAGGGAAATTAATTAGGCAAGGGGGTAAGAAATGGGATAGAGCATCAAAGGGGAGGCAGAAGTGTTTTATTTAGCCGACTATAAAACTTTCCCAGAAATTTGCATGTGAAGTATCAGGCACAAGCTTTTGTATTCTAAATCTGCTTTGGTTGCAGTCGAAGCATGACTAGTTCTTTGATGTTTTGTGCTAGAAAAATAAAGTAACTGTTTTACTATGATGTGCTTCACTAGGGCGACTTTGATAGAAAAGTGGAGGGCACAGTGAAGCAATGAACTCAAACTGGCTGCATGTTGCTAAAAGCTCTGAGCGCAGTCAAAGTGAAACAGGACTTGTATGGCAATAAGAGCAGTTGTGTGTTCTGGCTGGATTTGTCCAACAGCTGCTGGTTCCGCTGTGCAAACAAGAGCAGGCTCTAAAAACAGTGTGATGGTGAAATAAATACACCGCTGTGCTCTAATATCAGAACATGCAAGACACTGTAGCAAGACGAGGAGATGACTGCTCAGTAAATATCCAGAGCACATCTCCACACACACACACACACACACACACACACACACACACACACACACACACACACACACACACACAGCCTGTTGTAAACACAGAGCACTGCTATGGACACATACTGCACACAAACACACACGATTCCACGTCCTCCCTCACCAGAGAGCAGAGTTTCTCGACCGCCTCCAGAAGGAGCTCCTGGTGTCCGATCTTATGCACTCCCAGCTTTTCCAGGTCGTGAGAGGTCAACTGGAGCAGATCCAGACCTGATAAATGCCACTCTGAGACTGGGTACTGATGCAGGGGGGCGTCCAAACCTGGCGGCAGGACACAAAAGCACATACAGTTTATTTACAGGATTTAACCGCAGGCAGCGCACATGTCTAAATGGAAAGCCCACATAGTCAGAAAGTCACGGGCATGTACAGGCAGAGACATGCAGAGGGAGCACAGACTAACTGAGGATTGGCAGGGCTGCAGGCATGAAACATGGAAAAAAAAAAAAAGCTACATGATGGACGATTAGCTCTGAATAAAGTACAGATGTGTCTGTGAAACAAGTGATTTATATAATGTACGCACAAAATAATGAATAAACTATAATAATCCTGATTTAATATGAATGGTTTTGAAGAAATTACTTAAAGCATTTCAAAATAAAAGTACAAATGGTCTGAATACACCGTCTTAAATGTGTCATTACGTGTAATAGCCAGGGGTGGAAGAAGTACTGAAATCATTTACTTGAGGAAAAATAACAATGCAACACTATATAAATACACCTTCTACAGTACAAATCCTGCATTCAACATTGTACTTAAATTAAAACATTTGCAACAAAATTAACTTAAAGTGTCCGATGCATTAATACGTAATTACAGCTATTGAATAAATGTCATGGATAAGATGTACAAAATAAATACAGTTGAAATACTCAAATACAAGTACTTGAAAACTACTTAAATTCAGTTTACTTAGTTACTCTCTAGCCCTGGTAATAGCTCACCTGTAGAGAAAGATTCTAGTACTAATAGTGATATAGTTTCGCTATCAACCAGCATGAAGGAATCCATGTACTTAACAGTGGGTTGGGCTGTATACTCTCTAACTCTCTGTGCTAGAGGACACATAAATCAATAAGGTCAGTGAACGCAACATGTCAAAGAAGTAGAAAACAGGCAGCCATGTACGCGGTTTCTGACGCCTCAACTGTTGACACTGATCAGAAAAAGACTGTAGTGGCGTCTCTCTCAGCACAGGCCACTTCCTCATTCCACCTCCACCTTTCACTTCCAAGAGGATTTGTGTGGCGCTTCTATTTCTGACTCCCCCGTCGGAGCCAAGTACCTGTGAGGCGATCAAGGCGTGAGAAGAGCGACAAAAGCGCAATATGTTCCTCACCTTGGAGCCACTCGCTGACTCTCTCCTCGCTCCACGACGTGATAGGCTCCATGCTCGGAGTCCTGCTGCAGTCGCTCCTTGACTTTCCAGCCGTCCTGGCCGACTTCTACCTCTCCGGGCTGCTGGAAGAAGGAAAAGTTGCTCCTGATTTGGAGTCGGACGATGACGAATGGCACTCCCCACAGGTACAGGTAAGAGTCCCTCTGCTGTCAGCCAATAGTGCGGAACTGTCAGGCTAGACCAGGAGCAAAGACCCCTCCCTCCCACAACCCCCCCCACACACTCCCTCCTTACCTGGGGGAACGGTGTGTGTGTGTGTGTGTGTGTGTGTGTGTGTGCGTGAAAGGTGCTGCAGCTTTAACGCCTCATAACTTCCCTCATAGTTTCATGCGTAATCACGTCATCCGCGCGGAAAGGGCGCAGGGCAATTACACAGCAGCATGTAAGGGGTGGACACAATAACAGCAACACCTGTGGCTACAGTTTAATGTAATCCAGTACCGAAACCCTATAGTAATACTGCTTCTGTGACAGTGCCAGAAAGGTTCTGATGAGCGCTGTGGTCATTCTGTCACTGTTGAGGTTGCATTTGATTTGACTGCATTAAAGTGCAACAAGTGGCTGTTTACAGGAAAATTAAAGATATGATCCCACACACAACTGCACGTGCTATTTTTCTGGATTTCCCGTATACTTCATGAATTGTCACAAGGCTTAAAGGGATGAAGAACTTGTTCTCCCTGTAGCTACACGCCACCAGATCTAATCCTCTTTTCCCAGTCCGCTGGTTAGACTGCTCTCTTAAGAATTCACCGGAAATGTTGCTTATTTTATCCCCTGAACTGTGTTGACTTCTCAGCTCTGATGAAGCCGCTTGCTGAATTATTTACAGTATCAATAGTTACATCAGGAGCTACTGGAGGAGCTTATTCGTGAATAATCGATCCATAACAACTCAACAAACAGACAGTTTTTGACTAAAGAGAACAGGGAGGCTGTTAATGAATGATATTGTGTTTTTTGGTTGTTCACAGCTAGGTGTGGTCTCTATAGGCCTGAGACAGCTTAACTGCTATCTCTTGTTATTTATTCTCCATAAACACTGCAGAATCTATCAACCAATAACTGGTTTTGGGCTTCAAAGTTCATTGGAGTACCTCCATAAAATTCCAACTATAGAAATGCTGCTTTTCTTTGAAGCAGCGTAAGCTCCATTCATGCTCATGACTTCAAGTCTAGCACCTGATCCTGTGAGCGTTTCATGCAATCTCTGCCGTGAGCTGCACCAGGAAATCGTTGTCAGTGTCACAGTTCCCAACAAACCTGCTGTTGAGTGTTTCCTGAGTAGTAAAGGCCACAGTCTGATGAAAAGGCTATAGTCACAAAAGAGGTGCCCTCTGATATCTGGCACCCCCTGCTGTTATTCTCTTTGTACCAAGAGAAAGAGTCAGTGAAGGGGGAAAAGGCGGGTTTATATATGTCAGCAGGCAAAATGGCACGGTGTCCCCGCATGCATGGTTTATGCCAATATTTTTAAATATTTAGAGAAAATCTGTTGGGCTGCCTGCAAAAATCCAGTCCTGTAATTTATCTTTGCAGAAGAAAGGTTCGTGTGAATCGCTTGACAAATATTTTGACTGACAACATAATAGAAAATGTTCTTTGATACAGTACTGCTCATCATTTCATCATATTTCAAAAGAAAAAAACAACAAATTATAGAGAAAAAGCTGCAGCTCACTGATGTTAAGCCCACAGATTGTATGGTGGAAACGGATTTTGGTCATCAGTGAATCACTATTGATCTTCTCTTGAGTCAAGATGTCCTCTGCTGCAAATGAGAGGAAAATAACTGACCTTGAATGTCAGTCCACTAGTCTGACAAATCAAAGCTGATCTTGGATAATGGAAAACCAATGGATTGCTAAATTTTTGCCCATTCTTGCCCAAAGTCTCCATGACTACCCCGTGCTCTCGAACAGTATAGCACAGTGGTTAGCAGCCCTTTATGTTGTGTATTACATCATGCTGCTCTTCATCTCTCTTGCTTTCCAGCCGGAATAATGATCAAAAGTACTAACAATAATTTATTTGAAATAAAATAACAGTCTTCTCATGTACTTATTGAGTCTGATTGTTGTACTTGATCTGTCTCTCAGTGAACTTCAATGACACCGCGATGTGTTGCTGTAGCTTCTTTATGCTGAACTTGGTCTCAGATGTGATTTTCTATAAAGACCTTGTGCTTGGCCCGCCTTCCTGCCCAGCCCAAAATACCAGAGGTACAAATTCAAGCCTCAACATGTTGCTCTGGCTTGACAGTCATAAGATTATGGAGTCAGCAGACTGTGTTGTGCATTAGGCGCTGTTACTGCAAAACACAGTGTTAAAGACAAAAGGGGACAAGATTGTATTTTACAGCCAACAAAAGAAAATTGTATAAACGCAGAGCCTCTCTCCCTCTCTGTTCCCTCACTCTCTTTATTTCTATTACCGATCAATACTCCCCTCCCAGTCCATTTACAGCCACACTGTCCCGACAGCCATTTCTGTGATAAATGATAACTGCACTAATGTTTGAAATACAATAATGCTATTTGTTCATCGTCTCTGACAGAACAGAGCGAGTCTTGAATTATTGCATTGCCATCTTTTCTTGGCACAGTCAGTCTGCAGAGATTGGATAATTACCCTTGCTCCACCATTGAGCAGCTAATTAATTTGTTCCATGCTGCAGCCCCTCTGACGGCGTTGATCCTTGCACTGCAGACATGTGCTCATTGAGCTCAGCTAAGCAGGAATTATTAACAAAGGTCCCAAAGTGCTGTTGTTGAAACCTGACACACCCAGAGTATTAAATTTAGCCCTGAAAGGAAGCGTGTTGTATATGATATGTTGTAACTGAAGTGTCCATTAGTCACTGTGTGCTGTATTTATCTATATGGGGTATATTTAGCGCTTTCATGTCATGATACTTTTGTCTTTAAGTGGAGTCAGTTCTTAGCGCCTGTGTTGCATCAACAAATTAATCCCTTGGATTAACTAAGCATTTTGCTTGACACATGAAGTCTACTTTAATCTACTTTCGTTGCTACTCATGTTTACTCATCCTTCTAGTGGTGGGAAGGAAATGGAAAGTAAAACACAATGACACTTTTAATCAAAGATTTTTAGCTGTATGGGTAATTCCAGCATGCACAAACATACAGATGCACTGTACCTCAGAGACATCACAGTAAAGGTGATCCCACAGACAACCAGGGAGCATGCGCTTACATAAATACATTTCACTTTCGCTTAGTATGTGCAGTAATTAAGGAAATCCGACTATTACTGCAGAAACACAGACAAATGAAGCACAAAACATCACTGCACAAATGAACATAATTGAAAATATACATGTCTATTGAAGTGCGACAGAGGCTGAACAGACTAAAAGAAACAGAAAGATCAGAGGAAAGCTGCCGTAATAATTTAACAAACTGATTTTGAGGTGCTTCATAATTTCCACTTCAAAATTTCTGTGTGCATGTATTTGCATTTTAATAGTCACTCTTTACTGTGTGTGTGTGTGTGTGTGTGTGTGTGTGTGTGTGTGTGTGTGTGTGTGTGTGTGTGTGTTTTAGAGAGGAGGGAACAGCATACAGTGTGAGTCATTGTTTCTTGTTCTGCAAACTCAACATCACTCTCTCTGTCATCCGCCGCTGTGGTTTCAAACTCGACCTGAAAATGAGGTTAAACGCCGATGTCATCCTTGCATCTATTATCTAATTTGTAGTCTGCCATTTGGGGACCAAATCTAACATACTTCACTCCTGCGCCGACACACCGGCAAGTCAGGGTGGGGTCTTGCTCCGTTGCACATGCATGGCAAGCTGGACTGAGTCACATTACCCATCATGCTTCTTGTCTAGCCCAAGGTGGGGGTAGGGTATCCCTGGAGTCTCTGCCACCAGACAGGAGACACTTCTGAGTCATCGCTGTCACCTGTGACGTCACTGCAGCATCATGAGTAGAAGAAGAAGAGATCTCCTGCAGTCAGAATAGCAATGAGCTTCGTATCTAACAGCCACAGCATCAACATGTCGATCAGTATCAGTGCACTTCTTGATTGGATCTTGACCACCGCTGACCCTCATCTTACAATGTATTGATTATCTGGAAAGCATCGCTTTAAGAGCCCCCTCTTGACATGACTTTTCATCCACACTGGATCATCTTTCCTATAAATTGTCTTTATTACGCCCTTTGCTTTCACCAAAGGATCAAACCAGACATCTGAAACCGATCAAATCACGCAGGAGGAGCTATAAACATTCAGCATCGTCCTGTAAATGAAGGACAAGAGGGGAAAAATGAGAGGAAAGATGAAGAGAAGAAAAAAAATCGAGCAGTGCTCCATCGCACTAAATAACGAACACCAGCAGCATTATGAGGTGCCATGAGTGTTCCCGTAGCAGCTGCTAATCCATCATCAAGATGAATCGATGGGGCAATGCGAGCTCTAGGATGGCAGTGACTTTGAATATTGCATACAGTGTGAGTGTGATGGATAACCCTCCCCCTTGGTGTCGAAACCCTACCTCTTTGGCCACCCTCTGAATGGCTTTGTCAGAAAATAAATTAGCTGCATATCAACCTTAAGAGTGTTCTCTGACGTCCTTCTCCTTCCCCGGCATGTGGAGGAAAAGGTGTCAACGAACATACATTAATATACATCAGTTGTGTCCATTTGCACAAGTAGCATTGCTTGAAAATGATGTGAGCCTGCACAGAAATATCGGCAAATCATCTACAGCAGGACAAACTAATGCATGAATAGGTTGAAATTGCAGTTAATCTTCAGACATGAGTGAACAGACAAGGTGTTGCAAGTTAACAGCTTAGATACAAAGTCCAAAAGTTGCACGAAAAAGGAAATGTTTCCATCTCCAGTTCAGATGTGTGTTTAACCCACAAAGCTCCCACTGGTCCACGATTAAAAGGCTTTTTCAATGCAGCATTTTGCAACACATCCATCAAAAGACCACATCATAAGCTCCATTTGCCTTTCCAATTAATGTCTCATTTTTTGTTTCCATGAAATGCCGCCCCACCTTCATTTTAATTTGAATCAAAAATCTATCTGGCAGGTTCATGGCGAGGCGGTTTGATGCTCTCCAGTTGCCAATAGTAACCAAAGCTAGCCAACAGCAAAATCCACTCCGCAGTGAATGAAGCAGAGAAGTGTTGAGGGGTGTATTATATCACTGAAGATTACAAGGACCATTACAAGAGCTGTTGTCAATGGAAAGAGTGCTGCATCAATGTGGTGTCCTGACAGAATCAAACAGCGCTGGTCACGACCTAAATTCTGCTCGCTTCTATTCTTTACATTGTGTAATCTATGTTATGTAATTTTTTGAACAGTGTGTGTGTTGTTTTTAGACCATCGGGAAGTGGTGATGTGGCTCTAAAGGTGCACTAAATATATGTTTTCATACATCAGTAGCTTGTGAAAATCCAGTGTGCCACTCCACAGTAGCACACTGCATCTTCCTGCAATCCCATTTTTCTGATGAGTTTGCAGTGAAGAGCCTTATTTTTCTTGGCTGCCATTCATTGATATTTTTTAAATGAACTAACGGGCTCTTCTTTGAACAGAGGATCTACACTCCTCTGATGCACCTGCTGCACCGCAAGCATCGCTGCCAGCAGGCCATTCATGAGGAGTGGGCTCCGGTTTGCATTACGTATTTGCAGTTCACCTCTCCGCCGCATGGGGGCACGATCGGGCCTGGGCGGAACAAGCAGAAAAAGGGGCCGGATGAAATCCTGCTGGAGTCCGCCAATAATAGCTCGAGTTGGAACGCGCTCGTACTACGGAGCCACACTGAGGTGTCTGCGCGCATCGCACACTGCTGGGAAACAGGCGGACGGAGCGAAGTCTTGCCTTTCTGTCCGGGAGAAACCGCAAGCACACGAGGGAGGAAGACGTGAAGATCTCACACGGCGTCGACTGTGAAGACAGACAGACTGATTTCCTCAGGCGGCGTTAGACTCCTGCACGGCCCCGTTTGAAGGATAACACTGTTTGGCTCCGCTCCTCTCCCCCGCTTGTCAAACCCAAATCCTGAGTGTCCAACGCGCGTCCCTCGAAGGATTTTGTTTGGTGTTTCTGGTGTTTTCAGCTGGATCATCACTTTAAACAAACACACACAGAGAGAAGTGGCCAGCCGACGCCGAAGTCAAAGCAAGGGATTACAGTTGTTTGTAAAGCTCTTGGTTGCGCTTGCAGCGTCTGCATGCGCGTCCTCTTCTCCGAGCGCTGATAAATCTCCTCTGCCTGGACTTTGGACCCGAGTGAAGGAGCTCCACTTGACAGGAGCGGCACCGACAAAATCCAGGGAGACCCAACTTCACACTTGAGCCGCTGAGGGGGGGACAGAAGTGAAAATCCTGCCAAAATGCCTCTCGCACAGATCGCGGAGCCATGGCCCACAATGGAACTAGTGCAGCTCGAAACGGAGGTAATGCGAGGTGAAATGTGTCCATGTTGCATGCATTGTTTGGTCAGTTTCTACGGATTTGATCCAGGTAACATTAAAGATGGCGAGCAAAGGTGCGCGTTCAGCCCTCGGTTGAAGGTGTCACCAGTTCTAGAAAAGCGATCAAGGGATAAGTTGCTGAAACGGTTGAATCTGTTGGTTTATTTAAGCTGTGCACACAGCTGGGGGTGAACAGACTTGATAAATAATGCATCATGTATGTCCTATGATTTAAACAAAGCCTGCATTTTTAATCAGGTTAAGTGAAAATGCGATGAATGGGCTGTTCATGCTTCTGTTCTACACAGACACACATCTTTGGAAACAGTCATGTAGAGGCCTGTTATAGACTGGGAGGTGTTTCATTATTATCTATTCATTGTAGAGTTTTCATTTGGCTCCAAAAGTGGCTTTCAGAGCTGCAGGTCACAGATAGTTAACTTTCCAGTCTTCCACTAAATGCAGCTCCCTCGCAGAGCTGAGAACCAGACAGCTTCATCATGACTGTCTCTCGCCTGTGTGTGGTTTCCTTCTCGGTCTTTTCACGCATGGCAGGAAAAAAAGTGGGTAGGGACAAACTCCTCCAGGCTTTCGGGGACTATTAAACTGACATTTTACATGCTGAACCGTGCGGTACATTTCACATATAATCATGTGTGCTACATTTAAGTTTAGGACTGTAGGCTGCAGAGTGAGTCTGATTTCTCTTGATTTACAGTTGAAACATGCTGGCACCTGCACCAGTCTCCTGCTGTGTGACTGTGTGCATCCGCTGCAGAGTTGTACTCAAACAAAGTGGAGGATGACATTGTTGAGCATGGACTTTAACCCGCTAAACAGAGAGATCTGTGGCCACAGTGTTGTCCAGACCTACATTATTCTGATGCAGCATCATTATTCATGAATCCTTCAGCTGCCTCTTGAGCAGGTTGCTTAGTGAGTATGCGGCTCTCACATTGTATGATGAGCAGACAGGAGCTGTGTGGAAGCAGCCTGTGCCACATATATAGCTGCAAGACCTGCATCTTCTGAATCAGTCTGCCAATGAAGCAGGTGAAGCAGCCTGTGGCCGCCACCTTTTTTTTTCAATACGTCTGATCTCATTGATGAATGGCTCCGTGCACAATACTGCACGGTGGCCTCCATCAGCTTTGCAAGACACGAGTCTGGTTATAAATTAGGCTCATTTTTCTGTCTCTTGGTTCCAGAAAGCCTCTCAGGATTTGATGGGAGTGGCAATTTAATGGATGCAAGAAAGAGCATGAATTTGGTGAAAAATGATTATAATGATTAAACCTGAGGTCTGATTCATAAAAGACAAGTTAATGAGTCTTGTCTCATTAAGGAGTACTACCACTATTAAGGAGGCGGACATTATTGATTGTGCAGAGGCAGGTGGTACAGTTAATTGTAGAGCAGACAAATAATATTTTTAGTGCTTATGATGAATGAAAATGCTTGCAGTAATTTAGCAACCGTGTCATCCTGACATAGTTAGTCCTGCAGACTCCACTATTTACAGTATTCTGCAGCACATGAGTTGGCTGAGTAGCAAATCGCAGCTGAACAGATGGCGGTGCAGAACCTGTGAAGAGTGCTAAGTTTAAGACTGTGAAAATACCCTGCCTTTGGTATGTGTAATGCTCCCAACTCCATGATAAGCAAAATTGTGAGATCATTGCTAGAAATACAGCACACGTGCGGTAATATTAACATCATATGTGTTCTAAGGAGATATTATTTTTGCTGTCGCATGCATGCTCTGGCCACCGAAATCCAGAATCTGTAACTGATTTGATGACACAGATCACTGCCAGTCACAGTGGGACCTGTGCCATTTATCTCTGTCACCAACCTACCAGCCAGCTGCACACTTTGGTTCCTGATGGCAGAGAGAGAGAGAGAGAGAGAGAGAGAGAGAGAGAGAGAGAGAGAGAGAGAGAGAGAGAGAGAGAGAGAGAGAGAGAGACCTCAGGGCTCAGATTGATTGAGCGGTAAGAGCGAGTGAGAGTGGAGGCCATGCCAGTGAACATGTTGGGAGAGTCAGTCTGGTCATGTGCACAGATGGGACGGACGGAGAGAGGCACACTTTTTGGCTGATTTGGGAAAATAAAGGAAGCTTTGTATCATCAAACCTCCATTCTCATCAGCACGCAGTGATGCGCTATGATATGGCAGCTAATGAGAAGTCTGTTTCCCCCATCGCTCTTTATGCGAGCGCTTGTGTTTTGGAAGGTGTCATGAATGGAAATCAGACTCGAGGGCTTTTGTGCTGGAAACTGTGGCAAAGCAGGCGAGGAAGTAATGTGCAAACAGAGCTATTCAAAAAAAAAAAACGATTTGTTTGATTGATCCCCTTTATTCATCGCCAAACCACGTCAGTTATGAATTAACTCCTCAGTGAATCATCTCTGATAAGGCACTTCAACAAATCGTTCCCAGCCGGTTTCAGCTGACTCACTGCCACCTGCACAGGCCACCGTCATACTAGGTCAGCGAAGGTCCTCCAAAAGATCTGAATCATGCTTCTCGTGTCTTTAGTTATTGCAGTTTTCCAGCATAAATACTGGATCCACGTTCCCTTGAGCCTTTTGACTCTCAGTCAAGAATCCCTCATATGCCAAACCTGAAAGTCAGGTGCAGCTTCTCACCTTGGATCCTTTCAGTGATTCACACAGGTGATGCTAAAACTATGAAAGCATGTGACAGCTACTGGATATTGTCATGCTGACTGTAGCTTAAAGCAGATGAAATCAAATACAAGTCACAAGAGGTCCAGGAGTGAGATATTAATGAGAGATTAAGTGAGATAGGTCCTTAAAAAGAAGAAGAAGAGGTTTAAATAGGTGTGTGTTAATGAGACACCTGAAATGACACCTATGCAGGTGTTCAGTAGTGGCTTTGCTGCTTTTTTATCTCTTTATTCCTAGATAAAAGCACTCATCATTTTTCCCATTTTGCAGCTTGACGAGACACTTTGGTTAATTTAGTTTTGCGGTTCCGACCTCTGTGGGGGTAATTTCGTTTTAAATGGTCTCTACGGATTCGCTCTGCTGTACTATTCACCAAAATCCTTTCTTTTCTTGGCCTCAGCTTGTTTTGAACATGTCGTTTACTTTCTGAGCTCCTTTCTTAAACAGCTTCTAGGGCCTGAAAGATGACAGATGAGGTGAGGTGGTATCAGTGTGTCAGCTGCAAACAGCATCAGCATTGAATTTAGCTCCGCTTCTGGATTAAATTGCATTTCCAGTCTGCAGATTGAGGCTTAAACTCCTTTAAATCCATTGTCACTTATTGTGCTTTTTAATGCCTTCTTTCTATTTAAGATTACACATGGAATTCTGTTGGATAGAGGAGACAGGAGCAAAGTACAAACTGGTTTATACAGCAGGACACAAGCCAGGACTTAAAGAGCAGGACTGTGCAAGCCTCGCTGGCGGGGAGAGAGAAGGAGACCAGAGTTTTTTCAGTCATTACGTAACGCGGCCGCCGAGAAGAGGAGAAAGCAGGGTTAAAAAGACGGAATGTGTGCCATGTTTGCCAGCCAGGCGTGGTCAGCAGTGTGCTCGAGCGTGTTCGCGCTCAAGTTCAGCTCCCATACATGCTTTGCTCTGTGAGCGAGTAGCTTATCTGCAGCTAATCTGGGTGTGACCTGCAGCACACCTGAGCAGGGCTGCGGGAGTGGTGGAGGGCTGAGTGGGCATGTGATAACACGGCACTCTGCCTGATAAGTGGCCCCAGAAAGAGTCCTCATTCCTTTTGACTTTTGGAGTTAAAGTAACGCTGTGAGTGAAGCCAAGACTGTACATGGTCCACCTGTCCACCTGCAGGTAGATCTGCAGATTTGGTGCTGTTAAAACCAATTTCTTCTCTCTTCACTTTACCTCCAGGAGCTTTTAGCACACTCTGAAAAGGGCAGAAATAGCCTTTGTCCATTTTCTGGCATTGACCAGAAGAGGACATTAGTAATGTGACCTGCTGTCAATACTCACTGGCAAGCGAGATTACAAGAAATGTAGTCAGATAGGATTACCGGTACGGACAAAAGAATGGATATTGTATTTCTTAGTTGCCTAGCTACAAGGCAGCGCCGCTCAAAACACGCTCTTAAAACCCAGATTTATCTATCAAACGCTCTCCGCATCAGATGCAGAGATTGTTTACTCTGTCTAATCATATAGGAGTCCTGTGAGAAATTAAAAGTTCTGCTGTCTGGCTCGCTTTAATAGGTTGGTCTTTAAATCTGTCCGCAGCGTGCTGGTGCCCTGTAAATGTCTTACAGGAACATGTGTGCGTCTTGCATCGTTTTTCTGTGTGCGTATAGAATTCACGCACCATCGTACATTGTTTTTTTTGGGCATATTTTTTCCATTTTTGTTCTTATTGAGGAAGCCCAGGGGAAGGAAAGCACCAGTAACTGGGCCACTAGGATCAGCCATGCAAAGCTAATGAGGCTGAAATGTGTTGAGCGGCAACGCTGGGAAGGAATTGCTGACCACACACGCACACATTCACACACAAACCCAAGACAGACAGTTGCACTCGCGCACGTAGGATTTCCTCCACTGCGCGTCACCATGCTGGGTTAAACAAAGCCAGCCACACAAACCTCACCGATGGAAGATGAGGTGAAAGGAAGGAAAGAGCCAGAACATGGAGCGAAGTGGGAAGATTTCACCTTTTGCTCCTGAAAATTACTTTAATTTGCCTGCAGTGCCCCTCAAAACAACACAAGTGCACCAGTTTGAGTTCATTTAAAATGCAGTTTTAAAGAGGCGGCCCTAAGAGCATGATTTGTGACATCGCAATAGTTCACAACCAATCCCGATCCAATATCCGTCTTAGAGCGTGACGTGGAAACGTGAAGCCTCCAGTGCACGTTGGAGATATTTCCTGTGAGGTAATTAAACTTTTGACTCACATTTGTTAAATTATACGTTCAGGATTTTAACGAAATAAGAGAACTTCTTTTTGTGGAAAAAACATATCAGAAATATTAGTTAAGTTAAGTTTTGTTTTGTTTTTTTGTTACTTTTTTGAACTATATATCTTAAAACATGTCTGCAGGGGTGCTTTCATTCACCGCTCCACAAACACATCTGTGCTTGACTTCAAACTGCACTTGGCTGCGTAATTGTTTCCATTTCTCCCATGTCACCTCACATTACAGCTCTTACAGCTTTTATGACTGGCATAGTTTGCCTAAATTAAATTGCCTCCCTCGAGATCATGATTAAAGTCCAGCCAGATGAACTGTTGGTCTGTAAAAAAAAATAAATAAAAATGCCCGGCTCATCCAATTTATAGCTGTCGGTTGTTGCTAGAACGAAACTCAAAGCAGAAAATAAGGAAGTACAGCCAGTTGCCAAACACATCCAATCAGCACAGGGGACAGTGTATTGTGAGGTATTCACTGCCACGGTGAATTCAGTCCACATGCTGTGTTCTTTCTCTTCAGAAGGTGCTTTTTCCCCGTCGGTGTACATGAGTCCAGCGGAGTGGTTTGATTGTTATGGCCGCTGCCTGTCATTGTATTGGCTGCCTGTTTTATTTTGTGCAGTCTGAAGGAAGAGGAAGAGGGAAGAGGGCATGGAGGAAGCGAGCAGCCTCACGGTCGCCCCTCTGTGATGGAAAAACAAAGCAAAAAGCGGAAAAAGGAGGGAGTTGCTATTTAGGATCTTCTCACAGAAGTGTTTCTTTGATCAGTTATCAACGTAGATTTATCTTCACGCGTTTCGGAGGTATAACACTGTCTTTAAAAGGCTGTTGTGCATGTTAAGGTCGCCATAGGGAGCAGTCAGCCTGTGAATACAGGTCTGTCAAGTGTGAGGAGCTTTGTCAGTCTGAGAAAATCACTCATCTCGGTAAACCTCTGCAGAAAGACATGGGCGTTTACAAGCAAGGGAGTTGCATTATGGGAAGTGTAGGTTATTGTTTTTTGAAGAGAAGATATCTCGACCCCTGCTGCTTCAATTTTGGCTGTCTCTGGCATGTCTCTAAGATTGGAGACATGTTTTTTTCTTACTGGTCCCATTAGCAAGAGACCTGGTTCGTCACCTTGCACCATGACAGTTAGCCCTCTGAAATTGGGTTTATATTAAAAAAAAAAAAGTATCATAGTATTGATTGTTTTACATTCAGTACATTCATTGGTAACAGGTGATTGTATCATGATTGGGTTTGAAAGGGGCATCCTGGAAAGGCTCAGTCGTTCACAAGCGAGGGTTGCTTTGTGGACACGTGATTGTATGAAGGATGTTACTACAGTTTGTTTGCAAATGAATGATTCTGTTTTTAATTATGTTGCACAGCGTCCCAGCTGTTTTGGAATCAGGCTCGTATTTCTCCTCCAGTGTCAGCCTGGCCTCTGTAGACCGTAGCGGTGACAAATGATCCTAATTTGACTTGACATCATAATGCTTTTTAAAAGTTACCTCACAGGTGTCTCATTGTGCCGTGCACAAAAGTAGAACAACAAGTAGAATGATGAGCGGAGGATGACCGTATGTTCAGTTAGCCACACAGTTCTGCTGCAGTGAACAACATGCCGAGTTTCCGAACAGGCCCGGGAGAGCCATTGTTTCACAAATAACAATGATTACCCTTTGCAGCGAGACTTACCTTCTCACGATCGGACAACTAAGATTATTAGGTTTGCCAGCCAAGGAGCAAAGTGCTGGATACAGTGGAGTGATGCCTCCCACACAGTCTTGCAAATATTCGCTCTCTTTCTGTGTCTCCCTTCTTCACACACACCCACCCACGCACACACACACACACACACACATACATATGATATATGGAGTGTCGCACTCTCTGACTGTTTCTCACATCTGCTTTCTTGACAGAATGGGCAGAGCACCGCCGAGGATGGAGTCACACCTGCTGTCAAGGTACATGGCATCTCTGGAGCACACACACAAATGCAAAGACGCACACATATACGCGCACGAATGGGACTCAACATTCATGCAGCTTACCATCCAGTGAATTAGAGGACTTGGACACGACTCCTGCATTGTATTCTCTGGCTTTTGTATGTGCTTTTCTATGAAAGCCAGCAGCAGGAGGCGAAATTGCATCAAAGGGCAAAATTCTTCGGATAATCTTCATTTTGAGCAATTTCTGTGCACAAAGCACGTGTTCACGCAACGTGTGACAGTGCTTTGATTTATTCATTTAGCAATTGCACTGAAAGCCCTCAGTGGGCATTAGCCGGCTGGACTTTAATGTGTTGAATACTGTCTGAGTGAGGCTGATCGAGCTGCAGCCCAGCTACTGTGTATGGAGATGTGTCTGGGTCAATATAATAAGGCCATAATAATACCATAGTGCATGTCCTCATGTGTCCTGTTAACATGTTAACACGTCACGCAGAGACAATAACACAGCGAGAATCACGGAGTCAGCCCTTTCCTGCCTCCTGGCTGGCCTCTGCGCTTTATTGTCCGGCTCCGAAACATGATCCTGCTTCCTCCTGTAGATTATTACTCTCCAGCCATGTGGGAGAGGACGAGGCAATGTTCCTTCTCACTCAGCGTCTTTTTTTTTTTATTTCTTTTTTTGTGTCCTCGCTCTCGAGGGGGATGGAGTCTGAAGAGCACGTCGTCTTTTCGTTCTGTTGGGAACAATGTGCTGTGACTGAGGTGGAGCCGAGCGCGCTGGATGAGAAAGAGGCGTTTCAGCCGACGGGGTAGCACACAGGGGCAGCACTGGTTAAAGCCATTAATGTTTGATGGCAAGGGGGAGCAAATACACAGACCTCTTAGCTTGGACAGACCATAACGTGATGCATTTTCAGACTCAAGCTCGTTTAAATAATATTATGTAAATTGGCAGTATGGGCGAGATCATTATTAAGGCTGAATGGTGAGCAAAACAAATCACATTGCAGATATTTTGACAGATATGAGTCATGATTTCAGTAGAAATGGTCATTTTTGCATTTCATTTTCATGAAAATAAATAGATAAAGAAAGGATGATTTAGATTTTTACTGGGATCTTGTAAGTCCTGCGATTTGCACGTTGGTTTATTTGAGATTTTGATAATATTTCAGTTAATTGTTCAGCCCTTATCATTATTTAATCAAGGACTTTTGTCACTAAAAAAGAAACCGGGTTGGTCACGTCGTGGTAGATCCACATAATAAGGTCAGTATTGGCTTGGATTGGTGCATCTCTGCTCATATCATCACAATATGACTCGATAATATTTAATTACCGCTCAGGCCTGGGTAGTACAGTTATGTCCATTACATATTGTGCTAATTGATAGGGGAGAACTTCAGTAATCTGATCATTTATATAATCTTATTTATTAGGACGTCCTCTAGACGGCCTGCTGGGTTTTCTACCTGTGAGTCCACAGGAAGGCCCGTGTTTCTGAGGTGCACATGGCGAGATTAAGTCAGCAGTCTTTTATTCACTTTCTCTAATATATTCTTACTCTGAGGCATTGGATCAGGGTTGTTGTGGATGGGGGTAGACCTGGTCCCCAGAGTGCTCTGGCACCATGCAGGCAGGGCAGTTGAGATCAGTCGCTACAGTGATCGATGCCGAGCTGCAGTTTAAAGGCTGGGAATCTGATAATGGCTGCTGTTATCTACTCTAGCCATGGGAGTTACCTGGCTCCAGCAGACCTAATTGGATGGGGGGGCTGTGAATTGAGACTGAGGGAGGGAGAGAGTGGCTGTCCTCGCTGGCTGAACTAATGTTAAAACCTGAAAAAGGGTTTAAAACGGCAAAGTGATTGTCCTCAGCATTAAACTGCGTGTGTGTATGTGTGTATGGGCGGTGAGGTTAAGTCAGTCCTCTGCCCCTGGAGAAGACCTCCACAGTGCTAATGAGCCATCTTCTGTCTGCTGACGCTCTCTCTCCCTCACATCGTATAAAAAAGTGATGAATACACAACGGCACATTACTCAGATGCTGCTGCTGTTTCTAATGTGTTTCTCAGAGCCATTAACCTGATAGTAAAGGTGACTGCAGCAGGTAAGGCTCGTCGGCAGGTTGCTGTTCACAGGGCTTTAACCCAGGGACCGTCGCTTTGATTATTTAGCCTTTTTTAATGTCTGTTTTTGAGACCTGAAAATAGACCGGAAGAAGGTAGAAATCAACCTCCACAGTGCTACTGACGAGGGCTTTTTTTAAACTAAAAATAATTACTAGATTGTATTTCAGCCCACAAGAGATTGCAGAATTAATCTAAGGGGTTGCAAGATGATTGCTGTGCGCGCGCACACACACACACACACACACACACACACACACACACACACACACACACACACACACACACACACACACACACACACCTTGCCTAACCTGAACCCTACCCTTAACCTTAACCCGAGTCTCCACCCTAAAACAATTTACATTATGGTGACTTGCGTTTTGTCCCCATAAAGAAGGCGAGTCCCCACAATGTGACTATAAACAGATTTATGTCCTCACAACATGAGTAATAATATCCACACACACACACACACACGCATATACACACAAAGCAAATTTTCACCTGGCATTACTTTTGACTGCAGGACTTTTTTGTGTTTATTCTCCTCAAACAGCCAGAATAGTGTTCATTAGCTGCAAGCTAGCAAGCAACAGCAGGCACAGAGGGTGTGTGTGTGTGTTTGTGACTGTGTGTGTGTGTCTGTGTTTTTTCAGTTCAGCCTGAACTAAACTCAGCACCAGACTCCGGTTCTCTCAGTTATTTCCTTCCAGTCTCTTTTCTTGTTCTCTCTCCTTCGTGTCCGTGACGTAAAGTACATTTCCCCTCCGGTCCGCAATCAACAAACAGAGACTGATTACAGAACAGGTCGGCTTCTCGGCGGCTCTGCTGCAGACAGGTAGAGGGGAAGCTAATACCGCTTTTTAATCCCAAAAGTTTAAAAGATAAACTCTCCTCCAACTGGTAAACGGCTCCAGATCACGGCAGAATCTGGTGTGCCGCTGAGTGTTTACTCCTCCGCTCTGCCGGGTCCTCCACACGTTATGGATGAAGCCTCATTATATTCGGTCCAAGCCTTGAAATGACTGCACAGTTTCATATATTGCAAAGAGAAATTGCTTCATAAGCGAATTCGGAGAGCGTAAGATGTTTTGTCCCAAACCCAAAGATATTCAGTTTAGACTGAAATGAAACAGAGCAGCTGACGTTTCAGAGGCTGGAAGCAGAATGTTTATGGTTTTTATGGTTTTGGCTCAATGAATTACTTAAACTATTCACTGATTATTAAAATTATTGTTGAAGGATTGTCTGTCAGCTGTTGAGTGTCGATGAAAAGACAAAAACCAACCATTTCTCATTTTATTGCGCAGTTCTGTCTTTGGCTTTTCTCCCAGCTCTCATCGTCTCCACGCAGTTTAAAGGAGATAAAGACTTTGATTCTGGTGACAGTGCAGTAGCCGTTAACAACAAATGGCCTCTGGTGAGGTGTATTGATGGGATGATCAGGCAGCAGAGCACACTCACCTAAGAGGCTACTCATCTGATCTCATCACAGGGGGATGATATCACCCGCCAATTTACTCCCTGACAATAAGCCAGGCTGACGATGCTCCCATCTGCTCCCACACAAGTGTGGAAATTGGCCTTTTTCTCGCAACAAATCACATCAACCTCGCTATCCTTGAGGATACCTGCGAGGGAGATTTGTTCAAAAAGTAGAAACAATGGATGAGACCGCCTCAGTTTCCGAGTCAGAAGTGCTTCAGAAAGAAAAAAAGAACAGATAAAGAAAAATGCCATATGTGGTGAGAGTTAAGACGTCTACTGCGGGACTGCCAAAAGGAAGTGAAAACTATGAGCCCGGCGGGCCAAACTGACCTCACATGAGGACATGAATCAGGCCAGCAGCCGTGCTTGCACCTCTTGCAGTGAGCTTGTATGATCTGGTTGCTGCCTATTGGCGTCAGATTTGGTAATCAAATAATCTCTTGAGTCATTCCTCAAGCACAAATGGCAATAGTTGTCTGGTTTCAGCTTCTCCAGTGCAGCTGGTAAGTATAAACTGAATATCTTTGTCTTTTGGTCTGATGGTTAGACAAAGCAAGACAGTCAACAACATCGCCCTGGACTCTTGGGAAACTGTGATTTTTTTTTCATCTCACTGCTTAATCCAGAAAATAATCATTAGTGTCTGTTCACCTTGACCAATGAGACAATCTTATTGATTTTCTCCACCACACTTTATGAGACCAGGATGTTTGAAGTCAGACAACAACACTGAGTTTGAGACTATCCCACTATTAAGGGCCCCCTAATACACAGGCAAAACCCTAACACAGCATATTGCACTCCTCCATCAGTGAGGCGCGTCATTTACAGCTATAGAGCTGATAAAAGGCCAGCTCAGAAAATCATTTACTGCTTTGTCAGAAACAAAGAACCATTTGTGCTATTGCACAAATTTATCAGTCATTCCAGATCAGAGCAGTTTTTCATCTGTGGACCTCACAAGGCTTGTGGGAGGTTTTTTATTCAGCCTGTTGTAATCTACCCAACCAAATACTAATGAAGTAACAATAGTCTCATTGCTAATTGTGTTACGCTTTGTTAGGGAAGCTGAGTCACTTGTTCCAAATGTATTCACTGTAAATCACATTTTTTTAACTGAGCCTAATGTGAAATGATTAAAACTGAATTCATACTAAGTGCTCATGGTAAGGAGCAGATTGAGGGGAAGTAAAAGGTTTTGAAATGTGGCGATCAGAAAGTTGGCGGCTGCTTTTATAGGTTCCTGACAGGCGCTCGCAAAGATTCAAATGATGTTTCACTTTTTATACTTTACCCAGCCATGCACCATAAATCACAGCTGATGTCTCCATGACAATAATGAATTAGCCAGAGCTTGATTCACAGTCACCGTTAAAGCAGTCAGGACAAACCTTTCAGGCCTTGTGCTTTATTACCACAGACTGTTAACAGGTGATACGTTTTTACCTTTTATCACATCTTCCAGTGCAACATTAAATTATTCCCTGACCTCAAGAAAATGTAATACTCCCGTAGTGTGAGGAGAATTGGTTGTCTTGGTTTCACATCAAAGCAGCTGACAGCCGCCGCGGCAAAAGCGAGCAGGGTTATAATTGGATAATTCCAGATTTTCTGCGCTCCCGTAAATGGAGGACTCGTGCTGAGGACTCGGCTTTCAGAGTTGTTGTAGAGACAAGGCAGCCGAACCAAACCAAGACATTCATGAGACTTAATGTCGCTGGATGTAGCAAGGTGGGATGTGACAGTGTCACTTCACATTTTGGCTCAGCATGCTTGTACGTGAGGATTAAAGGTATAACAGGTTCCCACGTTTAAATGTCTAAAATGACTCGACCACATTGTATATTTTGTTCAGGTGTGCTCTTATGTGATCAGATGTTTCCAGCTGTGTTCAAACCCCTGAGAAAGCTGCAGTTTATCGTCTGTCAATGGCGTTGTATCCCTTTTTAACCACTCTATTAGCTGTAACTTCAATATACGTTTATTTGTCCTACAAGGGGAAATTCCAAAAACTTCCGTGGAAACACCAGATGATACATCAGACTTCCTGATTTGTTCAAACACAATGACACTCCTAGTCTTTGACACGAACCGCAGTCTTATTGTTGATAGCTAACTTTAGCTAAATTAGCATAGCATAGGCTACGTAACGTTACCTGATGCATCCAGTCTTCCACCAGCGCTCTGCCTTGCAGAAGCCTTCCTCTTAATGTCCTGGCAGCTGTTTAGAAAACAGTTACTTATTTCAGAGAACTCACAAACGGCGAGGATCAGTCTCTCGTCCTGTACACTTCATTTCTGGTAGCGGGTGGCACATGCTTGAGACGAGCGCGACAGTTTCTTGGATTGCATCGGCTTGGCTTTCCGCCTGTGTGATTGCCCACCCCTCACCACCTGAAAAGACCATTAGACAGGAATGCTATAGTCATGCTTTGGCAAAAATATGAGGCTAGGGCTCACGGAAATTGTGTTGAACATTTCTTACTGTTATTTTAACATTTTACACCCCAAAATGTCACTGTTTAGGACAAACTGAGCATTTGGATTGATGGTGTGGAAGTGGACGCTGCTGCAGGAATGGTTTAAAAGGTTTCTTTGGACATTTTGATGTTATTTTCTTCTGCAAATCTACATCAGGTGAATTTTATTAAAGTTTTTAGCAACTTTGGGGCTTTCTGTGTGAAGCATAATTTGGAAAAGTATAAAAAGTAATACATAATTTTAAAAGATGGGATGTCCTTAAAGTGGCCAGAAAAATGGACATCCTCCGTTCCATGACAGCTGTGCAGATTCACTCCGATGTAGATTGTCTGATCTGATTCAGAACAGCCACTGAATGGGCCTTGTAGCAAGCATTAGCTTCATTATCGATGAATCTTCAGAGTATTTTCTCCATTACTCGTTTGTAGTCAAAACTGTCAAAATGTTTTCAAAAATGCTTTCAAAACCTGACAGATATTTCACTGACTATCATGATATGAGACAAAGAAGAGAAGCAAATCTTCACATTTGAGAAGCTGCAACCACCAAATCTAATGACTGAAACGGTTACCTGATTATCACAAAGTTGCAGTGGTGAGATTGTTTTGTTAAATGCATGAGCTGAGAGTTTCACACAAAAAAAACTGGTTGAATGTCCCTAAAAATGCTCCTATATGAAGCTTGTTGAGCTCGTGGTCAATAATATGCACAGCATGCAGTTTTGCTTCTGTGTGCTTTTGAGTTCTCGTTTCCGCTGGTGTGAGTCCCCCTTCAATATGAACCCCCACCTGCCAGGCCTGAGGGCAGGAAGCAGAAAGAGTGAATGTGTTTTCCACTGGTGTCAGTGACATTTTTGTAGTCCCTAATGTGGATAATGGCTTTTTACTGCAGCTAGGAGCAGAGCCAGTGGTATTTGTGCTTCACTGACCGAGTGACGAGAGGCCACACCGGAGGGGAGAGGGGAGCGAGGGAGCTGTGAAGAGGGGAATGGATGGGAGGAGCAGAAGGCATAGGAGGACTGCAGGAGTGGAGAACAGAGAGGAGAGGAAAACAGCGGGCCTCCCCCTGCATAGTTCTCCCCTCCGTCAGTCAGTTGTGGATACAAATGCCATTGCACAGCTCTGAACTGTGTGACTGCAGAAAGACTCAGCATGCGGGAAACCAAGAAGGAGGAAGTGGCAGAATAACTCAGCACTTCAAACACACACTCCGCGTCACTGGGGAATGATGTGTGTGAAGCAAATGCACACACACACACTCGCGTAGTCCTCATTGTGATCCATTGTACCTCTGGCTAATCTCTCTGTATCCTCAGATCAGGAACCGCAGGCTTCCAGATGCGGAGCATCGTTCTGCTCTCTAGTCAAAAGGAGGGCTCAGCGCAGCCTCGGGGTTGAGTGTTTCCAGGACTGATTAAATATTTACCAGTGGCAAGAGTATGTAGGCAGGGATTGCAGCTCACACGATGAGCTTTTTGACCTCTGGGCTGCCGTAGAGCGCTGCAGAGCAGGCGAGTCAGGAAATGGGAAAGTCAGGGCTGCGCAGCCTCGCGGCGTACGTTTGTGTAAGCTTAAGCCTCTCTGTGTGCACATGCATGTTGTAGGCATGGCAACTGCTCTCTGTTGCTTTTACAAACCTGACCTCACACTTGATTTATGTGGCGTTACCCACCTCATGGCCACCCCCCCCCTCCACCACACACACAGGCACCCACTGAATACACACTCTCAATGCATATTCCACTGAGCCCTCCTCCACAGTTCCTGTATTATCAGTCTGTGTGTAATCTCCTGGATGGAGTTCAGATTATGTGCAGAAAACAGTCGGGATGACTTGCAATCTGTTGCGCATCCTGAGCCTCTTGTTGAAGGGTTATGTGTGTTTCGTGGTCATTGGACACGTGTCCTATTTGAAGATGATCTTGGAGATGATGCTCTGTATGTCACACCGGTGAGGAATTAACCCCGCACATCACTGCCGTTACAGCTGCTGCAAGAAAATCAACCTTCATACCTCTGTTTAGACGTTCGCTCGTGTAATCTGTGGTTGCTAATTTTCTTCCAGTGACACTAATGAAGACGGTAGAGGGTTGTCAGAGAAGCTGGAGATGGCGTGATACAAACTGGTGTGTTTGTGTAACGCCAGAGGAGAAATAATGGGAGACAAAAAGAGAAGGGAGGAGAGATGAAGCTACCTTAGTCTCTTTCTTTTGACATATGCTAAATGACTAATTTGTGCTATCTGTGAGTTTTAGAGGTTTCCCCTCGTTTCTTTCCCTTTGTGCTTAGCTAAGCTAATTTTGACTGAAAATGATGACGATGATGATTATTTTTGCTGCAAACATGAATGTTCCCATACATTCAGAGGACATGATTTATAGGCTTTTGCTTCTCCGTAGCGCCACAGTGCTTCATTTATAATGGCATGTTATGACACATTTTAACTTTATCAAAAAATTGCAGCTCCTGCGATTTGCATATCACACTTGGCAATGTTGTGATTCTGAGAATATTGCGATTAGTTGTTCAGCCCTGCTGTAGCTTCGTGTTTGCTGGAGAGATATGGGAGTGGCATCAACCTCCTCATCTTACTCTCAGCAGGAAAGCCAGTAAGAATATTTCTGTATTTCTTAAAGGGAAGTCTCCTCATGCAGGCTTTGCTTCCTGCTTGTCTGCTCCTATCTTTCCTCTGTGTGTTATGTACACTGGAAGGATCGCCCCCTTTGTGGGCTTTCAGTCTGATAAATTCACTGAACTCTCCTCAAAGGAAACTGACAGAAAAGAGAGAGAAAAGCAGAATAATTTCCTTTCTACCTCCTCTGTTGCTTATCTTCCTCTTTTCCTCTCTTCCTACTTTAGCTGCCTTATTTTCTCTTGGCTCGCATCCCTGCGGGGGCTTTTTGCATTTTACCTCTTGATGAGATGCATCCTATCGGTTTCAATCGCTCCCCTTCCTTGGCCCTTTTGGGTTTTGCTGACTAATAGTTGGATTTATGTGAAGAAATTGGGCATGTGCGCAGGACAGTTTTGAGGTAGAGGTGTGTGATTTCGCCCTGAGCTCCTTCTGAAGCTCATATTCTCACTGGGACATTGTGTTGCAACAAATCTTAGCCGTTTCATCAGCCTGCGAGGAATTCCAGACGGCTGACGATTGCAACATGAAACGCATGCATCAATTTTCTTGTGTTTAATAAATAACCTGACGTTATCTGAATATGCTACTAGTCCTCAGCCATGTGCTGTTCCAGTTTGACAAGTTCCAACGAATGCCAAGAATTATTAGCAAATCTATGGTCAAATCTTTGTTCCTCCATCAGTTCACTTCATAATATCTGAATTTGAGCCCAGAGTTTTAATATTTTGCCTCCAGGTTTGATCTCTCTATGCTATTTTATTGTTCTTCTACCCCATTTTCGCTTCCTGCTTCCTCAAAACATTCACGAGCCAGTGACTCAACCTCTAGTCATTTCACTTGCCCAATATGTTATCAGGAATAAAGGATTCAGGTCTGCACAAGGCAGCTCCAAGGTATGAATGTGCATAACTGGATGACTGTGCAACAGGATATTGCTGAAAAAGGGCAATGCATCCCCAGTGGGCCTTCAAATGCTTATTAAAGGTTAAATAAATACAATAAAACTTTATGAAAGGAGTAAGGATGGGGACAGAGACGTCAATCGAGCTGTACTCCTGACTTGTCGTGCTCGTTGTTTTTTCTTCTTCCGCGCAGCATCGCCAAACATTTTCAGGGCTGGAAAGTGTCAAACATTTCTTCGAAAACTTGATCACGCATCTCTCAGCGTAGCACGAAACCTTGCCAGTGGAGTAATACATTATGCCAGCATCTGCTCGGCAGTGATCCCCAGTGAGCGGAGGCCTGTATTAACAAGGTTTGGACACGCCTTGGAGCTCGACGGAGCCGAACACTTCACATTCCACTGCATGGTTAGAGGGATGAAGCGGGGAGAGGGATCGGAGCTAAAGAGAATAGAGCTGTCTGTGACTGATTATATCACTTTGGGCTTCAGGATGTAGCCTAACATGCACTTAATGTATTATTGTCTAGTCAGTGCACATGCTGTGGGTGTGTTTTGTGTGCGTCTGTCTGTGGCAGTGTGTGTGTGTCTGTGTGTGTGTGTGTGTGTGTGTGTGTGCGTGTGTGTGCGAGTGCGAGTGTGCGTCTTCAGTCCTGAACTCAGTTGAACCTAAAATGTTGCAGCTGTCTGGATTTGTTTAGGTCTAGCTGTGCACTGTGTGACCCTGATTTGTGGGTGTTTCTGCATGTGTGTATGTGTTTTGTACACACATGTTCACCCCCCCCCCCCCCCCCCCCAAAGTGACTTTGATTGAATACGGTGCAAAAAAAATGTCCACGTTCATTTTAATAGAGGAAAATTGCTAATGTCAGCACTGTGGCACAGACTCAGAGGTGACATTGGTGCTGCCCGTCACAGATGTGGCTCGAGCACACAAACACACACACACACACACACACACACACACACACACACACACACACACACACACACACACACACACACACACACCCTGACAGCCAGTAAGAATAATAAGCAGTGTGAGCTGTAGGGTTTGTGTTTTTATAGCACTCTTTTGCTGACAACTCTGTCATTATATCATTCAGTCGTTTGACAGCATTGTCTTCGATCACAGTTTGTGACAGGATACCTAGGAGGCAGCCCACGGCCACACACACACGCACAGGACCCAGATGTAGAGACAATGTGCAGGGTTTGTCTGTCTGCCTCTAACGTAGAAGTGTTTGTTTCTGTTGGACTGCTCACCCTTTCTCAGTCCGAGATGCGTTCTGCTGTACTATCTTCCCGTTACAACATGACTCAGACCTTAAACAAGCCTCTGAAATGACTGTTGAGCAGGATCATGTGCCGAGAGCTGACAGCGTTTATTGCTCTTTGCAGTTCCCCTACGACCCACCGTTTTTTCTCGCTCTCCTTCTCCTCCCTTAGCAACGCACATTATTACCCATACTTCAGCACCTTTCATTTCCTCAGCTATCACTGTAATGAGCACAGAGCTGTTCATAAAAGATACACCCAAGGGTGAGCATGCAGGGACCTGGTGTTGGCGAGGTGGCAGCTCAAAATCTGTTCATACACACTCACAGAAATCTGTCATTTAAATCACAGCTGTTGCTCTTCAGTGTTGGAAGAATGTGGCATCAAAATGATATTTTCAGATTGTGCCAGCAGTCTGTTATTTTGATGAAATGGCGGAGGATTATGCTTGCATATAATTAGATTTAGAGATTAGAGTCCGCTCTTGTAGTGCACTCTGAATTTCTGAATCTTAGATCAAAGTAAAGTCTGTACAGGCAGCTTAAGGTAAAGAGAGGGATCTTGGAATCATTCTGGTAGCGTAGAAGCATCATATCAGTGCAATCCAGGACTCTTATGTGTGAGGATCCAGACTGAGGATATATAAAACTTTGCAAGATTAAAAAGCGTGTGTGCATTGGATCATAAATACGCTTACACAGTATTTTTCAGAGTAATAAAACGTTGCTCACATGGTGTTCCTGCTGTGCTCCACTTTCGTTGTAAAGCTGTGTATATGCATAAGGCCGGTGCCAACAGTTAACCATAAACTGGTCTCAGCACACCCCGATTTAATCTGATTTGCGCGTGAATGCCAGTCATTATGTACCTGCGGAAATAATAGGAAATAATTTTCCTGCAATTAGATCAGTCAGAAAAATTGTGCACAGAAAGATCCTCAGATGAGATCCTCTCAGAGGGATTAGTAGAGCCCCTCTCTCTCCACCCTTTACCTGTTTGTTGGTCATTTCACGGAGCCTTGGAAGTCAGCCTTGTTGTCACAGCATGAGCAAAGGTGCTGAAAAGACCAGCGGTTGATGGACTCCGGTGTCACTCGAGGCCACGGGAGTTGTGCAGCCGTGTCGGGCTGGATTAGGAAAGTAAAAGTGCACTGAGGAGAACATCCTCAGGGTGGCCGGAGAAGGAAGAAATCACAGTAGCTGTATTTTTCATCAAAAGAGGAGAGAACGATTGCTGGACGGGAACCTTTGCCTCACAAAACAAATTATGGCAATTCTGTTAAACTGCTTTTAGGATGGAGATTGCTTTTAGATTGGAAAGCTGGCAGGCATCACATACTGTGTTTCTCTGCCTCTGTTTTAGGCCAGAAAAGCAGCACGTCCCTTAAGACTTGTGCTCACTGTTATCTTGCATTGGCAAGATCCTTGAATGGTACTAAGCAGCTAGTGTTTTATTGCTCACAGTGATTATGCACTATAGCTTTACAGCTATATATTATGAGGCTGAAGAGCCTAATGATTGGTTGCTGAAGTTGGTATTGTACTATAGAGATACTGAGACCTAACATAACCTAACAGATTTCTCTCTTCTGCAATGCGTTTTTGATACCACCAATAGGGAGCATCGAGGCAGAAAATGTTCAGATTCTACACGCTGTGGCTTTAATTCAGATTTAGGTGGTGCATGTTTCCTTGGTTTGAATCTAACTTCAGCCTCTGTGTTCATGTGCTCATTCAGCTTCGCTTCTTGTGTGGCTCTTTAATTGGACAAGCTTTCCTCTCCGCTCTCACAGGACATCATTTAAATAGACGGACAGGTACGTTAATGGTGTTCTTTCTATTCAAATAAGTCAGGAATGTTAATGCAGCTTGTGCTGCTATCGTAAAAGTGCTGTGAAAGATCTTAATTAATATTCCACTGAATGAGGGGAAGCGCTAACAAACATGTTCAGCCTTTAAAATCGAAATGATTTCTACCTGCCTAGTTGCTCAGTTCTGCTCAGCATGTCATAACTTTAATCACAGAGCTGCGTATCCATCAATTCAACTGAAAAGGGCAGATGGAAAGTCAAACAGCCAAACTTCAAAAAAGCACCATAACAACACGCCCGTTCAGTAACTCTGTGACATGTCCTATTAATAGACCTGATTAATAGACCTATTCCAAGACACCTGATACGTAAACGAAGTGTGTAAATGAACTGCAGCAGGTGTCGCTTCCATGATGTAACCAAGGTCAGGTCTATTAGAAATGTGGCTGCACGAGGAGTTCTAATTTCATTACCTCGGGCTGGCGATATCAGTACATCAGATGTCTGATTCATGTCACCGTGTGGAAGGAACCTTTTTTTTTCTCTGTTTGTGAAATGCCCGGAGGCACTTAATACCGGAAGTGCAGTATGACTCGGCTTTGCCATCGTGTGCCAGCAGAGTGCTTGAATGTTCCAGCTGCTACCAAGCTTACAAGAAACGTTTCAGTCCGTGACCAATCAGAAATCAGACTCTGCACAGTGGAAATGGAAACTGCCTGTTTGAGGCACTTTGGTTCGACTGTTTTGGGTTGCCTTGTTGAACTCGCACGCTGAAGTAGGAACCACTACAGGCATGAAATGAAGAGCCAAAAATAATATTTTTTTTTGGTAAAGGAGGTAGTTTATGTCAGAGCGGCAAAATAGCTTTGAAGCTAATTCGGGATCTTATGAGGCGCTAATGAGGATGTAAATAGATCCAAGATATTTTGATGTGGAGGCGCCAGCGAAGAGGGAAATGACAGTGACAGCGATCCCGGTGAATTCATAATCACATGACGTGTATCGCTTTGTGTTTAAGAGGAGGCTAACGTTAATTCTATGCATCCATTTAGGTGACGAGAGCACTGGAACTCACTCAGTCCTGATCTAATGGACGGAAAATTACGATGATAATCTTGAGAGGATAAGAGCGTTGTTTGTCGAAGCTGAAAACCCAAAACATAGCTAGGTTTGCGTCGATGAAACGTCTCGGCTTTGATAGTTCTCGCTGATGTCTGTACTGCACAGGCGAGCCACATCCTGGAAGCTGATCTCAAAGTTTGATAATAAATGTTAAAGAAATGTTGTTCGCGTGTGTTAATAAGGCAGCTCAAGGCTTTGAGAGGCAGAGCCAAGATTTCAAGTGGGCTCCTCTTTTCAGACGAGTGACCTTTACGAGAAAAGAGAGGTTGAATAAAGCAAGATTATGGAATGGAAACGCAAGGATTAGTAAGTGAAATTCATCTTGGTGCTTTATTTGTTTGAATATTTGGTCCTCATTCATACCTAATCTATGTGCTGAGTGCTTTATTTGTTAGTTAAGCGTGAGAAGGTTTTTTTTCTCACCTTGAACAGCAGCAGCCGGTATAAACTTCTAGAACTTCAGCGCTGAGGTTGTGACAACAGAATTGATGAAGGCTCGCACATGAAATTTCAACAAACCAAAAGACTTTTGTCCTCAAATCTCGCCACGGCAGAGCGTTGTTGTGCAGAGAGGTGCTGCTTATCTGAAGTGTACTGCTGCATCTGCGCTGCAGCAGAAGACATTTAACTGTGGAAAAGCTTCTTATGCGATTGGCAGTGAGCTGGTCTGAAGTATGATTTAGTGGCTGCACGACTGTCCACTCAGTCATCCGGCGGCATTAGCTTTGTGTTTTCCTCAAGAGGGTGGAAGCACTTTTTTTATAGAAACCCAGATGTTGCTCAGGGAATTTCTTCACATTTGGCACAAATGCTGACTTGTGTAGATCTTCGGTGCTACCGGGTTGAAGGTGTGAGTGAAGGATCCACGTTTTAGAATCTAAATCTTCTTTGCAGCAACATCCATATTTCAAGCATTGTCGTCCACCACAGGCTCATTGGTTCTGCTCACATTGAGCTTCAGGTGATTGTCGTTGCACCATGTGATGAAGCTCTCCGTCAGTCCTCTGTGCTCACGGAGGCGTACGATTGCCTTCACTATTATCTGACATTTTATAGGCACAATTACAATTCAAGAACATAAACGACGGATGAATCAGGGATGGAAATAAATACTAGTTGCAGCTAGAATGCTTTTTTAGCTTTATAAATTAAGATACTGCTATAACACAGTAGCCTGCAAGGCGGTAACTTGTCATTTCAATTGCATGTTTAAGATCTGACCCTGAAGACTTGACATTATGAGGCTCCCAACGTGGGCGCCGACACTTGACCTGAATATGTCCGCTGTGTCTCTTTTCTTTTCCATGCTATCTCCGTTTTGGCCGTACCCATCGCTGCTTCTCCACCTATGCACGGCACATCACGCATGATAATGGGATTCAATGTGTCAGTTAAAGAGGCAGCCGGGTCTGGCTCATGTGATTATTTTTGCGAGCGGGGCTGACGAGGAACAACCAGACCTGCCATTCGCTGCCTTAATTCTTGTTTGATCGGACGATAAGAATCAGGGCGATAACAGCAAGTGGAAACGGTCTCTGGATTCTGTCAAAGTGCCGCATTGAGTGGACTCTGGTGTTCCTGCAGCCCCTCAGATGACGACAAAGAGGGAACCCTGATGACGCACACACACACGCACATGAACACACGCACACACACTCCTCCTAAATGAGAAAAAGCACTGAGGCTTGAAGATGCCCTCTTTCACACTCCCCCTCATCATTTTACTCCGTACATAGCGGTACAGCATCCTCGTCTTCTCCTCCTCTCCCCCTTTTATCTTCCATCACTACTCCTCAGCACTCCTCCTTAAAGTCTAATTCATCATTATGTCTTGTCGTCCAGATAAAGCCCGACCACGTAACGATTTGTTGAGCAGGTGTCCTTGACTGCCCTGCCCCGTTTCGTTCCGTTTGCTTTTTGTTCTGGCAAAGTTTCTCAGCCAAACTTCTCATACTTTCTGTGAAGTTAGTCACTCAAAAGGCGAGGACGGCCTTAAATCAACTCGGGCTGAACACCTTTTGTCAGCTCCTGAATGCTACTTTTTCAGCAAGGTCACACTAAAGTCTTGCAAAAAAAAGAAAAAAGGATGTTTGACATTGTGCTGCCTGATTGAATGGCTTTCGGCAAATCAATAGCTTTCAGTGAATAGTCAGAACCTTGTTTTGGTTCATCTGTTATGTATAAACAACTCTTAGCGATCCTACTCCTACGTGGCAAGTTAGTCAGTTAACAAGAGCGTGCAATGGAAAATGAACTTCATTATGCAAGCCGGATGGACTTTGCTCTGAGACACACACACACAATCTTCTGGTTACAATAAAAAAACAATCTGTTACCTAGGCTTATCTGCATGCAGGCACACGCAAACATGAGCGCACACACACCATCATTCACATATTATTGAGTGTGAGTCACAGAGTTGTGTTTATGCACATTAATTGAGCCTCTCCAGAAGGTTTTAACACAAATTAAAATGGATCCTTCGTCTTTGCACTGGCTAACAGACCTTGTTACTGTATGATTGCCTCTGCAGGCCCGGGAGGGATGTGTGGTGTGTGTGTGTGTGTGTGTGTGTGTGTGTGTGTGTGTGTGTGTGTGTGCAGCAGTGCTCGGAGGAAGTAAATCAGAGATTGTTAGTGATGTTTCTGTGCAGTTTGTGTGTGTGTTGGGGGTTGATAGCTCTTGATTGAAGTGCCTGTCAAGCGGGTATCCTCCTATCTCAGTTTATCATCAACAGAAGCTAATGTTAATGGCAGCAGCAGTTTAGGTGGCTTGGGGTGATGGTTGGCACACAAACACACACACAAGCACACATACACACACACACACACACAGGCTCGGAGATGGTTTACAGCCCAATTACCCAGCCGGCCTCTGTGCTAGAAGGGGCCTCTAAATCTTTGGATTGTATTGTGCACAATATAACCTCTGATACTCTCTCGCCCAGCAGCAGAATAGTTCACCTCACTGCTCTGTTTTCATGGGATGCTTTTAGCTATCTTTTATTTCTTCATCAGGAGTTTTTCATTTCAAATGATTCATTTTGCATCATTAAAGGAATGTTCAGGTATACAGAAGTCATATTTTTGTAGTCCTGGCCAGCATTGTTTTCAGTTATAAGTAACTGGCTCAGCAAATTTGCGGCTGCATACAACAACCTCCAACATCCAACATGGCAAGAAACACGAGCAGTGAGACCGTTGGGCATCAGACATTTAACAACAGTGATGTAAGTTGTTTAAATCAGGGGGTAACTTTTTAAGTTAAGTGTGTTAGCTAGCTTGTTGCTTGCTGCTGTTATAGCAACACAGCAACCGCAGATTGAGCTGCTAATTGGGGGATGATGTACTGATTACCTCGTCTGCTGATGACCTACTTGAGTTCAAAGTGTCCTGTTGTTGGGGGCGGGATGGTGGAAGATGCAGCACAGATACACATTGTAATTACCACATGAATATCTTATCAAGTTATTTATTATTCAGCTTTTTTTTCACCAAATTATATAGTTCCCTTGTATCTCAGTTGCGTATGCATCATGGCCTGGCTCAGATCGTCTGCCATGGGCTCGGAAACCGCTGGAGTAACCACTTTGGAGGTAAGACTGAAAGTCACTTGAAATGTTATAATTATCCTTCATTTCACAGGAAATCTGTGTGCACACAAAATTATAATAAGTGGTAAGAAGTGTTTTGAGAACTACCCAGCTCTCAGCACTTACCTGGGGGTGAGTACAATGTGCTTGTACCAACATAAAAATTACAAAAATGAGACTTGTATGAAACCAGTGTTTCTTTCAGTAATTATTAAATAATGCTGTATATAAGGTGCTCCACTGCAAATATTTTCATTGCAAAGTACTTTGCATTGAGTAACATATACAGTTCCATTGCTTTAGTCCTTTTTGTACTGCAACCAGGCACACATAAAAAATCCATGCGACAGCTGGCTTGACCAGGTTTTCACAAATGACTGCTCACTTGACCGCAGCTATCCATACCAGCCACGCTCCTTACGTGCTCGCTAATAACGTGATTGAAGAGTTGCGTTGTGTTCAGAGCATAGACAGACCATGAACTTATCAGAGCATAATGTGTAAGAGTGTGTCAGGCCATGCTGATGCTGATATATGAATAAACACATCAATACAGGACACTGCCTGTGTGTGTGTGCAATGAGCATGACAAGTCCAAATATCAGTGGGTTTCATCATCCCAGAACGGACTAAAAACCCACCAGACTTGAACCAAATGCCCCTCAGACTTATGATCCATCCATCTTTTCACTTCATGCCCCTCCTCCATCCATTCATGGCTGCTGTGAGCCCTAGTTGTCATGGTTACCGTGTCCTTGCCGTCGCTAAGCCCTGATAGCGACTTGTGCCTCCAGGAGCGAAAAGGTTTATGATAGCGCATATACATTTAAGAGCAGACGCACAAATGCACACGCTCCTCTTAAATCCTCACTGGTTGTGTCATTTTCATTCATATATCAGTCTGGCTTCAAACGCATACAGTATACACACAAACACACTGCATACTTTCTGCCTCTCACCCTCTAACGCACACACACACACACTTAGTACAGTAGTGCTACTCTTCCAGAGTCAGCACCATTAATCATCCAGTGTGTGTGTGTGTGTGTGTGTGTGTGTGTGTGTGTGTGTGTGTGTGTGTGTGTGTGTGTGTGTGTGTGTGTGTGTGTGTGTGTGTGTGTGTGTGTGTGTGTGTGTGTGTGTGTGTGTGTGTGTGTGTGTGTACATTGTCTTATAGATAAGTCTGTGTATTCTCAAACGTCTCTGATATTAGACTCATAAGCTGCATTGCTGACCTTTAAAGGCCAATATAATATATTACTTCCAGAGTAAATGCAGATAAATGCATTCTCCTGCTGTGTGGATGGTGTGTGTGTGTGTGTGTTGGGGGGGGGGGGGTGTCTGCCATCTAGCTGCATATAGGAAGTGGAGTTTGAAGGCACAGAACTGCTCTGTTTGTGAAGACGAGGCTGGCTAACGTTACCTGGAAGCACCCTGTGAAAGCTGCTTCCTCTGTGCTCGTGTGTGGCCTTGCCTCTGGTACCACCTCTTGTCTTACAAAGAGGATGCTGGGAGATGGAGACAGAGGAACACAGTTGCCATAGTTTCACGCTTCTCCCTCTCAATGTCGATCAAGGAAAATGTTCCAGCCTCTCATCCTTCATCGTTCTCATTAACATGGATGCCGATGGTGTTTGTTTTCTGTCTCTTGTTTTACTAAAATCTCTGCTGCATTTTTTTTTTATGTTTCCATTAAACGGTTTATCCTTTAAGGTTAATGTCTTGCCTTTTGCCTTTCCTTTTTTCCCCCCCTCCATCTGTTTCTCTTTCTCTGCAGTTTGAAGCCTTGCCCCTAGGAGCATATAACCTTTGACCTTTGTTGCCATGGCAGCAGTGTCATGCAGCACAGTGTAGCTCTAACTATGCAGGGATGAATGCAGAAGCACTTAACCTGGCTGCTTTTTGAGGAGTGCTTGCTTTGCTTTGCTTACTCAGAGCATTTATGTGGCAGTAATAACAAACAGTGCAGTTCAGTTTTTTCTTTCGGTGCAGTTGGTTAACCAGTTCTCAGAGTAAACCACAAAATCTCTCTGACTTCAGCCCTGTTTTTTTCCCCTCAGTTGGGAAATTCGCTGTCCTCTTTTCCCTCCTCCTTCCACCAGCTCAGGTTGAGGAGACAGCAAACAAAACGAACAGTTCGTCGCTCTGAGAAAATAACAAATAAAATAAAACCATTGCTCATTTAGGCAGGTAGTGGAGTTGGGTGATGCGACAATATGCACCGTGCACCTGTAAATGCGTCCACCGAGAGAGATTTGGCAACACCGTTTCCACCATGGAAGCTATCCCTTAAGCCATATTTACACACTGTCATTCACAGCGTATGCACCGCTACACAGCGAGCGAGTGGGCGTGTTGATGACAGTGCACGGAGCCGCTTCATACTCTTTTCTGCTCGCCTGTATATTGCTTTCCACGCTTTTGTTGACATTGCTGATGCGTCCATATGCATGTGGTCTTCATACCAATGCAAAAACAGTCATCATTACAGATGAGTCTTCCTCCTCCTGCACGCCATGGGCGCCACCCCTCACCTAAACCAAAGAGTATTTCCAGTAAGTGAGAACGGATCTGACAAGGACAAAAGATGAGTTGATGGAAGCAGAGTTAGATTCATTCCTCCTCCCCGGGTGATGCCATTATTTTTCGGCATCTCAGCGTTGACACCTGATCGTGAACTTTTCCAATGACTTTACTCTTTGTGTCAGTAGAATTAACTCATCTCAATTCAACACTGAGTGCTGGGACTTGAATTTTAAGAGAAAAATGGGCTTAGGGAGGAATTTCCTTCACACTGACTTAGCATAGTCTGAAATGGCCAAAAGCAGGATTCCAAATTTCCACCAGCCACCAAACAAATTTGTCATATTTGCAGGAGCTTTGGCAAGTACACAAGTCGTCTTCATTTACTCTCTTAAATCTAAACTCAGTCCACAACAAACATGTTGATTTTTGCTTCGTTTGTCTTCATTTCGTCACCTTGTTCATTTACATTAAAATGAAAAGTGTATTCAAATTAAATCCAGTGACTCAGCTCTGTGGAGCATTTTAGCTTCTTTCAGCCCTCAGCTTAACATTTTTGGTTAAGTCTGGACGGTCTGATCTGCTTTATGTGCAGCCACAGCAAGCAGCTTCTTTCATATGACAAGCTTTGATAAACCCAGTGTAGGTTAACTAGCTAGCACCAAACAGCAGAATTACACAGTTAATGACTAGCTGGTGAGAAAAGTGAAGCATTTAGCAGCAAACGAGACAGATATTTCCCTGAGGAGTTGATGGAGACCAAAAAAGAGCTAAAAATAGAGTGAATATTGGACTTACATTTGCCAAGTGGCCAGAAGCACGTTAGCATGAATGCTAATGTGTCTGCTGTTTGCTCGCACATTTGCCATCTTTTCAGCTTTGTTTCAGTGTGGAGTTTACAGCTGGTGTCTTCCAGGTGGCCAAAACAGCAGTCAGTACAGCCTCAATTAGAAAAAGAATTCATGGTTTCAGTGAGAAAATGTTTGACTAATATTTTAAAATTAAAGGTTTCAAATTTTTTGGCCCTCGAGGACCTGGACTCGATCCAAAAGTGAGCCGTGCATGATCATCTCACACCCTAAAATGCATCTATAGTCCGTTGGGATCTGTCACCAGAGCACGCAGGAAAAATCAGCGTTCTGCCTGAAATGACGAAGATTAGAGTGACGCGTTACCTCAGGCTGGAAGGTTAGTTGGCTCTTACAGGATCTGGCCTCACTGGAGAGCAAAGGTGTGGCGGCTCCAGGCTTGTTAACTATTTGCCACAAAATTTTTCATCTCAAGCGTGCAGGCAGAGGAGCTCGCACGTGGACGAGGCTGATAATCGGACATGTCGCGGCACAAGGTTATCAATGGCGTTTAAGGCAGGAAGGTTCAGGAAGGATGCACCAGTGTTTTGATTCATGTCCATGCCTGTTTTGAGTGTGCGTTTTTTGGCAAGCGCTCAGGTTGATATTTAAGGAAAGAGGAGAAGCAGGAGAGGGAGGAAGCAGGAAGTGTTGAGTAAGATATGAAGCAGCTATTTTCGACTGTGGCTGGTGTGAAGGGTTTGAACTATGAGAGTGGGAATGGTTAGGTGGTGACAGAGAAATAAGATATGACTGATGGAAAGTAGCTCAGGCGATGCTTGTTTGTGCGTCTGTGTGTATGCAGGTGTTGCTCCATATTCTGTGCATGGTGATGTAGCGCGCTAGTGATTTCCACTGCAGTGAGCCAGCATAGCTTTAACTCCGATGACCTCATTGTTTATATTACCAGCATCCACTCTTTGTTTTCTTCCTCCGTCTCATCTCTCACTCTCCCACTTACCCCTTCCTGCTTTTTCCGTCCCTCTTTTTTTTTATTATTTATTTATTGACCCACGCTGCCACTGTGGATAGGAAACAAGGCCGTTATGGCCTCGTGTCAACTGGCCCTGCGCTGAACTGCCTATCATCTTACTGCTGTTCTTGCTGCTGCTATTAATATTACAGATGCCAACACAGGATTTCCTGTAGCATCTGTGCTAATCCTGTGGCACCTCTGGTACATTTCCTGTTGTGCCCACCTTCAGCTTGTCAGATATAAAAGTGGCATCTGTGCCAGTTGAGGCGGGTGTCTTTCAAACATGTTTCTATTTTCTTGACATTGTGATTGCGATGTGAGTCACTATTAGAGGGAATGATAATTCTTTCTTTATTATTTTCATTTTCACACAACAGTGTTAAATTCATGATGATGTGGAGTCTGTTCCAAACAAGCATCTTCTTTCCAGATGTAAGAAAGCATGTTTTCTTTCTTACATCTGGAGAACAAGATTTGAAAGCGAGGGCCATCTCTGCTGCACTGCAGTACTTCATTATAAAGCTGTTTTATCTACCTGTGTGTGTGTGTGTGTGTGTGTGTGTGTGTGTGTGTGTGTGTGTGTGTGTGTGTGTGTGTGTGTGTGTGTGTGTGTGTGTGTGTGTGTGTGTGTGTGTGTGTGTGTGTGTGTGTGTGTGTGTGTGGATGCCATGGATGTAATTGGATGAGCAGATGAGACAGATGGTACAGTCTGCTAAATGATGGGTATTAACCCCAGCGTTGGCCTCCACCCATGGGTCAGGGGTCCAAACGTGTCACCTCTCAACAGTGACTGACAACCTGTGACTCGTCACAAACCTCTCACCCAGCCTAATGCCCAGAGGTGAAGCTCTTGTCTCTCATCTTTCCGTGGGATGAGAGAGATAATCACATTAAGAAGTGAGGGATTAAGACTGGAAGTCTTTGCTGGGCTGCTCCTTCTTTGTTCCTGATGAGCCTTCGGGTTGGTCTGCCAGCTTGAACCTGAGCGTTTTCTCTATTCCTCTCTTCTGTCATGACGTTCTTTAAATCCGCCCCCCCCCCGCCTGCCCCCGGTTAAGCCAGTATTAAAGCACCGTGATGGGATGTCTGAGGATTGCACTGGGACCAGGTGAATGTCCACATGCAGCGCTGCCTCTTCCCGGTCCCTCTTTTGTGCCGGCGCCTCAGTCACGGCTGTCACAGCAGGTGTTACTAGAGGGCAAAAAGAGAAAGCGAGAGAACGGATGGGACGGGGGGGAAAGGACAGAGTGAAGGTGGACAGATGGAGAGTCTGTTGGGCGAAGTGGAAAGAAGGTGTGTTGCAGGAATAGCCTGTTTATCAAAGGGCGAATAAAAAAGATTATGAGTGGAAAAAGAAACAAGCTGAATGAATGAGTCAGACCTGCCCTTCAAAATATGGCGGCACTCTTTGGTAGCTGCCTTCAGAGTCGATGAGGCAGTGATAGAGGTGGAGACGGATGAAAATGGGACATTCCTGTCTGTCAGCTGACAGAGGTAGGGGCCCGGCTGCAGACATATATGGACACAAGTGTGTGGACAGTGAGACTCACAAAGCATCTTTTGGTATCTGTTTGGTAATAAAAATGTAGTTCAGACTGTCTGTAAAGCATCAAGTAAGAGTTTTTTACAAAAGTCCATAAAGTCAATAATGTTTGCTGGAAAGGTGCTCTGCCTTTGGACGGCTGGGTCGTCAGACTGGGACGTCAGCATGTTTTAATCTGCATTTGTTCTCATAAAATCCATCAAGTCTGCAGTTGTAAATGTCAGGATAGTCGTTAAGAAACGGAATTGATAAGATTTGTTCGTCTGAGTGGTTGTCCTGATGAACGAACAATCAAAGCACGTGACATGCTGGAGGAGATAAAAACACAAACTGACAAAGATTTCTTATTGATGATCCATAAAGAGCAGAAAAGATTGGTCGATTGATCGATTGAAAATGACTATTATTTTAATGATTGATTAGTAGTTTGAAGAAAAATGCCACTTCCTGCTCTTTCAGTGACATAATTTGATGTGTTTTTTTCCTGTTACATCGTGATAAACTGAATATCTTTGGATTTTGGATAAAACAGAATGAGGACTTCTTGTCATCTTGTTCAGTGCCATTATTGATTCTGCTCACCTGTCCGATTCTTTGTCAGTTCCTTTATTGATTCCCGATCAGTTTTCTGTGTGGACAATATCAAGCCAACGCAGGTTTTCAGCATCAGCGCGATTGTTTCATTGTCAGTCATCCATTCTTATCAACCTGCAGCACCCGTCTGCCTGTCCTCATCTAAAATGTATGAAATGAGAGCATTTGCTCAGCGTTCATTTTCATTTAATCTTTCCAGCGTTATTATCACAGGATATTTAGCCTCGCTAATGGACGTGCAGCTCGGTTGGGAACCAGCGGCTCTCGTGCGTGGACTGTCAAACACATTCCTGGAGTTTAAGCTCATGTTGTATAAAAATATGTTTCAGCATCATGCTGGCGTTTCCACTTTGACTCCTTGTTGCTGCTTTCCAGCAACGTTGACGCACGAGTTTGATGTCATTGTTTCACAATGCGCAGATATTAGGAAAACATGCCGGCACTTATCAAAGGATCTGATAAGCTCGGAGGCAGATGATTCTGATGGATCAGACAGTTTGGAGCCAGTTCTCAACTGAAACCGGTTCTCCACTCCGATCCCTTCGTGTGTTGGCCATTTTTCCCACAAGAGCCGATTGATCAAGAATATAGTTGGCAGATTAATTGATAATGAAAATATTGTTAGTTGCTGCCCTAGAGAAATAGTGTGATAAATAATTAATCCTGAATCATGTATTCTTCTTCTCTTCAGTTTATTATGTACAATCTCAGTCTTGGTCTAAGTAGTGCTGCAGACTGTCTACAGTACACACATACATACAGTGTATTTTACCCGTGTGTGCGTGTGTGCGTGCGCTCACACAGACAGTCGAGTGTAGGATATTTGTTTTCACAGTAATGAGGCTGGACCACAGTCGCTCGGATGGATGTTTAGACTGCTCTGTCTCCCTCCATGTACACTCGTCATTTATGCCGTCTCCTCTCTGGACTCTCTCTCTTTCTTTTCTCCTCCTCTCTGTTCCAACGGTCAGAGCTGTCATGCATTTGAAAACATGCAGGTGCCGCTGCTCCATTTTCCAGGAAAGAGGAGAAGCTACAGCGAGGGACGAGACAAATACTGTGATTGCCTCGTGTTCTTTGAGTGAACTTCTCTGCTTTCGTGCCATTGTGACAGCTCTTTGTCTTTTTTTAACTCCTCCAGTCTTTTTTTCTCGGTCTCTGTTTCAAACCTCATGTTCTGGCGGAGCATGTCAGGCCTCCTCTTAAACCTGCGTGTCCTTTGCTGCTGTGATTGGGCAGTTTTTGAGCAGCAGGCGAGCCGCCCTGTCTTCCTTTTTATCTCCCTTGCTTTAATTGATGTCAGAACCAACAGTGAGGTTTGCAAGAGACATGAGCGAACAATGTGAACATGCCCTTACTTGGCCAGGAAGCTCATGTCTCGACGCCGGGCTGCTGGCCTGGCTGCAGACCAGCACTGGCCCCTTGTGTTTATCAAAGAGCATTACAGCAGCGGGTCTTTCTGTGACAGGAGATACATTTGCTTCCTGTCTGTCAGAAAGACAAGATCACTGAAGGTGCAAGTGCAGACTCACATACAGCTTCTGATTACAGCCCATTCATTTGAATAATTTGTTTTGATTTGCTGGAGTTTAGCCAGATGAGCTTCAAAAGGAAAATTCAAACTTCAAACGGGATTGACATTTTCTCTCAGATTCTTGTCAAGCGTGCATCAGCTTGCAATCCGTGTCCTCCCCTTCTCTGGGAACTCCAGTGGTTGCCAGCAGAGGCTTGTGTAATCATACAGAGTGCCTGCTTATGCAAAGTGAAGATGCTTTGTTCACCTTCACATCAAAGTGTGTAAAGCGGTTGACTCCTCGGTGCTCCTGCGACAGCGCCTTTCCCCCCCGTCTTCCTCTGTTCACTTCAACACTCCCTGCCCCTGCTTCGCTTTCTCTCCCAATGAGAAAACACTTCCTAAGAGCCACTTCCTCCCACTCTGGAACCATTTCTGTCCCCAGCCACACGGTCTGCTGCTGCTATTCATTTTCAAAACTTCACTTCCCATTTTGGTGTGTGTGCATGCAGATTGTATCTCTGTCACTGTGATATTGCACACTGAAAATGTTAGCTAACTCTGACACAGCGGCTGTGTATTTGTAAGACGGTGAGTGTCACAGAGACTCACTGACACCACTGACATGGAAGCATCTGCCCACAGACATGTGGAGGCTCTTATTCCGCACCAAAACCCGCACACAGCAGGCAAGTGGCCGCCTTTCTCTTGTGTTTCTCATTAACTTCCAGTGGATGTGAAGTGAGCGTCTCGGTGAGAGCGTGGGTGGTGCCCGGGTGATGGATGTGTTGGGGTCTGGGGACGAAGCTTCAGGCAGCTGTGTGATATTTTGGGAGGAGAGGAAGGGGTCTCCTTTGGGCGGGTGGATGTGATGCTGAGCTGCAGTCTTCTCAGCTGTGAAGTGCGAGGAAACGCAGAAGGACGTGTTTAACCTCCACCTCCTCTAGCCCTGAAATGCGTACATGGTTTTAGTTTAACTGATTTAATTGAGCCTAGCCTGGCGTTGTTATGTTGTTGTGGTAAACAGTCAAACTATTCAGTCAAGCCATCTTAATGTGCAGAAGCCTTTATATGTATTAAACGTATTTCACTTTAAGAGACCATGGGCAGTACCCCAAAATGACACCATTAAACTGTCTGCGCTCGCTCATTTCTGGATTCTTTTACGTTCTGAATATTGCGAGCACCTTCACGTGTGATTCGTTTGGTGAAACTCAAGCAGCTATGCTGGGAAACGCAGCTCCCCACCGCTAGCACGCACACGTTTAAATTAGCGAGCAGTGAGGAAGTGAGTTCGGTTCGAGAAAAGAGGAAGCGAGAAGAAGGAGGAAAGAGAGCTTTCCTGTCACATCGGTGTAGCAACCATCACCGTCTCGCCCTTTTCTACCCCCCTCTGTGTGTGTGAATGTGTGTGTGAGCTGGTCCCTCATGTATATTTCTGTATTCATGTCCAGTATTTCTTGAAATGGGGTAAAAACTGTTGTGTTGGAGTTGACTCCATGCAAAACCAAGTATGTCCTCTGTAACATTTTTTAACTTCTCCATTCCAACACAACCACCCCCCCCCCCCCAGAACGAGCCTCATATCACCTGGATAGAGAGGGACTTTGCCAATATTAGAGCCCAGGTAAGCTCTGACCACCTCGACTGTACGGCTGCTTTATATCAGGCCGTGCTAAGCAAACACACTCCAGCTTTGTGTTGCTCACAGTAACATCTGCGTTTTATCCGCTTTTGCCCTTTTCTCTCTCTCTGCCTTCTGGACGCTGAATTCACCAATCAAAAAAGAATTTGCTCAAATCAACCTTTTTCTTCCTGCGAGCGTGGACTGCAATGGAGTAATCAGATGTGTGTGTGTGTGTGTGTGTCTGTGTCTGTGTGCGTGTGTGTGCGGCGAAAAGTAGGTCTCGCAGCTCGATTATGCTGCTGTTTGGTCAAGAGAGAAGTTGACTCATGCGTTGTGTTTATATGGGTGTGTAATGGCCTATTCTGTCTTCATGAAGAGGTTTAAAGGGCAATGAGAGATTCAGGGAAGGAAAAGAGTGAGAGGGGCACTTCAGGGCTGGTGAGAGCTGTTTTAAGAGACAGGATGAGCAAGAATAGACTATTATGAGAGGGACACGGCTGGCCACAGACAGGAAAATCTCTGTCATCTGCAGGCAGGCTGACCCGTCTCTACCGTGAGAGGGGGACACCTCATCCTCCCTCTGCCTGCCTCCCCTTTCCTCCAGCTTCTAGTCTGTTGAATTGTGGGTAAAGGGAAGTAGCAAATAACTGGGTCTCTGGAGTAAAACAGTAATATGAGAGAAACATTTGATGTATGAGTTTCAACCAGAGCTGCAGAGAAGCGCTGTAGTTTTTTAATCTCCATTTCCACCTCTCTTCCTCTTTTTTTTTATTATTTGAAATTTCAATCTGCCTCTCTCTCTCTGTTGAATAAATACTCGCTCTCTCTCTTAGCCACAAATGTGTGTGTGAGAGAGTGTGACTTGTTGGGTGCAGGACTGTGAGAATAAGAGCAGGCTCTTCCTTCCTGCCCTCTTCGGTTCCAGTTCACTTCAGCTGCAGTCAGTCACTGAGGACACGCAGGGCTAATCAGACCTGCACACAGAGGAACGGAGAGAGGGAGGACGGGAGCGATAATGGAGGAGAAAATGAAGATGAAGAGTTAATAAAAAGTTATAGCAGAAGGCCCCTGCAGAAGGCCTCTGCAGAGAGAGAATAGATAAAGGGCAGAGGCTGAGAGCTTTTTCCATATTTACATGCTGTCCGCAGAGCTAATCCTGACACGAGTGCACAGATGAGTCTAAAGTGTGCTTGTGGTGAGCTGAGGTGAGGTTTAAGATGATTTATGTGAGGCAGTGTGGTGTTCGCCTTGTTATGGACCTGAGTGGGATGATGAAGCAGAAGTTTGGGCAATGCTGACATGGAGAAGGACAAGAAAAAGTTCAACCTGAGCCGCCTGCTGGCCCACTACGTGCGCAAAAAGAACAAAGCCCTGGCTGGCAGCCCTGCTCACTGCAGATCACCGGCTGCAACAGGCAACAGCGGCACTGACTCCTTCCATGCTCCGAGGAACCACTGGACGGTAAAGTGACACCTCCTCGTGCTGGCATCTCGATAAATCTTGAGTCGTCTCCAGAGAGCCGCTGGTGGCGTTAATGCCCTCGTTTCTAAATGAACGGGCAGAGATGTGGGATTTAATAAGGCTGCAGAGTGCAGGCAGCTCGCTGTTATCAGGATCTTGTTTAGACACAAGGTGCAGCTGAAAACATACGTGTTCAACCAACTCTGGTTTCCTGTTGTCAGATAGAGTCCTACGCTGCTCTAGTGGCCTGTGGTGTGGGCTGTCGCAGGCGTTTTGTTGCAAGTCTAGCTTTCTTGTTCCTGGGGTTTTCTGATCAATAGCTACATTATTTAGTTTAGCAGCTACTTATTATTTTCTGAATGTTTTTTTTTTTTTTTTGTTCAGTGACTCATGTGAGAAAATGGTGAAAGAAGCCAATCACAAGGTCCCAGAATCCAACGTGTTTTCCTGTTTGTCGTTTTATCTGATCTGAATAGTATGAAATAAAAAGATATTCAATTAATAATCAAGTTAAAGAGAAGCAGCAGATGCTCACATTAGAGAATCTGGAGCCACAGAAGGATTTTAGTGTTTTTGCTTGTCGAAAGACTTAATCGGTTTAATGGTTATTAAAATTGCTGTCAATTAATTCACTGTCTTCCCACAAATTGAGTAATCGTTTGGCATTTAACCCAGAAAATGTGAAAAATAATGATAAATGCCCATCACATGTTTAGTTAAAGGCTCAGAGTGATGCATTTTTAGCAGTCTCACATTGGAGAAGCGCGATCTGCAAATATGTGATATTCTTACTTGATGTGCAACAGCCAAATTCGTCATCAATTAATTCTTTTGGTTAATCAGTTCAACACTTTTCAGCACCGCTTTAACATGTTTAAGGCTGCCAGAGCGAGTTGTGCTGAGTATCAGCCACATAGACTCAAATGAATTTGCTATTATTCAGCGTTCATGATAGTAATGTGGATTGTATCTGCTGAGGATAAATTCAAGGCACGATGTCCCACTTTTTAGTCCCAAATTTAAAAAAAAAAAAAAAACCCTCCAGGGATGAAGAAAAAAAGTTCCTCCAGCAGCCACGCTGCTGAATTTAAAATGCTCCCTGCAGGTTACTACAGAGCTGCGCCTCGCCGTAGGCTGAGGGCGTGAAGCTCAGGGGACTGTGAGAACAGAACTGAAAACCAGTCTCTAGATAGAGCCTTGTTGTTGTTGTTGTTGTTGTTGTTGTTCGTGCTCTTCTGTAGGGTTTCACATGAGCTGTGGGTGAGGTTGACACCAGGTTAGCAGTGGCGAATGTTCATGTGGTGGAGATGTCAGCAGCGCTGGTGCTCCACCCTGTAAAGAAGCAGAGACGCTGCCTCAAAAGTCGCTTGAGGTTACGCAACTTGTGTCCAGGGACGTATTGCACCGTTTGAAACAGGCAACTGCCTGTTACTTGTTACTGTTACTTTGCTTGTAATGTCGCAGTCGCCATCATTTCCAGAAACTCCTTAGAAACGAGTCACCGTTGTGTGCAATCACTCACTCTCACGCTCACATCTCACGTATTACTGTGCTTCCTCTTTCTCAGGTATTTTATTTTGATATAGTGCTATTTAGAGCAGGAGGCACTCCTTCCTAGAAGGAACCGCTCTGTTCACGCTGACATTTTCAACCATTACTCACATACAGTATCCTCATTGTTTTAGCCATTTGTTCCTGTGATTACTGACAACTTTATTATACTTTCCATTCTATTTTGCACTCTTCAGGATGATGGAGACATCAAGGAGATCAACATCACCCATGTGGTCAAGGAGGGCTCAGAGAAGGCCGATGCCTCTCAGTTTGAACTGCTCAAGGTTTTGGGACAGGGATCCTTTGGCAAGGTGACGCTCACGCTCTCTGCTGCTCCCTTTCTCTCGCTTTCATGCTCTCAACACCTGATCTGACATAACACGGCGCTGTGGCGTTGCTCATTGCAGGTGTTCCTGGTGCGAAAGGTGACCCCTCCCGATGCTAACCAGCTCTATGCCATGAAGGTCCTGAAGAAGGCCACACTCAAAGGTACAGTAGCCTGTGATGCGTCTCTGCAGCTGATCTTCTGGTAGAAGGGAACAGATGACGAGACAAATGACAAATTATGTATCAAAACACTTGCAGGCTCCAGCTTCTCAAATGTAAGGATTTGCGACTTTTCTGTTACTTTTGGTCTGAAGCAATATGAACCTTAAACTTACGATGAGCATTTTGAACTATTTTCTGGCATTTATCGACTAATCACTTAACCAACAGACGAATAGATAATGACAATAATCCTTTGCCAGCTACACTTTTCTTAACTCCAAGATCATTTCAAAAAGCTTTCTCTTTGGCTTTTGTGGTGATTTCATTATCTCTTTTCAAGTGGCGGTACCCTCGGTTTCATGTAAGAGGGTGTATGCCTTTCCTGTAAGTCACAGAACTACAGTGTAAATGTTAGCCCACCACAGCTTGCAGTGGGTTTACTTTCAACTTGTGCACACAGGTGGTGAAATTATCTTGATAAACATCAGGGCTTCAGGTTGCTTAGTTGTATGTGTGCAGATGTACAGATTTTATTTGCATTTACCATCCTGCAGTGTAGGAGTATACTACTTGATTAATGTTTCATTCAGTGAGAGCAGAGTGTGCTCAGCAAAGTGATTTATTTACCTGCAGGGAAACAACAAAAAGACAACTCATCAACATGCTGCATGCACATCAGTGAATCATCAGTCTGAGTACACAAGACATTAGTTTGTTTTTGCAACATTTAGTTTGTTTGTGTTTGTTCTATTATTCATCCAAAACCTTAAGTTTGACAGCTCCACCGAACTTGGATTCTGTATTGGGTGCGCGTGGCCCGACAGCCTCTCTGATTTAAAGCAGCGAGTGTTGCTCATTTATCGTGTAGCCAATTAAAAACACAATTTTTGCAACCTGAATAGTCCATGCTGTTGCTAGGTTGCAGTTGCATATTACTTTTTGAAGTGACACGTGTTTAAAATATCTACATACACACTAAACTCCCTGCTCTTACTCGTCCCTCAGTGAGAGACCGTGTGAGAACCAAGATGGAGAGAGACATCCTGGCAGACGTCAACCATCCATTTGTTGTCAAACTGCACTATGGTGAGTCAGCCTGAAGCCTTATTTCACTTCACTTCCCAGACCTGGAAAAAAAAACCTGACGTTTTATTGGATGCACTGATTTCATTCTGTCTTATTGCTTTAAATTCCAGACATTTTTCCTGATTTACCGTTGAATCAGATTTGATTGAAGCTTGTGTGTATTTGTAGCATTCCAGACTGAAGGGAAGTTGTACCTGATCCTGGACTTTCTCAGAGGAGGAGATCTCTTCACTAGACTCTCCAAAGAGGTGTGATTCATTGGATTTTTGTGTTTTGCTGGCCTGGGGTCAGACTAGTATTCATCTCGTTATTCTCCATCGGCTCACACTTGTTGATGTTTTTCTTTCTCGCTGACCTCGTGCCGCCCAGGTGATGTTCACAGAGGAGGATGTGAAGTTTTATCTAGCAGAGCTGGCATTGGGACTGGACCACCTCCACAGCCTAGGGATCATTTACAGAGACCTCAAACCTGAAAAGTAAGAGCAGCTGGACACAACTGAAGGCACAGAAACAGCAGCACATATAAACAAATGCATATTTAATGAGCTGTGCTTCTTTGATGCCAAACCATCTGCAAAGCCAGAGTCTTGTTCCTCAGTTTTACATTTGTAAAGGCAAATCCACAATTGTACTCAGACAGAAATGTGTCCCTGCTGCAGTGCCCTCTGAAGAGGCTTTTATTCATAATAAATTCATAAGTGATGTAATGTAGCCAGGAACTTGGACCTGGAATTAAAAACTAAACCTCTAATGCGATGCGTTATTGTGTTGCTCTTTAAAGATAACCAGTGGAATTTTCAGTGTGCGCTTCAAACATTTCTCACAGAAATGTGTGTTTCCCTTAGGAGACCCTAACACACATTATGAATGCAAACCTACTTCATTCAACAGCTGCAAAGCCTTTTTAAGTTTGGAACCCTGCGCTGTTTACATCAGCTCTCGGCCTTCTTCTTCTTCTCCGTTTTAATTGGCGCATTACTTCTTTTTATGGTGCGTTCCTGGCAGCAGTTGTTCATATGTATTCCTCAACCGCTGAGCTTCCCCCTCACTCGCAGCGTGTGTGTAAACACAAGACACAGACCCAGAAATGAAAACAAAGCTTTATGGTGCGGCTAGTGATGGAAAAGTCATCAGGGTACCTTTAGGTTGTGATGGTTATTGTTGTGTTTTGCCGGTGAGATCCAGACTCCAGCAGAATGTGTGATGAGTCGAATGTTCACACCTTCAAAAACATTTTACCTGTGTTTTCCTTTTAGCATTCTCCTGGATGAGGAGGGACATATCAAACTCACAGGTGAGTCTCCTGTTCCTTCACACACACGCACGCACACACATGCACACACACACACACACACACACACACACACACACACACACTTTCCTCTCCTCCACCTTGTTGACCTTCATTACTCATAGTGGGGAAACAGCCTTATCTTGCTGACTCCAGATATCTGCAAATGTGCCTGCATCTGTTCAGGAAGTTAATTATTGCAGTTTATCTTCTCTGTTTATCTCTATCGTCATCCGTAATCACCGGCATTTATTTACCCCCCGACTGCTGCCACCTTTGAACCGAAGGTGACATTAGAACATGATAGAGAGGCAATATAACACGTCGAACTGATGAAGAAAATCCCTGATAAAGATGACAGTTCTGCTGCTTTTACACTATAAATAAAATAAAAAATGGTGTTCATAATGTTTAATTGTTAGTATATTAATGAGGTATTGCTGACTATACCTTATGGTGTGTTTTCCAGATTTTGGTTTGTGCAAAGAAGCCATTGATCATGAGAAGAAAGCTTATTCCTTCTGTGGTACTGTGGAGTACATGGCACCAGAGGTCGTGAACAGGCAGGGACACACCCACAGCGCCGACTGGTGGTCATTTGGAGTACTAATGGTAAGCAGGAAGAAATTCGAGTTAAGGTTGTTTTCAAGCAACGCTTTGCCGTTTAGCAGTAAAAATGCTATGTGTGCACGAACACTAGGATTACAGTCGTATGTTCTGTCTCCCAGTTTGAGATGCTGACTGGAGCGCTGCCGTTTCAAGGGAAGGACCGCAAAGAAACTATGAACCTGATTCTGAAGTGAGTCTTCTTGATGTGGAAGATGGATCCAGCTGGTTGTCACATGCAGTTTAAAAAAGCCTCTGTTGATATGTGGTGAAATCATTTGCACTGTGTGTCTCCCCCTGCAGGGCGCGTCTGGGAATGCCTCAGTTCCTGAGCGCAGAGGCCCAGTCTCTGCTCAGGGCTTTGTTCAAGAGGAACCCTGCCAACAGACTGGGTTAGCATCAACTCGCGAACGTGGCTTTCACAAATGGCGACAAATACACTTCGTACTGCTAACTGTTGATGTGTGTTTATGTTTCTTTTGCAGGATCTGGTGCTGACGGTGCTGAGGAGATCAAACGGCACGGTTTCTACTCTACCATAGACTGGAATGTGAGCGACAGTCAAAGATATTTTAATGATATGCACAAGAGAAGTTTCCTAAAACAACCATCAATCGAGGTCTTTACGGGCGGAAAGCCTTCAGCTCTGTAGAACGATTAAGAGTCTTTCATTCCTTTCAGAAACTCTTCAGAAAAGAAGTGAAGCCTCCGTTCAGACCAGCGGTGGCGCGTCCAGATGACACCTTTTACTTTGACTCCGAGTTCACCTCCCGCACCCCTAAAGGTCAGACTCTGTGTCTATTTCCTCTCTGGTTATCCTCCCTGAAAACAGGGTGGTGGACCTATTATATGTTTCCTCTCTCAGCTTAAAAAACTAATCAAAACAGGATGAAAGGAGACACAATCATGATTGCAGCACCAGTAAATGCAGTAACACTTAATTAGCTCCTAAAAATACACAAGCCTGAAAGTGTGGTTTATTGCAATGGCTTATTTGAATTCGGTCATATCTAACATGGCTTTCCTTTTTTAACACTTTCCTCATTATCGTCCAGACTCCCCTGGCGTGCCCCCCAGTGCCGGAGCTCACCAGCTCTTCAGAGGCTTCAGCTTTATTGCTTCGACTCTGCTGGATGAGGAAGGTTCAGCGGAGCCAGTCAATCCCCCGCCGCACCCAGTGGTCCAGGTCAGACTTAAGTAGCCGCCTCAATCTGTTTTTGTGCATGTGAGCTAATGAGCAGGAGATACGGTTTAAAATGTAAATTTAAGTCTAAAAATATAGAGATTTCTTTATTTATTTATTTAAGGACAAGTGATGCACAGCTAGATATAACCGTGTAATTGCTCTCACAGTTGGCGATGACATGAAAGAGGGAAAGAAAGACAGATACAGTGTGCGAGGTGTGTAAGGCAGGAAAAAGAGAAGGCTTAACAGAAGCACATGGCTTCAGATCCTGTTTCATGCCTGGCAGGGGCAGTAATTAACTCTGTGTGCTAGATCGAGAGAGACAGTTTTACAATTGCAGAGAGAGGAAAAAGAGGTAGAAACGGATTCGGCTCTTTCCGCACAGTCCACCGACATCCCTCTACCTTGTTAGCTCCATTGCTCTTCCACAGCTTCATCTCACCACCGCTCCTCAACTCCTCCTCTGCAGCAATTACACGGGAAGAACCTGCTGTTCAGCGACGGCTACATATTGAAGGAAGACATCGGCATGGGCTCCTTCTCTGTCTGTAAACGATGTGTCCACAAAACCACCAACACAGAATACGCTGTCAAGGTGTGAACACACACACACACACACACACACACACACACATGTATTAAGGCAAAGAGTCTGAAAAGTCTGAAACTGAATGAGAATCCTTACTAACTGATTCAGAATCAGCTTTATTGGCTATGTATGTGTGTACAAACAAGGAATTTGACTCCACGTTAAACATTACACTCAGTTTACTTGCACAGGAAAAAAGACTGAACACTCAAAGAAATTCTTCGCCCCAAATTTGCATCTGAAAGGAGAAAAAACATTTAACCATTTTATCATTTATCTTAAGATATGAGCTGTGTGTCACTGTTGCGTTTGTGATGGCAGCTGATTGACAAGACCAGCACAGACCCCTCTGAGGAGATCGAGATTCTACTTCGATACGGACAGCACCCCAACATCATAACGCTGAAGGATGTGAGTCCGATAACACACGTGCACAACCCGCTATTATTTGCCTCGGGCATCAAGTGCACCGTTGGAGATTTGAAAATGTGTTTCTGTCTCAGGTGTACGAGAACAGCAAGCAGGTGTTCCTGGTGACGGAGCTGATGCGCGGGGGAGAGCTGCTGGATCGGATCCTCAAGCAGAAGTTCTTTTCGGAGAGAGAGGCCAGCGCTGTGCTTCACACCATCACCAAGACTGTGGAGTACCTGCACTCACAGGGGGTGAGGACGACCGCTAATACTAATGCACAGCACACGACCTGTTTTTGTTGAATGTTTGATGGTCAGTGTCTTCTGGGGACAAAAAAAACCTGCATGATAATGTTATTGTCGAAATCTTGTATAACTCCATCCTGCTTTCTTTCATCCTCCAGGTGGTGCACAGAGACCTGAAGCCCAGCAACATCCTCTATGTGGACGAGTCAGGGAACCCAGAGTCTATCAGGATCTGTGACTTTGGCTTCGCGAAGCAGTTACGTGCCAACAACGGCCTGCTGATGACCCCATGTTACACTGCTAACTTTGTAGCTCCCGAGGTGAGTCTCATACCTCAGAAGTGGCAGAGGCTGTGCAGACGTTGATGAAAGTGGCATCTTGAAGGTTGATGTTGAGAGCCTGTAGTTACTGGTGGCAACAACAAATGCAGTTTAATACTGCAGGTCGCATTTTCAGGCAGTAGTTAGCCTTTTTCCATCATTCTCCGAGTAACCATCATCCGATTTCATGCTGCACACGGCATGAGTGTGCAAGCAGCAGGGCAGTGAAAGGATTTGGTTACCTCGCTGAGAAGATGGAGGTGTGCAGCCTGTGGCCTGCAGCTCACTGACAAACATTGCGACTCCTGTAATGACTTCATAATAAAACATTACAGACATTAAAATGACAATGTTTCCCTGGATTTCATCGTAGGTGTTGAAGCGTCAAGGCTATGATGAAGGATGTGACATCTGGAGTCTGGGAGTCTTACTGTACACCATGCTGGCCGGGTGAATACCAACACCTTTTTCTTGAGCAGATTTGTGTTTGTCGCTGGCCTTCATACTCACTCTGTTATCTGTGTCTTGCACCAGTTTTACTCCGTTTGCCAACGGACCCGAGGACACCCCGAATGAGATCCTGAACAGGATAGGCAACGGTCACTTCAGTCTGACAGGAGGCAACTGGGACACTGTGTCCGACGCCGCCAAGGTAGAGCTATGAATCTGACTGACTGCTCCTTCTTACTCAGAGATAACTACAGCTTTCCTCTGTCGCAATATCAGCAACATCATGTTTAATGTGTGCTCCCTGTAGGACCTTGTGTCCAAAATGCTTCACGTGGACCCCCATCAAAGACTGACTGCGAAGCTGGTCCTCAGACACCCCTGGATTGTCCAGAGAGACAAACTGCCCAACAGCCAGCTCCCACACCATGACCCCAAACTGGTCAAGGTAACAGAGCTTCTCCTCAAATCCTATTTAAGCATGGATATCTGAGCCATTTCATAATGATATCAGATATTCTGTTCAATTAAATAATTGCAAAAAATAAAAAAGCTAACAATATAAAAACTAATCAAAATGTTAAAATCACTGTGTAGAGCAATGTTTAAGATTGATTTTGGGCTTAGCACTTCAACAATACCTCAGTTCCTTTGATATTAGTTTGTGGTTATCTGCTTTCTTTATCCTGCCCACATTTTGGATCGTTGTTGTATTTGTGCTGAGCTCACCGTGCTGCTGTTTACGCACAGGGTGCGATGGCAGCCACCTACTCTGCCCTGAAGAACTCCCAACCAACTCCAGAGCTCAAGCCCATCGAGAGCTCCTTCCTCGCCCAGAGGCGCGTCAAGAAGCTTCCCTCCACCTCCCTGTAGTGACTCAAAACAACCAATCAGCTCACTGGAGACTGACCAAAACTGCACCTCCTGGCTCCAACCACCCAGTCAGCTTGCTCGGGGACTCGGTGTCCATCCGCCTACTAGCCAAGGAACACTGACTGTGGTCCTGCCCCCATCTTGTGACATCCGTTGCCTCGCTCTTGCTATCATCCTCCCTGATGGGGCTCATCAGCTGCTCTTAGCCAACCTCCTTTGGACTGGCCAAAGATCGTGAAGATGGATGGGGGCGATGAGGACACAAAACAAACGAGGGGGTGCAGGTTTTTGGCAGATGTATTAGTGCTGTGTGAGTGTGTGTCTGCGTGTGTGAGCGTGTTTGTGCATGACCTGCCACAAAGTCGATGCAGCCATGTTTTCGATTGTGACAATGACGGTTTTCTCTCCTCATCACTGCTGTAATCGGTTGTTGTTCAGCTTGCTGCACGCCTGTCTGTCTGCCTGTTTTCGTTGTCCGTCTTCACGTTCTTTTTGTAAAGTCGACGAGCTTTATATCGCTGGGTGTGCTGCCAAATCAACCTGTGCCGACAGCACAAAAACACAGCGGTGTCCAACTGCTGTTCAGTGTTTTTTGAAAGAGCATTATTAATATAAATATCAAACAGTTCTGCCGTAAATGCCTCTTTGGCTTTGGTACAGCCAGAATACGTGGATTCTGGGAAATGTCAAATGCTGATGTTTTGGTTAATGTCACTCTCCGCTTGTGTTTTGTTTTGTTTTACAGAGGCTGTGTGTGTGTGTGTGTGTGTGTGTGTGTGTGTGTGTGTGTGTGTGTGTGTGTGTGTGTGTGTGTGTGCGTGTGCGTGTGCGTGTGGATGGGTGTGTTTGTGTGTATGTGTATGTGTGTGTGGGTGTGTCAGTTGCATGACTTGCAGTGTGTGTGCGTGTACTGTCTTGCGAGATGCTGCAGGGTCATGTGCATGGTCCAGTGACGTGATGATGTCATGTGGCTTCCTCGTTTCTCTCCTCTCCCTTTTCTCTGCTTGGTCAACCTGCTGGCAACCATTTGAGATGTCTATTATTTTTTATTACTACAAAAACTAGTAAAATAGGTGGCTTTCTGTGAAAGAAAACTTGCCCAAGGAACATGTGGCATGTTAAAAATTCTATATTTGCCATGTTTTCTTGTTTGTTTTTTCCGTTTTTTTCCCACTGTGTTTCTTGGATAATGCATATTGAATGCTGTTTCCTGTGTTGGTTGCTTTTGTTGTTGATTGTTTTGTTTTATTTCTTTTTGTCCAAAGGAAGTGGTGATAAAAAAAAAGATAAAGAGAAAGATACGCTGAGCACCAGTTTATGGACTTTATGCCATACAGGTCTCTCCTTTGGTTTGAAACTGTTAAAGGGAGGAAAGGCTGACTGTGTCTTTATTCGGGCCTCCTTCCCTCTGAAAAACTATCAAATCACAGGTTGTTTAATATCACACAGACCTGCCCTCAGTGTGGAGGATCTTCAGCAGTCTTGTGTTTATCTCTTTCATTCATCGTATTTGAAATTTCAGTGATTGTGATGATTACATGACCTGTTTGCATTTTATTGACGCTCAATTTGAGACATCCTAAAGACAAGTAAATGTGTCTCACTGTAAGTAGCTTCATAGGGTAGGTCCTGCTTTCAGCTCTGTGCCTCTGGGCCTACAGGTGAGGCAGAATGTCTTACATGGACAACACATGATAGCAAAGCAAACAGCCTGTACGTGTGCCGAGGGGAAGACCTGTGTGGCTAAACATTCAATGAACCAGCTGTCTTACCTCAAAAGGGATCAAAGTTATAATTCTTGTTTGGTGGCAAAACTCTCCCTCCTTTGACTAAATTTATGGTAAGATGTTATTGTATGATAAAGATGAAGATTTTTATATCTTACAAATATTAAAAATTCAGTTGCTACAACAAAATGTCTTCTGTTTTTGTTCTGCTTTAAAGGGGCCCTCCATTGCACTTTGTGCCACTATGGTGGCTGACAAGGCCAAATGTCTTCATGATTTTACATCTTAGTTTAGCATGCTAGTGTGAAAACATTTGCTAATTAACAGTAAACACAAAGCACAGTACAGAATCAGTATGGCTAGAAGTCTGATAGCAGGGTTAGGGATGTGTTTACACTGGCTGTGTAGTCCTCCTTATCACTAATAAACAAATTTTTATGGGTGTTGCAAAAGAAGGAAATAATGATTGTATACTAGGAATGCAGAATTAAAAATGTCACGTCGATATCTTTGCTAATGCTGACCTTGTGGACCTGGCATGAGGAGAGAAGATGTTGGATCGCTGTTATGAACCTGTTTGTCCCTGCCTGCTTTTGGGTCCTCAGCCTGGTGTGTTTCCACAGATGGTCACTGGAGGGAGATAAAGGGCAAGTTTGTTTTAATGTAAAGGTGACATGAATCCCGGGTGCAAGTTTTTAGCTTTACCTTCAGAACACTCAGCACTGACCAGGAGTCAGACTATACATACATATATATCCTTTCAAAATGACAGCTTCACATGACCATTGCACAATTTGTACCATGTTAAATGTAAATTGATTTTGTGTATAAATGATTTTCTGCTTCATTGCCTCTCCATCTATCTCCTCTTGCCTGCAGCATTTTAACTGTCATCATATCCCATCTCCACCTCCTTCTCCTCCATGCTCTCTTTTTCCTCCAACACAGTAACACCGTGAACCAGATTCTGCTTTACAGTAGCAACTCCAAGTATCACCACATACTTCTGCCTGCTGCTGCCTGCCTCTGTATGCACAGCAGCACTCGTTTACATAACCTTCACACACTCACTGCTGCTCCTGCTTTATGGCTGCTGGTTTCTTCATCCCGCTGACCTGATTTGTGCCGGAAAGATGAGCTGTACACAACATTTTCCAAGATAACTGCAGTCTGAAATTATTCATACACTGATACACATTCATACTCTGATATATTCTCAATGGGCTCTGCTCTGTGTACTTTGACGTCACCTTACCAGTAACTCACACTGCAATGGATGACTTCCTGCTCTTTTACACATACGCACGCGCGCGCACACACACACGCCTGTGACAGCAGAAGGAGGCAGCTGATATGGATTACAGAACAGCGGAAAACCAACATCCTCACCAGGGACATAGCGGGCATTTTTCCGGTGGGCCGACGTGCTATTTGGGCCGATAGTCGGCCACTTTTTTGTATTTTAAATATTGGTCTGACCAGCCCATAATACCAGACAGTCGATCAGCGGCCCGATTGTACAATGGGCTGGCCCAATCACATCCTTAAACACTTCCCCTCCTTTGCATTGGTAATGTATCTGTTAGGATCTTCGAAAATGGAGAGAAAACGAAAAGGAGGTGTAGAGACACTCCCGGGTTGGATCCCTTCCCAGGTTGTTATTATTATTATCATTAATATTATTTGTGTGTGTGTGTGTGTGTGTGTGTGTGTGTGTGTGTGTGTGTGTGTGTGTGTGTGTGTGTGTGTTTGCAATTTCCCGGAATTTACCAGGGACCGACCCGGGTAAGTTCCGGGTAGGTACCGGGTCGGATCCCGGGTTGGATGCTGAAAAACTGATTCATGCCTTTAATTCAAGCTGACTCGACTCGACCCAGCTGTTACCATCATTATTTGTAAATGCAGTCGTTTTTGAATTTATTTTGAAATACATGCTTTTATTCTGAAATACGTAAAAACAGTAAGTAGCGTCTGGTAGTTCCGTAAGCTTCGCACAGAGACCGAAGGGCACCTGTAGAGATGATGTCTGCTAGTTCGTCTCCATCTTTTTTGTTTGTCACTCCACACTTTATAAACTGTGAATGAAGTTGTGAGGGGTTTCTGATGAAGAATGTATTTTGACCGTGAAGACTGCCACTGGGGAATGACTCTGCCGTTGGTTGAGGAGCAGGCTAAAGTGGTTAGTACTGCTCCATGTATTCTTATTAGTATTAGCTACGGTGCTACGCCATGTTATTTCTTTAGTAATAACTGCAATTGTTGTCTTTTATTTTGTCTACTTGAACATTTCGTTCTACGTTGTTGTGCTAATAAACATCAGTGAAAAAGGAACCGGAGTCTCGCATCCAATCAATGGGCGGCATATTATTATTATCATCAGTGTGTGTCCCGGGTCGGATCCCGGCCCGGGTTATTATTATTATTATTATTATTATTAGTGTGTGTCTCTCTGTGCGGCCCGGTACCAAATGGTCGGTACCGGGTCGGATGCTGAAAAACTGATTCATGCCTTTAATTCAAGCTGACTCGACCCAGCTGTTACCATCATTATTATTGTCATCAGTGTGTGTCCCGGGTCGGATCCAGCTATTATTACTGTGTGTGTCCCGGGAGCCCGTTGCACAAAACTAGGATTAAGACATCCACGATAAGTGACTGAGCTGAGTTCAACCAATCCAAAACATGAGCGTCCAGTCTTAATCGGTTGTACAAAGACCAAGTCAGGGTGAGCAGAGACGGATTCAAGAAGCCAGGTGAAACCTATCCTGGATATGTATGTGCACGCGACTTCCTCAAATGGACCACGCCATCGATCACAGATTCACCGATTCACCATGGCAACTATAGCGGCCTACTTTTCCCGGTCGGAGGCAGAAGTCCTCATGGAGGCTTATGAGGAGGTGAAGGACCAAATTACAAAGAAAGGCAACACCGCCACAGTTATAAAACAACGACAGAAAGCGTGGCAAAGTATTGCAGACTGCCTGAATGCGTAAGTAGCGCACAAATACCCACTCACTGCTCCACCGAAACCATCACAATCACAATCCAAATAGTTGATTAACATCTCCGAAAACGTAAATGTAACTCCATCAGACTGTATAACTCCTTGTTATACCATGGTCTGGGTGAATACTCGATTCTGATTGACTGCAGGCGGGTGTCCGTTAAAAAGTGTTATGGGACACCTATAAAAAAGTTCTGGTCAAATAGCCTGATTGTTCAAAATTAGTTTATTTATCACAACGGCATTCATGACATTCATGATCAACGGCAATGTTGCATTTAATTTTAAATAGTTCGTCGCCTGTCTTTCTGTCTTGCTTACTTTACTTACTTGCTTGATACAGAGTGAATGGTGGATAATATTTATAAAAACGATTTAGGATGGACTTACTTGCTTGATACACATTTAATGATCAGAGTGAATGGTGGATAATATTTCTCGCTATAAAAACGATTTAGGAAACTATCTGTGGACTTTGATTCTTTGAAACAAAATGTCGCATCATCCTCTGGACACGCACAAGCGGTAATGGGTGCACTTGCCCTCTGAAATGATACTTTGCATCACATAACATAACATTCAGAGAGATATTAAATAGTCATTATTATTATTATTATTAGTGTGTGCGTGTCTGGGTCGGATCCGGGTCTGGTCCCGGGTCGGACCCGGGTCTGGTCCCGGAACTTACCCGGGACCGACCCGGAAATTTCCCGGAATTTACCCGGGACCGACCCGGAAATCTCCCGGGACTTTACCGGGACCGACCCGGAAATCTCCCGGGACATTGCCGGGACCGACCCGGGTAAGTTTCGGGTCGGACCCTGGTAGGTACCGGGTCGGATCCCGGGTTGGAAGCTGAAAAACTGATTTTTTTTTTTTTTGATTTTTTTTTTTTTTTTTTATTGAATACCATGCAAATACAAGTATACAAACAACGTGTATAAGAATGAAGTTAGTGTATACAACTTAAACTGAAAAACTGATTCATGCCTTTAATTCAAGCTGACTCGACTCGACCCAGCTGTTACCATCATTATTTGTAAATGCAGTCGTTTTTGAATTTATTTTGAAATACATGCTTTTATTCTGAAATATGTAAAAACAGTAAGTAGCGTCTGGTAGTTCCGTAAGCTTCGCACAGTGAGCGAGGGGTACCTGTAGCGATGATGTCTGCTAGTTTGTCTCCATCTTTTTTGTTTGTCACTCCACACTTCATAAACTGTGAATGAAGTTGTGAGAGGTTTCTGATGAAGAATGTATTTTGACCGTGAAGACTGCCACTGGGGAATGACTCTGCCGTTGGTTGAGGAGCAGGCTAAAGTGGTTAGTACTGCTCCATGTATTCTTATTAGTATTAGCTACGGTGCTACGCCATGTTATTTCTTTAGTAATAACTGCAAATGTTGTCTTTTATTTTGTCTACTTGAACATTTCGTTCTACGTTGTTGTGCTAATAAACATCAGTGAAAAAGGAACCGGAGTCTCGCATCCAATCAATGGGCGGCATATTATTATTATCATCAGTGTGTGTCCCGGGTCGGATCCCGGGTCGGATCCCGGCCGGATGCTGAAAAACTGATTCATGCCTTTAATTCAAGCTGACTCGACACAGCTGTTACCATCATTATTAATATCATCAGTGTGTGTCCCGGGTCGGATCCCGGCCGGATGCTGAAAAACTGATTCATGCCTTTAATTCAAGCTGACTCGACACAGCTGTTACCATCATTATTATTGTCATCAGTGTGTGTCCCGGGGGCCCGTTGCACAAAACTAGGATTAAGACATCCACGATAAGTGACTGAGCTGAGTTCAACCAATCCAAAACATGAGCGTCCAGTCTTAATCGGTTGCACAAAGACCAAGTCAGGGTGAGCAGAGACGGATTCAAGAAGCCAGGTGAAACCTATCCTGGATATGTATGTGCACGCGACTTCCTCAAATGGACCCCGCAATCGATCACAGATTCACCGATTCACCATGGCAACTATAGCGGCCTACTTTTCCCGGTCGGAGGCAGAAGTCCTCATGGAGGCTTATGAGGAGGTGAAGGACCAAATTACAAAGAAAGGCAACACCGCCACAGTTATAAAACAACGACAGAAAGCGTGGCAAAGTATTGCAGACTGCCTGAATGCGTAAGTAGCGCACAAATACCCACTCACTGCTCCACCGAAACCATCACAATCACAATCCAAATAGTTGATTAATATCTCCGAAAACGTAGTTGTGCTCTGATTATGAATCAGCTGAAATTGTAAGTGAAATTGTGTAAATGTAACTCCGTCAGACTGTATAACTCCTTGTTATACCATGGTCTGGGTGAATACTCGATTCTGATTGACTGCAGGCGGGTGTCCGTTAAAAAGTGTTATGGGACACCTATAAAAAAGTTCTGGTCAAATAGCCTGATTGTTCAAAATTACTGACGGGACTGACCCGGGTAAGTTCCGGGTCGGACCCGGATAAGTTCCGGGTCGGACCTGGGTAGGCACCGGGTCGGATCCCGGGTTGGATGCTGAAAAACTGATTTATTTATTTATTTATTTTAATTGAATACCGTGCAAATACAAGTATACAAACAACATGTATAAGAATGAAGTTACACAACTTAAACTGAAAAACTGATTCATGCCTTTAATTCAAGCTGACTCGACTCGACCCAGCTGTTACCATCATTATTATTATCATCAGTGTACGTCCCGGGTCGGATCCCGGCCGGGTTGTTGATATTATTATTAATATTATTATTATTATTGGGGTGTGTGTGTGTGTGTGTGTGTGTGTGTGTGTGTGTGTGTGTGTGTGTGTGTGTCGGGTCAGATCCCGATCCCAGATCATGCCTTTAATTCAAGCTGACTCGACCCAGCTGTTATCATCATTATTATTATCATCGGTGTGTGTCCCGGGTCGGATTCAGCTCAGGTTGTTGTTGTTATTATTATTATCATCATTAGTGTGTGCCTCTCTGTGCGGCCGATACCAAATGGCCCACAGACCGGTACCAGTGCTGTATAGTATGTTCTGTGTAGAATTTCCATAGCTTTAGTTTTAAAGACATTTGTTTTTAAAACTAATACCGGCCCTCGACACACGCTGGTCTGCGGCCTATAGGTTATTTTCTTCACTGACACTTGACGGGGATTCTGACCAGATTCAGACACTCTAATGCTGACTAGTCTCTCTCTCTCTCTCTCTCTCTCTCTCTCTCTCTCTCTCTCTCTCTCTCTCTCTCTCTCTCTCTCTCTCTCTCTCTCTCTCTCTCTTTCTCTCTCTCTCTCTCACACACACACACACACACACACACACACACACACACTCTCTCTCTCTCTCTCTCTCTCTCTCTCTCTCTCTCTCTCTCTCTCTCTCTCTCTCGACATCAACCATGCCTATTATTTCTCTTTCTCTCACCCTCATTCATGTGGTGCAATGTGGTGCAATTTTTATTCGGGTCTGCTGAAGGACCTCTGCTTGAATGGAGGCTGAGGCTGGGTTTTTGTAAGGGTGAGAGTGTGTGTGGGTGTATGCAAGAGTACATATCTTGTCTGATTCAAGACATAAAAGGGATACTGTCCAGATCTGGATCTTCCAATAAAAGACCTATTTAAAGAGGTCTTTTTTATGTGTGTTGGTGTTTTTGTTTGTCTTTGGCTGATGTGAGTTGTAGTTGGGATGTGCTGCCGAGCATCCCCTGTGGTTCTGTTAAATTGCATATGCAAGCACAAAAACCTAAGACTGACACTTAATCTCACTTGTGCCGTCTCTGCGGCACATGTCTGCAGGGTAATGGATCATTTTTATGGCAACAAAATGGTCACCCATAATTCATTCTGGCCCTGCACGCGCACACACACACACACACACACACACACACACACACACACACACACACACACACACACACACACACACACACACACACACACACACACACACACACACACACACAAACACAGTGTTAGCTTTTCAACATACAACACAAGCTACACAATTCTGTCATCAAGTGACTACATGCATGTGATGTATGGCACGGTACATGCGACGTATATGATAATAGCTGTACCAGCAACTAAGGTTACCAGCACTGCTTACATAGAGTCCCATGAGTGACAAAAAGTAGAACTTAATATTTAAACAAAAAGGAAACAACCTAAAAGCTTTGCCCGTCATGTCCTCTAATATACTTTTCCCCATATATACTTGCATGCAAGGTTTTCATCACAGCATTTCCAGTTGTTCTTGTTGCTCATGAGAACAATGTGTTTAAAATACCTGAGCGTTTTTTGGGCCGATTGGGCACAGTGTGAACACTGTAAACACAACATTGATGTATCATCACCTGATTACTTATGGCGAGCTTGTTAGCCAACAGTTGCTACTTTTACACATCCATCAGACAGGCCTACAGAGCAACATAAGCATTCATTTGGAGCTGTGTTTCTGGCCACCTGACAAGGAAAAGTCCAGCATTTGCTCTATTTTCATCCTAGTTTTGTCAGGTTTTGCTGCAAAATGCTCCACTTTGTTCACCAGCTAGTCACTAACTGTGTCTGTTTGCTTGTTGCTAAGTAGGTCGCCTTCATAAAATCCATAGTCACCCTAATCCTGACCTCAGTATATTGTTTTTTCTTGCTAACTGCATAATAGGTAAGAAATCCATTCCAGTGTATTTGCTACCACAGACTGACGTATGAGCTGCAGCTGTTTCCTCATCCTCACCTCTGCAGGTCAGACTTTATTCGTTGAAATTAAACCGGATGATGTAATGTTTTCAGTATAACTGCTGCCATGCTGCAACCTGCTGCTGCTTATGTGCAAACATGCAGTTCTGCAGATACGCAACTCTGATGCTAAAGAAAAACGCAGCTAAAAGAAACAAAATACTCAATCACAGGCATTTTTAACCCAAAGTAGACAGCACTATGTAGAGGCACACAGATGCTCTCACTTCATCATGTGCACACACCAAATACACACACACACCGGCCAGATTAAAGTAATCTGGAACAGAGGCTGGGGTATGAGAGATTGAGAGCAGGCTTTCATCACATTTTTCACTATAAAGAGAGAGGAGAGAGAAATAGATGGAAATGGGTGGTGGAATAGAGTTAGAGATAATTTTATTTTGGAAGGATTACTGGAGGCATTTAAACACTGAAATTAATTCTGCGTACTAAATGATGAGACATAGAACAACTTGTCTTGTGTGTGTGGGCGTCCTGTGTGTGTCAATGTACAACAATGAGTCAAAGTGCGTGCATCTGACTTTGTCACAACGAAGCAGTTTTTTGGTTAAGCATCCCTCTGTTTGCAGGCAGGCCAAGTCCTGCTGCTCAAGATGTTTGCCAATGATGATGGCAATCTGTGCGTGCAGAACTCTAGGCACCATGTGGGATTAGTTTAGAGTGAGTGGTTTTAACTGCGGGACGTTGTGCAACCACGAGAATCTTCCAAAAATGGGCATCATGTTAAAAAAAAAATACTCAGCTGAAGCATCTCATCTTGATCCCTAAAATCTTTACTGACTCAAGCAATTGTGTTTATATTGCACAACTGTATAAATCTAAGGGAAATTGTGCAACTAAACCTCACAAGGCTGCACCACATGGCCCTTCCTCACATATCAGCGGATATTCTAAACATATAATTTGTTCGCTTCTTAACATAGTATCCAACACACCCAGTGTTTCATCTAAATGTATGTTGTACCCTTCAACTCTGAATGTCATGCAGCTCCACAGCAGTTCTCTTTGCATCCTTTTGTCCATCCGTTCTGGCTTTTTGAAATGCAGGATAAAGACCTGGACAGCATCTTTAGGGTTTCATTTATTCCTTCAATGGGCACATAAAGTACAACCCCCTCTGCCTTTCCCTCACTACTCTCCAGAGATCAGTAGATGAGTGAAGCTAAAAGTGTGGGTGGGTGGAGGGGGGGCAGTCAGTGCTACTGCTAATGCAATGCCAGTCCTGAGATAAAAGCAAAGAACTAAGTGAACACTCAAATATGCAAGCACATAGACACGCACACACCTGCACACACACCTCTGACCTGCTAAAAGCCTCATTGTTTTGATTCACTTTAGCTGAAGGGAGTTACTTAAACCATCACTTCCTCCTGCTCCAAATGCACCAGCGTTACCCTTTTTAGTTCTTTATACAAGAGTGTGTGTGTCTTACTTCACGCTCATCATCACTTCATATCATCATATCATATCACTTCTGCAGTGCCGCAGCAGAGCCAGTCAATATTGTCTAGACGGACAAGAAAAGCTTAGCTGTTAGTGGAGAGGATATTACAGCGAGGAGATCTGTCAGGTCAGTCAAGTCAAAAAGTAGAAAGTGGTCATTATTGCTGGAACCATGCTGATTTCAAACATCAGGTTTTCGTGTTGCAGCACTGTTGTAATGAAGTGATTGAACAACTGAAGGCAGGGGTGTCTGTTCATATTCAGCAGAGCTGGCATCAGATTAACGTTCAAGGTATTTAGATTTGGGATTATACCCATCACAGTGGCTTTAATTTGGGTTACATGCTCTAAAAAACTGGACTCCTGAGATCGCTGCCTTTTCACTTCATGCTTTGTTTTTCCACTTCAATACAGCTTTTATAGACAATTTCATTTGGCTACCTTTGCTTGACACTCACTTTATCTGTTACATGAATAATACACGGTTTTGAAATAATGAATTTGAGGTCACAGGGCAGGATGAGAAGCATACAGAGGGCTACACATCGCACTATTTGCAGTGGGAGAATGTCTTCATAAGCCTGTTGTGCCACAGAGTAGTATGAATTTGACTTAACTAATCACATTTGCTATGTTTGAATACAATCTTTTTCACCAAGGCCACCAATTTTGCTGCAACAGTTTCTTAGCAACAGCGAGTCTTCAGCACTTGCCATGCGAGTACTCCCTAAAATATGCACATCAATAGTACTTCATTCATGTTATTGTCACAGCAATAATACAGTATGTGCATGCGTGCCCTGCTGACAATGTTGCTGATATGTGACTTAAAGAGGGAGATATAGTTTGTTGGAGGGCTCTGAAATAGGTCAAAAGAGGGAGGGAATGGGGGGAGAGTGAGTACCAGGAAAGGGTGATAACGCAAGGTGATAAAGGGGAGAGTGAAATTGGAGCATCACCCCTCCCTCCTGCTTATGCCATCTGATGTGGAGACGGTGTTGCTAGTGGCAACCATGTGAGCAAGAGGAAGGGAGAAAGAAAAAATTCAGAGGCCAGCTGGTAAGAGGAAGGAAGGACAGGGAGTGAGCCAAGCAGAATCAGCGAAGAGGAGAGAGAGACCTGGTGCTTCTGCATGTCTTGCCTCACCCTGCCTCGCTTGACTGAGCAGAGCTGATTGAAGCAGAGCTCCAGATGACGACAGCGAAGCAAAACAGTCAAGCAGAGGACACGACAGCCTGCCAGCATCAGCAGCAAAGAGGCAGGCTGCCCAATCATCAGCTGACGTGCTCACATGCTCAGCAGCCAATGAGCTGCCGGGAGGCTCCTCCCGAGCACAACCACTCAGATGCAGAGACAGCGCTAGCTTCTCTCAGATCTCTTATTAATGAATGGAGCAGTTCCCAGGCTGGATCACTGCACATCTCCGCGCTCTCTGCTCGACTGTTTGGCTGCTCTGACACAGGAGGACTGAGGGAAAAACATCAACACTGACAACAACGACAGCAGCAGTGCAGGAAGAGCTAAAGAGTGGCCATGAAGAGACGACAAAGGAACACTCACGATGAGGACACAACCGACTACATGGCAGCAGCTATTAAAAACAAGGACCCACATCCTGAACTCCACCCACCGGATTCACCTTCACCATCATCTGCTTCTCCCCCTCTTCCTCCATTAGACATGCCACCTTCTTCATCTGCATCCGCTCTCCTGGCTCTGGCCTCTCCGGCCACCAGGCGCTCCATTTCCATGGGAGACTTCCGGAGGGTGACAGGGGCTCTGCTAGCCGGTTCAGATCCCCCATCCACCTCTGCCACGGCCCCCTCCTCCAAGCTCGTAACCCCCAGCTCCAGCATGGAGTTTGAGGCAGCTCGACGGCGCCTCCTGGAGGTCGAGGAGCGTCAACGTGTTATCAGAGAGATGGAGCGACGGCTGGAGGAGCTCAGGGAGGTTTTTGTGCGCTCAGAGCAGGAGGTGGTGGTTCACGGGGAGCTGGTGTCGCGGATATCTAGTGGAGCCCAGCAGGGGGAGCTGTACGTGGCGGAGAACAGCCAACGGCTGAAGAAGGGCCTGAGGTTCAAGAAACATCGGCCCACCATCGTCTTCTCCTCCATGTTGGGACTCCGCACGTGCCTCCCCTGGCCCGTGAAGCTCAAATAGGATGGGAGGAGGAGGATAGAAGCTTGCATTTCCACCATCGCTTTAGAAATGTTCTTTACATTAACAGGAGGACAGACGTCCATTCTTTAGCTATCACTTATTGACACGGCTGCTCTCCAGTTTCCACCTTTCTGCTCTTGTATCCTGAGGCTGGTCCTCCAGGTCTTCAGAGTGCCTACAATAATCACAAATGCTAGTAAGGAGCTTCCTGTTCAGTGCATTTCTGAGGAAATTCTCCAGCTAGCAAACCAATCAAGCCACTATCAGTGCAATGTGTACAGGATGTCATTATGTCTTCATTGTTTGTGAAGTTACATTGCTGCTTGCAGTTTGGCGTGGTGTTGATCTTGCAGGGGAGAGATTGTTTATTGATAAAGAATCCATGGCGCATGGATGAGTCATGATTCAGGTGATGTGGGAGGAGAGGCTCGGACTGGCCTGTTGGGTAACAAGAGCTTTGCTGTGCATCTTTCAACTTATGCTGCAATGAACTCAAAGCCAATAAGGATTATGTAATGTAAAACTTAGCAGATGAGGAAGAGGAAGGGGCAGGGTGGGGGGCAAGAGGGAAAGAAAAAGAGACGAAGAGATAGAGGACAGCACTGAACAATCTGCCTCTCCAGCATGTTTTGTGAGAGTAGTGAAGGGCAGTCAAAGAGATTCAGAGGTGAAGCTATGATACGGATTGCTGCACTGTTATATAAAAGGATGCAGTAAAGAGAAAAAAAAAACAGTCTAATAAAAGAGAAAACGTACAAAGTGCAGAATTTAGATGGCTGAGACACACACACAAAAAATGTGCCTTGGCCTCTCTGTGACCACTCGGGCCACGACCACAACCTCTGTTCTTGGCAGCATAGACAAGGAAAAGCAAGAGAGCAGGAGAGGAGTTCGTGCTGGGATGAGTCCACCTGTGGCCTCTTTTTATCCAGTCACCTAGCAACCACTCATCTCTCCATCCTAAATCTGCTTCCACAAACCTACAGAATGTATCCAGGATTTAGTATAATAACATACCTGCTGCATTTATCTAAAAGTAAAACGGGCTGTATAGTCAAAAATAGGATACAAGCTTTTGTTGAACGTGCTCATGCATTTGATGATAAGGGTTTGCACTTAAGCTATGCATGCATTAGCAAGGAAAGCTAAGGTAAGCAAGTCACTGTTTGCTGAATGCGTTATGGTGGCACAGGTATAGTGTGTGTGTGTGTGTGTGTGTGTGTGTGTGTGTGTGTGTGTGTGTGTGTGTGTGTGTGTGTGTGTGTGTGTGTGTGTGTGTGTGTGTGTGTTTGTTAGTGCGCGCGCACAGGAACAGCCTCACTGGTATCATAATCAGCTTTTTTGTGGCATATAGAGAAGTTAGACTATGTCTTCATTCAGGGTTTGCATATCAAAGCCAAAAACAGTCTGTTAGGTTGGTTTGATAGATGAATCCTTCGTCCTATATGCAGCGTATGACCTGATTTCTACATATAGATCACACTCATTTTTTGGCCTAATTCTTCCTCTCCTTCCTCCCATTTCTCTTCTCTTTGGATTCGCAATGACTCAGTATCTCTTGCATTCATCAATTCCACCAATCCCTCGCTTCAGCCGTATGCATGTGCGTAGAAAGTACAGCCAATACACCAGGGATACCTATTTTTGGCATTTGAAGGTTATAGCAGAGAGGCAGGCATTCAATCTCAGCACAGTATTCGGTGGAAAAAGCCTGTACAGCGATGTGAGCACGCTTGTATTCATCTATGTGTGCTACTTTCCAAAAGAATGAGAGGTGAAGAATCCCTGACGTTGCTTTGTTTGCTCTCCTATTATAAATGACCTCAACGAAGAACAACGCAAGCCTGTCTCCAGAGGGAGGCACATGGCTTGACTTTATAATTGTTTTGGTTTCCATAAAGTCATCATGTGCAATTATATATTCCACTTTTAATTGCTCCCTAGTCGCAAAGATACGCACGACTGGGTTCCTGCATCATTTGAGATGCATTAGAAATGTCTCTTTGTCTCTGTCAAGTCAAGGGTGGAAAGAAAAGGCGCTGATGTGTCGCTCTGAGACCAGGCTGCCTGTATCAGGAACCCTGGAGGCAAAGTGAGAAGAAAAAACGTGACGTGAAGGCTAAATGCACGAGTTTATTTCTGTAGGTGGATGCAAATCAAACAGAATGAAGACATAAGTTGGCTTTGGTTATTTTCTAATTTTGACTACAAGGGCTTCAATGATCTGTCTGTCTAAGTTGATTGGGAGCACAGTTAAAGGGGCACTCCACCAATTTTACAAATTAAGGTCCAGTTACTCTAATCTAATGATGGCATCCAGTAGAATTATGGGAAATACAGGAACAGATCCACACAGGGACTAAAAATCAGGATATCTTGTGATTTAATTTTCACAACTTTTTCTTTTTTTTAATCTGTCCAATGGGAGTCCCCCGACTTCATGGAAGCACAATACCAAATCACTGGAGTACCCCTTTAAGATAAGAAAATACTACATATTCAATGTTACTGTTCACGTTCTCAGCTTTCAAATTTGTGACAGCCACAATGACCTTATTACTGAATGTTGATTCACTCTATATAAGCATTCCACCTGGCCAAGGAAAGTACTGCTTGCCGTCTTTGTGCATCTATACCAAACAATATTCAGCTAAGCTAGTTGCTAGCAGAACGCTTGTGCAGACTAGAAGGGTCTCATCGGCCTTAACATACTCATGGTCCTATGTACATAACTAGGGTTCTAACTGAATATACAGCTGGCCTATATATTGCTTTTCATATGCCTTATGCAGTGTTTGTGCATTGGCAGTGATGGTGATAACGCTGATGATGAAGGTGATGGTAAACAGGCGAACATCATTGACCTCATCCAGAAACATCATCATCTGGGCAGAAGACAAAAAAAAAGTACTCATGTACTGTTGTAGGACGGCACCTTTTGTGTTTTTCTATGAATGAAAAAGATTTCCCAAAGATCTCTGGGCCCACTTGCAGAATGAATGTAATGTTAATTGTTATTGGAGTGTTTTTTTCCTCGACACTGAATACACGGTATAATCACATCTCTCTTGTTTGAACCTGTGATTGGCGATAAATCCTCTTGTATTCATTTCCAGGCCCCTGGAATTACATTTAAAGTCACGTGACTTTTGATGCAAGAGATTTCAACCAAAACAAATGAATGTTTGGCGAACTAGAAACTACGATGGCGGCTCTCACTGACAAGCACAGGTCCAAAAGGACTGATGTTTATTTCTCCTCTGAATGTTTTCATATTTTGTGTTCGTTTATGTGACGTGTGGTACGTATTTAAGTTCTGGTGGAACAAGCACAGAACTGTCTCTTTAGTTTTCGCTAAATCAGGTGTTTATGACCTTTTATTTACAGTGTGATGACACGTTTGATTGAAAGCTGTATATTCTACTACTAGTATGAATGTCAAGTCAAATTTTAACTTGGAAAATATTATATGCTTAATAGAAACAGCAGGTTTGGAGTCAACTTGCCTTCAGTTCTAATTGTCAAATTTATCAGCTATTTGCATAATTAGAGCCTTAATTCCAATCATTTCTGACAAATGTCTGGTTATGGGACTCCCACTTTCCAAACATAATTGATCACCAGCTGGACTGGAAGTTAGTTGTCTCCAAACCTTTCTCATGTACTGTACTAGCGCTGCTTCTGAAAAGGCTTTTGCTTTATGCTGCGCAGTGAAAGACTGAATGTTCTGCTATGTTTAATGCATACATTTGCTACCACTGTATTTTAACTCCTCGACACTAGAATTTACTTGAGCACAGAGCTACAATGTACAAAACTGGCAAATGTTAATAGATTTCATTTTAAGCATTATCAGGTTTTGTAAGATAGACTGAATTATTAGAATAAATGGACTAAATGACTCAAATGTTGGTTTCTTCTTTCATGTCTCTTATCCTAAATCCTAAACAGGCTGCAGTCTCTCTTTGGGATTCTGCTGGAAAGCGCTAACATGAAGTGTTTCAGGTGGGATCTCTAAATATTAAATGCTTTGAAATTGCGTGGGGAGTCTAGGAAATAAATGGGGTCACCTTGCAGCAGTGGATCAGCAGCAAGCTGCTCTCAGATGTAACAAGATGCTGCAGGCGAAACAGAGACAAACTGTGAAAATGCTACATGCAGCCATACAGTGAGACCGAGTCATTTGCTTGTTCATCAGAGCCTCCTCTCTGCTGATTATTTGGTTAAATGGAGGTTAGATAACCCTGTTTTCTGACGGAAAACACAGTTACTGGAAATGCATCCGACTTCGAAGTACTCATTATTGCAAGCCAGGATTTGTGAAGTTACATTAAGCCGATGTTTCTGCTGCTGCTCACTTAATGAAAGGCATTATCCATGTAGATGGCTTTCAGACAGGCGGATCTGACCATCTAGGGTATTAGAAAGTTAGAACATCCTCTATTATATTTTATTTTCTGGGATTATAGACGCTGATGCATACAAACTTGACGTGCTAATAAAAGAGTCAAGCCACACTTGAACCATATAAATCCAGAGATTAGTGCAGGCTTTATTCTGCATTTCATGGATTACTATGATATTCCACAGAGTGTATATTACATTAAATTATATGTGTGTCCTGTTTGTGTGTGTATAAATAAACATAAAGTGGATGAGAGCATTACTCCACTGTGTGTGTTAGCACTGGAAGTGCTCGCTGCATGCATTAGGACAAAGAGACAGGCCTAATGGTGGGAAATGGGTGTGTCTATGGGCTACTCAGTTGGCAGAGCAGAATAAGCGGTGGCATTCACATCCTGGCTGTTAGCGAGGTGGCCGGTTACGTAAGTGACAGGTTGGTGTTTCATCATCCTGGATCAGGGCTAAGTAACGTCCGGACGGAGACAAAATGAGGCTGCAAGGACAGAGAGCGGTGGGGAAACATGCCAAGGAAAGATGGATGGAGAGAGATTTAGCTTTAGGAAGGCATACAGGGTAGAAAGATTTCGGGGGCTGGGTTCCATTTGGATCTCTTATTTATGTCGGGGGTTACTTCACTGAGATTAATAATCTTTTTTTCAGAAATGCCTTATTCACACTCACATTTTTGTGTAGAATTTAAACAGGTAATGGGTCTCTTTGTGAACATATGGAAGGAATACACTGGGAGGATATTACAAGCCAGAGCATAAAAGCAAAAAATACATTGGTTCTAAATCAATTAATCATCTTCTGATTATTTTTTTTTGTAAGTCCTAAATGAATTTGAGTCTATGGATTTTGAATTATTGGACTTCTGATAAACACTTCGGCAGGTGTAATAAAATTTTGATGCATCCAAAACAGACATTCATCCAGTTGTATTTTTCTACATATTGTACAGAACAGGTGTGCAGAAAGTCACTAAAGCCTTTACAGTTATGCTACATTAATGCACTCGACTCACACAGAAATATCACATCATTTCTACTTTAAAAAACTGTATGGCACTTAAAGAGTTTTCTGTGTATGTTACAAATATACTGACTGATGAGTTAATTTACTGTTGACACAGTTCCTACTTACAGTCATCCACCGCCCCACAATTATCTGATAACACGCCTGTCTCTTGATTTGTTTGCTTAATCATCAGTGTCGTAACAAAGCGAACAGACTCTGTGCCTGTTTGTTTAAACTCAGGAATGATTAAAGGAAGTGAACACCTGCTTCCTGCTGCCTTTACCCATCACTGTCTGTTTTCACTTTGGTGAGACTGAATACTGATTATGCAAATGTGTCTGTTCCTCTTCTTTTCTCTCCCTGGCAGCCATTTAGACATCTAACGAAACAGAACAGTGGGCACACGACAACAAATCAGAGGACATCAACTTACCAACATGAAGTATCTGTAATGATATAATCCTTTATAATGCGACAGATGAGAAAACAGGTGATATATATACTGTACATAAGTGGACATGTTGAGACATTTATACACAAGAAATGGCGTGTAATAGCTGTGAAATGTGGGTTTTAGTATAAAAAGTAGAACAGTTACACCTCCTCTTTTCCCTACAGGATCCTACAGTAAATCCTGGAAGCTACTCCGTGTGTGAAGTAAGTGCAAGTGTGCTTGTGTATATCTGGTGCAACACACCTGTCCACAGCAATTGTGTGTGTTCACTGAACAAATTACTGCAGTGGGGTGCTGTTACTAACAAGCTCTCTTTAAGAGCCATTTCCTGGTACAACAGAGTCTTTTCCTTTTTTTTGCTTTACAACACACACCGTCATTATTCCAGGTTCTCCAGAGACAGATGCTTGGAGCCAGAAGAAACTGGATCCTCTGCTCTCCTTGCAGCCACTGAGCTGTGCCCAGAGCCAAGATGGCTGAGCTAAAGTTTCAGATCTCTCCTCGGGCAGCCCAGACGCCTGCCGCTTTGTTGCAGACAGGCTGGCAGGCACAAAGCCCCTTTGAGAGTCCCAGGGCAGGCTGCAACAGACACTGAGCAGGTTTGAACCTCAATCCAACTCTCAGTGTACTGTGATTTAAAAGACTAGACAGTTTCCGTTCACAACAAAAAGCAGCTACATCCCTCTTCAACAGCTGGTTAGGTACACATTTACAGCTCTGCCAACTCTTTAGAAGAGGAGCTTAAAGTGCCTTTAAGGGGGAGGCCCTGCAGGTAAGTTTTGCCTTAAACGTTGTCAATATAATGGCTAAATGGACATTAGAGCAGTTTCTTCCTCAACCACAAATACACTTGTACCTATTAATAGTGGTTCTTGGTTTTAGACAAGCGGAGAAACACGATGCAGTTCAAAAACCAAGGATAGACCAACAGGGGAGGAAATAGCGTCCTTGGAATGAGAGGTTTTATGTGGTTGTGAAAGCCTTCAGTTCCCTTGTTGCTTTCCAGGATGAGTAAATGTTAAAGGGTATAAATCCCTTAAACAGTGCTGTCTATATCCTCAGGCATCCTTTGGCTTGCATGTCCTCATGTGGAAATATTCTGGTTTGAGCTGGACCCAGGAGAACAACACTGTCCTCTCCTGTAGATAAAATCCACTGTGTGGTGACGATAACTTTCCAGTAAGCATCCCGTGCTGGTTCAGTTCCTCTGCTAAGTTACCATACAGTACTTCCACGTCTCCTCAGTCTGTCAGTTTGTGTACATAGTTGACAGGAAAGGTCCCATTCCTGCATGGGTCCCCCTCTATGTGACCAACCTGTCAGGAAAAACAGTGATGTGATATTTACGATGTGATCACAGAGATAAATGTATTTCACATTGCTACCCAGAAGACGAACTGAAAAGGCACCGTGATGAATCAAGAGGTTGCAGTTGCACTTACCCACCAGTGGGTGTCATTAGCAGCCGTGACCACAATGATCTCATCTTTAAAAAAGGCGAGCTGCTCAGAACTGACCGCCCTGCAATCCACTAAAGCCTTGACACGCTTCTGATGAGGCCTGCTGCCAGAAACCTGGAGGAGACATGATATCTTTTACAGTGTGCCACCAGCAAATTTAGACTGACTGTGAAATCTCACCGGCCTTTTCTGACTCTCCACAGAAACAGAAAAGTCCAGTGGAATAGAAGCTTGTGATGTGAAGCAATCAGCTGAATATAATAGAAGGAGATTTCAATGTGATTGTACCATAGCGTTCCTGCGGGGTCGTGGGGCACATGTCACGGTAGGTGAGGATGACGGTGCTGGAGCAGGGGCTGCGGTGAGGCCGGGACTATTCCCCACTAAGCTGCAGTACAGCTCTTCCTGGCTTCCCACACAGCTTGGAGACAGCACGCCGCACTTCCCCTGGTTGCCTCCTCCACTGCTGGTCCGACGATACGATGTGGTCTTCTCCGAGCTGGAGGGTGGAGAAGTCACATGAAATAAGCCAGATTGGACGAGGCCTCTGTCATATGCAGTTGTTTACGAACACATCACAGCTGAGGACAGGTGGATAATAATTTTCATCTGCATGACATTAAAGACTGTCCTAAACAGTTTTAGGAAGTATTGATATTTAAATTTGAGGCCTTCTTTACACCTGACAGAAATGTGTTGGCACAGTGTAGCAGAGCTGTCTCACCTAACAGGCCCTATGTGGTTCTGAGAGGACGTTGGCGTGACGCTGCTTTGAGACCCAGAGCTAGCACCAGGCTGGCCGTCCCACATCTGCTTCTGTCCCCTGAGCAGACCTCCGTGTCCATGTGGAGACCTAGGTGGTCTCCCCACTTGGCCTTGGTGTTCTGGGTTTGGTGAAGGTGAGCTATGTCTGGCCTGAGTCTGGGGACTGGAGGATTGGGAGGCTGGGTTAGAGCAGCGACGTGGAATGGGGTTGCCTTCCTGCGTTGTGACTGAAATCTGGGGGTCTGAGCGACCTGTGGAGGGCAAGAAAAGTCGGACATTGCTGTACACTGTTTTTGTAATAAACCCACAACACAAGTTAAACCATTCAAAAGTATTCGAACCCACTGGCACACAGCATGATGTTGTTATTGTTCTTGATTAATTAATATGAACTTTTCAAAGGTGACAGCAGTGAAGTATTTGTAACACAGATAAGCCTTACTCACCTCTCTGGATGCATTTAACTGGCAGTGGTGGTGGTGCTGATGCTCCAGAGGGGGCGCTGTTGGTTGGAGGATTTCTGTACAGGAAATCCAGATTCTCATATGTCTGACAAGGCCTGATTCCCGCCCCACCGTTGGCACTATTAGCCACACTCCAGCGGGCAAAGGAAGTCCCACCACCCCCATTAGAGGTCGGAGGAGAGCGGTTTTTGGGTAATGGGCTCACCTGGAAGAAAGTGGAAACCATCACAGCGTTCATTTCTAGTTTCTCTCAAGGACTTTTTCTCACAAGCAGAGCAGAGACTGCAATGGAAAACCCCTCCAATGTCCTTCTCCAAACTTTCTGAAGGGTTTTTTGGCAGAGAGGCAAAGTCAGTAATGAGACTGGTTTCTTACCCTCTCATCCAGGTCGTCCTCACTGTCATAAAACTCCTGAGACTGTGTCTCCCACATGAACTCCACGTGGATCTGAGAGTTAAACTTTCCGCTCTGGGCCAGCTCCAACTAAAACATGCACACAGAGCACAAACACTCAGAACACTCTCATCTCCACATTACACATACAGCACACGCACATAATAGCAGGACTCAGCTATGATGCTGTAATTGTGGACTTGGCTCGAACAAGCCAACTACATTTCCACTGCTTTGCTGGAGTAGTTCCGCTTCTTGGCTGTTCTTGAGTTGAAGTTTGGGGGTTTTAGGTACAGTTCAGTGCAGATATTTTAATGTTTTTGGAATAGCTCTTTGATATTTTGAAACTGATACAAAGAAGAAATAAAAAGGGAAAAACGGACAGTTAAAGAGCAGGATTATAAATTATATGCACAATTTTGGAAAAATCTACTGAGAGAAAATTCCCTCCTGTCTGACAACGATCTGTCATATCAGGGTGAATTTGGGTTCAGTGGAAAAAAATGTAAATGAATAACAATTAGGAAAAAGCGAAGGGGGTTATATGATATCAATGAAGGACAGTCCAGAGGCAGCCCACATCTCACTTCAACCTCCATACAAAATGAAATTCAGCCAATTGGAAAACAGGGTTAATTGTAAAGCTGCTCACTTGTTTAACCTTTTCCAGTCTCTAAACAACAAAGCCTGTAAAGCGAGGCTGTGCACAATCAAACAGGATGTTACACAAGGCAGGTCTGATTCGGCAGGGCAGATGGCCGGTAAGAAAATAAAACCAGTTTCTAAATGATACACACTGGGGCCTGATGAGGATAAGATTCCTTGTCCTGGGAGCGGGTCCTTGGCCGAGCTTTGCTGCACAGGGAGTTATTTCAAGGTAGTATTTCCAGTTGTGGAAGTTGCCTTGTTTTGTTTCTGGAGTTAGCTTTCTGGTAGGCATTTTAATGCTGCAACTCGATTCCTCAGTTGAACTTAGGTCCTGACAGTTCGATCTTCAAATTTATGAATTGAAACTTAAAGATGAATTACGAAAGAGGAAAACTGGGTCTCACCAGCTCGACACACTGCGTGTGCTGCAGCCTCCGTGCAACATCAAGGGCCGTCTCTCCCGCAGAGTTCACTTCAGGAGACGTAAAAGAAGAAATGGCTTCAGTGTTTACTGATTGCACTGGGTGAAAGAGATGCAGAGTCAATAGAGGTAAAGGCACCTGTGTGTAGGGCTGCCTTTGCTTTGAGCAGCAACTTGAGAGACTCTGGTTTATGATGCAGGACGCTGTAGTGAAGAGCTGTGTTTCCTTCTGCTGTTCTCTTCTCCAGACAGTTGCTGTAGAGCGAACATACGGCACAGACAGATTGTCATTATTGTAGCAAACTTTCTAAGCAAACCGAACAATGACTCAAGAGGTTAAAGGACTAGTTAGTTCTATTTAAAGTAGAGTCATAGAAAATTATAAAGGTCAATGACAAAAAAGTCAGCGTCAGTTTATGTATGTATGCACTGCATTTGTAATATTTCCACTGTTTTACCTTTGCTTTGCCTTCAAACAGCCTTATCCAACAGGAACTGAAACTGTTAATATTGCTCTCTCCAAAGCCACCAGACTCCTTAGTCAGTTACTTTGTTTGTGTTATTGTGTAACTTTGGTGAATCCTAACCAACCCTTTCAAACACCGAAGTCACACAATAAGACAAACAAACTGAACGGAGACGGAAGAGGCAGCGATCGACCAGACGACCTCCACGTCCTGTGAGGTAAAATGAGTGTTTTTGTCAAAGGAGTCTGGTTTAGACTGTAGCTTTGGAAAGAGAGATATTAACCACTTCAGTTCTTGTTGGAAAGGTCTTCTGATGGCAAACTAAAGCAGAGGAAATATTGTGAATGGAGCATACACTTTAATTATATTGATTTTTTTGGATAGGCCTTTTTTTTTTTTTTGCTTCTTCTTCTTACCTCCTACACCAATGCTCCTGCTCCAAACTGGGGGCATGCTGATGGCCACCTACTGTGGGTAATCCACTACCTATTGATAAGCACCTCATACAACCCCACGTCTATCCCTTTAATCCTATTCATACAAAGGACATACAAATCATGCGTGTCTGACCTGTTCTGGCAGAGGAAATCCACCAGCGCCAGAGAGCTTCGTTCCTCTAGACGCACAGCAAGATGGAGAGCTGTCTCTTTGATCATCTTAAACAGGAAGAAGGGAGGACAAATTAGGTCAAACTGCTGACCCTAAAATGAGGCCATCCATCTGTACAAAACTGTTCAAGTTAGTGCATTTTGTATCTGACAATCAGGTCTAAAGACATGCTGCTAGGATACAGTGGAGCTAACATCAGAGGTTGACTCAGCAGCTCATTTGTGTGTTAAAAAGTAAAAACGTCTATTTATGTGAAGTGCAAAAGGAGGGGCAGAGGAAAAGACGGAAAAGTGCCCGCGTAATTCAATGAGCTCGTCTCGCTTGTTCTCAAGAGACACGAGCTCTGACCTAAAAGCTGCAATAATAAACGAGGGCCAGGCAACACAAACACTAACACACACACACACACACAAACGCGCGCGCACGCACAGTGAAGTCAGTAGGGTCACACACGCTGCTTATGCTGAGCAGGAAGTGTATGACAGGATGGTAGAGCATGATTAAAGACGCGAGGACGAGGCGCTGAAGAGAGACAGCAGAGGCGGAGGGGAAAACACGATGAGAGAATGAGGGGAGGGAAAGATTATGGATTAGAGGCCAGACGCGCTGGGAGGGCGTGCGACTCCCCACCCACATGAACCGTGCACACAAGAGGACAATTAACACATAGTTTACATACTGTAACTATCCACACATCTCCTACTTACTGTACATCTAAACATTTCTTTAACGCCCGGATGATTTGCTTCCACCTTTAACCATTTCAGCCACAGTTAGAAAGTGAGAAGCAGCCTTTTCAGGATGTCATTCAGCCTAAATGCATGACATCTGTGGGGATGTTAGAGTTTAAATTTGTCACAATGTGCGATTATCACAAGCACTCCCACCATGCAGGTGTGTCAAACCCCAGGTGGCTGTAAGTGATCTGTACCTGTCCATCAGACACTGTGAGTGGTTTGGCCAGGTCCGCTCCCTCGGCGTAGAGCTGTAGAAGAGACGTCAGGTCACGACTCTTCACGGCGTCATACAGCCGGCCGGGATCCGCTTCCTCCCTCCGCACCACATACCGACGCTCGGCATACTTCGCCACAATGTACTCCTTTCTGGCATTCCTGCGTGTTCAGTGAACAGATATTAATGGAGAACACAATAAATATAATAAACAGCTTCATCAGCAGTTTTAAAGAAATCAGGCACTCACATGTCACTTTGTGGCAAAGGTTTGATGGAATCATTTGGAAGGCCCGCCTCCATGATGTCATTGAATCTGGTGTTGCCAATGCTGACAGCCAACTGAAGTGACACACAATGCAGCCACAATGATGAGATGTTAAAGTATTTCAATGAAAGGCAGACGCTTACATAATGTGGGCAGTTAGGAAAGTAAAACCACCGAGACTTTTTGTGTGTTTCCACGTGTGCGTTTAGTACCAGGAGCTCAGAGGTGCTCAGTAGGTCCAGAGTGAGTGACTGGATCCTGGAGTAGTGGACACCCAGCTCTCTGTGGATGCCAGAGCACTCTATACAGGTCAGGATGCCCAAGTTGGTCGACAGCCACGTTGGATCTGAGACAGAGCAAAAAAAAAAAAAAAAAAAAGTCATGAGACTCTTAGAAACACATTGAGTCTATAAAAACAGGCTTGACTGCTCATAAAATAAATTAAACTGGTTAGAAAATATTGTTTAATCTCCTGAAGTATTTCCTCATTTATCAACAACAATGACTGGCTGACCTGCAGCTCCACAGTCAGCGCAGGCCTCGTTGCCGGGCATGTGGCGAAGCTCTGCGATGATGGCGCGGGAAAGTTCCTGGAGCCCGCTGTCCTGGAGGTGGAGCTGGTCTCCTCCCAGCGCGGTGTTCAGGGCCTCCTCCTTACTGTTCTGCAGCACTGACACCCAACTGAAGCACACACGCACATACAAACATACAGAAACGGTTTAATTGAAAGGCAAAATTTGTTCTCTAATTTCCACATTTCTTAGCAGCTCACTTGGAGGGGAAACCACACAGTTTGAGGCACCAAGAAACCAAAGCACTGATCATTGCGCTCTTCTTCCCAGAAGATCAAAAGCAGTCCAGCATGTGTTTTGCATGTGTTTTTTGCTCAGTTGTCTGGCGATAAACCATCATCACTCTCACTTTCTCAGTTTCAAGAGTCCTCTGCCACCCAGACTCACACTGAACCTCACATCTTTCATTTCTGGAGCTCTGGTACTTTTCTCTGCAAACCATTTCCATCTCGTTCTGTCCCTAAACTCACATCAAACAATCTGCCGGGTGGCCCACACACAGGGGAAGGCTATGGGACACACAAACCCACATGTGCTCCCCTCAATCCCAACATCACAAAACAAAGTTTTCTTGCTTGCCGTCTGTGGCTAAAAGGAGAAGTTCCAACCAACACCAGCTGGGCCAGGGGGCTCCTAGAGGACAGCTTTGTCTCCCCTAATCCTTTAGTTGCTCTGCCTTTTTGTTCACTGTCAGTACTTCTTCAGTGCATACATCATCAGATTACAGACTCTTCCACTTTACTACACAATCTGTATCTATTTTTATCAGATTTGGTACACCTCAACATTGTAAGTTCAATGCTGTTTCTACCGCTGCACTGCTTCTTTTCCATGCAGGCCTAAGCTCAAATAAAGGTGCGCGGCATGTAACGACTTGCTTATACAATGAAAAAAAAACGAGAGATAAGGAAGTCAGTGAAGCTAACATGCAGCCTACTGCGGTTTCAACACTTACATCACACATTCCTGCTCGTCCTCTGCCTGAAAATGGTACGTCCGATTATCTGCGGAGAAGGAGAAATGGTCGTTAATAAATTGCTCAATAGCAGAGGGTGTGAAGGTGGGTTTAAAGTTAACAGGACAGCAGAAATAAAGGTTGCATGACTCGAAACCAGATAAAACAAGCATGACGCACACCAATCACCTGTTTCAGGCCATAACATTTGAGATAAATCATACAAATCCTACACTACAAGATGTGTCCAATTTGTCTTATTGAAGAACAAATAGGCAAGTTTCCACACAGCTGCACTGCAGATGACTCTTTTAAGTCTTTAATGATATGTGGAGCGTAACGTGCTAAGGGTCAAAAGTTAGGAATGAACCTACGAGTGACCAGGTCAAAGGTCCTCCTGTCCTCTGGGTTCGGGCGCACCTGACAGGTCAGTAGGTTCAACTTGGCTGGCGGTCGATTGATCTGAAAACAGACACACATGCGCTTACTTCAACATTCATTATAGAATTTGGACAGATCTCAGTTGATCAGAATCTGACTGCTTGGCGACAGTTTGACCCATGTGTCCTCACCGTACTGTGGGAAATGGTCAGGCAGCCGAATTTCACTCCACACTTCCTCTTCTGCCACACTTTCCTGATCCTTCAGGATGACATGTCCACAGAAAAAACACGGATGATTTGTGCGCAGTGCATTAAAGTGATAACAGTGTTAACATGTTCCCTTGAATTGAGTGATGGTGATGTACACACCATGCTGGCCCAGCTCACTGCTGTTCACAAGGTTTCACTCTTGTTTCATTATCATGATTGAATCGTGTAAAATGGCTGAGAACGTGTTCTGTTTTGTGTCAGTGACTGAGGGAAAGTTTGCTCTCCTCCCGTCTCCCATTCACCCTACTGAACCTCATCCCCTCTCCTTATTCTTATCACTGTAATCTAGCTGTGTGTGTGTGTGTGTGTGTGTGTGTGTGTGTGTGTGTGTGTGTGTGTGTGTGTGTGTGTGTGTGTGTGTGTGTGTGTGTGTGTGTGTGTGTGTGTGTGTGTGTCTGCGCGTGCGCATGTGTGTGCGCTCGCATGATGCAAAACTTGGATCAGCTCAGTTAGCCAGTCTGCCAATAAGTTCCACAAGAGGGGCCCCTGCTTGAATCTTCATTTCACGATAATGAAGACCAGGTGGGGCAGACAAAGTTTGACTTCCCCCTTTCTCTCTCTCTGTGTGCCTGACTTGCTTACTCCTCACTCAGCTCTGATCACTATTCCCCTCGACAGAGTTAGCGAGCAGCGTTTATCCCTTTAAAACCATTATAACTTCTTAAAATATGCACAGGGAGAATTTTGATCAGACGTGACTGTTTGGTATTTTGAGTTTCCAGCATATTCTGATGTTAATGTGCATGTTGCAGTTCTAATACAATACTTGTGTTATAAGTGCCTGTAATCTGACATTTCCTGACACTGTAACTAACGCTTTTACACACCCGTCACTCTTCTTGAGCAGGAAGCCAGATTTCTCGGTCCCATACTTCTTGTTGCCCTGTGGTTGGTGGATGCTGTACCCGTTGCCAGAGTTCTTCCTGTTCAGATACTCCTGGGATAAAAACACTGACTTTACATCAAAGGCTTCGACTCCGCTCTGAAGATCATGAAAATTTGAAACATAAAACAACTGCGGCAAGACAAAGTCATGTGACAGTAATAACTGACAATCAAAGCCATCTGCCACTGGCTTTTTCAGAGCACACATTGTTTACATACTGACAGCTGAAGATCTGAGAGATGCCAGCATACCTCTTTACCCTCCACTTGAAGTAGTAATCTGAGAGAATCCCTCAACTGAGTGAGTTGTTTTACCTCCTCGTCCTGGTCCAGACGCACCTACAGCACACACAACGCCATAAAAGTCTGTTTATTCAATCGCAGCAATAAAAAGGCAATTAGTTGGAAGAACGGCATGTTTCGTGCTCTCCCCTGTTCACTTGATCACATGCGTGTTTTTTTTATTTGTTTCAGGAATTGGGTGTGGAACGACAATACATCAGAGCTTTGTGTAATGGCCTTTATAATGCAGAACAGAGCACAGTGCTGGGGTGTGTCGTCCTGGGAGGCTGTGCATTTTGTGTTAAAGCAGCAGAGTGACCAGTCTTGCATGCAGCACAAGTCGGTTTAACTGAAATATTTCAGCATTTTTCCCGGGAATCATAACACAGATTCTGCCTGAATTTCCTTCTTTGAGGTCTGGCATGTCTGAGCGGGTCTGTGTTCTGCCCATGCAGAACCAGAAAAACCTCTAACGTTCCCTGTATCACGGTTTACAGCCTGTTTCCAGCGCTCTATCCAGCAAAGGAGAAGAGGGCAAATTGTGTGCAGACTGGAAACCAGTTGGAGTGGTTGGAGCAAAAGGTGTGCATCAGGGAAGGAATGAAAATGAGGGATGCTGTCAGTTTCATCTTTTGGAAATGGGGGGAAGCATTTCTGGGAATAGACTCCAATAACAGTCTCTGCCTGTGGGTTCAGAGGAGGGGTAGAGCCTGAGGTTTTGGCTGTGGTGAAAGAGTAACAGAGAAGTGCTGAAAGGGGCTCTACAACACAATGTGATTTACAGTGAGAGCTTTACTGTAAGTGCCTTCTTTTACCTGCTGTTGTGACTGAGCAACGGATGACAAATGAAGAAGGAAAGTCACAAAAAAAGAGTGTGTTTTGTGATAACATCTGCATGAGTCAGGAGCAAATATTCTTCGGAAATCATAACAATCCTGTCTGCAGATATCAGATAGCTAACATTTACCCGGCTGAACACTGACATGATGCAGGCAGACAGAGAAACAGCCTCTGTGGATTTACCGTGTGAACAGACGCAGCGAGCTTCTCAATAAAGGGGGCGAGATTCTCTGCGGCTTTCAGGCCATCCTGAAAGAAACTGAGATCAGAAAAAGAACAAATGCTGAGTCATGATGGTGCTTGAGCCCAAACATCCGAGTTCACACCAACCAAAACATCACATGCTGAAGCTGTATAAGCAACTCCGTTCCCACATAAAACCCTCAGTATGATTAAAACGGGTAAACGGTTAACGACAGTAATAATAGCTGGTAAAAGGAAAGTGAAACGCAGAGAACCTCAACTATTATACAAAATCCTTCACTGAAACCCTGAGGTACAAATCAAATCCATATGCCTTTTCAAGCCAAGAAAAAGTCCAAACTTTTTTCCTTCTTATTTCACACACACAACAAAATGGCAAAAAGGAAACGTGATGTCGGCTGAGACTGACCTGAGCTGGGCCTGGAAATATTTGATGAGGCTCTGAAGAAGATCGGGGCCCTGACGCACTTTGAGCTCTTGGATCTTCAAAAGATACTGGAAGTATAAACAAAGAGAGTTAAAACCAGGGCAGGATAGAGCAGCTCTCCATGGAAAGGCCGGACTGACCCACAAAAACATGGAGCCTGAATACGAGTGAGGCATCAAAGGAATCGGCCATTTCTCTGTTTTGAGCTTGTTTTTACTGCATGGCTCCTTTCTTTCTACGACACGGATTCATATTGTCTCAAAGGTCGTGTGCCATTCGGTGAATTTTGCAGACTGAAACTGGAAAACAGGAAAGCACAGGGACACAGTGGAGGCTTTACTGTGAATAATTTCCACCTTGCCCCAAGTCTAAAGTCATATTTTAAAAAAGTAGAGAAAAAGCATCGAGGGAAAGCTGTAAGGGGTTTCAGCACCGTGTGGAAGGAATGACTGCATTGTCTTTGCTCCATTAAACCAAAGTCTGAATCCATCTGTGTCTCCGCAGACAGTCTCAACGAAGTGTTTCTCCTCTGTGTATATTTGTGTGTGTTTGTGTGTGTGTGTGTGTGTGTGTGTGTGTGTGTTGTATGTACAGTAGAGACAGACGGAGGGGTGGAGCCGCTTGCAACAAGTGGAAATTCCATTTTCCCTGCCTCTCCTCTTTGTCTCAACAGCTGGTCTCAGTCAGGGTCAGCCCACTGTTTCTCAGGGTTTTCTCCAGCTACATGTGCACGAACACACTCAGCTCAGACTGCACCACCTGTATGTAACAGCACCGTCAGTGCATTTCACAAGAATTTCCCCTAATTTGGCTTTCAGGTGTGGGTCATGGAGCACTTTCATCTGCCTTTGAACTGCACTTTCTAATGTGTGTGACCCAGCTCTGCGGCAAGCCTGCGAAACTCAAGCAATTAAGCTCATGTTTGACTTTCTAAAACATACTTCTTCCATCGTAGAAATTACTGGAGAGACACAAAAAGGACTGAGCCTGGCCATGCATTTGTATGGAATATGGAATCCACAAGGTGGACCACCCATGTGAACTGAATCAAGCCCACCTCAGGTATGTGAAAGGTGTCTGGGTCTGGTATTTTGACTGGCACTAATCCCCCACCTCACACATTTGCAGCTGAAAGGTCCTCCTCTCCCTCTCCATGTCCTCCCCTCCGTCTGATCCCTCTGTCCTGATCAGCCCCAGCTGCCTGGTCTTCTCCTTCCTCTCCTTCTCTAGCTTCCCTCTGACGGGGGGAGGGCAGGAAAGAAAAAAAAGAAGAGAGGAGAAGTGAGACAGAAGAACTGTTATCCTGAGTCATTTACGTGCACACTTATGGGTACTTAACAATTCTCTTATCTGTCTGTCTCTTTCTCTCTGGGTCGTCTTTCTCTGCTAACTCACCTTCCTCAGAGAGAGAGGTGAGAGGAAGTCAGAGGAAAGACAATAAGGGAGAGTTGAACTCTCCTTACAACATTATAAAACACTAACACCAGAAAGAGATCAAATGATGGCTGCAAAGTGCAGAGCCTCAGTTTCATTTCACAGCGATGTAATGGAGAAAGGCCAAGGGAGATAAACTACTGTCCTATTAACCTTTGCAGTTACACCAACTTCTGTGATCCAGTGAAAGACGAGCTCGAGCTGTAAATGTGCAACGAGATTCTCCTTAGGCAATAAAATCTGCCTCAAGTGTCGGCTTCTTTTCTTTGGTGAAGCAATAAGGCTTGAAGATGAAGAACTGAATGTGAGGTAACAAAGTCTGTGTCAGAGTGTGGTTAATTACATTTTTACATCGTACTCCTTCCAACTCTTCTCCATCTGTTTCTTGAGCTCCTGCAGAGAAGAAGAAGAAGAAAAAAGGCTGCATTGAATAAAGCTGTTTTCATGTAGACTAAATTCAACACAGGGAAGTTACTCTTCATGTTACTGTCAGACAGTAGTGTTTCCATAACATGGCTAATAGACATACAGTCAGGGGAAGCAGCACTGCCTTATGTATTGGTTATTATATGCGTAGATCTGGGTGGAGTCAGACACTTCATGCACAGAGATGTGATTACTCATGTTATGCTAACTGGTCTGCAATCTGGCTGAACAGGATTTCAGTAGCAGTTTGCCTTCCTTCGCAGTTACAGTGAAGCAATGTTTATCTGTCAAATCAGCTGTTTCAAACACAGGGCAGTGACAGGAGCTTAGAGAGGCATTAGCCTGTTATTACTCACTAGTCTGCTGGCAAATCAAAAGGCCAGATACTGGGCAAGACAGGTCGGTTCAGTATTGGAACATAGCTCGGTCTTACGTATTAATCTGCATAAACAGCCTCATCTTATCCAATATCTTAGCAGGCTCAGCTGGGTCTACGACACAGACAGACCGCATTATGCGCTCAGAGAGGAAATCCACCGTAACACTGGTTCTACATTGTGATAACGATGTTGTTTTGGTCACTGGAGTCAACATCTACAAATGCAGACACCCGTATTCCTGAGCTGCAAATCAGAGCACTGTGAATAAATGGAGTCATCAGAGTGCCCTGTTTATATCTGGTTCACAGAAACTGAACTAGTTCCTGACTCAGCAGCTTTTGTGTGAATTAACTGAATCAGAACTGTGTTTGTGGGTGCTGTCTCTTAAGCTGTTCAGTTTCAGGATATGTCTCAAGGTGACCGCATTACTACAAGCTGCCTGCTGCAAACTGCAAAATGTCGTAGAGGTGAGGCATATTAGAGATGGATTTCCCCTCAGGTAGGTATAGTCTCTATGTCCTACAACAAGACATTGAAACAAGTCATCATGATGCGCATACCACAAGTTTTATTAATATCAAATACATTTTTAATAAAATCTAGACTCACTAATCTGCCGTCCCGGAGTTCTGACTTCAGCACATTTTCCAAAGGAAACGCCATGATGTTGTTGAGGTTTTGTACCTGTAAGACATGAAAGAACACAGAAAAGGAGTAAAAAGGTTAAAAATAGTCCACATAATGTTACAGGTGGCTCTTATCTATCTATCTTGCAGAATAAGCAAACACGTTCTACACACTCTCCCTATGGACTTACATTTCTGGGAATGATTGCAGATGACCCAAAAACATGGTGAGTCAGTCATTTTGAACGGGTGATTCACTGAAAGAAAACACTGGGCAATAAGCTGCACCATTAAGATGTTTTTGATCCAAGTCGGAGCGTGACGCAATGATTTTTCTGACTGTTTGTGTAAAGTGGAAGTCGAGATTAATTTGAGGTTTGGATGGAAATGAGTTGAACTGAGTCTATAGGGAATCTGAGGAGGATGAATCACAAAGCAAGCAGCATAACGCCGACAGGTTGAGCTTTACAGTAATATATAATTAGCACAAATTCCCGAATGGAAATACGTCACGTTTTCACTAAGGCATGCAGCACGGCTACGTCCCTTATCCTTCATCTCCAGTTCACAAATCTCCAGTTGACCATGTCGAAATTTGCAGTCTGTAAATGTTCCTGCAGCCGCTCAACCAAGCTGCACCCGGCCCTTAACATAAATAATGTCCAACTACTTCCGCGAGCTGGCTGCAGAGGTGACCTTTATATATTGACACAGAGGCCTGGTGACTGGTAAGGTTGTTTTGGTTACCATCCAAAAGCTGAGGTAACTGATGAATGATACACCGAGTTCTTACACGGGGAAATACCAACTCCCAAAGTGTCAACACGTGTACACATGACACAAGGCGGTATGCACGCTGCAGCCCAATCACAAAATCACACACACACACACACACACAGTGCTAAGGGACACACGTAGGTTGATTTTGTAGTACAAGTCCTTAAATCATCCTCCTGTTAGTCTTTCGGACCCACTTCCTCCTCACATCTGTAAGGCCCAGTCTCCCCTGTGAAGCCTTGATTGACACATGGGGGGAGTGTGTGAGACGGTGTGTGTTGACTCACACATGGAGGTCTGGGATGAATTATCATTGCCATAGAAACTATCAGTGGGAGGGTTCCGGACTGCCCCAGATTTTGGAGTTGAGAAGCGCGAGCGTGCAGCTGCTGAAAACCCCCTTTTCCTTCATGCATTCATGCACGTATGCGGGTGCACACACATTTATCACTCACACATAGGCCAAACATGTTGTGTAGAGAGATTTGAGGTTCTTTTCTTCTACTTTTTATCATTGTTTGAGTATTTTAGAGCCAAATAATGACCCAGCTTCTCTTTTAGTTTTGTCTTTATTTCCACCCCTCCTCCCTCAGTCTCTGAGGTTTTGTGTGTGTGTGGTTTTAACTCTCTACTGAAGGCAGCTAATTTTAGGAAACCTCTCCATTCCCTTGCCCTTTTCCTGCACACTCTTCTCCTCTTTCCTCACCAGATTTTTGAAGAGGGCCGTGACCTCTCTGGTGAACACAGCCAGGTTGAGGAAGCCTGTGGAGACTTCGTTGTTGTCCTGGGTCAGGTGGCTATTCCCCAAGTTCTCCAGCACCTCGATATACTGCTCCTTGTTGTCCACATGGGCTGAAAAACAACACGTGCACACAAAGTGAGTAAAGACATAGACTGTTAAAGGTGACTCAGACTTGAGCTACATGTGCAGGAAATCTGAAGAAGACTTATCCTTCTACACAAAGAGTATTTAACAAGACAAGCATGTGGGATAAATTAGTACTGGTTTCCACCCATCATGGTGCAGGAGCCAGGCAAATATATAGAGACCCATGTTTCTCTGGGGCTTATAGGTCACTTTCCCAAGGGCCATGACCTTAGTTGGCTTGCAGTCTGCTGAATTTATGTGGAAAAAGGCTGATGGAAAAGAATCTGAGCTCTGACTGGCACCACTTTGGTTTATGTTACACTAAATGAGGTTTTACCCTGCAGCTATTTTAAATAAGGTTTAGATGAGGACATCAAATAAACACAAGATCCAGTTCAAGCAATGGAAGTCATCATTTTCAATCAGCAAAGATGGAAAATTGATGAATAATTAAAACCAAATATCTGTTCACTACAGTTATATAGAAACATCTTAGCTGACTTTAGGAAATCCCAACAATAGGGTCCAATTTCCAAGATTTTCATTAACACAAACGTCTGTTCAGTCATTGTTGTCGAGTGAGGTAACACAATGGAGATGCCCATTGAGCCAAGCATGAAAGTATTGTAGTATTTATATTTGCAGTACTATGAACTGGATGTCTGTGGCTACATTTCTGAAAAAAATGCTGCATTAAGTTCAGCTTAGTGCAAGTCGAAGATTTCCTACTTCTGCAGCTTCACATTAAAAGCATTTAACAGGCAAAACACAAGCTGACTTTTATTATGAAAGAGTCACAGGAAATACAATGTGCTATCGTTCTTAAAAAATGCATCTACAAAACAAGACAATGGTCATTTTCAGCAGTTTTTGACAGCAGTGAAGTATTGCAGGGAGTAATGGAACAAGAAGGAGCAGCCACAGTGAGGTGCGAAGAGCTGCAGACAACAGGCTGCAAACTTCCAACTTCTCAGAGAGGTAACAAAATCCTTTCACCGAGCCCTCCTGTTTGCAGACTCATGGATAAAATCAGATCATGATTGCTCACAGAATCCTTAAAAAAGGTCAATTATTGTCTTACTTCTTTATTAATACAAAGTTAGTTTGTTTTGCTGCCCCCAAAATTATGTGGCTTGCAGTATCTCTCTGCATTACCCAAATCAACTAGGACTGAAATCTTAAGGATTATAACTTTAAGGTAAAATGAAACCATTTGTTGGTGGTTGTGCAGCAACAATTTAAGGAATCAGTAAAGGGACACGTGGACCAGACATCTGGAGAAGCGCCCAAAGCAGACTAAACAGACAAAAGCAGATATAAGCAGAAAGAGTACAGTAAGCTCATCTGTTCTGCTCCAGTTTCCACTTCTAGACAAACATAAAATGGTAAACTGACTGTAATTGGGAGGCAGGCTGACACAGCTGTACCAACTGGCTGAAAAGCAAAAGTGAAAGATTTTGGATGAGAGAAAAAAAAATGAATTTAAGGAAAGAATGCAGACACACTGCAGGACAGAGGAGACAAGATCGGGGGGGAGAAGGAGAACTGAGCTGCTGTGACTGCACAGCCATTATAAAAAGTATTATAACAAACAACAAGCCTGCATCTATCAAACAACAAACAGCTGAGTCACAGAGGAGCTCAGAGGATGATTTTACAGCTGACCTTTAACTATCAGATACCAACAGGGCAACTCAACTCTTTCCCTCCTCTGCCAGGACACACACAGACTCACAGGCCGCAGCATCTTGGCAGAAAAGTGGTACTTAGCGATTTATGGGAATAGAGAACGAAAGAGGAGAACATCTCACCATGTGTGTGTGGGGGTTTTTTTAACATGTGTGACACAGTAACGGACAATCAGACTGCATGGGGGAGGAGTGGGCGTACGATTGTGTCTGTATGCATGGTGAGTCAGACTGTTGATTAGCATCAGGACGGACTGAGGGGTTCAACAACATAATGACACGGTGGAGGGGCTCCTGTTGTGTTTTTACTGGAACTAATCCATCTGATTTTATTTAGCTACAGAAGAAGACATAAAGAAGTAGAGTAAATACATATGGAGGAGAATGATGGAGCACTTCTCAGCAGCTTTAGTACTGCTGCTGACTGTATCTGGTTGCCTAATTCTGGGCAGCTGGCTATCTGACTCATTTTAAATAAAAACTATGAGCTGAAGCCTCGAACTACGAAGCGGGGACAGAAAAACAACTTCAGGATATGCAGTTCCTGAGTTTCTCCCGCGCATTTTTGAGGCGAATACTCACATCTTATGCATGTTCACTTCTGACAGACCCGCGGTGACGTACTGCAGGCTTTCATGACACATACGTACACTCACAAAAACAGTCATTTAGTGACCCAGCGGATCTGTTGGGTCACTGCATGGCAGCTTGCTCTGACAGAAACCGCGCATACCATTTACTTTAACACACACACACACACACACACACACACACACACACACACACACACACACACACACACACACACACACACACACACACACACACCACAGAGCCATACACTCTGTGTGGATATAAACACAATCACCCAACATCCCACGCACCCTGGTCCCATAACAAGGGGCCTCACTCATAAACACTACTGCCCGCATGAGCTTGATGAAGTCATCTCAAGCAGGCTTGTACAATGAATGATGATGATCCTCCCCTATAGACTGAATCCTGCCATAACAGAGGCTGACCGCTATCTCAATCTAAATGTAAGCAGGCATGCGTCATTTGTGGATTTCTTCATGGATGTTGTCAAAAGTTGTAGTGTTGTGTTAATACATTACAACCTTTGTACAATATCACAAGTTAAAGTTCATTCTTGACTTGGTAAATGGCAGTTTGACAAAACAATCCCAACTCAAGGCCAACTTGCTGTGTTTTCTTTGTGGTGCTTTCTTCTTCATCACCTTTTCCGTGTGCTGATGAAATCTCTAGAAGAGCCACTTAGTTGACCTTGAGTTGAAATTGTTCTGCCAAATTATTATTTGCTAGCTCATGAATGACCTTTCATGCATAACCTCAAGCCAACATGGATAAGTAGCCCTCAGAGTGCAGTGGATGAAATCATAACAGCCAACATTTGAAAGGAAATAGCTACTAAGTGAGTCTTGAGGATTGTTTCCTAAACATAGTGATGAATTGTGTGACTGAGATGACATCATGTGACACTTACAGAGCCCAGATGTGTGTATAGTTTTGATCATCTTCCTCATCCTCTGTAGAGTCGTGTGGTCCACCTCCAGAGACTGCAACAGAACAGTGAGACAAATACGAGTGTGTGAAATTAAACATCAAAATAAAAGATGTTTGCACTTGACAATGTCTTATTGTCTTGTTCATATCAGCAATCAATATATTTTGTAATACATTTTCTGGTAATCTGTTTCAGAGACTGTCTGTTTTGCCTTATCTGGTGAATTAAATAACAAAGTTTAAGCAAGACTTTAACAAACAGATGCAAAATACATTAAATCCAATATTGCCATACAGTAATATGCAGTTTGTTGATTTGCACCATTGCCTGAATTGGCCTAATTATACACTAAGGGATATTTGGGGGATTAACGCATCAGCATTACAGGAAAAGTTCATATTGCTGACAAATATATTCTCTTATCACCAAACCAAGGCTTCGCTCTCTACAACATGCAGATTAGAGATTACAATCTTTCACAGACGTTAGTAATTATCACTAAGCTACACTGATGTTTGACTTGTGTTTGTTTTACTCTACAGGTTTACAGCAGGTGTGCATGTCTGCGCTCAGTCGTGCTTAATTTTCTCACGATGCGTGACTAAGGTGAACAGGTGAGTCAGCATTCGACAGCAAAGCACTGTTGTGTTGTCATGTACAACCCCGAATGACGCCACTGCATTTATGTCACGTGTCTGACTGGCTGTCACTTTCCAGGCTTAAACAACACTTTCTCACATGGAGACCAGACTGGGCTTTTCTGCAGGAAAACAAGACTTCCCGTAAACATGACACATGATGCAGACACAATACAAACAGGCTTGATTGTCTTTGGGTAATAAATCTCTTCCAAAGCGACAGCAAAGTTTGAAACTACATCCTGTTTATTCTCTTCACACAGGCCACTTGTTTCACCGAGCTAGACATGCTGCACTCCACCTACAGTGAGTGCCACCAGAAATAGTTTTAATGAGGCAGTAATCTGGACTAACAGAGACTCTGCCTTGTTAGATGGTGTCTTGTTTACGCACCCCAGTCCTTCCTGGTCAAGTCCACTCCCTGAGTGTTGGTTCACTAATTAAAAGGCAGTGTGGGTGTTGTGTAATGTGACTCTGCAGAAAATGAATGGCAAAGTGATTTAGTGGAGACTGGAGATGGGAGGTGCTCGCTGCTGCTGCTGCTGCTGCTGCTGCTGCTGCTGCTGCTGCTGCTGCTGCTGCTGTACTTTCCTCTGCTTGGTAAGATGGCTGGCAGTCGGGCTGCCCCCTAACGGTCCACCAAGTTATCATTGATCAGCTAGATGCAGATTGGGTGTATGGGAACCAAATGTTAGATTAATTTGAAAGTATACATCATCCATCATGTTGATGAGCATTGGTTTGTGTGCAGTTGGAAATCATCTCCACGTTTTGAACAACTCTTCTTGCGTGATGTGATAGTGAGATGAACTAAATTAACAAAAGGTTCATTTTCCTTGCAGGGATTTTTTTACACATTCAGAATCATTATCGCCTTTGCTGTTAGCGCTGTCGCTAACAGGCAGCTTGCAAATGCTCATTAGCATGGTTTTGTATTTCTCTGTAATGTAGCATCGTATTAATGTGATTTACAACACTCTCTCATGGCCCTGCAACTCAAATGATCTGATGCCCAAAAAATATATATATTTAAATAATGAAATGAGTATCATTGACGGATGGTCCACCATGGCTTGAACTAAAGACTACCAGCTGACGAGGAAACCCTTTGGTCGGGGGCAGCCCTCGTTGGCAGACAGGGGATAAACAGTGGAAACAAGCTGGTGCAGGTCAATGAAACAGACTGTGTTTGTTGAACTTTGTGGAATAAATCAGGGCACACGGACACACAAACAGACAGTCAACCCACCCTTCAGTCGAGACAGACAAAAAACAACATGCACATCCCTTCTGGACGGCGATGAGCTCCACCCGTGAGTGTGCTGATGTTGAAAAAACTAGCATTCGCAGTCTTTTACAGAGCCTCATTGTGCCTCTATGTGAGGTTGTGGACACCTGCTGTTGAGGTGTGTGTGCGTGTGTATGTGTGTGACTGCTGGCAGCAGAGCAGCAGACATTGGATCCTTATTTGCCGCATTACCTGGGCATGATGACATACTTTGCTGCAGGAAAACCTGCAGTATTTCATTTCAACATCAACACATGAGCCATAGGAGAAAACTTGAGAACCATCCTCAAAAACTTTTATGGATAATTACATAAAGACCATTATAGCTCATAGCTATTGCAAACGAAACTATCCCTTATCCGTCCGTCTTTCCGTCTCTATCTTTGCCTCTAATTAGTAGTAATAAGTAACAAGCAGTGGAGTGTGTGGCGGTAAATGGAGTCTCTGTCTCCCTGCCTGCCACCGTAAACCACACACATACCCACACACTGGCCTAGCCATTAATCAAGCTGGTCCCAGCTGAGCAGACTAAACATAATAATCCAAAGATCTATCTATAAAGGGACTGTTGGCTTTACATCTGTGTGTGCCTCTGCCTGCCTGCCTGCCTGTCTCTGTCTGACTGTCTGTCCGTCTGTGTGCACATGTGTAGGATTCCAGCATGTCCCTCCCCAGAGCAGCTATTCCAGCTATGTGTTTTCCACTATGTTGTGGCCATAAATAAGGACATTAGGCCAGGATAAATACATCAGACAGCTGTCTAAAACTATTCTCTTTATAAATCCTGGACTCTGTTGTCTCCATCTCGGCTCAGCAGTCTGTTGCTAGCCAGGATTGAAGACCTTTCATCTCTCTGACAATTCAAAGCTCTATACCTTGTTGGGCGATGCATCAAATGGATCATCAGCCATATATCAGGATATCTGGAGTATAGACTGGATTACTGCTTAATACTGAGCAGAGCTTAAATGATTGATCGATGAACTGTCAACTATTAAATTTAGGAAACGAATTATCTGACTTTGGTTTCTTAAATGTGAATATTCTCTGGTTTCTTTACTCCTCTGTTACATTTAACTGAACATCTTTGGATTATGGACAAAAGAAGACATTTGATGATGTCATCCTGCACTTTAGGAAACACTGACAACATTTGACATTTTCACCATTTTCTGACATCCTATCGGCCAAACAACCAACTGATTTATCGGGAAAATAATCGACAGACTGCTCCACAATGAAAATAATCATCATTGCAGCCCTAATACCGAATTACTGCTGTTAAACAACTGTTGCATAGGGAAATTTATCACTTTCCCCAAGTGGTGCATAGAGAAACATCCTCAGTTTTCAATTTGTAACAGCAAATCCATGGTGGTTCAAACTAATGAGAGCTAACTGAAAACAGAACTCCATCTTGGTCTGTGCACTGTTATATCACACGGAGGACACACAAGGAAGGACCAACTTGTGTGCATACTTGGATTATTTATTTAATGGCAGCGTTCATGGCAGCCTCACTGTGTTTCCTCCTTTGCCTGAGGAGCTTTGGGAGAACAGATTTCGAACAAACACACACACAGGCACGCACACACTTACACACACCTCTCAAACAGGCCTTCAGCCAAAGCACCAGTTCAAACAGACAAAACGCACAAACTGGCCTTCACAGACGTGTTTGCAAGCACGCTTCCAGTTACAAACAAAACCTTCCTGTGTAACACACCGTCTGCTGTGCCATGTGTGTGTGCAGTTTGTGTCCCATCTCAGCCTGACTCCCACCACACAAGTACACTCTCTGTGTGCTGCTTTACCTCATGTAACCTCAGGTAACCTTAACTTTTCTGCTGAACCTGAAGTGGATCACCATGAGGACCAACATCCAGCACAAGCACAGCACAGAACACGTTAACAAGCGGCACTAAATAAGTTGTGGGTGACAGAGTCTCATGAAAATGGTGTAAAAACACTTCTGAAGTGTCCAAGTCTCCAGACCAGAACCAGAATCTTAGTCCCATGTCTTAACAGGGGCACCAGGTCACCCCAAAACTCAGCATACTGGACATGCATGTCTATGAAGAAACATGTTACTCCAACACTATAACAACAACAACAACAACAACAATTAACACACATTGCTCCTGCTCATATATCCCGTTGCTGTAGCATAAGCTCCAGTTTTTGGGGTGAAATGACAAAACTAGGAGCTAAGTCTCTCTCGGTCAGCTGTGCTCACCTGGAAACAATGTTGAACAAGCTCAAAGACTGTTTTATGATGCCGTAAAACGCCCAAAGCTGTCATGCTGAGGCGTAAGCTAGCCTACAGGTGAGTGTTCGGCTATTCCTGAGCCACAGCTAACATGAACGCTACACGGACAGGTAAACAGCAGACAAAGGTGCATGTTTCTCTGCGCCGCCTGCCCTCCACCTCTCTCACCTCCTCCACGAGCGAAACCGTGTTCCGACAGTCGCTCATTTTGGACTGAAAACTGGACGTCCCCGGCGAAGACAAATCCTCGTTGGTCAGGACCACAAAGTCCGAAATGCTGATTCGCTCCGGCATGTTTGGAGCGAAACGGGTCAGACGATCACTGAGGAGAAAAGTGAGCCAAAGTTTCACGCGCGCACGTCATTCCCATTAGAAGAAAAAAAGATGAATAGTTTACTCCTCCGTTGTGTGCAAGAAGACGACTGAAAAGAGGCTGTATTCCTCTCAGTGTTTGTCCCTGAACGCGTCTTAAAAGGTGAAAAGTTGCCCGAAAGCGGACCTGCGTCTTGACCGAGTTTAGACTCCGCTCTGCGAATGTGTGCGCGTGGAGGTGCGCCAGCGCGCTATTGTCCGCCCCGCGAGGGAGGGAGCAAGCTCCATCATCACGTGGGAATGTTTGTGCTTTCTGGCACACTGCAGAGACAGAAAGAGAGCGTGTGTGTGTGTGTGTGTGTGTGTGTGTGTGTGTGTGTGTGTGTGTGTGTGTGTGTGTGTGTGTGTGTCCTGGCCCTCGTCTCTTTCATTCTTACTTCTCATTTCTATGCAAACTCCTGAGAGTCTGCACTGTGGTCGCCATGGATATGCAGAATGCCTCATTCATGGACTGAACTGAAGGAGAGAAATTTCAATGGACGATGGTTCTGAGAGGAGCCTTGCAGTGAGGCAGGGACATACTTTATCAAGCATCAGTGCTGTTATAACTCAAAGCTCTGATGTTTTGCTTTGATTTATATAAAGGGGGTATTTTATTTTAAATATTCAGATTTGGGGCTTTTGCACAAAACTCATGCAGCACTTGCGCACATTCATCACAAGCAAGGCGTATGCAGCTGTGAAACTTCCCTTTAATCTGGAGTTTGGAGGTGTAACACCTCTTTGGGTCTTAACACCTTGATCTTCGTGCCTGCAGGCTCCAAAGCCTCTTCCTCTTCCTTTCCTTTTCAAGTCATGAAAGGACATTTTTCAATGAGGCCGGATTCCTGAAGTCCCTCCCTGCTGACCTTCTCCTGAAATCATCCGACAAAGTGAACAAAAAGGAAAGAGTGCATCAGGAAGGTGGGGGGGGGGGGGACTACATGAGCTGTGTATAGAACATAACTCCTGCATGCCTGGTATTGTCAAGCATGTCAACTCCAAGAAAGGAGGTGTATCACTGAGCCTCGCCTCAGGCAGAGCGGTGATACAATACACTATGAAGTGCAGATGGGTGATTTCAGGAAGCCGCATCAAATACAGTGGTTCCCTTTGGTTTTACCACAAAACCACATATTTGCCCACAGAAGTTTTACAAAGACAAAATTAGTCGCAGCTCTATAGACAACTTATTTTAACTATATTCATCCAAGGGAAAGAAAAACAGGCCTACTTTGTGGTAGAAGGGTCTTATCCGCCCTCTGTAACTACTTATTACTGCCACTCAGTGAGTGGAGCAGGGTGGATGTTGCGTCTCAACAGTGGTGCTGTGTTTACATTCACAAAGACAGACAAACTCGTTTTTGTGCTGCATGTCTGCTCGACAAATAACTCAGAAGCTGCACATGCAGTTTGATATCTGTGTTGTGTTGCACTTGCATGGGCGCGCGCGCACACACACACACACACACACACACACACACACACACACACACACACACACACACACACACACACACACAGTGCCTTTAAAGCGAAAGCTTGAAGGGGTGCTTATCAAAAATTCACTGGAAGACCAAACAAAGACCTTCCCTGCTTTTTTCCACACTAGCTGAGGAAATACGCCATTCAAAATATGCACTGCAGTCTTCAGAGCAAAAGCAGCAAAACTCTCCCTTTAACTTTTTCATCATTAGGAAAAGAAAAAAAAAATAAAAACGCCCACTCTTGTGAGGAAGTGAGCGCACGCGACAAACTCCAAACAATGCAGAGCCACATAAATATCTTTGCTGACCCAGTTTACCAGGCCCTCAGTCTACCATTGTTTCTGTTGCATGCTTGCATGTTTGACATCAGCGAGGGAAAGAGGTACAGATGGATGCAAACAGCTTACAGACATACATCTAGATGTCTGTTGTACTATATGTGCAACAAATGTGTGCTTGCATTCTCATTTTGCATGCAGTCATTTTTTGCATGCATGTCTGGGCTGATGTAATGCAGAGGCTTGCTGTGTCCCAACAATACCCTCCTTCAGTTTCTTTGCGGCTCCTAGTAAAGAAGCAGAGCCTTTGTGTGTCTGCCAGCCTTCCAGCCTGGGTCCTATTGTAAAACTGAACAAACCGGTCTGCTCAGGCAGTGAGCGAACGTATGGAGAGCACAAGTACAAGGACAGAGAGGAGGGAAGGAGAGGAGGAAATGAGGAATCGACAGGAAAATAGTTTTGAGAGGTGGACGATGGTGAGGGAGGGGGAGATGCACAGCACGGGGAGGAAGAGAGGGGTGGAAAGGAGAAAGAGAAACTTCATTGTCTGAGGACACCGACTGGAGTGACTCACTTCATATTTTCCCTCCTTGTCTCCACCCTTTTCCTTCCTAAACTCCACATACCTACTCATTGTCATCTCCCATTTGAACACTCGCTCCGGCCTCTGCTAATGGACGTTCTGCAGAAAGTTTTGGCTGTGAGGAAGTGAGGTGCAGCGCGTGCAGCTCCTCTCTGACGCACGCAGCAGCAGCAGCAGCAGCAGTAGAGGTCGCAGCGACATCTTCCAGTAAAGACTACGGCTGCCAGGATTTTCTCGCTGCTTCCCAGCAGCCCAGTGTTGCAGCACAAGGCCCTCCAACCTCCCCCCCTTAAAACTCTCCCTCCCCGCTCTGCTTGTTGACTCAGCTCCACCAGTCCTGCTATCAATTTACTACCCCTGTCAAGCCAGGAGGCCCAGGCTTACCGTAAAATACCCCCTCTTCTGGTCGACACGGATGACTGAAAATGGGAGGATTGGACAGAGTAAGAGAAAGAGAAAGAGGGGATTTGATTTATGGGTCAACGCGGCTCTTCAGTTTCCCTCAGGAGGAAGCATATGATGTGTCTTGAACAGGGCTGGGCCCCTACTGAAAACAATCTGCCTCAAGAACCTGCACAACTGCACTAAGAATAAGCACCGGAGAGCACCTCTGCTGCAAAATAGAGCTGTGACATTTAGTAAGACGTCACGCCTGACTCACTCGACTGAGCAGTATCTGTCTCAGTTTAGTGTCGCGCCTCATGTCCTCTGTGACATGGCGTCTCTGCTGGCATCATATGCGGTGTACCTGCTCATCGGCCTCACCCTCAGACAGACACCCTCTCCAGCATGCCAAACTTTTCCAGCCTTGCAACAGGTAGACCAACTTGTTTGTGATTCATGATCCGCAGTAAACGCAGCATTAAGTAACAATTCGCAGCGTCACAGTGTCGTTTCAGACGCTGAATAGGAATCCTGAGAACAATTAAACTCACTTTGCCTTGAACTTTTCCTCCTGCCCGTTGAATAACTCCTATTTATCCATTTAATATCTGTTAAATGGATAATTAAATCTGCTTCGATACCTCCCAGGAGAATAAAAACTGGACTAAATCAAAGGCTTTCATGCAAACACAGCCTGTCCAGACATCTATCAACGTACTTTGTGCCAGATTCAGTTCAAGGCTTTCACTAGCTCTAATGAGATTGTGTGTGGCCTTAAACACACCCCGCCATCCATAGTCACTAAATTGCTCCCACCCTTAATGAAAAAATAGCCCCATTATGTCTCTTAAGCAGTTGAGGCCCTAAACAAAGACGTGCAGTGTTTTGGCCACAGGTCGGTGCTGTTCTTTGACGAGCTGTCACTTCACTCACGCCATGCCAGCACACACTTTCTGGCAATTTAAGCATCCAGTCCATAATATTTACTGCAGTCCCTTGTTGTTAGAGCAACTGGTCTCAAGGTGTGATGTAACACAACTGAGGGGGTAGACTGTTTAGGTAGCAGTCAGAGGCTACACATTTGCATGTGTGTGTGTGTGTGTGTGTGGGTGACGGTTCAGTTTGTGACCTCTTGTTAAACACTCGAGCTGCAACATCTGTTAATGGACACTTAGCGCTAATAGACACCTGATGGTCCAGAGGCAAACAGATACAAGAGTGTGCAGCAAACTGCATGAGGAGACAGACTTTATGTGTCAGGGTAAAAATGTTCTCGTACAACCTCAACTTTTTTTTTTTCTTCCTCTCCTCATTTGAGCTGTGATGGCAACATTCAACCACAGTGGCAACCATAATGAACCCGTGGTTCCTGTTTATGATTAACTTGAGGTTCTACATCAAATCACCTCAGGAAGAGCTGAGCTAGCGTGCTGAGCTCCATTTTTACAGAGCACTTGGACAACCCTCGGGAAAGGAAAAACTGCGTGTTTTTGAAGTGATCTTGACAGACATGGACAGGTGTAAGCATGGATGTGACATTACTGTTCCAATTTAAGTGCAAGTCCATTTTTTTTCTTCAGTTTATTAGCTGAGTCACACCTTTTTTTTCCACATTGCTGCATGTAATATTCAGCAAACTTTTTTTTTTTTTGCACAGATTTCTTCATGAATTTGAGACGCGTTTTCTTGCCAATGTCTTTCCCTTCAGCAGCACTCATTAACGCCACTCCAATGACCCACTGAACTTTGACCTCCTGGCTGTCTGCCCCCTTTTCTGAGCTTGTTTCCAAAGCAACCCACTCGCAAAGAATGATGGTTGGCCTTTGTCTACCTGTCTGGTTGTGTTCATAGTCCATTGAGCATCATTGACACTCTGCGTGTCAACCTATTCTCTCTTCTCAGGGGAATGTCACTTCTTATTAGATCAATATCCTCAATGGCCAGAGGCGTACTGGTAGACACAAAAAATACAAAAAATACCCCACATTTTGAGCTCACCCCGAGGGTTTCTTCTAAACAAAAAACTCTTTCGTTTGTCAATTTTCCAGCAAGAATCAGGTCACATAAGGGGATAAGCTGCAGAGGCTAGGAAAAAAATGAATGGTTTCAATATTCATGTGAGTCCAGATGTATTTCCACTGCAGTTTTATATCAGAGCTACATTTTAAAATGTTAACTACTACTGGTTTTTGACAGGAGTGTGTAACACAAACCAGGAGAATGATTCCAAGAGTAAAGCATGGCTTCAGCATTTATTTAATCATTTCAAACAGACCACACAATATTACAAAATATTAAGTGCTGCATGTCATACAAAAACAATCGTGCCTCGTGTAAAAAGGCCAGTATCAACTTACAAAAAAAATTCAGAAAAATAGGTATAAATACAAAACAAACTATGTACAAGTAGCAGAAAGATAATGTTCAAAAAACTCTAAATTCTGAATTCACATTCTCTAATCTAGATCGTAAAAACTCACACACCAACACACCCACGTCCCAAGCCGTCCGATACACACACAAACACGCATTTTTCAAGTTTTGTTAGGACAGGACAGTTAGCTTATCTCTGCGGTGTAGAGGGAAAGCCAAAAATACATCAGCATGAAATTCAAATTTCCAAATGTCGAAGAACGCTTCGAATAAAACTTGTGGGAAAACGTCTTAAATTTGAACAGTAGAGACAAAAAATTCCTTATTGTTTCTGCTCAATCGTCTGATTTCATTCATTTCAGGACAGGAGAACAAATCACTACTCTTATTAAACTTTAATTACATCAATTAAGCCTCTGCAACACAGATGCTGCATTTAATTCATTTTGGGTTATTTCCTCAGAAATAAAAATAGTAGTTTTGCACTACTAATTCAAAAACAATCCTCTATTAAAATCAGCAAACTCACATCAATAGAGGAGCACCTGGATTTGAAATAAAGCTGCCAAACCAACAAGAGCGAGCGCGACCCTCTAGCTCAGCAGAGATTCTATAAAATACTCACTATTAGTCATTAAGTCAGTCCAGTTTCAGGTGTCAGAGGCCGCCTTTCACATTTTGGCACACAGCGCAGCACCAAACAGGTACAAGGCCTGACGTAAAGCTTAAGGCAGGAGAGAGCGAACCTGATCAGACAGAAGCGCCTTCAAAACCAGATTTCACTCAGTTCAGTTGTGGAGCCGCTCATGGACCTACAAGGATTAAGTCATTCACAGCTTCATGTGATACCTGGACTCCTAAAAACACACCCTGCATGGCTCTTCGTGGCTTTACTCTCATCCAGTGGTTGAATCCTGCAAAGCTGCACGGCAGTTAAAGCTGACATAATACAAGGCTGCCCCCTACGGGCCAAAGAGTGGCACAAACATCTAGACTTTGGAGCCAAGGAAGAACAAAAAAATTCCTGAGTTGTCACACTGTAAACACCGCCTGACACCTGAACGCATCAGAGTCCGTTGCTCCTTATGTGAAATGCATAATAACTTCTGTGTTTGTATGAGTTTATACATTTTGATCTGTGTAGCGCAATCATTTTAAACAGTGTTTCCTAATGGTTGGAGATTCCACACATCAGTGTCGATCTCAGCATCACCCGCCCTCCACCCGCCCTCCCCCCCGATCATTTTTTATAATCATATGTAGAAATGATTTTTACTTAAAATAAACAAAGGGGGTAATTCCTCCTTTGGGATCACTGGCATTAAATCAGGCATGGCAAAAACAAAGAGTGATGGCTTTATAGTGTAATATTTCCTACCTCGAGAAGGCATTCAATTAAATACCCCCCCTCCCTCTTCTCCCCAAATTTCCTCCCCCAATGCTGCATCTAAAACTCAGCTCTTCAACAGGTCTCCGAGATCATATGTGTCGAAGAAATCGGACACTCCCTCGCTGTCCTCCAGGCTCCAGAGGTAATCGTCGTGGTCTAAAGGTGGAGAGAAACTGACAAACGGGGTGTTGGGGTCCGGGGTGAAAGAGGGGCAAGGAAGCTGGTCCTCGGTGATCTGGAGCAGGCTGGGGGGCAAACCCAGCAGACCCTCGACGTCTAGCAGAGAGGAGCTGGAGGAGGCGGCCGGAGCTGCTGCAGACGTGTTGGCTGTGTTGATGAGAAGGACAGAGCAGGAAAGAGGTCGGAGTTTTATTTTCTGCGTTTGAGTTCCCAGAAGACCTCATGACAAAAACGCTGAGGCTCCGTTTAGCTGCTGAGCTGCTAAACTTTCACCACAAGCTCCAAAAAAAAGTTCATACCATTAATTTATTTTAGTTTTTGCATTTTTTAAATCCTTATACAAGTTTTTTTTCATCTTCCTTATTATCTGAATCCCTTTTTAATTCATATATTTAGCTATTTTAGCGATTTTTATTAACATTAGCCTTTTTTAAAATCATTTCTCGTTATTTTAGCATGTTGTTTACTTCTTTGGCACTTTCAACATTCATCTAACGTGTAGCACAAGTAAAGGTTGATTGACTTTCATGCAGGGAGTTAGATGAGAATCAACACATCCCTCATGTCTGATCGTTGAGTATGGAGCTACAGGCAGGAGGCTATTAGCTTAGCTTAGCTTAGCATAAAGACAGGACGTTCAGAAATACACCTACCAATGCCTCTAAAGCTCACTAATTAACCCTGATATTAAAAGAGTATGTGAAGTATAGCACTCCTGTTGCATTGCTGGACTCAAGATATGCTGTGTTATGGAGGCTAATGTAGCCTTGAGCTAGCCTCAAACAGAGCTGAGGCGACAGAGGTCTGGTGGTTCTGTCTAACACCACACCCGATTTGTAGTGCTGAAGGCTTTGCGCAACTTTTTCCACATACACAGTTGCTCTCCCCAAGACTTGTGAACACACCTTGGTTTGTAAAACCTTTCATACAAATACAACTTTGTGGTTTTGCAGGGAGTTACCCGTCAGTCTTGTTACCATGAGATAAACCGTTGTGTTTCAAGAAATGGTCATGGCGCAGCTTCTTCCACCTTTCTGCATACAGACTGGAAGAATAAGATTGCTGAGAGAGTTTTAGAGGTGCTCGTAGGACGCAGCCAGGCTCTCTACATTAGGCTACTTCCAGCCTTAAAGGTTAAGCTAGGCTAACTGTCTCTGGCTACATACATATAGAATAAACTGTATTTCTCACATTGAAGAACTATCCCTTTAGCATTTAGAGCATATGCCTATTAGCTCCCAGTGTGCATGACCCCCCCCCAGAGAGTCCAGCTTACATTCAACAGGCTCCTCTTTGACGCTGTAGCTTGGGGGCACCATCTGGGTCGTGGTTGGAGGGCCGAGTGGTTGAGGGAACTCCTTTTTGGGGGTGATGGCGCTTTTGACTGGGCTAACATCGTCAAGGCCCTCCTCTGGACACAGGTAGACCTCAATCGGGCCATTCTTGCTCTTTAAATAGATCTGTAATGAGCCCTGCTGTAAAGAGAAGAGGATGCAAAAGGTCTTTTTTAATATACGTAGAGCTCATGGCTCATAGTTTCACTGCATGCATTCCTGTTGCCTTTTTGTGCGTACATCTGTTAATAATCTGAAAACAACTAATGTGTCTTAAAAACACTGAACCAGATTTTCATCCATCTGTCAGCAGTATGTTGACACATGATGGACAAAGATGTCCTCTCTCACCCCTGCCGTGTCTGGGACCTCCAGTTTGGTGTCTGCGGGGGCTTTGACGGCGATGACCGTCTGTTCTCTGAGACTGCCGATGGAGCGGATGTCCTGATACGTCACATAGCCCAGCGTACAGTGTGGGGTCAAGGGTCAGAACAGCAGCAGAAATTAAGTGGACATTTTCATGTGTGACCGGGCCCAGAAACATGTAGATTCACACACAGCTGCATGGGAAGGATATTTCTGATTATCTTCATTTTCGGTGAGCTGTTTGAGCTGCGCGGTGCTGGAGTGGATCAGCTCGTCCAGACATTTTTCTACTCTCTCCAGGTCTCCAAGTTCTTTCCTCAGGGTGCAAGCCTTCTCTCCTCCGCCTGCACCGCCCTCAAACACATCTCCGACCCTAAGAGTAGACACATAAACATATGAATTAACAGAGAAACAAAAAGTGCGATGATGTGATTGCAATGAAAAACTGCCTTAATAGCAACTGAAAACCAAGACATGGTGTAATAAGCACTGGACATGGTTCAGATGAGGTTTCTCAATGTTGCTAAGATGTGTTGCAATACCCCTGACAGACACTAGGGGGCAGATAAGCTAAGTGTAAGCAGGAATAAGTACACTAGCCACAGATTATGTGACAGCTTTCAACAGACAAATATCTATTAAGGCTATTGCTTTCCTCAAGTTATATTCTTCTGTGGTGGTACTCACAGCCACTGGATGTTGTTCTTGGACTTCTTTCGGATTAGCTGGACTCCCTCCAGGACGTTGGTGATGTCATAGATGCGTCTCTTCTGGACCTCCAGGACCTCAGTGGCCCAGTTCAGGTCAAGAACTCCATCAGGAGACTCGGCGATCAGACCCACAAACTTCTTGGTCAGCAGGCCCAAGGAGGTGTCGTAGCGTGTCCGCTCCCCTGGAGACTTTGGAGCTGCGAGTGAAGACGCAGACGCAGGCGCGTGAGAGGAGGTATTTGCCCTGCACTACACTGGACTACAGTGTTATTTTGTATTATTTATATTACTACACTTCTATTTTAATGTACTTTTAAGCACAATTTCAATGTCCCTATTGTTGTTTTTATTGTTACTGCAGCTGCAATGTCAAGGAGCCAAAATTTTACACTCTCTTACACTTGAATAATAATGAGGTAACAATAAAGAAACCTCTCTCCAGTAAATCCCCTCTGACAGCTCGATCTCCTCCCACTAGGCTAAAAGGTGCACTCAGATATAAACAAATACTAATACGAGTAATTCATTCAGTGGATCAGCTGATGATGCAGAGAACTGACTCACTGAACTATTAAATTACTCATTCAGGCTGTCAATAGTCTGTCATGAAAACAAACGATTACATGAATGTGTCTAATAGCCGAGGCGCTGCGTGAATGTGATTCACGTTGCGTTCAGTGTTTATCAGCTATTCACCGGCTGTAAACAACATTCACACCACAGATCCGAGTCACAGTGACAGATGTCACGTCTTTTAAAGTATCACACGTGGCGTTTGAATTCATCAACTGATGCTACTCCGTTTACCACACGTAGGCCTTTCACATGAATATAATCACCCGATTGCAATTATTTGAGCTTTTCTCTTGCTAAACTTACTTAAAATTAAGTAAAAAACAGAAAGTGAAAGCAAATAAATGGCTAAAAGGAAAACAGGAATGTCATTTTTGTTTATATTTTCCAAGTTTTATACCAATAAATGGCTTTTCCTCTACATAAGGTGCATGTGTGTTAAACTGTTATTAGGCTTATACTGTAACAGTGGCATAAAATGAACAGAAAAATACAATTAAAGCATTAATCACAATTGTTTGTGTGACAACTTGTTACCTAAGATTTACACACGTTCCTGGTCACCATACAATCTATCTGTACACTCACTCCTTGGGCTCGGTATCCTGGCCGCGATGCTGCATTTGCCTTTTGGTGTGCGGAACTCTGGCAGGTAAAGAGGGTCTTCCAGGTCCAGCTTCCTTTTAGCCTGGAGAGAGAGGAAATTATGTACGTGAGGGAAAGAAAGCTGCAGCGTTCACTATGACCCAGCCGTTCTGTCATCATAAGAGTATATGTAGTGTAAATGTATTCCCCCGCTTCTAGTCCACAGGAGGCAATCTTTCATCCCTCTCCTTTAACAAGTCCCACCAACGGCACATAATAGCGAGGTAAAAGCTGAATGGAGACACTGAAGAGAAGAGCAGCCCGTCCATGAAACTGTGACATCAATGTGCTAAACAGGGGGTTGTTGAAAAGTGTCGTAAATGTGCCAACAGCCCTCAAGTGCAGGAACAAAGCACCCCCCTCACACTTTCTCAAGCACTTCAAGAGGGGCTGATCTTGTGTGTGTGTGTGTGTGTGTGTGTGTGTGTGTGTGTGTGTGTGTGTGTGTGTGTGTGTGTGTGTGTGTGTGTGTGTAGTTGTAGGCGGAGAGGGAAGAGGGGGTGATCGGCTCTCAACCCACCGCCTGGCAAAATGCAAGGAAATCCCTGGAAGCACTCAATGGCCTCTCCTCCCCCTCTCAAGCCTTCCTACGTCACCCTTCTTCTACAGCTTAACACACAGGCTCTCCACACATGTGCCCACACACACACACACACACACACACAGCAGTGTGTTGCATCATCCCGCAGCTTCAATCAAAGCACACACACGACCTTTGGACCAGAATATAAGGTGAATAACTCGATGCGGCCTTCCGCTCGTCTCAGTGACCTACATAAGGCCGTGACACTGAAAATGAAACCGACACGAGCCCAGGCTCCCTCTCAGGTTTGAGAAATGACCAACCGCCTGAAAAACAACATCTTGCGGAAACCGGCGACACCCTCGCATGCAGAATTCCTGCCAGTTAATTGTTAACTCCGACGACGACTCGAGAAAGTTCGCAGTGGATCTGTAAATATTCCCCTCGTCACGCAGCGCGCCCACACCAACCAGGCGTGGGATTTCAGCTGGACCTTACCGAGGCTGCTGGGTAATTTGTGGCATCTGGTTGCCGGAGTTCACCTCAGTCGCCTATGCTTGTGTCCTCTCTTGTCCTTTCAGCTGTCTGTCACTGCAGCGCTTATACTAGCAGGTTCAGGCAAGCGACTTTTTTCCGGAGATGAGAAAACCGGTGAATTACCCCTGTGTGGATGTGCCTGAGTGACTGTGGGGATAATGAAGGCCGCCATTGTCCCGATGCGCTCCCTGACGTGTCCACCTGTCGACTGGCGACATCTGGAGAAGTGTGTGTGCTGTTGGCGGGCCAGTTTTTAATCCCTACAGCACACAGGAAGCCAGAAAGACCTCCACTAGGACACAGAAATACACAGATGAGGGCTGTGATACAGCTACAAAATGGAGACTGATTGCATTTATGAAGACCTCTTGTGGGATTAAAAGCTGTCCTTCACATTGGCTCAGAGTCTGGACAGTAGCTGTCAAACGCCAGGGGTCGCAGAGAGAGACCAGATGACGCCGGTTAGTGTCTAGAAGCAGTGACAGCTGTAGCTTAAACAGACGGACGATCTGTCTGGTTTTAGGCTACATCCACACTACTCTGGTGTTTTATGACCCCTAAAACTGAGACTTTTAGAAACGCTGCTGACCCCGTTTTAGTTTGAAAACTCTTGGGTCCTCTGATTCGTCACGCCCCCGTCACATGACCCCGAAGACATTAAACCACATCAGCTTGTATGCATCTTTGAGCCTTGACAGCCAGCGCTTAATTCAACCGTCTGCATCACAGTTCTGCATTTTATCACGCTGCTACCGCCTGGAAGCACCGAACACCGGCACGCACAGTCAGTACTGAAGAAAAAAAAAAAACAGCCGTCACTTAAGAACAATGTTCAAACCTTCTATGACCTAAATGTGCAGATCGAACTGCACCCGCGCTAACATTTCTCAGGCTTGTAGGTCTACAGCCACAGGCACGGTGACATGTTGTAAGAGCGGCAGCAACGGTTTCACCCTGCAGCTGCGTGGCTTAGGGTGGGGGCTCGGGTGCTCCCTTTTTTACATGAGGGATTTCTCTGGTGAGTCAACCATATTACGCAAACAGCGCTTCATCTGGCGGAGAGACAGTCTGCCGTCTCTCTCTCCCTCAGCCTGCTCACAGACCACTGAGAGAGGAGCGTAATCTTTAGAAAAACAGTGGCCACGATTTAGCAGAAGCACATGCTGCCTGAGATGCTATCAGGGGGCTCAAAACACCCTGAAAGACAAAATCTGATTTGGATTAGTCTGAGACAGAAAGGACATTATAGTAAGCACATGTTGCTCATATTTAAACCAGTTTCTGTGTAGTTATTGTGCAGCAAGCCACTGTTTAGGCCAATTGGCGCGAGGGGAAATGGGAAAAGCCTGAGTCAAATACACTCCTATTAGCTCTTTATCTCCAAGACTCGCAGTATCACCCCGCTCACGTTTGCCATAACCTCACCCTGCCTGCCTGTCCAGTTACACCCAAGCCCTGCACATGGCCTGCCGTGTTTGCTGTACATTCTTCGCTGTGGAGATTTCACCACAGCGGCGTTTCTCACACAAAGTCACAGTCACGTGAGGGCCTGTCTGCCGCCGGGCCTCTCTTCATACCAACACGCCGCGTCCGTCGGGCTGCGTGGGACTTCAATCCGAGCCAGGGGCAAGTTAGAGTATGCCTCTACTCCTCTGTACACAAACCCCTCACTGCCACACCCTCAGCGAGTCAAAGGAAAAACAATGCCTGCATTGCTGATGAGAATGTCCCTCAAGAGGTAAAAGAGAAGGGTGGATCTGCCCATTTGGGTTGGTGGAGGAGGAGGAGGAGGGCTGCTTTGAAATGCAAAACTGGCCTTATTGAGGACCCTTTGCTCCAGAAGCCTCAGGCTGGGGTAAAACAAGGTGGATGACAAGGAACAGAGTAGAGATTTTTGTGAGTGCATACAGTTGGCAATGTGGCCGATGTGACGCCAGAGTGTTGTCAGTGTGAATGGGGGCCGGCCGAGGGGCCCCCAAGAGTGAACTCAAGAGGTGATTCAAGTTGGAGGTTATGAGTGGAAGAGATTTGTTTTCATGGAGTTTGTATCAGCGCCGATGCATTTTTGGCAGATTGTGCACATTCCATGGAAATGTGGGAACGCACACTTTTGACATAAGCAGGGAATAAGCGGGACATTGTTCCTGGTGGCGGACAAACCGGCCATTTGGCTGTAGTAAACACTGCTTGTTGTATCTGAAACAGGCAAATTCATTCATCTGCGCGAGAGAGAGAGGTCTTCCCTGGACTTTGGAGGGAGGCCTCGCTCCTGTAACACATTTACATCACTATCAAGCTGAAAGGAAACAGGAGTGACTCAACACTATCAGCAGCCTACACACCCCGGGTAAAACTCACATGACAGGCGCTAATACACGGCCTTTTACTACAGTCAGCAAGACCAGTGAGTAAAGATGAGATTTCTGCAGCTGAAGTCAAATACATCCAGTTAAACATTAACTTCTCCTCAGAGGGTCTTCAAACACACGTGCCCCGCGGGTTAACTTTCGATTACTGTAAGCACGACTCGTATGCAGATTTGTTTGGCTTGTTTTGTGCTTAAAGGAACCCAGATGTTCATGCCGAGCCGAGCATCCTGTTGAGAAAAAAGCTAAAAAGACAGTGGTTATTATGTTGTTGAAGTTGAAGGAAGTGAGCTGTACATGAAGAGGCAGCACTTCCTGTAAACACAAGACCCATGACTGAACACGCAGCGAAGCAACGCAGACGGCGCTCATTACCGCGTTCATGCTTGGTGATGAACTGAAATAATTCAGTTATATCAAATGCATGCTGCATGCTTGCTGTGCTCAAGACATAAAACTGCAAGACAGCTGGTCTGCAACCAGGTCCTGAGTCAGCCAGAAACTCCCTTTAAACACAATCATAACACACATTTGCATGATTACTTCACGTATTGCGCACATCACCTGCACTAACACCACTTCTTTATGCACAAATAAACAAAGCGACAGCCTGTGCTTGGCTTATGATTTCATCTTTTATGGTATGAAACATGAAGGGAAAAAGGCTAATTTGTTGACAAGTTGTATGAAACCCGTGGATTTATTTTTAACCAGTCCACACCAGCTGCGGAGACGATGCTCTGCGGCTGAAAACAGGAGCTCGCCTTAAGCTGGGCACTGTTCTGTGCCTCTAACCCTCCGCGTTTAAGGTATTTGGACGAAACGTGGTAGAATTTAGGACATGACCCTAAATGACTCGACGCTTTAGAAATTCAGGCCTGTCTCAGAGACGGTAAAGCCCCCTTAAAAAGCCAGACTGAAAACAATAACTCCTTCAAAGCACTACCTAAAAAGTCAAGAAAAAAACGCTTGGAAGATAAAACTAAAAAGAGGAAGCTGTGATCGTCGCCTCCAAGAGGGTTTTTGAGGCGGGTGGAAGGAAGGAAAACGGGCCACTGCGACAATGGCACTTTTAGAAAAGGGAATTAAACGGGATGACAAGGCTTAATGCGTCTCCAGTGTTCACACACAAGACAAGGAGCTTCAGCCAATCACGGACTCGAAGTAGAATTTGTTCCAGAATTGAAGAATTAGCTGATGTGCTGAAGTGTGCAAAGGAAGTTTCATAATTGAGGGACTTTTTGGACTTTTGAAACCGACCCTGCAATTTCCCAAGTGCATCATCCCTTTTCACCGCAATCACAATCTCATTTCCGTGGCAAGTTACACCTGTGACTGAGCAAAAAGACGAAGAAGACGAAGCTTAACAAAGGCCCATAAATGTATGTACTGTATGCATGGCAGAGAGAATAGACAACACCATTATCAGTGTGAAAAAACACTCAGCGCACAGGCTCCTTATCACTGACCTGTCAACATTTCTGAGGACAACATAGCAGTACATGTATAATAAACCCCTATCAGCCCACACCCAAGACCCTCTCTATTAGCCCGGGCCCATTACAGGCAAATTATCCGTCACGTGAACTGGTTTTCACGTAGCCTGGGAACCAGACTAATCTGCGAGCTCATGTTTTATTTGCTCTGGCAGATGCATCTGGAACCCATCCCATTCAGACAGATTTCAACCCGATCTGGTCCGTGTCAGGCCAATCACAATCATTTATTTAATACAGGGCTGGTTCGATATGACACAAACAAGATGGCTGCCAGAGGGAGGTCAGGCATGAGGGAAAAGGCATAATAGTTTCACATGTAACTCTGTGGGTTGAGGGTTAATCTCAAGCGAGCCACAGCTGGTGATTGTTGGTACAGCCGGAAAGCTAACCAACACGGTTTTTGTGAGTTTTAATCTGTTTCTGCAAGTTTGAATAAAGAGTGTTTTTGCAATGATGTGCAAGGTAAAATGATTAGTTTATGGAGTCTGGTGCTTTTGAGGAGAGCAATGCAAAGACAAAAAACAGTGGCAAGAACAAACACTTTTAGTGGACGTACACTGATGGACGCAGCTGCCCACGAGACCCGTTTTGAGGCTGAGGTGATCTACTGGATCAATTCTACTGAATTCTGAACATATCAGACATTTATACACCAAGAAATGTAGGTAATGTAGGTCTGTATGTTCACAGACATGTCAGTGCTTCAGTATCACAGCTCATCTCTGCTCGCTGCAGTCTGTTTACATTTTTCCGTCGCTCAGGGCGAAGGCACACGTCTCCATGCTGCGATTGGTTGTTGGTCTATTCAGTCACATCCAGAGGCATTTTGATCTGCGCCCACTGATAACGCCGATAATCAAAAAACAAACAGCGGGTTTTCAGACATGCCAGGCGAGCCTTAAACGCTGGATTAAATGCAGCAAACATAAATGGAGAATTGTAACATGCGATATGAACACACCTAACACTTGACTTGTCACAAGTGCACCTTGGCATATGATAAGCCAGGTGGTAGCCTGTTTCTCACTTTACTTATGTCCCACTAATCCTCTTGGAGCACCTATTAGTGAATACAGGACTCCAAGGGCAGGAGGTTAACATGAGATTTGGAGACCCTGCACAGCCTCTCACCCCTAACCTATTTAGCCTTCCTGCAAATCACGGTCTAAAAGACTGAATATGACGAGCACCAGCGGGTGTGGAGCACTTAGCACGATGCTGGGTGTGATCCCATCAGATCATAAAGCTATTCACATAAGGAAGAGGGAGCATACTTGTGAATACACAGCAGGATTAGAGCATATGTTGACCTTCTCCTTGCATAAACTCACGAGAATGGCAGTTGTGGGGTTATGACCCTCCACCTCCTTCCGACAGTGACATGAACAGGTTACACAGGTCCTGCACGGCCTTCATGGCAGGTGCAGTAGGAGCAGCTGTCATATGGGTGTAATCACAAGAAAAGCTGTCCAAATAGAGGAGCCGCTAATGACCCGGGAACATTTCTTGTCAAATTAAAGCAGAGTTTTAGTTCACAAAAGGGTTAACGCAACAGATAGAGGGTGAGACTGTGTGTTTACAGCGGTGTCCTCCACCAGCCTGCTCACCCTGCAGCATTGTTTGATTATGTAAAAGCCTAAAAGCCACCCCGGCTACATCCCACCGTGGGGGCCACTCATCCTTCCTTTTCACAACAAAGGGGCCCCAAACACTATCAACTGCCCCCCCACCTTCTTCCACCAAAGCCATCAAACATAGCCTGCACACACACACGCACACACGCACGCACAGCGTCTGCTCTCCTCTAGCTGTGGCTGGACAGCGGGGGAAAAGATGTGACACCGTGCACACGCACCCAGCAGCAGTCACAGTGGCTCCTCTGTGGCTTATCGCGTCAGAACATATTTGAATGTGGCCCCGGACGCCTCTAAACATGCATACCAATGGAAATCAAGAATTAGTCCACCCACACAGCTCACAGCACTGGACTTGGTATTTGGTCATTAAAATAATGTGAGTTCGTGCTGCAGGCTTGAATTTGAAGTGTGTGTGTTCGGTTCGTTACCGGCAGTCGCCCGGAGGATGATCTGATGGGTTTAGCCTCCGGTCCGTGGGGGGTTGAATACAGGCTGTTGGCTCTTTGTTCGGCCGCGGCGGTGTTGCAGATTTGGGTGAAATAGCCGGCCGGTACCGTGTTCATCGGCGGGCTGGACAGTCCGGTGCTGAAGAACTCTGTCTTCACTCCTCCGGCGGACAAAATCTTCATTTTCTGCTGGGAGCAAGGCAGCCCCACTGGTGGCCGACCCGATGCCGGAGAGACGCCTTTAGGCATCCGCATCATTTTCCTGAGTAAACTAAATTTAACCGGATTGGTCAAACGCAGGGAGAAGTGTGCCGGCGGCTAAGCACTCAACGAGCTGCTAAATCGTTCCCTGATATTAGCAAAACGCTGCTGCTATCGGTTTTGTGTGAAGATGTATTTCTAACCTCCGATTATAATAAGAAAATAGCCTGGAGCACCTCATACATCTGAGATCAGCCTATTAAATGCACAATGCATGAATTAAACGTGCAATTCAGCCGTATTTTGTAACAGTATTAATCAGTAAATGCACCGGGGTGGTCGCTGTTAATACCCTTTGTCCGATAACAAAGTGCGCACGGAACTTGCTGTAAAAGTTCTGGTTCAATAAATAAAAATTCAAACACCCTGTATTTAAAAGTCCGATACCAGACGGCGTCCAGGTCTCACCGAGATCCGGGCTCCACCTTGAGATTTACAGCTTATTGTGACCCCTTCTGATGCGGAATCCGACCCGGTCTGTGACTCCTGTCCGTCCACCTCAGAGCTCCGCTCTCCATACAAGGGGACAAGAGCTGGGGAAGAACAGCTTTTTTAGCGCCAAACTTCGTCCCGCGAAATTTGGATCTCCCGCGGTTAGAACTCGCCTCTGATTGGCTGGCGGCACGTTCGGCTTGTCATATTTGCATAAAACAGTTGTACGCGCATGGGGCCTCTCGTCTTAAAGGGGACGTAGCAGGATTTCGGGACATAATGTTCTTTTATTTTCAGACAGGAGCTGGACACAATGAGCTCTTATTATTCTGAATGTAAATGAGTCCAGTCTATACCATCACACATACAATACAGGAGTCGTAATTTTGTTGTTACCGCACTTTTTGTGGTTATTACAGGCCATGATAAGCAGATATCTGACCTTCATCTTGCATAATACACCACCCTAGGCTTCAACTGCCTGTCCATAAATACAAAACTCTGCTGAGCAGGCATGTCTTTGACTTAATAGAGCTTTATTCTATATTTAAGTCAACACCAGAGTTTTAAAATAAGGTATATTAGAAGAATATTCTGTATGTATCTGATGTAATGGCGCATCCACAGAATTGAATTGGGATATTTGAATATTTAACTCAAGACAATACAATGTGCAGTGTGTGTGTATTGTACAACAATAGGATGTAGTGCAGGCTATATTTCCCAAATAGTGGTGAACTGTTTTATGTAACTTTATTAAAACTTTTATGTTGTGAAGGCTAGTGTTTGACTGCTCCTGACTATAATTTTCCCGGATCATTTCTATAGTAAGAATAAAGCCATTTCACTGTTTACATAGAAACAATATCCCACTTGATGAAAGTGTATTGTGGCCTGGTGCAAGGTGCTACTGGGGATAGTCTGTAGACGATAATTGGATTCATTCAGTACCACTCTTGCTTATTGGCTCAGAGGAGATATTGAAAGAAAACAACCCATCCCCCATTCACAGCTTCCAGACCCAAGCCAGATGACTTGACCCCCACTGGCCAAGGCAAAGTAGACTCCCAACCAAGGCAAGCCTATTGTCTTACCTCTTTAAATTAAATGCTGAAAAACTGTTCTGAATGCAAGATAAGATAATTATTATTCACTCAAGATAGCGCCTAATGAATTTATATAAGATATATGCAGAGGACTAAGGCTGAGGGGGAACGCTGACTCAGCTGCTGGCTTATTACACTGGGTAAGATATCTTAACTCTCAACTGTCTGTCGGTTGAGAAATTTGCTTTGCAGCTCACATGATATTGCAACATTTAACAGATGGCAGAGGCAAGAAATACTAACAGAGCTGTCATAATAACAAATCATCTCCACCCTCCATTTCTTCCTCTTTCATACCAAACTACAAAATGAAGTACTCTTTAGAGATGCCCACAGTCATGGGAATCCATGACATGAAGAACCAGTTGCTGACCCAGCAACACAGTGATATACTGGGCTGACACACAGAATTAACCTGATCAGTAACTTTGACACTCTTGACACAATGCATCATTATTATTCTCACAATATTGCTTGTCATTGATAACTGTTTTCTAAACTGAAAAAAATAATAATTCACATGGATTTAAATGGTGCAAAGCTTAATAATATATATATACACACACACGCACGCACACACACACACACACACACACACACACACACACACACACACATATATATATATATATATATATATATATATATATATAATGTGAAACATCTCATGGTGGAGGGTCTTTGTGCTCAGTCATCTCTGTCTTCTACCAAACCAATCTGGATTTGTTGCAAGGTCAAAGAGTTGTATTTCTGCGTCAAAGCGGCACTTGACCTGCAGAAATTCATTTTGACATCCTGAGCAACAAGTTTATCTTGTGCTTTGAGCGCTTACATTCCTGGGATGTCAGGAGGACACAAGTCGCTGCATCCTCATCCAACATCCCCATCTTGTGGTGTGGACTGGGACCTGCAAGGCCTTGAGCATTGCTTCTTGTTTATCTTTCCATAAAAATAAATAAATAAATGAAAATACACAATTGGTGCTTGCTGTTATTTTCAGGAGATCAAATTGTCCATATATTCAAACAAAAATATATGAAGCAACAAATGGAAAAAATGACAATGTTTATTTCTGAGGCAGTGTTCGTTAGGTGTTCTTTCAACTTTATGCTAGTAGGTGAAGAAATAGACACATATATAAAAAGCAACTATGAAGGTCAAATGTCTATATACAAGTCAAACTGAGAGCAATGGTGCAGAGTGCACCATTACACCATAAAGTGTATGTGAGGTATATGTATACATGCCTGTATACAGTTTATGGGATTTATATTTGACAATGATGATGATAAGTACATCTTAAAAAGAGTGTGCATTTCAACTTCATCAGATTGATTAGCACGGGAAAGATATTGTTGTGTCTGTTTATTTTGGTGTACAGTGTTCTGGAGCGCCTACCAGAGGGAGGGAGTTGGAACAGATTGCGTTCAGGGTGTGATGGATCTGAAGTGATCTTCCCTGCTGGTTTCCTGACAGTGGAGATGTGTAGATGGATCCTGAGGTGGGGGCAGATTGGCAGCATTAATTTTTTTCTGGAATTAATGACAGAACAAATAAAATAGAGTCAAAATATGAAGTCCACAAAGGCGGATATCATTGCAAAATGATACGATGTTATGTTCAAACCTTATAGCTCATCTTCTAAGGCTCTCTTGAATATACTCTATGTGTGAGGTGTGTGGATTGAAACCTTTGCGCCAATAATCCACTTTCACCACTAGATGGAGCTGTATCCTCACTATTAGCAGTATACTGAACTAATCAGCTTATTCAAAATATACTGGAGAGCCTGATTATTTTGTTTGCTGCCTCTTTTAAGTTTAGTAGGCCTGTAAATAACAAGGTAAGTAATAAGACTACAAAACATGTCTTCACTGTTGCTGAGGGTCCAGATTAAGGCCCTGGTAGTCACCGTTTAAGGGTCTTAGATTCCACAAGGTGGAGTAGTTTGCTCAGCTTTCGAGACCAGCTCAGTACAGTAACATTAATTTCCAAACCTGTCCATCTATCATTAGATAGTTATATTCTCTCTGTTGGCCTAATTCTGATGGAGCATGTATGCTGCAGTCCAGGTGATGCTCTTCAGCCGCCAAGGTCTACATGTTTATACATATGCTGATCTGGTGTCATGAATGTTGATATGAAGATGATCATCACGGCCTTCAAGATTCATGAATGATCAGAATGGTCGATTCATGATCACGTAACATCCTCTCCTCTTCACCATTAAGGAAGTTCAGCTGCTTTAAACTGGTGGCAGCTCATGCTTTGGAAAATTAGAAGCACTCACAGGAAACTCCCTTCGTTTGATTTCCAACCACTCAACCTCAAGTTTCATCTGAATACATCCTGTTGTATCAGCATTTCATTGTCATCCAAAGCCTAAAAAGTCACGTCAGCGTCACCCTTAACGTCTGAATAACACGAGATCAAACACTTTCATTTTTTCAAACATACCATACCGGCCAAACTGTTTCACATCTTTTTTTTTTTTTTATTATTTCATTACATAAGAACATACATACAAAGCACACTTTATAATAAAGAGTTTATGAAACTCACAGCACGTTGTCTGTAGAAATAACACAATCCCTACAAACATTTACAATCAACTCTAGTATAGAGTTCTGATTATACCTAAGAAAACCCAAACTCCCATTCAGAAAAAATACCAACATCACATACCCACAGCAGATATGTACACATTCGTATGAAGTTGTAACGGTCAGATCTTTAGAAACCAGACTAGGTGGGGAAATAATGCAGGGGTAATTAAATGAGATGATGTGAGACTCAGTGTGAAAAGGGTTCAGGCTGGGTGTGGAGTTCAACCCCCCCCCCCCCCCCAAACAAAAAAAAGTCTGTTTGGAATGCAACATGCACACACACAAAAAAGGAAAATAAAAGAACAATGTACCAATATTTCTACTTCTACCTACAGGGGATCCCAGGTTTTTGGAGGAGGGCATGTAAAGCCGGTTGCTTCAGTTTCCAATCCTGGCTTCTGCTTTGGTGTGTTGATTTGTCTGTCCAGGGCCAAAGAATGAGTCTCTGTTTTCTTGCTCATGCACTACTGTTGATCCCCACTCATCTAGGAAACGGGTCCACTTTTTTCTTGTCTTTTCTTTCTTTCTTTCTTTAAACCCTCCACCTCCCTCCTCCTCCTCCTTCTTCTTCTCCTTCTCTTCCAAATACCTATCCCACCCTTTCTGCCCCTCTTGTCCTCTTGCCCGGAGTGAAGTGGAGACATGTGTTTCCCTGCACCTGCATGGAGAGAAAGGAAGAAAAGTTAAGTCAGATCTCTCCCTCTCACCCTCCCTCCCTCCCTGCAGAGGAGAGCAGACAGACTGGCGCCGAGCATGGAACTTTCATTAACCCCAGGCAGATAGCAATGAATCCGCTACACATTCACTGGCCTGTCTAATTGGCAACTGTGGCGAATGTGGAGGGTACAGGCACTTTCATCCCCCAGCATATCAATACCAACACTATTCCCACTGCTATTAAAAGTTTTATTTTTAAATTATTACACTTTAAAAGCCAAAACAAGACACTGTTGTGACTCTGAGTGAGTTGCCAGAAGACAGGATGTTTCCAAGCTCATTCATCTTGTGATCTTATTAATTTATGATTGATTGCTGAATGATGAATACCTACCATAATATACCATCGTCATCCTAATGGCACAACCGCCCTTCTTCTTTGGAGAAATTGCGAGTAAGGTCGGCAGTCTGAATGGAGAGCAAAAAGAAGCAGTGTTAGACGCTGACACTCTCACTCTAAAGGCATCTAATCGAGAATAACTGCCTGTGCGGGGGGTGTAACACGTTTCCCACATCAGCACACATTAGAGAACATCTGCTACAAAGCACCGTACTTGGCTAAAACACAACATAAGCGCCATGCATGCAAGCAGGGACGCGTGTTAGGTTGCAAGGCATGACCGCATGAGTCGCAAAAGGAACAAACTTTACAAAATCCGCACACTGGACTGTGACGTTAAACCATCATTGGCCTTTCGGGTCGATGCAGAGCTCTGCGGTGCAAAAAGCCGCAGAAGAGCTGCTGCTAGTGAACGTCGGTGTGTGTTGATGCTGAGGGAACTAGCATCCAGCCCACCGTGCATCTCCCCTCACCTTTATTGACAGAACCATCTCCGGCGCGGCCGTGTCCTCCGCCTCAAGCGCGATCTGCAGGTCGAAGATGTAGTCGATGACGTGTTGCAGGATCTCCACCTGGCTGACCGACTCGTTCTGCGGGATGCTGGGCACCAGCTCCTTCAGCTTGGAGTAGCAGTCGTTCATGTCGCACAGGGCGCTCACCGGCTCCTCCAGACACGAGTGTTTATTCCGGCTGATGGCGAGACTCTGCTCCGAAATACAGCACACGGCCTTGTAGCAGCTCCTCACCGAGCGGACGGGACTAATGGCTTTCATGATGAAGGCAGCGGTGAGACAATAACAACAACAACGAGAAGCCTCGGCTTGGTGTCTGAGTTCAAGTTTGTGACGCTTTCTTTCTCTTGAGCCTTCCCGTCACTGTCCTGAAGCGATACAGTGCTCTGACAGCAGCTTACAGTTAGGTTTTTATACACCGAACGCCCGCGAACGCCCCCTTTCTCGCACCGTGCGCTGATTGGCCAATGTACAGAGCAAGCGCGCTCTCATTGGCTGAGATCACCTTGTGGAAGCGTTGGAAAGAATGAGGAAATTAGGCTGGGGATGCCTGGAGGCGATTGTCAATCAATTAGTTACCTCTTTCAGGTGGTGGTATTTATTTGAAACGGGAAGCAAATGTTCTCAAAGGAGGCGCGTTACAGATTTAGAGGAATCTCCAGTAAAACGAGGAATACTTTTAGGTTACAGCTGCTTAACTCTCTAGGAGTAATTGCAAGGAGATTGTTGTTTTAATTATAGACTTTACAACAGTGTCTGTCTCACTTTTACTTGTATAAACAGCTGCAATTCCAGACAATCTCAACATCTCAACAATAGAGATCCTTACGTTTATCATAGAGCTGCTCCATTTGAGATCATTATGCACATTTTTTTTAAAATTGATTTCAGTAAATCCTTCTTGGGGTTTGGCTACATGTTGTGTGTCAAGAACATGAAAACACTGAATGAACATTCTGATAGTCATATAGATAGATATGATAATACGTAGAAAAGTTGGATATCTAAGTTGTTTCTACCCTTATTTTAGGACTCCTACCCCAAAATAGTGTGCATACAAAAATAAAATGTTGGAAATAGGGTATCTATATAATATAGGTAAAAGGTCAGTGGATTTTTAGCCTATTTTCTAAAGTAGTTAATTGCTGAGCAGATGTTATTCTGATGATGATCACTTGATGTGGACTTATTGACTATTTATATATGTTTTGATGGCTTGTAGCCCTCTGCTATAGTCCGATTGTATTTGTCTAGTATAATTAACAATATTTCAAGCTGTAGAATATATTTAGGGTGGACTTAATCTGTCAAGTCGCTTACTGTTAAAATCTAACCTCCTTTGGGTGAAACAGTTTTATGAAAATTACGCCATATTTTAACAATTCCAAATGTTGTTCCCTTTTAGTTTACATCAAAGCACGTCCCGTTCTGCTCCTATTTGGGTCTTATTTTCCCCTTTTCTCACAATCCTGTTTTGTGGAGGAATGCAGGCCTGAGCCAGCTGTGTGTCCTATCCCGGCCCAGCTGTGTTGATCTAACGCGCCAGTCCCAGACATGCTGGCGCCAGCCTCCCGACGTCATCCATTCACCCCGACGCGCACTCCCCTCTTTGGCAGACGGCCCGCCCTCCCCCGTCCACCACCAGAGGGGAGAGAAGCAGAGGCGCTCCGAGATCCGATTGGCTGACCAGGCCTGTCGCTCACGGACATCGCTCTACGTCCCCACCCATCCCTCCTCGTCTACAGTTGTTCTCAGAGAAATTCAGAGGAAAGCTTCACCAAATACGCAGTAACTTGTGTAACGATGAATACGCAACAATGGCCTGGAGACGAATCTCTCCGTGAAAACTGACAAGAATGCAGTGTTCAGTGTCGACCAGTCAGCAAGCTACCATCACTAAAGCCGGGACAAATCCAAATCTAACTTTAAACTGTCACGTAAAGTAGTTTTTGTACAGTAGTTACATAAATTAGTTTGCGCAACGGTGCGTGGGTGCCAGATTTGTTGCCCGTGTGACCTTCTGCAAACACTGCGAACATCTCACCCACATAGAACTGAGGATTTGATCAAGTTATTGACGGTTAAAAGCTCTTATAGTTTTGGGGAAGTTGTAGCCAAATGTGACACTGTGTTACGTCTCAAACAACAACAACAACAACAACAAGAGTGGCTTAAATTAAGACGCTATTTCAAGACGATGATCCCGATACTTTTGTGCGTAAAAGCGCACGGCTGGAGAAATCCTTCCTATCATGCAGAGGTTCAACAGATGTTCAAGTCACTGCCGTCCTCCTGGCAATCATACCCCCCTCATCCTCCCCACAGCCGTTGACCGTGTAGGACAAGTCACTCAGCGAGCTCACTTCAGAGAAAACCACAATATTGAACCGTGAGACAGGACTTCAGTCCAGTGCTATTTTAGAGATATATTGTGTGAGCGGTGCAGAGTATCCAAACAAGACTTTGACCTTGAATATCTTTCTTAAATATGTCAAGGGGAGGACAAACAGTGCCCCAAAGTTCCCAAGTCTGCTGGGAATATAATTGAGTGTATATTTGCTGACTAAGCAAGCTGCTGGCTAAATAGATTAGGCATTTGGGATTACAGGCCTCCACGTGGAGTTGACGCAAACATTATCCAGTTTGATGTTGATCATCCGCAGAACAGCGCTGCTTCTGATTTCGCAGTGATTTTTAGGAACTAGCAACTATTTCTAGGATATCAAAAATGCCAACAGAGTATTTGCCTCCCATGACAGCGCTTGTCTGCAGATTCCAGAGTTCTCAGTGCGTAAATCTGTGCGACACACACACACACACACACACACACACACACACACACACACACACACACACACACACACACACACACACACACGGACTAGTGTGTCTGGGCAGGGATCAGGTGCTTGTCGGAAAGGCCCCGGACACAATCGGGTCTCTCTTTCAATGGATGGGAGAATTCCGAGCCTGGCGTCAGTGAGTCTGCCTCTCTCCCCGCCCTCCCTCTCCCTCTCCCCGCTCCTCCGTGCAGCTGGACGCAGACAATCAAGCCATCAACAATCGCCATGCATAATTAGCAGCGCCCCCTCCTCTCTTCTCCTCTCTTCTTCTCTCTGTCTCTCTCAATTAAATTTCAATCCACTATATTTTATTGACAGCCAAATACTACTAAGAAATACTATTACATAAGGACAAACCTAAACATCTGCTCTGCTTCTATAACTGGACTCCCCTCACCTCTCCACACACACACGCACGCACACACACGCGCACTCATCTTTACCTCTCAAAGCAAAGTGTCTCTTTTTACTCGTGGTTACATCAGAACAGAGTGTAGAGTAATGAGGGTCATCTTGTGAGATGAGACAGAAGGAGGGAGGGAGACGGAGGGGGAAAACCACCACACTGTCATGTGGAGAGGCAGTGTTGTATACAGAAGGGTATCTTTTTCATCCACAAGTGCAGGCCCATCTTGGGGTGGTGGTGGTGGTGGTGGTGGTGGGGGTGGGGGTGGGGGGTGGGGGGATAATTAAGTGGCAAGAAACACACTCAAACTTAATTCTTTGTATCCCTGGTGTGTGTCGTCCGGCAGGATTCCTCTGCTCCTCCTCTGCTCCCTGTTTTCACCCTGCCCTTCATCAAAGACGCTACAGTCTTCTCCATCAGCTTTGAACGGCCTACGGATCCCGAGCTTTTGTCCCGAGTGACCCAGGCGATGACATGACATTTTCATGCACATCGTTGATTTGTACTGGTCACTTGTTATTTATGTTTGAGTCTCTTGTTCTAGCTTGTGCATAATGTTCTTGCTTGGTTTTTACATGAGACGGCACCCAAATGCATTAAGAAAGAAACTCACCCACGTTCATTCATCGAGTCATTCGCACACACACTATGTGCCCATTGTGGCTGTTAGGAGCCATTGCTTTATGTATATGACACAATGGCCATCTGGTTAACACTAAAATGCTGTATCTTGGTTGAGCCAAGGCAGGGAGCATATAGCAAAGAGATGCTGCAGCGTTGCATTATGGGAATTGTAGGATCCAGCAGTTTGGGAGTAAAAATCAGGATATCTCAGCCTTTGTTTCATCTTTTTCTTTTTTTTTTTTTTAATAATTTGTCTCTCACAAGTCCCCAAACATTATTATAGTGGACTATTAAATCACTGGAACATTCTGGAAGATGCTAGTTTTGAGCTACTGTGTCTCAGCTGTATTTAGACAGAAAGTGTGAACAGGGCTTTTGTATCTTTATTTTGCCATTGCTTAGAAATGGCTTGAAATTTACTGGAGGCAAAGTAGAAGTTCCATTAAACATGCCTTGACAGAAATACTGGCAGTGGTCAAAATTAGTTAATGTGTGACTTAGAGGCAGAACCATAAATCGTTATATCTAACAGAAGTCAATAATGTAAGGCAACAGTTTCACACCACTGTGGCTGCCCATTGTGGGAACTTTGCCGTTGTCATTATCATGTTGTCAGGTGGCCCTGCCTATGTCCTTGGGTGTGAATATTTTACCGGTCCATGCAGGAATAAATGGAGGTCATACAACTATATTGCAGGTGGGACCCAAGCCACAGAAGGCCATAAAGCCCATGGCCACCACACATAGGGCCAAAACAAGCTGATGGTAATGTTCAGTGAGGCTGCCAGCTGTTGGTCACACTATTGTTTTGGCGTTTTCGTCGGCCCTGACTGGAACGGTCCGTTTATTCTGCAGCCATTCAATGAGGATAAACATCTGGCTTTGTGTAAGCATAACTAAGGTCAGGCCTGGTGATCATGGTCGGGGCCAGTTGGTGTAGGCGAGGTTGATCTAATTAGTCATAACACCTTCCATCATTCCTCTCAAACAACAGGTTTTGAACTCTTTCATTTTTGATCAACAAATTGACTTATTCAGAATACACATCACTCCATTCTACAACCTGTCCAGACTGTCAAGCAGTCCTTCTCAGAATGATTATTTACAGCCTTGCTCGAGCTGACGGTGAACTTGCAGCTGTACTCTTCCACTGGATGACCATTAATAGAAGCAGTGCAGGCCCTAATCTCTCTCCTAAACCCATTCCTTTGTTTTCAAAACTGCAAATAAACACCAGAATGAGTGTCTGCAGACAGTACAGAGACAAACTGGCCCATGTCTGCTCGTTGTCTCCACATTGGCGTGGAGGAATGAGTCTGATCCACATCCAGTCTCTCTCAGAGTGGAGCTACATCCTTAATTGTTCACCCAAATCAAGACCTATGCAACAATTTGCAGATGACTACCAGATGATGACCATAATAATTACAAAACACTCTTGTGTAATTGCTGTTCTTACTGTTGTTTTGCAAGTGGGGCATTTGTGGTAAATACACTTTAAACTCACTTGAACTAGAAGTTTGACCTTGTAATTATGGGCGGTCTGGGTCCGTACTTTGTGAGACCCCACACAGAGTGCTGCCTGTACATGAAGACGCAGAGAGGGCTTGGGAGTGGGATCCAAATCCATTCTTGTCCTTAAACAGCTCCAGTACTCCATGCAAAGTCCACTCTGGCTGCTAAACTGCTGTTGAATACAAAACAGGGAGAAAATACAAATATTCAGACTGCAGCTTGATCTGTTCTTTAAAGCTGGTGGATTGCGGTGGAAGGAGACGACTCAAATGGAAACAAACCAATCCCAGCATTTTTGAGCAATTACAATGGTGTATTAAGTTGCAGTGAATGTCCACGTGATCGAGGTGACTGCTGATTTTGTTCATGGACCCCACACAACACAAGTTCATGCATGTGTTTTCGTGTGGAAGCAGCACAGGGAGCAAGATGGAGAGATACAAACAGGAAATTTGCACGGGTGATCAAAGGTCCAGTGAAAAGATCAGGCTGAGAGAAGGTGGAAAATATTGTGGAAAATGACTGCAGGAGAGACTCGAAAAGGAGAAAGAGAGGGGCTGAGAGGAGGAAAGACATGAAGGAGCATTTCGCTATAGCTGCTGCTGCTGCTGCAGGGGTTCAGCTGGTCAGGCTTCACAGAGACACACAGACAGAGGCCATTTGGTCCCTGGTGGGTATCTCTGCACCTGTGTGTGTGTGTGTGTGTGTATGTGTGTGTCATGTGTTTCTAGGTCAAGTGGGTCCCTGAAATCTAAGATGAGCTGCAGCAGTGACTTTCCCCCTTCTGTCACTGACGTTGTATTCTTTTAACACTTTTTCTTTCTTTTGTTCCCCACCCCCTACACACACACACACACACACACACACACACACACACACACACACACACACACACACACACACACACACACACACACACACACACACACACACACACACACACACACACACACACACACACTCTTGTTCCAGAGCACATGTCCATGTACAAATGTATATATGTGCGCACACATGCATGAGTGCACACACTTGCCACCCCTCCTCATCTCTCTTGTCTCCTCCTTGTGCTGCTAATGAACTGAAACTGTGGGGATTGAGACATGATATACAGCTGATTCCCACTGTATACACACACACACACACACACACACACACACACACACACACACACACACACACACACACACACACACACACACACACACACACACACACACACACACACACACACACACTTACCCTTGCCTAATCTGGGTCAGTGGTGCCCCTCTCGGACACCCCTGGCGGAGCCCTCCAGACGGCGGGGGCAGAGTGGGAGCAGAGAGGTCTGGACTCTCCGTGACCTGATTAAAAGCTCTTGCACAGACTACTGAACTCTGTAACCAATCAAACACAGCGCACACCCTGGCCTTGCTACTGGACTATCTCTTCCTCTATCTGGCTGTCATACACTTGTGTCTTTGAATGCTTTTTTCCATTTTTAGCATGATTTATATTCTCTTACAAGTGATTGTGGGTTTTCTTTTCACCCCCACCCCCCACCAATCCCCTCCCAAACACTAACATACCCTCTTCCTTCCAAGTGGCTTTAATCTTGGTGGTGTGACGTGCATGGCAGCATGGGATGGACACGACTCAGGGAAAATGGACACTCCACCAGCTGGGCAGTGTGCAGCAAGTCTTAATTAGGTTTTGTGGGTGAAACCATCAAGAACCCATCATGTCATTAAAATTGTGTTTGCCTTTCGCTGAGGGAGTTTTGAAAACTTATTGTTCCTCATGTTTTGTCTGTGAACCATTTAAGGCCATGACCCAGGGTTAAAAAGACCATCCTTTCATGACCCATTGCACCTCAGTCAGTGGTGTTGTTGCTGATTATGAACAGTGCTCAGCTAAAATACTTTAAAATGAGGACATAAATACACAACCATGAGTCACTCCCTGAGAGAGTAACACTACCAGGAAATGCCTATATCTGTTTAGCCATGTCTGGGCTCTGTGTATTGTTTTATGGACATTTCCTGCTAACATTCTCTGGCCACTCTGTAATTTACTGAAAATATACTCACACCACCAAGTTAAGAATCTGGTCAAAGTGGAGGGTCAAAGCCACTCAAGATGTCTAAAAATGTTGCTTCCTCCAGTTCCCCAGAAAGGCCAGGCGAGGAATATGGTCTGTTCTCACAGACTGGAGGCACTTAGACTTAAAAAAAGAGGAGAATTATGTTTATATGGCAACACAGAAGAAAAAAAAAAAAAGACGAAGAACTTCAAACACATGTGATCCATGTATGAAAAGATATATTAAAAGTTTGGTTAAAAGGACGATTAAAAACAAATAAAAGAAAATGTCATGTCAACTACCCTATGTGAGATGAATGGACCCCCACGTGCAGTGCTCATAGCATTGACATGAATGATTTTCAGGACAAGGACACATTCTTACGTTTGTAGATGACACAAGCGTTGGTGTCAGCCTGTTCATGGTGTCATCACTTTCTGAGACTGAGCAGTTCCAAAACTAAAGATATGCTTACTGACTTCAGCCCTTCCACTAAACTATTATCAAAGGACAAAACATAGAAAATACAGAGAGCTGCAGGTAGACTGGCACTTGCATTGATAAGGAATTGAGCTTCGATGTGAACGCTGAGGCAATATACAAGAGGGATTCACAAAGGCTGTGTTTTCTGCAGAGGTTAACTGTTTTTAATGTTGACAGATTCATAGAACCAGTCTTTACCTTCTCGCTGATTTGTTGGTATGGACACAGAAACTGGGAAACAACTAGGCAGCTAGTAAAATCATCAGCGAGGAGCAGCCTCCTCCGTCTGACATTTATAGCAGACAAATCCCACGGAAAGTTAAATCTATCGTATCAAATCCAAACCATGTTCTCTTTAAGGAATTTCACATCCTCCCCTCAGGTCAGGAACACAGGTTTCCAAAGATTAAGTGCAACAGGTTCAAGTTTTTCTTTTTCACATGTGTAATAAGCGCTCTTTATTCTGATGAACTGTAAGCTGTGTCTTGGTCGCCTGCACAGTTTGACACTTTATGTTTCTCGTCTTTATTCTTCCTGTTGCAGCTTACGTTGCTTTCATCACACACACTTTCTTTTATTCTCAGTAACGTACAAAGTACAGCACTTTTAACGTATTCAACTGTTGCCTCATGCTGCCTCGCTGCAAAAAGGATTCCCTCTTGTGGGACAATAAAGATTCGATGGGGATTGTTTGTTGAGACTGCTTCCAATGAAAGCGGTTCACAATGAGGTCTGTGGTTTGTCCACACTAATGATTGTTTTTGGTAAGACACTCTGCTGTTGGATGCTTTCAAAGTAATCTTTGAATCCCACAAACAAAATTATGTTCACCTTGTTGTACTGGGCTGGACAGTCATGGTGGAGAGGGTAACATTAGCACTGTGTTATAAAATGCAGCTATGCCTCATTATTCTCAATGACAGCACTGTACTGATGCACTGGGGACGCTGACGCACGGCTTAGTAAAAAAAAACAACTTTTTTTTTATTTCGTTCTGAATGCCTGCTTAGATACCTATGATGCTACCAGCTCGGTTCAAGGCATGAAATTTTGTCATATGTCATCACCCTGTCTCTTTGTTTACTCTCTCTGTACGCAATCAGATTAGAGCCACCATAAATAATCGTTTTTTTTTTTAAATCTCAGAGTTAGATAACTCAAAACTCGGGCCAATAAAACTGGGATTATCTGCATGGCTGGGCGCCAGAGAAATAGTGAAGGCAAAGTAGAGACCATTGGGTCAGGCTGATGACCTCAACACAGTGAGCTCAGATAAAGACGAGCACTTCAAACACTGCTGATAAGCTTCACAGTGAAGGACGCAGAGCAGCTCCTCCGGCCAAAACAGCAGATAGGCCTGACAAAGCTCAGTTTATGAAAGGTGAGAATTAGTGTTAAACTGATAGAAATCACCTTGTCTTTGTATTCGGAGAAGGCGAAAAGTGCAAAGGTTTTTTTCCCCATGTGGGGTTGAACGTCAGCAGAGGATAAAAGCGTGAGGATCCAGTCAGACGGGACATCACCTTTATCTAATCAGTGTTAATACAGTCAACAGTGGCATTTTGTAACTGAATAGGCCTCAGTCTGACGTGACAGACAAGCTATGACAATGCTAGAGGTCAATCAAATGTGTGTGTGTGTGCGTGTGTGTGTGTGTGTGTGTGTGTGTGTGTTCATTCACATCACAGCAGCCCTATAATGACTGTTTAACAACCTGGGCAGTGCTCACCTGTGTCAACGCGTTGAGTGACTGAGTTAATTATTGTCCTCCAGACGTCTGCAAGGCCTCAGAGAGACTAAGAGATTACAGAGGACAAACTGGAGATTAACCGAGGAGCCACCTTTTCTTTCCAGCTACGAGACGAATCCGTCTCAAGATTCAGGTTTTATTCTGCCGTTTAAACCTCACAGAGAGGCCAACGCATCAGTGATGTTATTCACGCTCGTTTAAGATAATGCTCAGAAATGACTTTTTCTGTTCAGGCCAGATGTGTGCCCCCCTCTCCTTGTTAGGGAGGCAGATGATTCCACCCTCCCCGACCAACAACAACACTCCAATGTTGGGCTAACCTCCTGGTGACTTTACCGCAGCATCTGGCAAACGTTAGGCTTCACCTGAACCCACCGTTTATGCTGTAATCTGAGCAGCGTTCTTACAGATGTGGCTTCAGTAGGTAAAGCAGGGTGTGTGCGCAAGTGTGTGTGCGATCATGTATGCAGTCCCCCATCTGTGCGCTCTCTGGGATCAGCTCTGCACGGTTTAAAAAGACAATTGCTCGGTTCAGGATGGGAACCAAAGAAGCCGGTGCAGGCACAGCAGGGGTGCTCTTTTCACAGCGCGCACAATAACCACCCAGCCCCAGAGAACACAGTGCCTGGCTTGCCTTGTGAACGCACAGCAGTGACAGTGTGCTGCGCACGTGGTCGAGACGGGTCTATGTGTCCTTTTGTTAGCAAGTGAAAAAAAAAAAAAGAAAAAGAAAGCAAAAACAGACAAGACCTGCAAGACAATAATTCCTCACTCCCTGCACAGCTGGCATATTTTCTGAGAAGCTATTTCCTGTAAAAAATCTGACACGGGAATAATGATGGCTTTGATTGGGCCCCAGTTAACGGGAGGCACTTCCTGTTCCTTTGTATTGGTTTCATTGTGAGGCGAGGGGGTGGGAGGGGGAGGAGGGGGCGAGGCAGGGTTTGAGGGAAACAGCTGCTGGAGATGACACAGTCAAGAACATCCCCGTGACCCCCCACCCCTGCACGCGCACACACACTCATGCAAACACACACACACACACACACACACACACACACACACACACACACACACACACACACACACACACACTATCACTTCTTTCACATTGGTTTCAACCTGATTCTCCAACTGTCGACCCAGTTAAATCTCATTTTAACAACTGGTATGGGTGGAGCCAGTTAAAATCATCATTCTCACAAAGTCGGGACACGACCGTGAAACTCTAAACTGCCAAGGTAAGTGTTACTCAGAGATCAGCTTTCAGGACATCATGACATCTCAGGCACACTTAAATCAGTCACCAATGCCTGTCATCTCTGGTCTAGAGTCCTGGCCAATGAGAATGTCTCAATCAGTGTGGCCAACGGAGGGATAATACCTATTACACACAGTTACAAGAAACCAGGGTCAATGTGAATTTCCAGGAAATTCTGAAAATGTCATTTAACCTGCCAGGAGCACCAAATGGATGAGGTTCATTTCAACAGAAACAGAGTATTTGTCAGAATGTATTTCCTGTGATTGTCAACCACACGCTCTATTGCCATGTGTTGCCAATTTCCCGCCAGAATAGCATGCAAAAACTACATGAAAAATTGTAAGCACAAGATAATCCAGGTTTGAATTAATTGTCGCCACAACAAAAGTGTGAACAATTGAGCGGTGAATGAGAAGCATGAGGTTTCAACAGCAGTGACAGCAGTTTTTTTTAATCTTATGTAAATCAGCAGTTAGAGCAAACACAGCTCAACTTTTTGAAAACATAGCGGCATTTTTTTTTTCAGCTGTCAGAGAAGGTTGTGAAAAGGTTAGGTTAGGGCTCGTCTTGTCTGTTTCTTGCACATTTCTAAGGTAAGTCTCGCTTGTTATCTGCGGAGGAAAGTCTGTGGTTCACGAGTTAATTGCTGCAGCAGCAGACGTACGCTGCCTTTATTCCACTTTAAGAAAACACAACCCTCGGTTTGCACACTTGTCTTTGGACTAATTGTCATTTAACAGCTTGCAACTCACATGCAGGTATTGGAAAACATGCATGTAAACACACACACACGCACGCACACGCACGCACACACACTCGTGCTTTTATGCACAGACGCCCACATTTTCTATCTGAGTGAGGTTTTCCATTAGTGTTTTTGCAGAGATCACAGGTTGTTCTGTTTCCTGCCGCACAGAGTGTTTCACCACAGAAGCTAACCAGTGTTCATGCGCTCTCAAGACGATCACTGGAAAATCATCAGCAACAGACACACACCCTACCACAAACACAGATGCATGAACACATACACAGTTACCGCTCAGCTCCACCTTGCACCTAGGCCATATTAGGAGAGCATCTATATATAACACCTAAAAACTGATTTTCAAAAACAAGTCATTGTCCCTGCAACTTATCTCATTTTTTCCCCTCCTTTCGTCTATCACCCCCCTTTTATTTTACCTTCCTTCTTCTCTTCCTTATTTTCTCTTCCCTGCCTCTCATCCCTCTCTCCAGCAGTGCCAGTCTCTGAGGAGGGCTGATGTGAGCTCCAGATGTTGGTGCAGACTAGCTGGAGACAAAGAGGGCAGAGGGCTTCTCCATACCTCCTTCTCCTCTCCTCCCCTCGAGCTTATATTACCTGATATTATTCTGTTTTGTTGGATCTCTTTGGCTTCTGCGGCTTCACACAGTTTCCTCATTTTAAGACCTCCTCTGTTATTAGCAAATCTATTTACATATACATACATTATATATACATACATACACACACACGCATACATATACGTACATGTATATGTGTGTGTGTTTATATTAACTGCATGCAGTATTTGTTTATCTATTTGGATCCTCATCAGCTATTATCAACAGCAACTCTCCCTGGGATCCATAGAAAAAACATTACTACAACCATATCAGGCGACAATGTAAATAAAACCACAAATACAACAATACACTTCACCTCTATATGCTTGTTAAACTCCCATATAAACGTGGTATCAGTCACAATAACCTTAAATCTAACTGTGATTCATTAGAAGTCTCTTCAAAATATGGAAATATGGATATGGAAATGTGCACAGAACTGTAGGTAAGGGGGAAAAGGGTAAGGGGCCTCTGCCTCATGACCTCTCTCCATTTCAAAACAAATGCTGGAGTTGTTGTCTTCCCATAAGGCCTTATGGCTTGTGTCAGGGGTCATGTAGCCTCTGCAGATACTATCTCGCTGTATGAGAACATCCATCCATCACAGTGGATACAATGTCACCTTCCTCACCTCTCATGCCATCCTGAATCTCTCCTCCTCCTCCTCCTCCTCCTCAAACCCGTTCTCTCTCTCTTTCCGTCATCCACTCGGGGTCCTGCGTTTGCTCACCCGGTCCCCTCTCCTTCAACCCCCCTCGCTGGTGCTTCCTTCAAAGGATGCATTGATCACCGGTGGACACAGATAGACATTTAAAGGAGTTGCACTGGTCTCTCTGTGTGAGTGTGTCTGTGCAGCAGCAGGGGTCACGCTGTGAAATTAGGCTGCATGCCGGGGCTAATTGAACTCAGGGGTCACCAACATGCATCGCTGACCATGCGCGTTGCTTAGCATATCTTAATCTACTGATAAGATTGTGTGTTTGTTTGTGTGTGTGTGTGTTACAGATAATTTGAAGTAAAAACAACAAAGTGAACAACAAGGTAGCTGTTAGATAAGTGGAGGAAATTGGATGAGAGACTCAAATGTTATTGCTCTACATTACGGGAAAAGCAGGCAGCTTTCACAGCTTGCTGCCATAAAAAACAATGAAACATGTTGATTCTACTTAATTAGACATGAATGGTACGGTATACGGTATATACACACACAAATATGTAAACAGGACTTGGCGAGTATTAATAAGTCTTTGTCAGAGGAATAAACATAGAAACTAGAAAAACCACAAATGAAAACGTTCACGCAGATCTCCAGAGTGCTCTCAGGCAACTTCCCCCATGATGTCTTGGCTGTTTTCCTCATTGAAGAAACCACAAATCCTCAGTAACTCAATTTTCAGATACATGTCACTCTGAAAATAGACCCATCACATTATCTTAACAGCCACATGAAGAAACACCACTAACTAACCCCAGTCCACCCTGTGCTCTCTCACACACACACACACACACACACACACACACACACACACACACACACACACACACACACACACACACACACACACACACACACACACACACACACACACACACAGTCTATCTATTCAAAGGTCACATTGGGTAGTGATTGGGCATTTTGAAAGGCTGCTAAATCCACTTTTCTGTAGTTAGAGCACTTACCATGCAGAGCACCAACATGTAATGCATTAGTCCGGTCACTTCTCAGCAATTAAGACTTGTTTCATGTCACACGCTGTGACCTGACGTCTTCTGGATGTTATTAAGAAGCGGCTATTCTGGATTTACTGTGAGAATTAGAAAACACAGAATAAGGCCACAGTTAGCAGCTCGTACAGTTCATATGGAGAACTTACACACAGGTTAAATGAGACGGTGTAGCGTCAGCAGCAGTGTGGTGAATTGAACAAGGGTGCGTTTTCTTGCCTATAGTTTAACTTTTCATTTGTAAGAGTAAAACTGTGTCATTTCATCTTTCTACTGTTATCATCTCATAGTCATAGTCACACTTCAACACACACAAAAACGTGAGAATCTACTGTATAATCAAGGAGGGATCAAACAGGCGTGATCAGAAAAACACAATCACCATAAAATGTCGACATTATATACAAGACTCTATGGAAAAACTTTGGGTTTAAATCTCTCACCTCTGAGGAATGAAGGAGAACACATTGGGAACTGATCTAGTCTGTTGCTGCTTTGATGTTGAGTGATGTCCTGCCTGGCTTCTTATCAAATGACCAAAACTCTGTGTGTGTGTGTGTGTGTGTGTGTGCGTGTGTGTGTGTGTGTGTGTGTGTGTGTGTGTGTGTGTGTGTGTGTGTGCGCGCGCGCGCGCGCATGTGTCTGCCAAGCCTTTTACTTCAGACCAAACTCCGTCTACATCCAGACAAACCTTCTCTGCCTCCTTTGCCCATCTGGAGCAAAGGCTCAAGAATTGCAACAGTGTTGGATGGTGACTTTATTAAATGTGTGTGTGAGGGTGAGTATGAGTGTGCGTGGCGTGCTCGATGCCCTCCCCTTCCCTCTACTGCAGCTCTCTGTGGCTCGACATCTGACCTGGTCATTTGACCTTCCCAGTGCTGCCTGCTCCTTGGTCATCCAGCTGCGAAATAGACTCTGTGTGTGTGTGTGTGTGTGAGCACATCTGTGCTCTGTCTACATCCTGGAGGAGCTCTGCGCAGTCTGAGCGAAAAAGCCTGATAAACACATTTGTTTGTCTCCTCGTAGTGTGGGTTCCTACGTGGTTTCCTCTTATCGTTGCCCAATTTGCTCACACTTCAAATCTGCTCTGTAAAATCTCTCTATCACTGCGCTTCCATTCTTTTGTTCCCAGATTCCTTGCCCCCTCTGCAGAAGAACAGAGGAACTGCATCCCAGTATGGACTGACACAATTTCCAGTTATGCATTTGGGACTCAGGAATGGGAGGAGGAGACTGTGCAGACACACCACAAATATGAACATAAACCATAGGAGAATATCTTTATCATGCAATATACTGAAACAACCACCTCTGCGCAGGCAAAGCTTGACTTCATTCCCTTTCTTGTGACAGATGTATGTTAACATTTCAGATCTTATTAACAGCAATGTAAAGGGTTGATTTAGTAGAGGAATTTAAAGATGAATGTCAGACATTTAGCAGAGACAAGACAGAAAGAGCACACAGATTTCCGTCACATGCACAAACTTTGCCTCATAAATTTGCCTCGAACAGATTCTCACAGGCAGAAAAAAACCCTCCTTTTTAAAGGGCAGCTCCATCAAACTTTGCAGCGTGTGGATACAGCGCAAGCTCGCGCTCACGCTGAGCGACTGTGCCTAGAAGCCGTGTCCCTCTTTTTATCCCCACATCTTTCTTTCTTTTTCCATTTGAACTCGTCGGGTCCCCAGTACAGCACACACAGGGCCCCCTTTTCGTCTCCTCCCATCCCTCTCTCTTTCTCTCCTTCCTCTATCTCTCTCTCTCCCCCCTGCTAGGATCCCCACAGCTGCGCGGACCAGGTGCGTTCCGCCCCGACACACACACACACACACACACACACACACACACACACACACACACACACACACACACACCCGCCAACGGACGCAGCAGGAAATGCCTAATACCAGTTTTAGAATGATGCCACTATGCCAGCTTGACAGGGAGGCTGCAGGGTCTGTCACCAGAGAAGGCAACAGAGAGAGAAAGTGAGACAGAGATGGAGAGTAGTGTCTCGCAGCTGATTGGAGAAAAAAGTAGAAACTGAAAGGCTGAAACAATCCCTTTGTCTCTGAACATTACGCTCTAGTTTTAACTCCAGACAGCTGACAGAAGTTTGAATCTCTTAGCTCACAAACGGCATCCACACATGGCCTGTTTCTCTGTCCAGTGCTGGATGTCAGCTCACACAATCTCTCCAAAATACATCCAACTGCACCTCTCTCCAGGGATGCTCAAGTAAAAGGGACCCCTGTCTGTGTGTGTGTGGCAGTACACGCATGTGTGACTTTATGTGTGGGTGGATGCACATGTGTTTTTATAAAAAAGTACCAGTTATTTTGGTCTGTGGCTCACCACAGCTCACACTCTCCCCTGTCTTGTACTCATCTCACACGGCCCCAAGAGAAGAAGGGGGAAAGAGTGTGACAGACGGCGAAGAGAGTGAGCAAGACAAAGACAGATATGTAAAAGTGGAAGAGAAGAACAGAGGGCTGGAGAGGAGGAAGGTGCATTTGTCATCAAAGGTTATGGTAATATGTGAGATTTCAGAGAATGTGTAGTGAATCGGTACGGGGTAGTAGCCGCTGCAGATGTTCATGTTTCTTCTCAAGCGTAGATGCTCAAAATACGCCGTGCATCTCTTAATCTCTCAGAATGAAATATTCTTCTCACATCTGACTCTTGGGGAAGTTGGCCAGAAAAGAAGCACTTCATCCTTTCTACAAACAGCCAGAACACATGAAACAGAATGTGAATCAGCCTGCAACAAATTAAAACACATCTCTACCACCGAATCAACCAATGATATATTTTAATGTTTTATCGTGTTTGTCTACTGTCTGTGTTGTTTGTGAATGTGTGTCACGGTGGATGCTCCTATCTGTAAACCAAATCTACCAACAAGGGGAAATATTTTCTTCATTAGGCGCTTCATTCTTTTGTCTATGAAACGTCAGAAAATGGTGAAAAATCCCCGTCACAATGTCATAAAGCTCAAGCTGACTTCTTCAAAATGCTTGTTAGTCTGAGCAACAGTCAAAACCCCCAAACATATAGAGTTTACTATCACATCAGAGAAGGAAACCACAAATTCTCACAACTTAGAGGCTGGAACAGGGTCATTTTTCAGCTCTATTTGTGACAACTTACAGCCCTGACTATCAGGGCAGTGAGATTTAGAATAGAAGCAAATTATACTCAACTGGAAAAGCATCGTACGTTGTTTTCAAACTTAAAAGCTCTTTCAGAACTGTCACTGTGACTCTCACTCTCAGCCTCAGAAAATACCAACAAAATATGTGACTTACAAAAAAAATCACCCCAAAAAATTTGGGGAGGAAATCCTGTTCTGTAATTTGCCAAAAACTCTAATTTCCTTCAATAATAGCAATCCACGTTGAACTGGCACCACTGTAATGTAACAGTCTATCACACAGTTTTGGTGCTGAGCACGTGCTGTTCCCCCATCATTACGGAGTGTGGAGCAGATGTACTGTATCCTGCCACAGCACCCAGCGCTCGCATATGAGGAACAACACAGTAGAGGAACCTCCAGTTCACCAGTATCCCAGTTCAGTCTGATATCTCAACCGCTGGCCAACTCCGGATCAGTGGACACGCTGGCTGCGGTCTGCATATGTGCAAACACAGCTGAGCTGACAGTGTTATCTTAATGACAAATGTGTGTTTAGTTCAGTTAAATTTGTTGACTGTAAAGCAAGCTCTCATCTTTGAGCCAGTGATGAGTTTGCTGTTCACTTAAAAATGACATCACTGATAAAACAAATCCAATTTGATATGGCTTTACTTTGTTATTGGTTAATATTATCACCTTACTTGAACAAAATGTGCTGCCATTAACAATCCTCATTATGTATTTGCTCAAGATTTTATTGACATATAGAAAGTATTTACTCCCTCACATCTGAGATAGAAGCACAAGATTTCACGCTGAACGCTTGCACATGGTGCATGTTACGAAATGGAAGTTAAGCTGAAAATGGAGCGGTGCCAGTATCTGCAGAGGACAAGCATGACAGGGGTCAGCCTGAACGGATACAAAGCTGCAGCCAAGCCACCAGTCAGTTACAACAGTGATGCGGCTGCTGAGAGAGACTTTCACGTTTCATTGTGATGGAAACTTTAGAAAGACCGCCACACACATGCACATCAACGCATGTACGCACACAGTCACAGGTACACAATCACACACCATGCTGACACCTCAGTGTGGCCACAATCTCACCTCAAACGTTTCCATTCAATGACTGCCAGGCCAGTGTTTCCACCAGCGGATGTTTTTTGAGGCCACTGTTTCTTTGAAAAGACACAGAGGGCCTTCGACCAGGCGGGAGAAGCAACTTCAGCTATTTCAGACCGCGTCTTCTTCAGGATACCTGAAAATGGACTTTTCAAGAGTTTTCGAGCTGAATCATTGAAGTCTTTGTGTTCTAAGGCAGTTTTCTGTTTGATCATAGATGATTGATCTTCCCTTTACTGCACAAGGTTTCAAATTTTATTCTATTTAGCCTCTTCAGAAATGCACATCCACACTTTCAACCCTGAGTAAGAGTCAGGACGCTGCGTGCAATGTAAATCCTTTCCAGGATGCCCCTTTCATACCCAATCACGATACTCTCACCTGTTACCAATGAACCTGTTTACCTGTGGAATGTTCCAAACAGGTGTTTCTGGAGCATTCCACAATTTCTCCAGTCTTTTGTTGCTCCTGTCCCAACTTTTTAGACAGGTGTCGCTGGCATCAAATTCAGAATAAGCATGTATTTACAAAACTCAACAAATCTGATGAGGTAAAACTTTTCAATGTTACTTATGTTTTACACAGCTCTCCCAACTTCTTTTTTGGGATCAAGATTGTAATTATTGTTACATGAAAAGTCTGGAGTATATACTTTTTTTTTGTTCAGGTTGGAACAATAAATGTTCCTCTTTCCTTATGTGGAAGTAAGACACTAAATCTATACACAAACAGCAAACACACATACACGCACTCCAACAGGAAGAGTGTGGGTGTTTGGGAGCAGCTGCATGGAGAAGCATCAGACCCAGCTTCCTCCTGGTGCAGACAGCCCCATCTCTGCTCCCTCCTCTTCTTCTCTCTCTTGCTCCATCGACTCATTTCCTTCACATCTTTAACACAGACATAAACACATACTCAGTGAGAAACAGACGATACCACCATCATGCCACCATGTCTTGGCCCTCATCCCAAAAACTGAACACAACAAGATTCAATCTGCACTGTTGGCAGAAATCAGCCGTCTGCTGCAAGCCTACAGAAAACATGGTTTGTGCATGTGGCAATGCAAACAGTGTGTGTGTGTTTAATGTGTGTGTGTCCTGATTCTGTCCTCTTTCCTCAGAATGATGACACATCAGCACATCACCATCTGAAAGCCCAAATGTTGCACAACACTTTCCTGTGCTGAGTGCTAATCGAGGGCTTGTTGGAAGCGTTAAAACTTGACTCCGCTCTCTCGCACCTGTGCGAGGTGAGGCTCCGATGACTCAAGGCGCAGATGGACAGAGCAGATAAAGGCAGAGAATGAACACGAGGGATGTTTTTAGAAATGTAACTGTTGCACCTCACCTGTCAAATGTCAATCTTCCATTGTTGCACAATCACCTTTGTAGTGGCTTGATTATAAAAACAAGATGATAAACAGGATATACTGAGTGTGTCAATGAATACGTACGTGCACCATATAGTTGAACAGTGTGTATCAGGGCTGGTGAAACCCTCCCCTGACACGAGACGGTGCAGGTGCAAGTGCCCTAGCATGTTTGTGTTTCACTTTCCTTTCCAGTTTTCTATTCTTACTCAATAATGCTGTCACCCAGTGCCATTCCAACCAGTATTCCTCTATCTTCTAGTCTCTCTTCACCCTTCTCTGTCAGCAGCACACCCCCAGCAAGTGGTTGCTGTGCTGAAGACACTCAGCAGTTATTTCTGTGTTTCCTGTGTGTCATGTGGTGGTAGCTGAAGCTAGCTAGCATGGCTGACAACACACAGGCTCCCAGGTGCAGAGTGTCACACTGTGGGCCGTTAGCCAGAAAGCCAGTGGGCCAGTTAGCAAGCCAACTAGGCCCTGCAGCACGTGCTGCCCTGCACCCCCACCCTTAACCCATTGCTATTCCCAGTGGAAAGGATGAACAGGGTTGTGACATTTTCTCTATGGGAAAGAACGACTGTGTGAACGTGTGTGAGCTTGTTTTTCTTCTTAGTGCTGCACCAAACTAACCTGTTTGAGGATACGGTTTGTCTGGAAGTTTTGACTTGTCATCCACCTGTGCATGACTAAGAGACAGGAGCTTCAATGTTCAGGTTCAGGGGTCACGCTGCACCGACGGAGAAGACCTCGAATGAAACCAGCATGCAGGGGGCACCGGGGCTCGCCCTCTTCCCCCAGCTCGCCCTCGGGCTGCAGATGCACCGACCCAGACAAGGCTGCACTTCTCTGGGCAGCACAGAGAGCCTGCTGTGCTCCGGTTCCTGGAGCCCTGACGCTCTGATTGAGACCCTGCACCCATGCAGGAATCAGAGGGAGGGGAAGGGCGAGCAAGGGAGGGGATGCAAACACATCTGGCATCTGCAAAAAACCCTGCACACGACTCTAATAAAATCACGAGAGAAACGTACAGGCCATATAGAAAAGCGAGCTTGGTTTTCGCGCTGCTATCACACATGGAGCTGTAGATACACACACCCACACACATATCTAATTGTGTGCCTACCACATCTACAATCCAGAAAGTAATTATGTGAGGAACAGGACAAGAAGGCACAACAATTCTCCAGCTGGTAGGCCATCACCAGAATACTCTCTGCTATTGTTCTATTTATACAGCTCACCAAACAATGCCGTGTTGCCATCTAAAGGAACAAATTATTTACCGGCCTAGCATCTTAAGAGGAAATGGTATAAAACAATGCTATTATCCATGATATATATATACACGTCGCTGTATATACATATGGTGAGATCTATTAAAGCTGTCAAGGGGAAGATAAATGAAAGGCTGTGAAAGGAGGACACAATAGAGAGCGAATCAGAATGCAAGAAATTTGTGTGGGTGCACGTCTCTGCAAGGTGTCTTTTTGGTGTGTTTGCTTCTTTTGCGTGGGCGCTGCCTTTTGCATTAGGCGGCAGTACAGGACGGAGTTAGAGGTAGTGGTTGGGACGTGTGTTTATGTGTGTGTGCGTGTGTGTGTGTACATGTGTGGGTAAGAGTGCAGAGTACTTCTGATAAACAACCAGCACCACTCTCTATCTCTGTGTTTCAGCCCACTCTTTCACCGTGCCACACGTTTTCACAAACCTATTCTTTTCTTCAAATGACTGGGTGAGGATTTCTCTTTAAATTGTTAAGAATTTGACAAGACGGAGAAGGAAATAAACACAAAACATGCTCTTAGGAGTGTAACAGAAATGCATGTACACAACGGCGTTGGCGTGCCTGTGAGCTGCCTCCTCTCTTCAGGGCGGCTGAGTATAGGCCAGTGAGAGGCATAGCAGTGAGCTGGAGCGGTATGCTCTTTGTGGCCAGCTGTGGGGCCATTAAAGGCCCATCTGCAGACAATAGGCTCTGTCTGAAGGGCACACACAGCCTGGTTCCTGTCCTGCCTCTCTGTGTTTGTGTATGGATGCGTATATGAGAGTACCATGCATTTCCATGCCCCATTTTAATCTATTACAAAGGAATACACAGAAAACATACATAGTCATGCAGCTACTTCTAAATGTCATTTTAATGTGTCATGCATAAAAGGTAGTCATTTTCCACAGCAAACCTGAATGTCTTCCTGTATGAAATGAACTCGTGCTCTCAGATTGTGATAATTCCTTCCTCATAATGTGGAAAAAATAGAATTGTGGAGTTGTTCACTGAGGCATCTCAGTCAGTTGAAGTCAGAAATCATCGCAGATGGCAGAAACACTGATCTCACTGTGCGATTAAAGCTGTCATGCCATCCTCTCTTCAAAACCAAAGAAATGAAGATCACTTCATTAAAAGGTTATCTCCTGTCGCACACTTGACAAAACACAACAGCATGCAAAAATATAGGCGGGCGCTGGGAAACAGCTATCTGGCCCAACCACATACCACTCAGCGCGGTTCCATCAAGCAAGCCACAGCTTCACATGCCCAGACACACACACACACGCACACACACACACACACACACACACACACACACACGCACGCACACACACACACACACACACACACACACACACACACACACACACAGGCACACGTGCACGGCTGCTGCATGCAGACACATGCAAAAAATATCTGTCCCAATACTAAAATAGGCCCGGAGAGGTTGCACCTGCACCTGTGCCCTGGTCCACACCTACACACAGGTGTCAGGATGTGACACATACACACAGACAGAGAAAGAAAGATAGCAGAGAGGGAGGGGGAAAAACGAGAGCGGGGTGAATCACACAACTGCGGTCGACCAAAAAGCTTTTTCTAGATATCATCTCTGTATTTTGGAGTGCAGCGATGAGTGTGATTTTCGTTTTTAAATAGAATTTCAGGTAAATGTGTTTATTAATGAAAAAAAGTCCTGCACACAATGCTTGTTCAGTAATGGCTCGGATCTGTGTGATATGCGATTACATGAGGACGTTTACACATAATTATGGGCTTTGTGGGGAGTGGAGCGAGGGTTTAGGCAAAGTGTGTATCATATTGCATACATGAGTGCTTCAAGTGTCTCATTCTGCAATAAATGAGTGGTCTCTGACTGTATCGCACTGAGTCATACACATTTGTCCCTCACTGCTATGGTATGTCCCTTCTCAAATGGAGCAGAAAATGGGACAAATAATCTGAAACAGTGGTTTATCTTTTATATTTAGCTGCATGACTTGACATATGCATGAACACACGGTACATAAACAAAAGGTTGAAGGTGATTCGCTTTATTATTTGCACAGTGAGACATTAAGAAAATAAAAGGCAGAATCAAGTCTTTGCTGATTGAGGTTAGTTCTTATTGATAGTAAAGTGAGAATAATAATATCACATTAAAATCATATTAAAATCTGCATTTAAGAATCTGAAGAGCTAGACAGAGAGAGAAGTCTGAGCTCGGTCATAGTGTTGTGGCTGTAAGGTGGATGTGAAAAGGTCACTGGTTTGTGAAAACAGTGATGTTGGTTGATTTTCAGGCAGCTTTGGAAGACAAAGTTTTCATATGGTTTCAGTATGTTATATTAAATGTGACACAATAAACACATTCTACTGCAGCGCCACTGTTTGTTGAGAAATATCGCCACCTTGTGGAAGCTGACTGTTGCTGCAACCCAACATACACTGTTACAGCTGCACTACGACTTCAAAATTTAATTCAAGTATTTTCGTAAGCAAAGTAAAGCACTTTGCACTGCATTTTCAAATGCAGACACTATATTCACTGCTAATTCCCTGAGGTACAGAAATGGATTTGCAATCTGATTAATACAGAAAAATACTGATTCATACAGTGGAAATGCCTATACATTTTTTGCAATGCATATATTCAATCAGTGTATCACTAATAGTGCAAGAATTTAAAAATGCAAGATTAAGAGTGGTGAATGATGACAGCTTTCACAAATCCTCATCTGTCATACTGCTTTCTCACCACACATCCGTCACAGTTCGTCCTTCCCAGCTCCGATGGGACAAGAGACGCCGGTGCCTTTGAGGCCACAGTAGCCTTTGGGCACCTTCTTCAGGTACTGCTGGTGGTAGTCCTCAGCGTAGTAGAACTGCTGCCCCTCCAGGATCTCTGTAGTGATGGGACCGTAGTTGTTTTTATCCAGCTCCTGGAGACAAAATGCCAACATAAGCCACAATAGTTACTGTCCAGTTATTCCAAAAGTAAAGACAAGCAGCAGAAAAAAACGCATGCCTGTTTCCTAAGATAATCAAGGTAGTTCAGCTGAAACTGAGACTCTTTAAGCTTTGTTTCCTGTGCATATCACACAATCAGTGAGGTTTTTTTCTTTAACTTCAGCCAATATTCAGTCAAGTGGAATTTTAAGATGCACGACGGCTGGCCTCCTTGCTCAACAGCAGCGCTGCTAAAGGTTAAAATCACTAAAAACGCACCCGTCTGTGAGGAAAACATTCCTCGTCTGCAGCATCAGATCCTGTTCCCAACGCCACAGTCGTGGCACACATTCAGCGCGACTTTCTCCTTTTTCTCCAACTTCCTCAAAATGAACACGCCTCTTAAATGGTTGTTTTATTCTGTAGTGTATTGGATGTGAACTTTCAATACCTCTCACTAATACAGTAAAGAGTTTCTGCTCCTCAATGAGAGGAGCAGGGTGATTGAGTGACAGAAGAAAGGAGCATCTTTCTTCTTTTTTTGTAGTGCAGCTTGCCTCTGTGGCTCTCTCTGTGGGACAATGCATCAAAGAGTATCCGCTCTCTTTGAGAACTCCTTAAGACACTTTCATACTTACACTTTTCTAAACACCTCGAGAGAAGGCTTCAAACGCACTAGAAAAGCCTAGATTCACGCACGAGCACGCACACTAAACCCCTCTAACAGATGTATGAAATACCTGCTGCGCTGAGTGGTTTTCTCTATCTAATAATACAAGCACTCAGTCCTCTCTAGATCAGTGCTCCTGAGAGCTGACAGAACAACAAGTTCGAGGTACACTGGGGCTGTCTGTGGGCAACAAGTAGCTTTGCATGTAGCGTGCTACACCTCAGAACAGTGTGCAGCACCGCGGAGCTTTGCTTTATGGGGGCGTCGATTGGCAGGGCTCAGCAAGCACCATGAAACAGAAGCCGAATGCGTTCAACCCTGAGTCAACCTGTTCCTATCAGCGTCTGCATATGTCCCGTCTGCTTCCATCATACTGTCATCTCAAAAACAAGTAATGTATTACACATACTTTCTTATTTACTCCTCTCAGAAAGTAATTCATTCCACTTTTTGTTACTTTTGCATTTGCCTGCATGAGATGCATTGTCACATAACTGCCAGTAAATACGATGATAAACCGTACATGTGGCCACATATCAGCACAAAGCTCTATTCTAATAAGGAAGACGTACACTTCTTTCCTTTATGCTCCTAAATAAAATAATACAACAGTAAAGTTAGTGAAGATGACTTCACAGTGATTACAATATAACGGTCATCCATACTGTTGGAGAGTTGAGAGAAAGGGCACTTTAGTCCTCTTATGGCGTTAAAATTTTAAAACTGTTCAATTTGCAGCTTGCTCCCTTTATGGAAGCTGTGGTCAGCTTGAATTCAGGGAGGTCATGATGGATTCTACGGGGACAAGCTTTCAAAATGTCTTATTAAAGCCTCTCAAAAGACTGCAGCATCAGCCGCTTTTCCATTGTTGAACCGTAATGCTCTTCATGTTCCAAAGACACAGCTTTCAGCTTCATCCTTGGACATGACAATGTAGAGCCGGCACATGTTCCAGGACGGCCTCGACGCTTTACAGCTGCAAAGACCAATATTTTTATACACTCAATGGCTCAATGATGTGTAATGTAAAAGGTGTTGCTCAAATTATCACCCAACACTTGAATCCTTTGGAGCAGGTTTTAGCTCATTGTTTTGGTTTTATGGACCGCAGCGTCACTGCTTTGGTTCAGTTGGCCAGAAACATAAATCCTAATGAATGAAAAATGTCCCATGTCTGCTGGGTTAGCTGCTTTCCTAAACTGAGCCACATACAGAAAAGAGGAACCATCCACGTCTGGCAACACATCTTTAGCCGATGCTGTAACTGAGCTGAAGAAAAGTATGGAAACTAATATTTTTTATAGAACAAGCTGGTTGGTGCTTTTAATTCATCTGGAATTGTGAGGAAGACGAAGATAATCTACAGAAAAAAGTGCCACCACCAGTTTATAAAAGGAAATAATATCAGTGAAGGAAGCAGGGTAGTGTGTAACGTTGTCCACATGGAGGCAGTGTGGCACTAGCTGTGTGTGTGTGCACGTGTGTGTGTGTGTGTGTGTGTGTGTGTGTGTGTGTGTGTGTGTGTGTGCTGGAGGTGATGCAGTGGAGTCAGTAAATCAAAGCTATGCACCCCACAGAGAGGCTGAGGCAGCAGCTGACCTCCAAGTCCTCAGCGGCTGCTGCTTACAATGTGAGGGCTGCGATCCCCCTGCAGGAAGGACCCGTTGTCCACGGACCAAACTGCGGCCCCTCAACACAGAACCAACCTCACGAGCGTGGTCACATTTACCTTTCAGACGCACGCAGTGTACAGTCTGACATGGGAGAAGCTACTCTTCCTGTCCTACAGCAGCACGAACCGGCCGACAGAAGCGCAGAGCTTTGTACATCATGGCCTAATTAATCAGTCATCATCATCAAACCACTGTAGTAGCAAACCCTCCGGGGCAGAGGACGCTTCATGTGTGGAGAACACAATGTCTAAGAAAAGGTCTGCTATTCTGGGCAAACATACACCCCCGCCCTGACATCTCCCTCGCTCTCCATCCAGCCCCTCTACAGCAGTCACAACACGGCGGCCATTTTAGATCTATAAATCAGAATGCATGGCGTCACGCCACTGTGTATAACCTTATGTGGCTTCGCTCTCGCTCTCTCTCTCACTGCAGCAGCAGCAGCAGAGGCATGGAGGGAAGAACGTGGAAGGTAGAAAACGCCAAAGATGGAGGAGGGAAAATTTGACAGAGGACGAGCAAACCAGCCGTCCTCAAGTTGGGCATTTTGATGCTGTTGAGGGTGATGTTGAAATGAGGGCTGCGCAGACGGACGGAGACAGATGTGTTCATCAGCATTTGTGTATGCAAATTTTATACACGTGTGAGCGTGTGTGAGGACTCATGAATACAGGACACGTCAGGTGCAGTTCAGCGTGTGTTTATTCGTGTGTCTGTGGGGAGAAAATAATCACACACAGTCACGTTACGGGGACTTGCCTCCCGTTTGATGACAAAAAAAGTCGGTCCCCGCGAGGTAAAGCTTCGGGGTTAAGATCTGTTTTTTTTTTTTTTTTAAGTTAAGGTTGGGGGGATTAGGTGTGTGCTGTTTGTGGTCAATGTTAAGGTAAAATCACCAGGGAATTAATGCAAGTCAATGCAATGGTCTCGTAAGTGACAAAAATAAGTGTGTGTGTGTGTGTGTGTGTGTGTGTGCGTGTGTCAAGGGCTGAGCTCACTCAGCCCAGTCAGCCCTTCCTTTCTTCACGCCTGTCGGAAAGACTCCCCTGTCAAAGACATGGCTGAACGGGTGCATCTCTCTCTCTCCCTCCATTGCTGACTCTCTCTCTCTCCCATGTGAGCACAGACCACCGCTTCGTGCGACCAAGTCCTCCCTGCTCTCCAGCCAAGCGAGAGAGCCCCTCTCGCCATCACCATCGCCAGAGAGACGGCCCCGGGACACAAATAGGACGTGACACCCCGAGAGAGGGTGGAGGTGGAGGAGGAAGAGGAGGAAAATGTACTCGCTCCTCTCTTACTACCCCACTGTCTTGTCTCTCTCTGTCTTTTCCCTCGGAAGGCCTACGGCTGCAGAGTGGTGGGGAAGAGACGGGCGTTGACATAGAGTTTGTGACACCCGATGACTCATGGTGAAGACATTTGAGGAGGGAAATGAACTCAATTCGGCGATTTATGTAATCATCCCTCGGTCCACTCCTGTTACTGGTCTGTCATTACCGCTATTTACCATTTCTCCGGCTACTCACCTCTATCGTTTTATTAATTTTTCCTGCCGTCCTCATCGGTCTTGATCCCTAATTCAATTTTCATTAGCATAATTAAGTGCAGTAGTGCCAAAGCATTTATTTTAGCATTTTTTTTATACTATAAATATAATTTCAGCTGTGGCGTTAGAAATATTGATTGAATTTTCTTTGAAGAAAAACTGCACTGCTCCAGTGTAAAAACACTGCAGTACAAGTATCAAGCCTTATGTTCACAATTTGACATGTCTAGATGTAAAAAGGTACTCCATCAGGAGTAAAAGTACTCATTAGGCAGGTGAGTGCCGCATGTAAAGGTGCTATAATACTGGATTATTAGGGATTATCATTACTGATGCATAAGTGTGTAAAGCAGTATTTCATGTTGGGTCTGGTCTAGATGAAGCAAACTATTTTATAATATTGTGGGCATTTTAATCTATAGTATTGCATAATATGAGATGATCAAGTGCTTCATGTGCAAAAAATATTGATCTTGAGTAAAATAAGAGATTCTATGAGAAATGTAGAAATGAAATATAAACTTAAAGAACAATTACCAAGTAATTCAGAATTTAAAGACAACTAACTGCACTGCACACTGCAACCTCCTGAACTCCTCTGCTCAGATCTAAAACCAGCGTCACGCTGACTGCGGCCGCTCGCCTGCACGCCGGAGCCCAAAGAGCCCGTCGACATCTCAAAACATACATGCACTTTGAGCAGTGCAGAAAGCGAAGCTGCTGCTGCGCGCTGCGACGCCGGCAACGGATCGACTGCGACTCTGCCTGAAAACACACGAAAAAGCCTGACGTGATACTCGTCGACGAGTCCGCGGCACCACGCGTGCCCTCCATGACCTCGGGGAGCGAGACGGAGCATGGGTGATGGAGAGAGGACGGAGGGGAGAGACAGACAGGGAGAGGAAGAGGCACGGAGACATGGAGCGAAGTAGAGAAGGAGAGCAGGGGAGATTATCAGGAGGGCTGACAGGATGAAATCACACTGTGGCGAGGTGGTCGCAGAGAGAAGATAATGAAAGAGTACATTATGCCTCTTGTTCCTGTGATGTTCTCTAAAATGTTATATATGTAAAACATTCATGCACAACACTGTATGTGTACTCCCTCTGTGCGTCTGAGGATGAGGTCCCCCCCCCGCCCTTCCCTGCCCCTGTTCATCTCTCTGTCTCTTTCTCAGCGCGGGTCAGGCATCCATTTTAGCTGGGCTCTAATCTTCTGCGAGCGTTCCTACATTTTGTGTGCGAGGAAGCCAACACTCCTACATTTTGAGAGGGGAGAGAGGATGCACACACTTCAGTCTTTGAGCGAGGCGGTGCACGCTCCTACGTTTTTTTTTTCTTTTCTTTTCTTCTTCTCTTTTTTTTTCCAGGGCAGACAACAAGTAGCTCAGCATCCGAAGCCTGAAAAACGCAGAAGATCATCCCTGCGTTCTTGCGAAACGGCGGCCGCCTCTCTGCATTGTACTCAACAAACATCTCACTGAGGGATGAGCGTTTAGCTCCGGGCAATTAAAAGTTATTTGTGCGCAACACACCACCACCAATTTTCCATTAGCTGTTACATCTTAGCCTACGCCGTCTCGTCGAACGACTCCTCTCTATTGATCACTTCAGCACAAAGCAGAAATACTGTAAGGTTTCCGTGTAAAAGCACAGACAGACTTTAAAAATGAGCGCTGGGGAATAGTTGGAAGGGTAAATCTGACTTTTGAAGACTTTCCAGAATGAGAGATGTGAGCTTGTGTGACATGCTGCACCCCGTTTTAACAACCCTCGAGCTTCTCCTCAAGACTTCTAGCCCCGAACGATCGCCCCTCCTCGCCCTTTTTTTTTTCAAACCATCATCCGAACCCCTGTGCGCCCCCCTCCTCGCTTCCCCCTTTCAAGCTCATTAAGTTAGGATGCCTTATCAGAGGGCACACTCACCCCTCCAAGGCCCTACACACACGCATGTGCGCATACACACGAAACATTCAAGCTGGCTTGATAAAACCTATTGTTCATACATGCACACACACACACACACACTCACACACACACATATATATATATAGACCCCGTTCTTCCATTTTTCTCTCCAAACCCTAACCCATCTCTAACCCACCCCCACCACCACCACCACCACCACTCTCCTCCTAATCAACTCTTCCCATCCCTTCCCTCTCTCTCACCCTCCACTCACCCGCACCCCACCCCCTCACCCAGCTCTGGGGAGACACATTTTAGCAGAGAGGGAGGGATAGAGAGAAAGATAGAAGGGGAAAGAGAGAGAGAGACGGGGGAGACAGAGGGAGAGAAAGAGATGCACTCCTCCTCTCTGCTCTGCTGCCACAGCGGCTTGGCTACAGAAGCCTTTGATGTTCTGCAAATTTCAAATTTCATTATAGAGAACCCCCTTCTCCTCTCCCTCCCCCCCTCCCTCTCCTCCCCCTCTCTGCTCTCGCGCTTAAACAAGCTTTTCTGCCTCACTCTCCTCACCCCCACCCCCCACCCACCCCCAATGCTGAAGTTAAGAAACTGAAAGCCCTGCAGAAGAGACTCTTCGTATGGGTTAATTATTCATTGGGCTGTGCGTGTATGTGCCAAATGTATGTCTGTGTGTGTGTGTGTGTGTGCGCGCGTACATGCGAGTGTGTGTGAGTCATGGGCTGGCAGTGGGGTGGAATCTGGATTTTGTGATGCCTGTCTTATCTCTGATCGTCTTAGATCGCCTCCACCCACTCTCTCTTGTCACTCTACTGAACATGCACCCACTTCTCCTGATAGAGAGCATTGGCCTTTATGGATAAAACACACGCTCGCACACAACTTCGCGCGCGCACACGGACACACACAGCAAGCCCTTCCTCTGTAGAGATGCCATTTTCAAGCCAGGCATTCTTGAGACTCAGCATCAATGCGGCAAGGCAACCATTTCAGGGCAGGAAGCTGCCATTTTGGTTCAGAGCGTGTCAGCTGCTTTGAGAAGATGTGTGTCCCAGTGGCCCTCAGATGAAACTGGGGTGCCACTGAAGAGGCTGACAGATCGGTAGTGTCAGCAGCGTCGGTGGGGAGAGAGAGGAGGAGACGGAGAAAGAGTCTGAGTGCTGTTTCTCCTCTGAATGTTAGTAAATGGCTGCGTTTTGGGAGTGTAAACTGGGTTAAGGATCTCAGCCTCTCTCTGGTGTGGAGGTGACAAGAAGATAACGATTGATAGAGCAGCCTTTTCTGTGCTGTAATATTAACCAGCTGAACTTTGGCTGTTTTTACTTAGTTTTCATACAGTTTCCCCAGGTTTATGGCGTCATTACGTCTTAGTTAGACATGCCAGATTTTCAGAAAAGGTAAGGCTGATTATTAATAACATCAGCTGAGACGTCAGCGGTATTCTACGACACTTTTTGATAACAATAAAAAAACAACTCACGCTGAATCGAGGGTCTCAGGACAGAGGCTGTCGTCTGTACGGATTGTAAAGCCCCCTGTGGCGAACTGTGATGTGTGATTATGGGCTATGTAAATAAAATGTGACTCGATGGGGTAATGAAGACACAACAGCAAGCAAACGTTCATGGATTTTGTTTCCACTCTTGATTTTATTTTGACAAAACAGTATCACCTTAAGGTCCATTTAGCTGCTGCTGCTCAGCTTTTTCAGGTGATGTGTGTGTGTGTGTGTGTGTGTGTGTGTGTGTGTGTGTGTGTGTGTGTGTGTGCGCGCGTGTGGGGTCACCGTCAGTTGATAGCCTGTCACGGCCCTCTGATCTGATTGCCTCCCTCTTTTCCTGCTCCTGCTTTTCATCCCCTCCATTCACCACCTCCCTGGTCCCAGCTGCCGCTCCTCTCTCACCTCTGACCCCAGCCCAAGGCCAAGGTTGGGAGGTTGTTGCCGTGGCAACATGACAGCCCTGTGGCCCATGACTGCTGACCCCAGGAGCCCTAAGTAACCATGACGATCATAATTTGCTCCCCTGTGCCCCCTGCCAGCTTGTCTATGAATACCATTTAGAGGGGAAGAGATGGACAAACCAAACGGATGCAGGGATCAGCGGATAGATGGACTAATGGACGGGTGGACAGCTGGATGACAGAACAAAAGGCGCGTGGCGTGTGCTGCTGAGGGGACGATCTTTAGAAATGAGTTTTGATGACCTATCGACCCACTTGCTCTCTTTCAGTTTAAGAGAAAGCATCACTGATGGGATGTAGATGAGGATCAACTTAGCAGATTTGGCTTTGTTCGACTGAACGGCATCAAACTCTAAGAGGTCACCACTCCAGAGTCTGGCTTTTGATTGTTATTCAAAAAACTGGGACAACTTCAAACTAAAGCTCGGCTCTGCTTAACAGACAAAAAAGCTGTTTGAAATCATGACAAAAATTCAGGTTTTTAGATAATTTTGATTTTGTTGTTGATGATCAACAAACTCAAACTACACTGTTGAAAGTTACGGCACAACTGTAGAGCTTTAACAGGAATGATGTGCGTGGCAATGAAAAATGTTAACCATTGTTCGCATCTTTTAAGACTTTTTCCACAGATGCTCTGCTGTGGCTGCCATCCTGCACACATCGTTTGGTTACATGTAACACCATGCTTGATTAAATGACATAATGAAACCTGGCGATGTGTGTGCGGGCATTATACCTGCTGGAAGGCCACTTTGCTCTTCAATGCAAGCTCCAGTTGAGTGGGGTTGGATGTGTAAATGACTGAGCGATACTGAGTACCGTGGTCATTGTGCTGCTTCATACCTGCATAAACACACACACAAAGGGAAAATAAGGCACCCCACAAACAAGCATAAGTACCACAATCATCACAGACATCATTTGCATGTAAAAGGTTTTCACAATTATGTCATCATCCGGCATCTTGAATCCATGAAGCCAAATGAATTCAGAGATCACAGCAGATTTGGGCTTTCATTAGGGAGGCCTGCGGTGTGTAGGTGTATGGGCTTGTAGGTGGGTGCATATTCTTCTTTGTCATCTATGGGCACTGTCGAAATTTTCATCAGCTTTACATCAGTGTGTCTGGAGGAGGCCCAGGCCTAGTGTACCTTGATTAGGAGGCCAAACAGCTGCCATCACTTGTATGCTTTTCAGAGGCTACAATCCTGAGCAGCTCTGGCATCCGTGGACCACTCCACTGCCGGCTGCTCCCCATCTTTATCTCTCTCCCACTCAGCCATTGTTTCTTCTCTTGACTGACGAGCATCATTCTTTTGTCCATTGTTCTAAATCCTCATCTTTCTCAATCTTTGGCCTTCTGTTTTGGACTGGGGTGAGTGGCGTGTGTGTGTTCTTCTTTAAGACTTTCGCAGCTTTGTCCCTCAGCCAGCAAGCAGCGATGGTGATTTGGTTCATTTGAACAACAGATTATTACTGATTATTGGCCAGTGATCACTGATCAAAGTGGTATATATCAAAGGCGATATCAATGGACCAGCTAGGTCTGCTTCTGCTGAGTCCTCTTCTGTATGCTGTGTGTTTTTCCATGAATTTTCCTGAAGCATCACTAAGTCAATTCTTGGCCACTAGGGGGGAGCAAAACAAGTTGTACACACAACAAGGACGTGATGACCGTATAAAAATGGTATGTGAGTGTGTTAGCAAACAGCTGACTAATTACACATCAATGTTAGACTATTTACATCCTTCTGACAAATTCAAGTCATTCACCACTCTTTCCAGGTTTTAGCTCTGTTTTCCTCTCCACCAACTCCTGAGGGAAGTCTCTGGCTCTTTAGCTGCTAAATGTGCCACAGTATCCACCAGCTAGCTGCTTACTTTGTCTGCTGCTTTTATGTTGAAAGCTGCACGCTGTAGCAGGAAACAGGTTGAGCAGAGGAGTGAGAGTGAACCAAAAAAACTTGCGTGTTGCGAGCTGAAAAATGCTAAAACGCCCCATAGAGCTGAGGGGAACTAGGGTCAAGTGTTTGTCACTACAAGAAACCCCTCTCAATCTAAACATGGCCAACTGAACCACTGTGAATATAAAATGATGATAGGCTTTAAATTAGTAAAACAGTGCCTCTCTAAATTGCAGCATGTGGTAAAAGGTAGTCAGAGTCAGTTTGTGTAATGAAGTCTTCTAACAGTAGAGGAAATATGTCATGTCTGTCTGCAGAGAGCCCAGAAGACATCCTTAGATAAAAAAAAAACCAAAGGAAAACACATTATTAGCCAATCAGATGTGGCCACAGTGTTCCCTTGTCAAATCTGTAGTGCTCTTCCCCATAGGAGCTCCTCAGGCGATAAGGTCTGTCGCCCACGCAAGCCTTACAATGTTTCACATTTTGTCAAACAGCATACTGTACGTTGCACCTATTAATATCTCATGTGTTGCTTTCCATTTGTATTGTGTGAGAAAGCTGATTTTCAATAAATGTGCAGACAACCCGGAGCAACAAGATGCTGACATCTCCCCGACACAGCGATCTGCATATCTTGTTCTCCCCAGATTAAATGTTACCTTACATCATAGAGTGTCACAACCTATCTGCGACACGGTTTGTTCAGATAAAATGGCTATAAGTATTCATCTGGCCTTCATTCAAATCAGAGCAGACAAGCAGACGTCGCCCGCTCTCCGACGCACACTGAATGCCTCGGAGAGCTCGCTTCACTGGAAATTCCATCAACAATATGAAATGCTTGAGTTGTTTAAATATGATTTTTTAAAATGCTGTGGAGATTACAGCGTTAAACAAAATGTTTGCACGTCATTAGTCTCTGTTCAACACAGAGCTTATTCCCTTAATATCTGCTCTATCAAAAAAACATTTAAAACCTTTTGCAGCAGCCCAAAGCTAACAAGTCGATCATCTTAAAGTGACTACATGAACTAATAAACTGAAGTAGTTCACAGTCAAAATGGCCACTTTCACCACAACACAATGGCCGTTTCTCAATATGTGTTCTTCTCTGTACTTGTGTTCTTGTGTACTTGACAAATGTCATCAGTCTCAGTCCAAGTACTGTTCCAATTCAGAAGTCCGCATCTCGCTAACTACAGTCAAACACCTGGATGTGTTCTTGCGCCTCCCATTTTATCGAGGATGCATCAGATGGTGACTTGTGTGGACTTGGTGCAGCCACGTATCCCAGAATGCATTTCGTAGCAACAATGTCGGAGGAGAGGACTCACAACTATAAGTTACAAGTTTCGAAATACTACTGTTTTAGTAGTACAGAATGTGGTTTTAAGATTATTTTACGTGAGAAAGTGGATGTTAAAACTTAAAATCTGTGGTTGATTCATCACGATAGCGCGTAGTTTAAAATTTAAAAAAGTTTTCGGAGATGTGTCGTCCTGCTAACGGACGAACTGAGATAGTGACGTCATCAAGTACGCTGCCGTCCCAATTGCAGAATGACGGTCCTGCGTCCTCCCGTCCTGGAGAGACTGTACTCCCAGGTCGAACTTGCTAAGGCCGAACTGCCAAGTTCGCAAGTCCGAACTTGGCATACTTGGTATTGAGAAACGGCTAATGTCCATCTTCCGTCTTTTCCCTTCATTTTCACATACAACCATCGAACTTGCCATGCTGCATCCATCATGCACTGCATGGCCAGATCTCCTGGTCTCCATAGAAAATGAATGGATCTGTTGACTTGACGTCCATCGGTGGATGTGTTTGTATGTTTAGAGTACAGCCACGCAAATGGCTCGGCGACGGTGTTAGCGCAGCAGTGCTTGGTGCTAAATGCAAATATGCTCATGAATGTCATGATCACAGGTTGTCACTTGTTATTTTTGATTGGTTGTCAAGCTTCAAGAAGGTGGAACTTATCCAATATGAGACTGTCAGAGAGGAATGTGGGGTGCTGCTGATAGCCACAACTCCTTGATGAGACCTTGATGGACCATGGATGATAAGCTAACTCCTGAAGAATTCTGTCAGTAGTTTCCTAACCTAAATGAACTGAAACCAATGCTAAGCTTAGTGCACAGTTGGCACAAGAACAGGAGTGGAGCAGGCGGTGCAACCACACAACAAAAAAACAAAAGTGAAGTGCGAGTCCACTTGGGGTCTTCTCAGCTGATGACTCAAGTCATCAACAGCCCTCATGCTAACATTTTGCTGCTAATTAGCATGAAGCAAACTCAGCAGAGTTGAGGCTGATGGGAGTGTTGGTAGTTTTGCAGGTATTTGGTCATAAACAAGAGCACCATTTTGATCCGTTAATGCAGATCGATGAGAAGTCAAGACCACTAAAATTACTGCAATCATCATGAGGGGGACATGTATATGTGTACCAAATTTCATTGCAATCCATCCAGTGGTTGTTGAGATATTTCAGTTTGGCGTGGACCAAGCTACAGAACACCATTTCCCTTCCTGAAGTCATGTTGGTAGTTGCTCACAAAAACATACCCGATTTCATATTCTACTCTTTCACAAACATATATTTTCTCATGTAAATCCCCTCCATCCATGTTGTCTTTATTGTACCACACCACAATTCAGTCCACTCACTCATTTGTCCCCCTCTGCCTCTGCATCCATCTCTACCCTCACCCTCTTTCTCTCCACCTCTGCAGTGTTGGATGTCGGCCATCTTGCCCCCAGCGCTGTTGTTCAGTGACGAGGCTAATGGTGGCCCCTCCATCAAAGGCCACCAAGCCACTCTGCCATTGGCTGTCCACCAGAGCCTTTACTCTGATTGGCTGGCTGGCAGGGGTCTTGTAGCTTTGCAGTTTCCCCTGACCTTCCCCGCTGACCCCCAGGTTCTGACCAGCCCAACCACACACACACACCAACACAGACAGCTATGCTTGCATATACATGTGCAGGATAATGTATGAATAAAATAAGCACAATAATGAGGAAAATGTATATGATATACACATCACATGTCATGAAACTACCAGTCAGACTGCTGTAATTTCATTAAAGCTATTTTACAAAAGAACAAATTCTTTATTTTCTACTTTACAACATTTAATATCTCATATAAAAAAGAAGACAAAGGCTTTTCCACACAAAGACATGGTGAATGATACAGAATATCAGAGAAAAGTCAGAGACAAAACACCCTTGAGTGGTTGTAGCTGCTTCCAACACAAAGACAATTAAGATTCATCACATCTTCACAGATCCCTCCACCATCTGAAGAGCAGTTACTCCCCAATCAAAATACTACCACCATCCAAAACACCGGCCCTGGTTTTGACTATACTAAGTCCAAATGCATCCCCATAAGCGTCCAATCCTCAAAGAACTACAACGGCAACAAATACCACCCAAAAAACTTCGATTCCCCCCCCGCCGCCTCCGCCGTCTCTCTCTTTCTCTCTCTCACTCTCTCCATTTTTAACAGCCCCCTTCGTTATTTTCTCCATCCATCAAAGGCGGCAGTAATTATTAATGAGAGCCTCCCTGTTCTCTCTGCATTATGCATGAGAGCCTTGCCTCTGAAAGCAGAGGGTAATGGGGGGTGGACAGAAGGGGAGGGGCCACGGGTCACACGTGCACACACACACACATACACACACCGCCTCTCAGGGTCACTGACCTATGCCCACGAAGCCAAAAATATTAATTAAATGCTCCCTCCCTATATCAGGAAATTTAAAAGTAGCCCTTTGAACGCAAATGGAAACCAAAAATCAGACAGAGTGGGAGGGTGGTAGGGTCTCAGTGGGAGTAACTGCTCCCTCCAAAACACTTTCAAGCACAAACCTGCGTACACAAAACGTACATGCATACACTTTTTGGGCTTGTTGTGTTTAAACCCGCTGAGATTTCTTGCAAGTCTGTAAAATCTCTTCCAGCGTTTACCCTCGCATGCAAAAAAAAAGAAAAAAAAACAGCACCACTCAGCTTGTCCCTGCTGGCTGTTGGGGATAAAAGCCTGCTATTTCTCCCACTTCCAACTTCACCTTCACTTCTTCCCTCTGCAAATCGTGCTCATTCACCTTTTGTCTTTGGCTGTCCCCCCCCCCACACACATTACCTTCCAGTTTCCACTCCTTGTTCTCTCTAAGTGCATGTGCATGCGTGCATACGTGTGTTTGAGGAGCGGCGAAAGAAGGCGGATACACAAAGAACAGCCAGACTTGCAATTTTAAGTTGCAGGCAAATAAATAAATAAATAAATAGACGAAACAGTGAAGGTAATCAGATTAAAAGGGAATGCTGGCTGCTATGAAAATTTATTACGGGCCAGCAAAGAGCGGGAGCACTGTACCGACACTTTTAACTTCTTCCCTCCCCTCCACAGAAGCGCTGGCCTGACCCCGGCTTATTCTCCCCTGGCATCTCTTTACACTCCTTCATCCGTTAACAACTGTAAGAGCTGAGATATTGGCCTCACCTCTCCACCTCTGTGAGGTCTGTCCCTCCTTTGCCTCAGTTCCTTTCAGCTGCCTCACTCCCTCTGTACTTCAGGGGGACACTCAGCGCTCAAAAAGATGTAAAACAAGAAAAGATTGCAAATGAGGCAAAAAAAACCCCCCAACCCACCGCCATTTAATTACGAAGACGAAAGAATAAACATTTCAGCAGTCAAGCTACCGTCAGTGTCTGCAATTAAGAAATGTTTCTGTGTAATTGGTGACTTTTTGCGTCTGTCTGAGTGTGGAGGAAAAACATTTGAAGCGAATTCGGAATTATTGCACTTGGCAGTGCGCACCAATTAGACTGCAGCAGAGTGAGCACTAATGAACAATCTAACATAGTTTCTTTCTTTCTCTTTTACCTCTTTATTCCTACCCCCTACCTGCACCCCCCCCCCCCCTTACACTGTGACACAATGTACTACTTGTTCAGCCACTTCAGATCCAGCGAGAGAACACTAACTCTGTTCCCAAGCTGAAACATCAGCGGGGATTATTTGGTGTTTTCCACGCTGATGGAGTCTGACCAGCTATCATCATCTCTACGAGTCTGTCAAAAGAGTACAGCACAAACAAAAAAAGAAGCGTAATATCTGATAACTGCAGTCTTCCCTTTGTGTGTGTGTGCGTGTGTGTGCATGTGTGTGCGTGTGTGCGTGATAGTACTCAGGGTTGTGCCGTGCCCCGCGGTCCCGTTACGACTGTGTGCGTGCCAGCAGAGCCCTCTCCTCCTCTCCCCTCTCAGCTGCTATTTTTGCCCTGTTCTTATGTAAGCTGCTCCTGACGCGCTGGAGACAGAGGCAGAGTACGGAGTTGGGATGGTGAGAGCATCCCCAGCGGACACACGCACATACTCTCGCCTGCACGTGCAAACACACAGATGTATACTATACGAAGGGGAGTGAATATGTGACATATGCAAACATACAGAGCAAAACAGAAAGTGATGCTCTGCTGGCTGTCAGATGGTGACACTACACATACGGAGGCAAACCTTAAACCAACAGCAGAGCAGTGTGCGCCTTGGCAACAGCACTATGCACGTGTGTGCGTGTATGTGTGTGTATGACTCTTAAGGTGTACAGGCACACCATGTAGATTACTGCAGTATCGTCATCTCTTTAAAAAATCTGTTTTATCCCCCTCCTTAGCTTCTATTTTATCTTCTCTACTGGAGCAGTGCTCTCTAACATGATCACTTCATGGTTCTGGGCATGTTGTCAGAGCACTGTGGCTCTGGCCCTTACGCTGTTTATTTTTAGCTGCATCTAAATCGAACAAGTAGAGCTTGTTCTACTGTTGTACTCAAATCGGGCTGAATAAGAGCATATGTTAAATTCCCCCGTATTTAAATATGATAAATGATAATATTTGGTCATGAAAAAAAGGAAGCGCCACTGCCCCGACTCTATTTCAGTCAGTGTTCAGGTCAGTGTTCGAGTTTCAGCAAATGATGCAAATATATGTAGAACATTTCTGTCGTAATCCTTTATCAGTGTAACACACAGCTTTGGGAACACAGAGTTCAATTTCTATCACATTTACATATCATCTAACACATTAATAATAATATTAACTATGAGTTGAATTTCTGTCCAGCGTGCGTTTCCCTTCCCTGTAGGCTCTAACTCTATTAGAGGGAATGAAGTTTTCAAATGCTGCGCATCGTATTTCTGAGCAGAAATCTTTTAATGCAGCACATACGATTTTGTGTGATGTGTCGACTTCCCAACAGCCTGAAATTAATGCTGAAAATATTTAGGCTCCGTGTACATTGTGTGTGTGTGTGTGTGTGTGTTACATCTATCAGACATCATCACACAAAATACTGATGCTGAGGTCTCTAATCAGCAATTGGGTGGGAATCTTATTTGTTTGGGGGTTTTTTTTGCTCACTCTTCTTTATAACTACCTCTCTTTAAAATTTATTTCTTCCTCATTCTTTCAATCAAGGCTTCATCTGTGAGAGTATATTTATTAAGGTGAACAAGTGCGCGAAATTGGCGAATAAAAAAAGGCTGAGAATTTTGAAAATGAAAGTAAACAGATGTATAAGTTATAACACATATAACTTAAACATAATCAAATGGACACACACACACAACTCAACCCCCACAGTGTGCACACACGTGCTGCAATCTCCATAAATTAGGGCCGCCAGCGTGTGTGAGGGCGTAATAACTGACACCTGGTAATGAGCACACCATTCTCAGCCAACCGGTGGAGAAGGACGGGGTTGGGTTAGAAGTGTGGGGGTGGCAGAGGTCACAGGTCAGGGGTCAAGGTCGCCTCCTGCGGGGTTTGCCTTTAGATGGCTGGGGCATCCCTAAATTGAGGGATGTGGTGACACGGGGGGGACACGGGGGTAACCCAACGGGGAATTGACGTGTGTCGCAGCCAGCTGGGGTGAAGATATTATATAAAAGGAATATTCATGCTCATCTTAATTGTCAGAAAGTAACTGCCACCAGCGTGACTTGGCAGATGGAAGACAGCGTGATTAATGTCTATTTTGTGATCTGGCCCCATGCATGAGTGTGTGACATGTGATAAGCCCTCCACTCTATGTGATAAGCTCTAAGTGTAAACCCTATGCAGCGACACACAACGCACTTTACACAAATAAAAAAGAAAGCCAAATGAATAAAAATGGCCACTGATTTTTACATTTACCTATTTAACAGACCCGTGTGACTCCACCGACGTCTACCTGCGAGGGTGAGGGTGCATGTACATGCAGACGTTACCAAATGAGGAAAGCCGCCTCGGCCATCTTAGCTGTGCATTCGTGTTTTTGTGTGTGCATCGGCGTACGCCTGCGATGCCTGTTCACTGACGCAGCATCAGCAGCCCACGCCATAAATACTGCATGGCCTCAAAAAATACAGAGAATGGAGGGAAGAAGGGAAGAGGAAGGAAAGGAGAGGAAAAGAGATGAGGAAGAAACAAAGAGGAGGGGAAAAGCCTCAGTTGTTAAGATGAAGGGCGGCGGGGGTGCGGGGGGACGGAGGAAGAGACAGGAGAACGGGGAAGAGTGGGGGTGGGGTTGGGGAGGATGAGGAGCAGGGAGGAGAGAGTGACTAAGAGATAAAAGTGGAGTGAGTGAACGCGAGTGTGTTTGTGTGATGAGCGGATGGCCTCGGGGAGCGGTCGACTCACTGCGCTGCTCTGCGGATGTGCTGACGGGCTCCAGGCCGTTTGCTCACACACTCGCCCCTCCGCTCCGCTCACTGCAAAGAGGACAGGGGTGGGGGAGGGGGGGGGGGGCGGGGGCAGGTAAGACGGGTGAGGTGGGGGAGAAATGAGACGGGAGAAGAGCGGGAAACTGGGAAAGAACGTGGAGAAACAGATGCGGGAAAGAAGTGAAGGGTGGAAGATAAAGGAGACATAAGAAATCACAGAAAAAGGGACAAGAGTAACGGGAGTGACCTTATGTTTGAATAGGTTAGGGAACAAAAAAAGTGCTGCAGGCCGACCATGGGAGCAGAGCAGGGGGATGAGCTGGCAGGTTGGCAGGGTGAAGAAGTGGACAGAAAAGATGCTTCTATCCTCCACTGGGAGCTGAGGCATCAGGGGACACAGGGAGTGAAACAGGGCCTACTTTCTGTGACAAGGAAGTACCCAATAAACCAACTGACGTGCCATTGGTGCAGCTGTGTGCACCCTCTGCATGCACAGTACGTGTGCGTGTGTTCTGCTTATTCGCATGTACGCACAAATGGAGTAAAGCTGTCTATGAGTGGGCATAATGAGCACTTGTGCATAATGTGAAGTGAACAGTATGCTTGTGTATGGAAATGTGTGCGCAATTGATCTGCAGCGTGTGAAAGAACAGCAAGATGTGCGTGATCATTCCAAACACATCAAATCATGTTTTCAAGCCCGATGATGAAGCAGAACGGCTGTTGCCCTCTGACATGCAGATGTCACTCCAACTGCTGAGAGTTCACGTGTGCTCGAGTCTCTCGATGCATGCACGTGTGAAGGTTTGTTACTGAAGAGTTGCCCTTCTTATGTATGATAAGAAACTTATAATTTGGGAGCGTGTTGAATGGGGGGTCTTTACGCAACATCCCAGGGAAGCCAGCAGATTGAGACTAGTGTTGCTGAATATGGAAAGAGGGCACACAGCAAAGGCTGCTGGGAGTTTCTGATTGGCTGCTAATGTTGCTATCCAGGCTGGGATTGGTGGAGCTGACGCAGCCCGACATCACGTTGTCGGGACTAAACCCTTTTGAACTGAGGCAAAGCAGAGAGGCACAGATCTCAAAACACATACACACACCGATGTGCACACACGCTTGCATATACACACCCACATGCACGCATTAAAAAGAAGTATTGCATGCAGCTGAATATGCATCTGTACATGATAGTTCCACATGCACTCCAACATAGTGTGTGTATATATATATACCAGGATGGGCTCTGTGCTAATCGTGTCAGGAGAAAACAGAATTCATAATGTTCCTGGGCTCGTCTCCATACATGACGATCTCTGGCGAATCTGCGCAGTTGAAAGGGAAAAGAGCGAACTTCCTTAATTTCTCCATTCTCTTTTAAGCCCAGCTCTAAGGTGGACGGAATAAATTGGAGCTTAAGCATGCGTGAAGGCACAGCCAGCGGGCCCCTTTCCACCACTCCACGCCACATTTGTCAAATCAGAGGAATTTCTTCTACACGTGAACCCGGAATTGAGAGAAGAGAGAGAAACGGCAGGGACTAGCATTTAAGTCACGCGCAACAAGCAGCAACACTCCCAGGTAGAAGAAGAATGTATATTTGAGTTTGTGGTTATTTCAGAAAATGTCGCCTGGTCTTAACTGTGACAAAAACACACACACACACACACACACACACACACACACACACACACACACACACACACACACACACACACACAACTAGCGGAGTGCATAGTCAATAAGCTGCATGCTATTAATAAAACATGAGATGAGACAAGGCAGTGAGTCAGGGGAAATGCATGACTACTCTTTTGGCCTCACTGCCTTTGCCCCGTGGCGTGTCGGCTCGACTCTGTTTGTGCCTTTGCCCGTAGTAAGACATGTCTCCGCCATTGGCTACGGTGAACAGGAGAAGAATCTCATCTGATCGGGACGATGTGGTTCTCGAGTGAACCGCAATATTGAGGTTTCTTATCCCCCCCCCCGCTTCTGTTCTGTCAGCCCGCCTCCAGCTGCGCAGGTGAAGTGGAATGTGGGGAACATATGCAAACACACAGCTGATGTGTCAGCTAATGTATGTATTTAGCTGGACAAACATGGCTGACAATGAAGTGTATTTAGGTCACGCATTCTACGAGAAAACAACCATGACAGATGCAAAAGAGATGACTGAACTGATGTGGGCAATGTCACTGAGCGTGTGTGTGTGTGTGTGTGTGTGTGTGTGTGTGTGTGTGTGTGTGTGTGTATGTGCGCGTGCAAGCCTGTTTTAAGGCTGAAGGTTGGACCTATGAATCTTTGATCCATCTCTTCCCAACTTGTCACGCCCCTCCCTACATTCAATATGAGTGAGCAGAGAACCTCTTTGCTTGTCCTTTCACTCTCACACATACATGCATGCACACACACACACACACACACACACACACACACACACACACACACACACACACACACACACACACACACACACACACACACACACACACACACACACACACACCCTCCTGATGCATTAATGTTCTTACATCACCTCCTCCAGTGAGCAGAAAAAACAAGAGAGCAAGAGTCTGCAGGAGATGGGTTTTGGGGGATGGGGTTCCTGTCGCTGTTGGGGGTAGGCGTGGGGGGGTTGTTGAGGAAGAGATGTGTGTCATTGAAGTGGAGTGGTGAGGAGGCCAGGATTCAAACGCCACAACGTTAAACATATGCGGCATACAGTATAGAGTATGTAGTGTAGGGGTATGGAGCAGATCCCAGAGGTATTTGGGGGAAATGCTGCAGCATCACCTAAGTTTCCACTTGAGTTTCACCAGTTTTCAGAGATTAACAACTTCAGAATTGCCACAATGGGATTAAACCCAACCAGGAAACATGCTATGCATAATAAAACAAAAATTCACAACATTATTCAAGCCAGAAAAGACCAAATTAAGGATCATCATTGCATCAGTCAGAAGCCCATATGTGAAGCGAATGACAAAAGGCTGGTTTACACTGGATAAAGTAACGCCATGCGCATGCTCTAACACAGAGAGGTTTTTTTTTTTTTTTTTTTTTAGAGTTAGGGCATGAACATGCACCACACTGGTGTGTCTCTCCATGGATGGCTGGATCTCAGACACATTAGCACTGTCTGGCGTTGACTTACACCCACGAGACCTCCCCCCCATCATGAAGCACACGTCTGGGCATCATCCTTCTGCTCTAATACACCCCGTGCCCCTCGGGACTGGTCTTATTTGAGGGCGACTTTTGGGTTTCGTGTGTGTTTGTGTGTGTGTCGCTACCTTGTGTAGGATCGTGGCCCTCCCAAAAGTGCTTGAGCAGCTCCTCAAGGCTGATGTCTTTAGGGGAGAAGACCACCCTCACCACCTCGGTGTGACCCGTCAGACCTGAAGGAGAATCATCAAGCTGCATTAATCAGAATCAAGTTGTATGACGTTTTTACGATGTCAGTTTGACTCATTGCTCCCTCCTCCTGCTCATCATCATCATTCTGCTTTTTCCTCCTACATGCTGAAAATTGCTGGATGAAACAACGGACTGAAACCAAAACCGCCATGTCTGCGTCTTATCCAGCAGTTCAAAAAGTGCCTGTTTAAAACAGCAGTGAAGAGATTATGAATAGCATCCTTGTGTTTGGTGTACGTGTCATTGAGTTCATGCACCACGGGTAAAAGACACTCAGGTTGAATCCACACAGAGCATGTTATTGCTTATGGCACAATGGGAGTGAAGGAGAGAGTGGCAGAGAGAGGTGCAGATACAGCGAGAGAGAGAGAAAGAGAGAGGGCACAGTAAAGGCTGCAGCTTATGGTGAAAGTTGCCAAAAGCACACCGACTCTCGCTCCTGTCTGCAGCTGCCAGGACCCCAAAGCTTCAACAAGCTGCCTGCAGGCATTCTCAAACTGGGGCCACTTCAGGTCCAACGTGCAGTTGCATGCACACACACACTTTCACAGCAGAAAAGGTACACTCACACACCTCAAAGCACACCTTAATGTTAATGCAGAGGTGCTGACTTCAATAGTAGCCGTTCCCTGCTCTTGTTTGCACATAACAGAGACACATGCACAGGTGTACACACACACATACAGTACATAAAAATGCATGAACGCATGCGCGCACACACATGCACACAGATAGACGCGTTAAGTGCTTTGCAGGGATGCCAACTTCATGCACCTGGCCTAAGACCCACTTCCTGTCTCTAAAAGACACTTGGCACACCTAAAGGATCAACTCATGCCAAATGAACATGGAAGACTTCACCTGTTTAAAAAGTTCTTATTTAAACAACAGGCACACTTTTCAGTGGATACGAGCAGCCTGTCATGAGTATCCAACAATGAAATAGTCAGTTTCTGCTGGAGCCGTTGACGCCTTTTTTTATATAAGATATATATAATAAGAACATACTAGACATTATAAATGTATGTCTACCTTTTTTACTACATACATACTGACATTATTAATTAATTATTAAAACAAAGGTTAACGCAATTTAACAATAGGGTGTGGAAATCGGGCATTTTAGCCCCGAAAGCGAAGCACGGCTGTGTGGCATGTGTGCTGAGGAGGTGTTGAACATGTAAAAGCAAAAGAGGAGGCTGCAGGGGGGACATCAGGTGGAGGACGCACACGGGCCAGCGAACACAGCCAAGGGCCCAGGTGAGCTTGATCAGCTGACGGCCCTCCACTGCCTGCCAGTTGTGTACTAAGGCTGGCAAGGACAGCCTCCAAGACACCAGCTCTCACCATACGCATGCAATTTACTGTGGTCACAGTCGGCAGTGAGCCGGGGTTGTAGGTTAGCAGGAAGGTCAACAAGAATGGTAGAAAATAGAACAAAGAAAAAATGCAGCGAAACTCGCTCACAAAAAAGGTGAACACGCACAATGATTTTCCACGCTTGTCCCATCTGAAGGGGGTGAAAGGCTGAGAAGTGATGCAGACCAGCACCACTAGAGCTGCTAGAGATTCAATGTTTAGCTGAAGGACACTTCAGCAGGGTGAATAAAACCACCTCCCAAATCACCGTGCCATCCTGTTGGCCTTTTTTGTTTAACTGCTCTCTGCTGTTGGATACAGAAAAACTTCACGAAGAGAACGTCCTCACCAGAGCAACAACAGCACGGGTTGTTCAAATGTTTAAAATGATGCTGGCAGCATGGCGTTGTTACATCTTAAAATGGAGGTGAGTGGCTGCATCATCAAAACAGGCGATTCTGACACAGAGGACCGTAGATGATGCCTAGTTGCATAGCAAATGTTTTAACCATGAGTGCAATCTTTCCCCAACCCCAGCAGTTTTAGCTGCTCAAACTTTGGCAGAGCAGGAAACACTGTTACGAATCCTCTCTGGAAGCACCACACGGGTCGTTTTGGAAGAGACTGACACCCTCAGCGGCCTATTTTGGCAGTTAGGTATGAAGATTGTTGGATCCAAACCCCATGCAACACTGTGAAAGCACAAAAGGTTACAGCACGAACTCTTGATTCTGTACTGCAAAGCGAACTCTGAATTAGTCAGATAAAATATGCTGATTGGTAACAGCATCCCCTTCCATCCGTCTCTCAGCTGTCTGTATCGTCTGTCCTCCCAAGACAAATTTGACTGCACCTCAATCCACTCCTATTTCTGTCTGTCAGACCATCCACCTATCTGCCTGTCCTTCCATCCTTCCCTGGCTCTGCTGACAGTTCCATCAGCCCCTTCTTTCTGTCCGTCCGTCTGTCTGTCCGTCCAGCTGTCTGTCCTGCCCTGGCTGTGTTGACAGCTCCTCGGTCTCACGCCGTCGCAGTGTTCTGCTCCGTCATGGCCACTGGAGCGACGCCTGCACTCTCTCAGCCGATGGACAGGCAACCATTCTTTCTCACACTTTTTTCCCCCCCCTCAAATTTTCTCTTGCCTCAAAAGTTTATTTTACCCGCTCCCTCACTTGCCGCAGCTCTCAATCTCTCTTTTTCTGTCATCTGTCTCCATCTCCATCCCCCTTCATAGCCGACCATCTTGTTGCTGGGAAGCTGACAGAAAGAGAGACTGGAAGAGGCAGACAGATAGGAAACATGCAATCCCTTGAAGGGCTGTGCTCAGAAAGTCTGCCAGCCAAGCCCAAAGCGTCTTTCCCCTCCTCTTCATGTCCCCCATGCTGCGCCTGCACCTAGACTCCATGCCTGCCTGTAATGATGTGCCCTGGTAAATGGAGAAGCCCCCAACTAACAGCTCATGACTCCGAAAACACAAGAGAGGCACACAGAATAAGACATGGCTAGACATCTTCATTTCAATTATATATCAGCGCCTGCATGAATCATTCGAATCTCACGTTGAGGAAAACAGAAACAAATTCGGCCGTCGACATGTAGCCAAACATTTTCAACAGCTCTGAAGGCAAACGTGCAGAATTCAAGCTTGTATCTCCTCTGTCGTGTTCGCTGAATCATAGTCTCAAGGAAAGAAGCCCATCTATGGCGCTTCATACACAGTAACCTCTGTTGGCAAAAACGCCGCAGTACAGCACAGTACAGAGCCCAATCCTTACAAGTAGGTCATGGGGGGGTGGGGATGGGGGGTACAGCCCATCTGGAGCAGTGCATTCTGAGTAGTTGACTGCAGATGAAGGGAAGGCGGCGAGACGATGAGAGCGCTGTACTTTAAACAGCCTTTCCGACTCCGTATCGTTTTCTTTTTCCCTTTGCATTTTTTGGTCTCTTGAACCCTGACTGATCTCAGGGAGAAATGTCCTGCCAACGCACGGCGCCTCCTGACAGGGAGGGAGCGTGACCAGGTGACGTATATCAAAGTGTCGAGGGAGTACATATGTAAAAATGTGCAAACACACACACAAGGTGCAGAGCGTATTACCTGTGCAAACCTCTTCGTAAGTGGGGTTCGGTGTGAAGCCGCCGGCGTAGCCCACCTGTGTGGAGAAGACCCCCGGAAGCCTCCAGAAAAGTCTCTCGACTCCCCAGAAACAGCCCATACCTGGCACGAAACAGCATGCAGACAGAGTATTAGTGCCTCTCTGCCACCGTACCATCCACAGAGTGGCAACCAAATGTGTCAATAACCGCAAACTGCTAACAGAGGACTCCACAGTGGGTTGATTGTGATTACAGAAATGTGGGATTGTGCAGTCTCACCAAACATGATGGTCTCCATGCCTTCTGGAAAAGGCTCCACAGTGGGATTCCCATTGACTGCATGCTTGTCTGTGAAGGGAAAATGTGTAAATGTGTGTAAATGTGAAATCATAACACTGTGTTTCAACAGTACCCATTAGCAGCCTCAGCGAGGCCTCACAGGTCTGCGTGTTCGTTACAGGCTAACGCAGGCCAGCGGATCAGAGGCAGAAGCTTCTGTGCAGGAAGACATTTAAGGGATTACAAGGCTTCGGCCGCCATTCTATCCCTACTGTCCTTTCCTCAATACCCACAATTAAACACAATCAAGCAGCTATTTTATGATCTCGCTCTAACTCTACTGAACGGAGCGTACCAAGTGCTAGGCTTAGCACCGCTGGGCGTCCACGAAGCGAACCAACGCCGGCGTGTCAGGGGCATGCGCTTGTGTAACTTCACGAGCAGGGAAGGGCCTCGCTAGCAGACCCAATGCTGTCCTAATCTTTGCCATGTTAAAAATACCTCATAAGTAAAACAAACTGGAGTGATGAGAGGTGGCAGGGGGGTGGGGGGGCACTCTATTGCCAACTGTGCTGCATGGAATTAGAGCGCTAAAAAGGAAGTGCATGTGTGTGTGTGTAGCCCACAGATGTGTGAGGAGGATTAGGGTTTAAGAAGACTGAGGTGACTTAGCGTGCAAATCTCCACTAAGCAAGGCTGGTTTGTACTGCAACCACTAATATTAGTCTACAGATAAACAGGCCACAGGGTGCACTAAGAGCTTAGGCACATACCAATAATGGATGCTTTCTCTAAGTTCAATGTGCGATTTTTCTCTGGCCGCTCGGGTGTGTGATGCACGACACTGACCTGAACACAAACAATCTCTAATCTGGTAGAGACATAATAGTTCATTTCCTTGATAGGCCCGAGATGAGCTCAAACGGAGACGACAAAGACCAATCACCCGCAGCTGATTTTCACTGTAAAGCCGGAAGCACTGAAAGGAACCGATGGCACGCCTGGACCCTAAAGATTAACAAGTGTTTTGAAGAGGATACGCGGCAAAAGGAGCACCGCAGCACTTGAGCTGATACCACCTGTCTTGGTGTGCCACCTTAAGGGCACTTTGAGATATTAGACAAACTTGTTTGGTTTTTCTGTGCAGTAACAGATTGCAGTAGCATGAAGGACTCCTGAAATGTCACAGAGGCCTGGCTGCCTTCAGGCAGTCCCTTCCTGCCCTCCTGTTGTGCGACAGTTCTGTCTTTTAGCAGCAGGTTGTTTGGCACTGCCAGGTCATGTTCACGGGCACAGTCAGCTGCAATCAGAGTACATCTGTGTCAGTGACTGTACTGGCTCAATATTCCCTGTCCACGTGGGGGGGACTTAAGGTGGTGGGAGGACAGGAAAAATCTTCATCCTTCTTCTGTTTCGTCTCTATCCTCTGCTCACTCTCACCCTCTTGTCCTGCTTTTCTGGCCAGAGATAAAAAGTACTGAAGTTGCCAAATGATGGAGAGAGAAAACGAGAGAGTGAGAGAGAGACAAGTGTGCGATAGAGGAGGAGGAGTGGGAGGAGGAGAGTTCAGCCTGCCAAAACAATAAAAGGAGTAAATAGCCAGTGAGAAGCAACAGATGAGGGGAGCAGAAAGGCAGTGAAGGATTCTTTTGGCTTTCAGACCACCATGCCTTCAGGCGCTATATAAAAAGACCAAGCACTTCATCCAAGAGAGAACACAGGGAAAACAAACAAGCAAACAAATAAACAAACAAAAAAAAGAGAGGTAAAAATGAAGACAGCCAAGAACACGCCGACACAGCACTGTCCAGAGAAGCCAAACTCCGAGCCAAACCTCCCCGCCCTCTCGTCTCTCTCAGCTTGCTCTCCATCTTCACTTCACACTCTCTTCCTCACACCACCTTCCCATCATCCCTCACTCTCCTCTTACAGACACATGCACACACGCGCCTGCACGCAATCAGCCGCACAATCACTCGCGCACCAACCTCTGCTGTGGGTATTTCTCCCATGGAGCAGCTGGCGGTGGTCCAGGTGGTGCCAGGCTGGCTCCTTTCACTGTGCCTAGCCCAGCATTCCCCCCTGCCAGCCCCAGCGCCCACACCCCATTCTGCCAGAATTACCCCACCTAACACACACAGGCACAGAGAAAGAACTGGCTGAATACCCTCACTACGCTGCCTCACTACGCCAGCAAAAGAAAGAACAGAGGACGACAAAAAACAAGCAGGGAGGGTGACTGACTGAGCTTACAAAAGAAGAAAAACAGGCTGAATATGGGGGAAGGATTCATGAAAAGGATTTTTTTTCCCAACTTGGATGAGATATGGGCGTAATTTCTTTTGTGCGCCTTTGTTTTCGAGGATATCTGAAAAGCGCAGTGCAGGCTATACAGTACGACGGGACTGAAGCGGAATACTTTGGTCACCTTTTGTTGCTTTTAGCATGGTGTTTGTAGGCGGCTGGACCAGAACCAAAACATCGGACCCCGCCACTTTGCTTGTATCATGGTTGCTATCAGTCAAGGGCACAACAATCTATCTGTTGCTCAGCGGATAATGTCCAGTTTGACTTGTTTCGGCGGGTATTTAGTCTTTGTTACCCTTCGATTCTACCCGTGGTCCCCTGCTTCTCACCCGTTAAACTGAAGTCCAAGCGCTGCTGCCCCCTCATGCAGAGAAACGGGAGAGGTACTGTCCCTGGATGCCAAAACTGGTAACAGAAAGGTCGATTTCCAGGCTGCTCTGTTTATTTCCTTCCAAAAAAAAAAAAAATCCATTCTCTCTCTTTCCCTCTCTCTCTTCCTCTTCCCTCCCTCTCGCTTTTCCTCTTTCTAGCTTCACACAGGTTGGCAGAGAGTCAGGCACGAGTCGTCGGAGGAGGGTGATGCTTTATACTGGTGCCAACTACCCTCTGCTGTATGGGAGGAGGGGTAGGGGCGAGAAAGAGTGGGGCAAAGGAGGGGAGGGGAGGAAAGACTGGTGGGAGGTGGTTGGTTTTTTAAGAACAGTGAGAGGTAAGTCAAAGAAAATGATGTCGCTGTGGCCTTAAAACAATCAACTTGGTAGTGTGACACATGCGTTTAAAGCTGCCTATGTTCAGGGTAGGAAACCCGTCTAAACTCTGAGGAGTACAACTTTGAACCCATTCCATACTAGCAAACAGTGGCTATGGAGAAGAGCTCTGGCCCCATTATCGCCTCCCAGCAAGATGGCGGCACATCCTGTTGGGGCCTGCTTAAATATATTTACTCACACACCAATCTGATGAGGAAAGAGGGCCATGGCTTCCACCTGCTTGGCACAAATTAATAAACGCACATTGCTTTTAACTTCACAGTAAAACGTACCTTTACACTCTCCCTCTGCAGATACGCCAGAGCAAATCCACCCATTCTCTATACCGCTTATACTCTACAGTGACACATCCCAGCATGCACTGGGCAAGAGGCATGGTGCACAATGCAGGGTCTCATCAGTGAGCGAAATCTCCCTCATTTATTTATCTGGTTGCATACTTTATTTGCATGCTTTTCCATTTACTTGCATATTTTTTCTTCCCCTCTGTGCTTTTCGCAAAAGCCAAAAAAAAAAAAAAAAAGCAAGGGCATCTGGAGACAGCAGAGATGGGAAAACAAGAGAGATATGATGCCAGAAATATATCTTCGCCATGAACCTGCTTTAAAGAGTTATAGCGAAGCATGTAACAGAGATTGATTTTGGTCAGCTGACCTCCCCCATCCTGTTTGGAAGAAATATTGGCAGTCTATCCTGCACTGACTCAAAATAATAGCTACTGTGCCCCTACCATGTACCAATCTGCCACTGGATCATTCTCGCCAAGGTCACAGAGTACGTTACACAGACTGGAGTGAGGGAGGGGACACGGGACGTCTGAACGAGGAACAAGGAGCTTCTTTAAAGAGGCTGGACAAGCAACTTTCAAAATTAGTGAGAGGGGACAAATGTGTGCACTCACACACACACACACACACACACACACACACACACACACACACACACACACACACACACACACACACACACACACACACACACACAAAGCTGGGACTGCACAGGGCATCTGTGGTGACAGTCCTCGCAATGCCTAAATTTCTCATGCTTACTGGCCCACACTGAAAAACACAGAAGCATGCACACACATACACACACTAGAACAACCCCGTCCCCACCTAAGCCGCCCCCCATGGTGAAAGGGGAGGAACAGATTTCTGCCATGCGGCGTCTCCGAGCTGCTTCGACAGACGGAGCAGGAACTTACGACGGGGCGGAGCCTTCATGCGCATAATGCCCAGATGGGCCCCTGGACGCTGCGGCACCGCTTCCTCCTATGCGCTCACAGCCAGCTCCCACAATGCACTTTGTGGATGCCTCAGTCAGAGGAGGTGAAGGCAGGGGCCAGGTACAAATAGCACCATGTCTCGCCTTTGTCGCATACTCCACCTGTCCCAAAATAGTCTGATAAAAATCTGAATGAAAGGATGAAACGGAGGACTGGAGGGACAGGTCTGATTGCTACTGGGTCGCATGAAAGGATGAAACCGTAAACAGGAAGCAAAGAATGTGCACTGAAATGGAGAAAATGGTTTCAAATCTTCACTTTAGAGAAGCAGCTAAGCCTTTTAAAAACAGCGCTACCTAGGACAGCATACTTTCTTTTGAGTGTCTGACAGTGTTGAGAAGTTGATCCACACAGATTTCTTTTATCCGGATTTCATCGTCAACTATTTGTAACACAATCCCACCATGCATCCCAACAGGCCGCCACTTCAGGTTTTGTGGTTGCCTCAGAGATTTCATTACAGAACCAAAAACCAAATCGCAAAACACCAAGCGGGCTAATGAGCGCTGCAGCAAATGCACCTTGGGCATACTTGGTTTAAAAGGTTAAGTATGCCAGATTAGGTTCCCATGGCCATAACTCAAAGGGAGTAATCGCTGTTGATGAGGGGAAACTGCGTGAAAACGTTATGCAGAGAATTGAGTGTTTGCGATGCTTCATCTAAAGTCTGGTAGTAGATCATCTTTTTTGCATAATTTAAGAAAGTAGCACAAAGAATATATTAACTGCAAACACTAAAGTGCTGGCAGAAATCACAAATGATACAACAGGCTGCAAGTTTTTGGCTTCTTCTGCTTTTCCTCAACATCTTCTTGTAATAACATCTCTTTGACACATGTTGTGACTGTCATTTCAACATGAAATCACACCTGTGAAGTGTTACCTCTCTAACAGACAGGTGAGCTCCGGATTGATCTGTGGACTAACCTTCATCTCAAGGACTTATGTAAAGAACGCTGTTGGCCAAGGACTCTCAATTTCCTCATGTCGAGGACTGCCAAGTGAAGACACTTTAAACTGCAGACACACACTTGAGAACGGTTTTGACCCCGATCCCTGTGATTTCTTAAGATCAGGTTTCACCCTGTCAGTCCTTTGTGCAGAATGGAAACACAAAAAAGTAAAAAAATAAAAATAAATAAAAAATAACCTGTGTTATAATGAGGCAGAGGCAGCTCAAACTCTAAACATTAGAGTCTGTGCTGTGGAAGACGGGGCAGACTTTGACCCAACACACCATATTGACTCTTGTACAATAGGCCTTTAATGATATCCAACTGTTCAGTCTAGCATTTAAATAACAGCTTACCGTTACTTTATTGAAATATATCCGTCTCAAAGAGTTATAACTCAATAACTACTTAACAATAGCTCTTAAACACTGAAATCCACCGGTTATTTTTGTTGTTATATAACCGCATGAGACAGGCATTTTCTACCTGAACTGTGCTAAGGTCACTCGCGTGCCTTTATGCCACGTACCGCGAGCAAGTGGACAGTTTGCCAACTGTCAGCTCGCGCCAGGTCCCATGACCGTGGATATAAGTTGTCACCGCGTGTCATTTACCTGCCACGACCATTTTCTCCTCTCTTCCTTTCAGAGCGCGGTCTCTGCTCGGCATCTGAGTCTTATCTGTCATTGTGTCAGCGGCAGCGAGCGACACGGAGACCAGAAGCAGCCAGGCGGTATGTGTGTGTGTTTGGGAGAACAACCGTGAATATGGCAGCGTTTTCCGGAATGCCTCCATAGCGCCGCGCTGTTGGCGTTTCACAGCCGGGACGCCGTAGAGAGGGAGGGGTGGAGAGACGGCGGCGAAAGCGCAGTCAATATGAATATTCATCGTGCGTGGGCAACGTCGTGCACTGCATATTAACTAATCAAGGGGTTAATATGACTTTGGCACAAAAGCCTACAGTGCACCGTGTGCGGGAACGAAATTAAATTTAAATAAATATTCACGCCGTTCTGCATGCAAATGAGCTCGCGCCAATTATCAGCCCTCGTTCTGTGGGAGGCGCTTCTGGTCGTTTCAGGTTGGAGTGTGGACGTATGGATGAGTAGTTTTCTCTTTGTGGCTCATTTTACATGCGTGTCCACGGCTAACAGCCTGCAAAGTGGCTCAAGCCCTGCATGTATTATACAGATGTTTAAAAAAAAAAAAAAAAGCGTCTGTAAAGGAAACTGGTTGTATTGTTTCTGTCACACAACAATGGAAAGACTGAAGTCCATTTAAAACCTACTAAGCGCATCTCAAATTTGCTCCATGTTGGGTCTCTGTATCTTTTGCATTTTTCTTTTAAAAAGTACTTATTGTGATCTAATATGTAGCCACATCTGTATGGTGGAGGATGGTGAAAGGCACATCAATTTGGAGATGCTATTTTCTGCTCTTTACACCCGACTATCAGGTTGGTTTGGTTGTACCTGCTGACAAATGCCAAAGTCAAAACACTTAATTACTTTCATTTCTAATATACTTGCCTTCAAGTTAGCTGCTCAGTAGATGGTATTTCCAAGGATTACCACTGAGGTCAAACACCATGACAGTACATGTTACATCACATACGTCACAGAACATTGCACAAATATGATTCCAAAAAAAGTTGGGATGCTGTGTAAAACAAATAAAAACAGAATGCAATCATTTGCAAACAAACTGTGCAACAGCGGTTTTATGAAGTGTTCCTGAGTCCATGTAGTAATATCTTTCATACAATCATGTGTTCACAAAGTGGTGAACCTCCCTCCATCCTCGCTTGTGAATGACTGAGCCTTTCCAGGATGCCCCTTTCATACCCAACCATGATCTATCACCTGTCACCAATGAACCTCTTTACCTGTGGAACAGGTGTCCTGTCCTAACTTGATTGAAACATGTTGCTGGTAAAACATTAAATATATTGTGTATTTGTACTGTTTTCATTTGAGTATATGAATGGAAAATACACACATGGGAGAAGTTAGCCTTTCTAAGACATAAAGTTGAGAAAGGGTCTGTTTTAACCCAGACTGTGATATTTTCCTAAACTTCACCTTCACTTCAAGTAGCTTTGGTGCATAAATGTAACCAAACTGCAACGGAAAACTGAAGAAACTTAAAATAATAAGTGAGCTACAAATAACTGGGCAACAATAAGTGCCACATGGGATCCACCAGTGCCCTCTTATCCACCATAACCTGCTTCCTCTGTGGATTTTGTCACTTTTCAGTCAGTTACAGTGATGGTTCTGCAGCAACATTAATTTTAATGTTGTAGAAACAACACCAACACAGCGATAACAGATAAACCAGCGTGCTACGATGTGGCTCAGTCATCAAAAGCTCTGTTACAGATTTCTCTAATGTGACAGTTTACTGGTTTTGTCTGTTCATTGTAAATTGAACATCATGCTGGTTGGACAAAACAAGGCAGGGAAGCCACTGTGGACTCTGGGAAACTCTGGTGTTTTGATAATAAAATAAATCACCAGTTGCGGACAAGAGTCACCAAGAGTCTGGAATCCTGCTGGTCTAGTGGTTGAAGCCACATGAAGCATAACTGTAACATCCCTCTCGTTTTGCGCTCACATTTACTGCCCGATTCTCCACAGAAACCTGTCGATTAAAGGCAAAATGCCCCCCCAAAAAAGTTCCAATGAGTCCTAGGCCTGCACTGGTCAGCTCACCCTCAGATGTGATTTTATCCGCTACAGCCAGACCAGCAATGCGATCGTAATGAGGATGATTATTTATGTGTCAGGACTAAAAGCATTCTTGTGCATGCTCTGAACCAGCCAATTTACTAGTAACAAAGAATCCAGGCCATTGTTCCTGTATCCTGCAAGCCAGAATAACATCACACCCTGCTGCAATCCCCCTTTCCTCTCTCTCTCTTCCCCTTTCTCTCGCTCTTATCTGTCGGGGAAATGAAGCTCAATCACCTGCGGAGGAGCTGAGGGCGGCACAGGGGACTTTGCAATGCAAATGCCAGGTAATTACCCGAAAGCTAGGAGAGTGGAAGCACACAGGATGAAAATAGAGCAGGCAGAGAGAGAGAGAGAGAGAGAGGGGAGAGAGAGAGAAAGAGATGAACCAAACACTGGGTTCACATGCCTGTTGATGCAAGATGATTGGGGTGTTTTGGGTGTGTGTGGGGATGTAGGAAGAAGAAAGGGGAGAGGGGAGGAGGGGGCAAAAAGGTGATGAGAAGCACAGGGATGGATGGGAACCACACACACTTACACATACAGGGAGACCACGGTGTGTGTTAATTCCCTCCCTGTGTGCGCGTCTGCATCCGTGAGCGAATGTGTGCACCCCTCTAACAAATGATCAATAAATGTTGTGTTTTCCCGAGTCTCTGCTGCATGTGATGGAGGAAGGATCTGCTTTTAATTCAGAAGAATATCTGCGGTGAATAAACCATTTTTTGCATGAGTGCAGTAGCAGTTTGAGTAGAAGTGTGTGTGTGTGTGTGTGTACACGCTTGCATGCGTAAGTGTTTGCGCCTGGGTGCACCACTGTGTATGTGCTCTCTAATGGGCACTTGCGTATGTAGTGTACGTGTGTGCATGTGGCGGGTGATTGCATATGTTCGTGTGTGTGTGGTTTGTGTGTTGTACCGAAGGATTTAGTGGGGATGCCAGCTTGCAGCTGTTTGATTGTCAGTGAGTGAGAGCGCAGAGATGTGCAGATGTGAGTGAGTATCAAAGAGATTATGAAATGACCTGGAATTAAACACCGCAGTAGGTTTTAACTGGGTATCGTGGCATGTTAAGCCCGCTGTTTGATTGCTGGAGAGCTGTGTGTGTTTACCTAGTTTAGAAAGTTAAAGGCTATTTCATTTACTAAGTCAAAATGTTTATTTGTACGTCAATACAGGAATATAGCACTCAATTGTTTGATTGTTTGTGTGTTTGTGGAAGCAGCAGTGTGACTCACAAGCAGTTTGCACCTTGGCTCAATAGCTACCTCTGATTAACATCTGAACAGAACAGGAGCCTGCCAAACAGAAAACTGTTTTGGCGATTTAGTGTAATTGTGGCTTTGCTAAAGTCTCACTTCGCCTAATTAGAATAATAAATCATTCCGCCTCGTTGTTTTCAAAGGGCCCTCCATCGTCTCGCCGAAGCAGGTGGGATTGTGGGATGGTGTGAAAAACAAAGGCTTTGATTGCCCTGCTGAAGCTACAGTCAGTTAAAAGCAACGTGGCGCTCTCCCGGGATTCATATTCAAAACTAAGCCGTATCAGTTCATAGACCTGAGTGGGAAAAGCCAACTTGACAAATTTTGATTCATACGCTGGCCCATGCTTGACTTCACTTGACATAAATCACTTGGCTCATTGGAAAATGGAGAGAGGAGATTGGGGGGTTTGTTTGAATGACATGAAAGGCTGAGGGGTGATTGCGTGGTGGAACCTTTCCAAGATGGTTGTTGTGTCTTTCAGTGGCTTTCTCCAGGGAAGTGAAAACACATTCTGCTGAGGCCATATTATGTTCTCGCACACCTTGCAATATAACATCCTCCGCTTCCCTTTCCTCTCTGAAGTCTACCGACATGAAGTACAATAGCAATAATGAAGAAAATTAGACCAGGCATGGGGAATACTCTCTGGAGTAATAATTTAACCATTATTTTCATTATCCATTAATCAATTAAAACATATGTACAACTGCCCTCTTGTTCATAAATATTCTGTTATGACACGTGTATGACAAAAATGTAAATTTATGTAAATTGTTCTTTCAACTTTGAGAGTTTTCCACAATATATCTCAAACTTTCCGAGCCCAGTCGCCAAAATAAAACGTTTTCATTGTATGTTTCTACAAATCATGGATACATGAAATTACATACATGTAATGAATGATGACACATGAAATTACGTTACGTTAATATGCTACATACGTATCAAATAACGTATATAATTGAATCTATCCATTTCTACAATATAGATATCAAAGTGCCGTGGTTCAGATTACCAGTTCCTGTTTATGAGCTGAGTTCTCCTCAGGAGGAGGAGGAGGAGGAGGAGGAGGAGGAGGAGGAGGAGGAGGAGGAGGAGGATGGGATGGTGGTGGCGTGACAGCGAGGTGAGACGACTGCCAAGCAGCAGACCACTGTTCAAGCTGTGTTTGTGGCAACAAAAGCAGGTACTGTAAGCCAAAACACGATCTTTTCCTAACCATAACCAAGTGGGTTTTGTGCCTCAACCTAACCAGACCTTAACCACAGCGCCGGTACAGCATGGAGCTGAAACTGAAACGTAAAGAAATGTAAAGTTTTAACATTATTCTTGGTTTGCAGAAAGGTACAATGCCAACGTTTATTCTGGCGACTGGGTTGACCTTTTCTGTTCCACAGTGATTACAAACTGTATGCACTCCTGTTTAGGCAGCCATGTCTTTTTGTGTGTTCTTCTCATTTGATGCTCTCTGAGTCTATACTCGGGATGCGCCTCTGCTTCTGAACAGATAGGCTGCCAATTTGTAGTCTCTCTTAAGAGCCGTGTAGCATGGCGTTTTATTGTGAGTTTTGGATTTGTTATCTCAGTGGTTCAAATAATTAGATTTAATTTGTTCAATGGTTTCACTTCGTTGTAAAATGTTTGTGGCGGAGGTGGTGCTTATGAAGTAAATCTGGAGGGCTCCTGCATCTGAAGGGCTTTACACAGTATAGCAGGGACTGTCAGGGACTACATTTAGGTTTAATGGCTCTTTTTCAATATTGATCATGAGTGGGAAGAAAAGCTCTTCTCTGCATGAATTGTTTGGGACTCATGAACCCTCACACTTTATTATATTGGTTCTCTGCTGAATGTTTGTGCCTTTTAAAAAAGGTAAACTGGTTGAGCCCGACGCATCAGCTGCATGTACTGCCACGTTGTTACATGCATACATACATGCATTTTTTTTTTTTTTTTTTTTGGAGAGCATTCACCTTCAGACCAAATAGTTTTACAGAAGTTGTAATGATGTTATGGACAATAACAGCAGGCAGAGGTGGAGGAAGTATGAAGATTATTTACTTAAATAAAAGTACCAATGCCACACTGTGAAAATACTGAAGTAAAAGCCCTGCATTCAAATGTTAACATGCAGAGTGCAGGGCTGCATGCAGAGAAAAAGTACAGAAGTATTGGCAACAGAATGTTAAAGTAAAGTAAATGTACTCATAATGCATATGCAGGTTTGCCCCTGCCAGTGTTACAGTATCATGTTACTGGATCATTATTATTTATGCATTAACATGTAAGCAATAATTTAAAGTTGTATTCGGTGAAGGTGAAGCAAATTTGAACTGCTTTATATACTGTTGGATGGTTAAACCTGTAATGATGTAATATATTTTATATACTAACTATATGTTTTGCACATAAAATCTATTCTGAAAAGTGGGTACATAGCTGTCAAATGAAGGCAGAGGAGTAAAAAGTAAAATATTTCCATCTAAATATTGTGGAGTAAAGCTATAAAGTCAAATAAGATGAAAATTGTCCAGTTAAAGTACCTCACCTTTGTACTTATTTAAAAGGTTGTGTTCACTCTTGCACTGCCTCTTCCATGGAAATATTGTTTCTCTCTTCCTCTTTTAGTTTTTCACTAAACCTTTCTTCCTCTGACTTTTCTTGTCTTATCCTTCCAAATCATTTTCTCCTTTACAGTTGTTGCATTTTTACACATTTCAGAGTGCCAGGCAGAACTTTTAATACCACTGACACGATGTACAGATACAAGTGGACGGATAAACGGAGAAAACAAGAGGTGATCTGAGCGAGCTGAGTGCGGCTATATAACGCCAGTCCACTTCCTCTCCCTCTCGCTCTGGCGCTCCACCCGTGCTAAGAGTGGATGGGCTAAGCCACTCTTGCCCTACATACAGCCTAAACAGCAGATTACTGACTGTCCCTCTAATCCCATGCACCAGGGCATGTGCCACTGTCACCATGCACCAACCACCCAATCACCCTGCAGCCACCGTCACCATGCCTGCTGTTCTGCTAGCTGTGCAACCTCCCCCACCCCGATCCCCTAACATCTTCTCTCTTTCCGCTTTTGCTCAGTCATTTTGGATTTTCGGTTTTAATTCTATCCGAATAAAGCACGCTGGAAGATGAGATATCGAAGCACTTCATTCCACTGGAATCTGCCTCACTGTCTTCCCTAGCAACACCTTGTCCCATCCTCACCCCCCCCCCCAGTGCCCCCCACCCTCTCCCAGTTTTAACCTCCTCATGACCACCTGGCATGGGACAGCTTCCTCCAGTCCCTCAGCCTCACCTAAACCACCAGGCCTGAGATTAGGGTTAATCTGGACCTTGTGTCATCCTGTATCTATCCACCACCCCCACAGCCCCATTCTTTCCTCCCTCCCTCCCTCCTCTTTACCAAAGAGGCTTTGGTTTAAAATCCTTTATTGTGAACCCCCGCTCCCCTTGCAGTGTCTTTCTGCCTGATGCCAACTGCAACTTTTCCTCCCGCACCACATCCTCAGCCAATCCTTAAACAGATACTGGTAGAACCTGTCCCCGAGCGATGTTGGTTAAGAGATGTGAGCCGAGGATTTTTGCATTGTCTTCCTCTTTTGAAAAAATGTCGAATTAGGCGAGCACAGGCACTATGGAATAAAATGAGACGCTCGCTTGTGTATGTGTGCATACGAGCATGCGGCAACACATGACTATACTTAGCAAGTGTGCACACAGTGTGAGGACTTGCCTTGTAATGGTGTGCATGCAATGGTGTAATCTAATGGCATATATGTGTATCTTTGCCCGTGAGTGTTTGAGAGTGCTTGCTCAATTCATATGAACAAGGGATTTAGATGAGAGTCTAGAGAATTCATGCTCCACTCTGCTGTCCCAATCACCCAACCCCCAGTGCATTTAGCCAGCCGAGCCCTCCCGGTCCTCTCACCCTGAGGACAGACTGAAGGCAGGGAGGCCCGAGTTGGATGGATGAAGACACAACACAATGGCGCAGAGAGCAAAGATGCGTAGAGAATGAAGACAAAAAATGGGGGAAAGATACAAAGTGCCAAAGCCCCTTTTTATTTTTTTGTCTCTGGAAATAAATGGCAAATTCTCCCTCAAGCAAAGTCTCCTTTCTTGAGTTGAAAAGCCAGCAAAAAGCACTTGGCAGACAGAAACTGGTAGAATGGAGAGTGAGAGGTAGAGAGGCAGCGAGGGATGTAGGCCAGCAATAAAGTGTCTTATCGTAAGGGGGCAGAGAGAAAGACCCTTGAGCATGAGAACCTGCATGAGTTGGACGCTTTAATGAGAAAACGGCATGGAGGATCCATTGAAATGATCACAAGATGCTGATCTTACAATATTAACGTCAAATTCCCTGTGTAATCATAATCAGCCAGTTTCTTGAGCACTGTTTAATTTGTTCCGATTACACAGATAGTCTGTTCGCTTATTAAAAAGTCGGAGTACATCTAACATAATGATTATTTATAGGGTTCATTCATATGAATCCCAACCAGCCAGAGGTTCCTCACACACAGACACACACACACACACACACACACACACACACACACAACATGAACAAAACACACACACACACACACATAATCCGAATCTGATGACATTATTGTTGATGTGGCAGACCTGGATGCACAGCAGTAGGACAGGATGCGAGAGGTCTTCTAAATGGATTAGGAATATGGAATCCCAATACTTTGAGCGAAAAGGAGCAGCGAGATGCGGGAGTGACTGGTAGAGCAAGAGTGGCTGATTAAAGGGGAGAGAGCGACAGAACATGCTGAGAGAGGAAAAAGTGGGAGAGTGAGGGGCGAAACGAACAATGTTCAAAGTGATAGTGATTGTGCAAGAGTGCAAAATGTCCACAGAGAGCAAGAAGGAGAGAGCGAGCGATGTAGTTAATGGATGTAAATTAATTGCTGTCATGTGGATTCTGATACCAATAAATCAGGGTCAGTGTGGTCTCCGGTCTTTCTGCATGGCTGGAAAAAGGCAGGAGGAACATACTGAAAATAAATATATATATATATTTATATATATCTATATATGCAGTAATGTACAAATATACAGCTATAGTGTTATTCAAAGGAAATAAAGCACGATATGTTCGAGAAGTGTTTAGAGAAATGTTCTAATCCTTGTGCAATTAGTGGAGATCACACAGAACTTTGTGCAATAACATATAATATATCAACTCCATGAGGACTAAAACTATAAGATGAAATAAAATCTATGGAACCACAAAGTTGTGCAATACATGAAATAAATGTAAATAAATGAACAGCAACATAAAACAAACGTCACTGCAGCGCTCCGAGCACTCGCCGCTGTATAATCTGCCTACATGTGATATTTGGGATCCAGCGTGCCGCGCCATAAGATCCCCTTCATCATGAAGAGCTTTTGGAAAAACGCACCTCAAGTCCAAACAGAATACTGGATGCCAACTAGTGCAGACCTAACTGGGTTATAAATGCAACGTGGTCCAATGAATTAGTCATGCTTATTACTGAAAATTACCACTGTGCTTTCTGCTTAACTAGGCTGCAAAATTGATTTACCTTATTTCCCCAGTCTATGACCATCACAAAGACATCCTGTTATTATGAGGGCTATGAGTATTATTGTATGTGTTAATCAGAAAATACGTGAAGCATGTATTTTAATTACAAATCATACAAGAGCAATTTTAAAAACAAAAGCCTTTCAGAAAAACGCGTTGCCCACACATTAGAAGAAGCTGCTACGCTGCAACAGCACCAAATCCTAATTCGGAAAAAAAAAACAAAAAAAAACAACTGCTAATGCTGATGTTAATGTTTTCATATTTTTAAAAAACACATTTCATTCATTACACTTTACAGTACAGTATGCCCCATATTATATACACACCGTGTTTTCTTTGATACTGTATGCCCCAAAGCAAATCACTCATGTTCAAACAGTAATATCTGAACATGACAGAAATGGTGCAAAATGGGAAGTAGGTCACATAGCAATTTATTTGACAAAAAGGGATGGGGGTGGGGAACTGGGGCATGCTGTATGCAGAGGCAGCAGCAAAAGGGAAGGTTTTTGGGAACACAGATCAGATAGTGTATGTTTGCACGTATGTGTGTGTGTGTGTGATTGTATGTGTTCGACCTGGAAGTAAAGTTACAGGCTGTTGTGGCTCCTTCAAGAACTGCTTTGTCAATGTAGAAAGGAAAAAAACGACTTCTTGCTGACCGTGATCATGCACACTTACATTTTTTGGTATTTCGTAAATATTGCAAACCGCACACACACACACACACACACGCTCACACACTCACCAGAGGCTTCATGGCCCACTCTAGAGAAATTGAAACTGATATTGCGGTCACTGGACCATATCAGCGCATCTGACACAGAGTGTGTCAGCAGCATTGATCAGCTGTCAGTGAACTGCCCAGCTACCCCCAACCCCTGACACAACTACACACACACACACACACACACACACACACACACACACACACACACACACACACACACACACACACACACACACACACACAGTCGAGCTGTGTGTATCACCACTGATATTTACAGAGTAAATACCCAAAATCCACACAACGTACTGTAAATACATGTATTCCCCTGCACAGACACCCACACACACTCGTAAGCTCTCAGGCTTCCTCCTGATCCTGTTTAAATCCCGTCATCACTGAACATCACAGCTGTATGATTTGCAAGTGCACGAAGGCCATATAGCTCGGTATTCTCCACTGACCTACAGCGCTAAATGCTACAGCTTATCGAGCTATGCACTTAGACATAGTGTTTAAGCATTTGCTCAGACACTCCTTCGTTTGTCTGCAGGTTCACCTGCCTGTAGGCCAGTGTCAGTGCTGCAAACTGGGGCGAGGGGAAAAAAAAAAGGGTTTGATAAGGATGCAGTGTCGAAAAAATAAATCCTGATGGTGAGCTGCAAATTTTGAGATTAAAAATACAAAAAACACTTCTCCAGAAATAAACACAAAGTGGGGATTCGACTGATGCAAAAATATTCATTATATTATATATCAATTATATTGATCTAGGGGACCTTTCTGTGTGACACACTTCAATTCTGCAGTAAACACATCTGCAGCATTGAAATATGCAACAAGAAGAGGAAAAATATGCATTTAGTCTCCTCCTTGTTGTTAAAGGGGATTTTTAAAATCACTAAAAGACTTTAAAAAATTAGAACGTCCTCACAATGATTGGTGTATTTCATATGGGACCTAAATAATGGATGTATACATGCATACAAACAAATCAATCCGTGGGGGCATTAGGTTTATGTGGCCCTATTTACATATTGAAAGACTCTCTACTGTATATACTCTCAGCACTATCTAGACAATCTGCGCAGACTGCACTGAGGATCTCTAAAGCCACATTAACACATGAGAGAGGCTCTGGAGCACCAGTCTTTTCTAATGACTCGATAATCCGACCCAAATGCTGCCTGCTTGCTAATCTCTCCATCGGATTACCAAACTAGGGACGAGCACTGTCTATTTGTCTCTGCCTGTCTCTCTGTCTTCCTGCCTGTCTGTCTGTCTCTCCCGGGCTGTCTCTTTGTATGACTGCTTCCTCTTATATTTTCCCTCGTATTTCCCCGCATGATAAAAAATTCTCTACTTGCCTCCCTGTGATCCTCCTAGCTGTCTGCTAGCAGGGTTGCACGCCTGTTTCGCCCGCTCTCATCCTCACATGTACAAGCTTTTAAAATGGAGAACGGGGTAGCAGGGCATCAAAATGCAGTCACAAGTCTCCGTCCTCTCTTCATGCCAACATGCACAAGGGTAAACATGCCTAACCTAAACATATTAACGTATACAGCACCGAACGTGTGAAATTTATGGCATGTAATTTATGCCCATATATAATAAGGTTCCAGGATTCTCTGAGGAATAGAGGAAAAATATTTGACACAAACTGGAAAGAGTAGACAAGTGTATTAAAACAAAAAAAAAAAAAAAAGAAAGGAAAGGGGATCCATTTTTGCCTTCACTCACATCCTCTCCATCTCTTGTAACTGGAAGGCCCAGCTGTCTCTATTCCACCCTAAAGCTCTGCTGCAGTGTTATTGTGCATTTCATGTAAACAGGTCTAAACTAATGTCCTATTTGTCACACATCAACCATGTCTGATTCTATATATTTACTATAAAACACTGCTGCTGTTTACTGCCTGCGAGGCCCTACAAAATGTCTCTTTGATTTTACAGAAATCACTCTACGTGTGTGTGTGCATCTGCGGCGTGTTCGCATGTGTTTGTGTTTGGACTGAGCGGCGTCTCTGCCTTACGTGCTGCAGCTCAAACTGCTGCTGACAGTCTGCGCAAACTTTTTGACATTGAGCTTTTCACAGAATAACACTTGACGCAACTAATGCTAACTGAACATGTCTCTGAATTATCCTTATACACCAGGCAGTTTTTGCAGATTTGGTGACAGACGGGAGACAGATCGTATTTTCCATGAAAAATAATATATCAAATTCTAGGTTATTTTATCCCATCCAGGTATGTAATTCTGCATGATATTGAAATAGATATATTTTTTATGCTTTTACAAAAATGGAGATCAAAGGGTGTGAAGTAAATGTGTGTCGAATCACTACTGGAAAGACGTGCAGCCGTTTAGCCGGCAAGGTTTTGGTAATGCCTGACAGATATCACACTACCAGCAGGGACTGAACCGGGTGAGTCAAACTTTCAGTGCTGTTTTAACTGCAGAACACAAAGAAATTAACACAAGAGATATTAGTTATTATTAAAAAACAAAAAAAAGTCATCACCTCAACAGCTGGTATGTTTACCCTAAAATGTACTTAGAGTGCTGACGTTCATAAAACAATTACTGCACCAATTTTTCTAATGCTTCAAGCACATAAATGTATTTGATTCAATGATAAATGTATTTGATTTCATTTGCGAAAATGCAATTTGTCTGAACTCCTACATGCAGGACTGCAGATGTAATATGAAAGCACTGTGGCAAAGGTTTGAACAGTTGTAGGGAAAAAAAATGGAAAACGAAGACTGACAGCCAATAAATACAAAAATCCTTGAATGCAGTGGGATCAGTCAAAACATGAACACATAAAAAAAATATACTCGTGCAGAATGGATCTCTTCCTGCATGGATATGACAGCTGTGGATGTCGACACATTTCAAAATAATGAGAAAGGTTAGGAGCGGGGGTATCGGGATGAGCTAAGTGGTGAAGTGAGGCATGAGACGGGGAAGAGCAATGGAGGACTGGAGGGAGCTGGTGATGGAAAAGGAATGGTGAAAAATAAAAAGAGGTGAGGTGGGCCCTGGTAGATTCAGCGCTGTTTAGTTGAGAGTGTATGTGTGTGTGTTTGTATGAGAGGTAAAAAGAGAAGGGGAGGGGGGTGTTGCTGCGGCTGTCCATTTCCCGGGATCAGCTGATGGCCGTGGATGATGGAGCGGAGAGGGGTCAAGGGTCAAAGCCTTGCATTGTCAGCCTAGCCCCGCTCTCCCGTGGGGTTCCCTCCCTCTCTCGGCCCCCTCCTCCATCCATCCCCCGCTGCCTCCCGCACATTTACATACATTTATCAACACTGCGCGTCGCCGTGGCTTGCTGGGCGAAAGGATGCACCGCATGCATTACTGGCTGGCTACCCCTGCAGTCTGCGCCGCTGCAGCTCATGTGTTCTCGTCAAAAGCCGTATCTGTAAGTGTTTTATATAGCACTCAGCCGCTGGTGCATGATGCACATGTGCATGTGCATGAAATGTGCATGTCACTGTGTTGTTGTATGTGTTAACAGATTTGTGTGGGTGTCTACATGCACATCTGTGTGTGTGTCTGCAGGACAAGACAGGGCCTCCCACCCCCCCCCCCAAGTCTTAGGACTACCCTCCTCACCCCTTGTCCCCCCTCCCATTCCGACCACCCCCCACACACACCTCCCCCACTTTGCCTGTGTAATCCCTGCCAGCTGGCCCCGTTGGCTAATCCCTCTGCACTGATCAGCTGGGCCACGCATCCAGTACGGGACAGGACAGGGACAGGGGCAGATAGGGGCGGGACGCTGTGTGTGTGTGTGTGTGTGTGTGTGTGTGTGTGTGCGTGCATGTGAGGTGGGGGGTGGTGTCGACCAGAAAGCATAAATTGAAGCCCGTGCCTTCGCCTCGGCGCAGTGTGTCTGTGTGTGAGCCAGTTGCCTGTTCCTCCTCGTCCGTCCATCCCTTATCTCTGTCCTTCTCCTCCTTCTCCCTTGGATCCTCATACATATATACCTACCAGGCGTATATATGTATATTTTACATCTTGGGCTTTTTTGTCTTCCTTTTTGGTTTTGTCTTGAGCAGATCCAAATGGATTTTTCTAATGATGGTGACTGGGTAGAATTTAGCTGAGTTTTTTTTTTTTTTTTCCTGCTACCCTCTCTCCTCTCCCCTGACTGCATGCGTGACACCTGCCTGCCTGCCTCCCGTCCCCTCAGCCCCCTTGTCCGCCATCCCACCACCCCCCGTGTGCCTGCTCCCCTGCTCCTCTTCCCAACCCACAAGGACCTTCACAGGATGGAGCTGCGCAAGCACAGCTACAACTACAGCAACAACAATAACAAAACCAGGACCAAGGACCTGAAGGAGGAAATACTCTGCAGCTCCTCTGCTGTTTTTTGCCTCGTCTTTAGAGAGGAAGGATATATTTGATCTGAGCAAACCCTATTCTGCTTGTGCTACAGTAGATTTCTATAGGCAAATACAGGAAAGGAATTGAGCGCAGTGGTCAAGAGCTTAAAAAGAAAGGGATTTTAAATGTAACAGTTGCATTTTTCTGGATGCGAGAGTCTTGCGTAAGCTTGTGTAAAGCTAAATTTTGTGGTTTTGCTTTTTTTTTTGTACATATATAGTATCATACATCAGTCTTTACTCTTTGCTAAATTATCCATTTGTGCATGTAGTTATTAATCAGAGGATGGAGACTATCGTTATTTAGACCCTGTTTTCCTGTCTGTACATGGCTATAGTTACATGCGCAGAGTGCACAGAGAGAGAGAGAGAGAGAGAGAGAGAGAGAGAGAGAGAGAGGGAGAGAGAGAGAGAGAGAGAGAACAGGAGAGTAGGAGGGAGGGAGAGAGGGAGGGAAAGGGGGAGATAACGACACAGCTTTACCAACTGTAATGAAGAACTGCTTGGTCTGATTAAACCGTACCAAGCCCTTAACCAGGAACAGTGGAGGCAGTGCCATAGTGAGGATAAAGGCATAGCGGCGCATCGCAGTGTGTACTCATAAATATCTAGTCGTCATCCTTTGTTTTGCTCTGAGGGGAAGATGGTCTGCAGGAATGGTAGCAATCAGGTAGCTGGGCTGCTGCTCTCTTTATGGTGCAACAAAGGTAGCTTTGCTCGCTCGCTCTATCTCACTCCCTGTTTCTCTGTGCTCTCCTCTCTCTGTGGTGCTTTTTAATGATGTGCTCTATGTGTATACAGAGAACGCCTTAATGCTGCAACTGCTGCTTTGATGATCACTAGATGTATATTTTTTTTGTTCACATTTTGGTGCTGGGACTCTTTCTTGCACATCCACAAACGCATGCATGCATTCACACGCTAGGCTGTTCAGCCAGAGGAATCACAATGTCAGTGGCTTGTATCATATGTTTTTTTTTTTTTTTCATGTATTGTCTGTATGAAAAACCTGTTTTCATTGCAAAGGGAGAATTCTTGCTGGTGTGGGATTAGCATGCAATGTACTTTGACGTGTGAAAGGACCGCATAGCCGCCTCTGAGCCCACAGGGAGGAGAGATCACAGGTGAGCAGAGAGGAAGGAGAAAGTCAAACAGGGATGGACTGACAAAATCCAACAATAGGATGCAATTTTAAGATTGAGAAAGTGGCCGCCTTTAGCAAACAGCGCTCATGTTGAAAATCGCAGCACAACATGAATACAAAGGAGGGGAAAGTGTTGCTAAAAGCAGGGTAAGTGACGAGAGGAGAACAGGAACCGAGAACATTTTGCAAGTTTGGGTTTGAGCTCTTTGTGTTCACAGTGGACCTTGATTTAATTTCAATACAATTAAGGCACGCGGTGAATGCCAAGAGAGAAGCCACAGTCTTCGCTCACCTGAGAGACCGGCATAAAGCCACTACAGGACAGGAGAGTGGTACTGGTGACCACACAGATGGATGTTCGCTGCAACCCTACAAGATTAACAAGCAATGACATTAGCAGTCACAGAGAAGGTGGGGAAGAAGCATTAGGCTTGCAGAGCGGTGACCTAAGACAGGTGCACAGATCAGTTCAGGAAAGCCATACGAATCCAAGAGAGGTATTACTGAGACATACTGGAAGCACAGAGAGAAATGCATCACAATCACTGGGCACCAGTCGCAGTTATATACTAGTTTCCATAATGACAGAACAGACAGAGCCGTAGGCAGCCTACCAGTGTCGGTCCTGTGGCCAAATGGACAGAGGGATCACACCAGGGGGATTTGCCATGTGGTGACAGAGGGCCACTTCAAAGGTCTGTGTGTTTACGCATGAGTGTACACTTGCCCTATCTGAGAGGAAGATGGAAAAACAGGGTGAGAATCCTATAAGAGCATGAATTAGTGGTTCTACTCATAAAAGGCAACAATCACCCTCACGCATGCCGATTTATTTTACCTCAGCTGAGCATCTTGTCACAATCATCCACTCTGAAAATACGGCTTTTGCGCTTTATTTTGAGTCTTCAGTTAAACGAAAGCATTTTTTCTTTTTCTTTTACGAGTTTCAACCTCATGCCTCTGTTTGCGTTTTTGTTGCTGCATAAAAAGTCTGAATAAAGAAGTCATTTCATGGACAACATCTCTATTTGTGCTATGTAGTATTTCTTTTCAAAGTAAAAAAAAAAAAAAAAAAAAGGCCCAAAGACACATCAAGTAATTTAAATAATGAGCTTCATTTCAACTCCTATAATCACAGAGCTGCATCAAATGGTTCGAGCTGTAAACCGCTCGAGGCGATAGAGATGCGAGTTGACCTACATCTCAGATGATGGAGGCGGAATAAGCAAAACAATGAAAATCCACAAGATATTTCATATACGTTCCTTTAAATCTATTTTACTTACTGCTGCGGCTTGAATTCTCTACGTTTTAACGGATGTTCAAAATATGACTCAGTGCATTTATTGTAGGAAGAGATGATAAAACCATCACATAAACAACCACAGCATCACAGTGGGCACAAAATTTAGTCCATTTTCAGGTGAATGCAAAGGGAATCATCCCCCCCCCAGAACGCCTCCTGCATCTATATCAGGCCTATATGCTTCTTCATGTTTTCATACACCAGTGGATGCATTTCATTATTGCCTGTCATCTCCACACAATTAGAGCGTGCAGAGGGCAAGTGTGCCACATATGTTGAGACAGAGGTCATCAACTGTTTCCAGGCCCCTTCGCCTGTCTACGCATTATGCATTTTCAAAAACTCTCAATAGGATTGAGACACGAGGAGAAATGAGGGGGTAATATTCAATATGTCAACAGTGCGGGACCCCTGGCGATGGCGAGCAGGTGACCCCCCTCACATGCTAAAAACATTCATCATCATGACATATTCTTATTCCTGAACAGCCTGCGTATACAGTCCGATATTTCTTTTTAGCTCCTGCAGCTTTTCGCCATGATGCTAAATAATGCTGATAAATTGGTGACAGGTGTGGAATTACAGGCCGGGAGTGCAGGAGGGGCATTTCGGTCCATGTAAAAAAAAAAAAAAAAAAAAAAAAAAAAAATCACTTTAAATTTAAATCTGATATTGAAGGAAAAACACGGTGACACATAAAGAACTTATAATAGCCTTCGCATAAACTGCGTTAGTGACTGAACATGTATGATTTTCTATTAGAAATGAAGCAGTTAAAGCTATTGTATACACTGATGTGTTATTTTTTTTTTTTTAGCTTTACCACTTTTTCCCCCCTCTTTTTCATTAATAGAGGCAGGCTTTCCGAAAGAAAACGCACGGAAAGAGAGAAGAAATCTAATTTAGTCATGTAAATAGAGGGTCGGGTTGGCGACATGGTGGAGCGTCACTAATGGAAGAAAGAGATGGATGCCTTATGATAATGAGGGGAAAATAAAGCAGAACCATGACCTTGCAGAGCAATATAAATCCACAGACACAACGCAACTAATGTGTAGCTCTGAGAATGAACAATGTTTTCTACAGGGCAAAATACAACAGACAAAGAAATATTTTGATTACAGAAATGCAAGGCGGCAGAGTGTGATATTTGAGAATTAGTAATAAATAATGTCTTAAATGAGTCAATGCAAATATAGGATGCTAAGTGAATGGTTACTGGTCGTTTTATGTTGTGTTTATGAATGCATTGTTTTTAATTGTGTCTGAATTACAGCCTACTGAAGTCAGCAAAAGGAGAGTGACTGATAATAATTCGAATGCTTGTTATATTTAGTCAATAGTACAGAGACTCCACCAACACACACACACACACACACACACACACACACACACACACACACACACACACACACACACACACACACACACACACACACACACACACACACACACACACACAGAGGGGAATTTCTCCTTTCACCACTGCAGGGCAACTCATTCTGTTCCTCCATCTCCTCTATGCATTTAGCTTGATGTGCGCTCCGAGATGTGAGTGCTGACCTCCTCCCCTCCTCTTCCTCGCCTTCAACCCCCCTCCCCGCACCTCCCCTCCACCGCCACCACCTCCTCCTCCTCCTCCTCCTCCTCCTCCTCCTCCTCCACCACCACTTTCTCCCCGTGGTCCCATTTCCCTTTCTTCTCCTCCATCGTCTCGGTGGCTGTATCTGCCTCTCTTTTATGGCCGTTCATTTGCATCCCAGGAGGGGCTAACAGGCGTCCCCAGAGACGCGCAGATAAGGGTCACAGGAGATCCCCTCGAGGCAGCGTGTTTGCCACGCACCCACAACGCAGACACGACACGTGCCGTCGACCCCCGCCCCACAGACCCACACACACACAGACACACACAGTCCCTCTTACCAAGACCTGCTCTTCAGTCCCAAAAGCTGAGCGATGGCCTCATCACCATGCAGCCAAAGTTTCTAAGAGGCCTGTTATGAAATGTTCATCATTATATTAATTCTATGAAAGCTGTGGTTATATGTACGGCTCCATCAGTGCGGCGGGCAGTCAAAATTTGGACTTTAAATAAATAAATAAATAAAAAATAAAATAATAATATGAACTAATGAAACCACCTATCAGGGCAGAGCTTCCTCGGCTGCCTATGCAGAGTTTCATGTGAATTATTATTTTAAGATGTAAATGATGGGTAAATTCACAGAGGCTTAAAAATTTGACATGTATTTGAGATTATTAGATAATTTATATAGCCACGATTTTTAATGTTTGCACACACATGAGAAAGATTTAAATTCCTGTAAAACCTGTGATTTGGATGCGCGGCTTAATTTGGAAAGAAGGCCCTTAATGTTACTGTGGGTCGTGATTTTATGTTTTATGTTTCATCTGTTCACCGTTTTAATGCATTCTGCATTTCAAGGCCACATCGAGCCATCAAATGTCAAGAACATGGGTCCGCTCAGACCTGATTAATCAAGTTTTTATACCCAAAAATGTTTTTGCTTGCTGTCGGTGATAAGAGGCAGAGTTAAGAGTCATTAAAAGAACTGAATGAAGAATAAAACTCACAGTCGAGTGTAGAGGGCGCCTGCTGCCGGGACCCGTTTTGGAGAGCGGTCGGTCCCCGCTGGAGAGCCCATCCTTTGACCGGCGGTACGTGATGCTGTGTCGCCCTCTGCTGGCCGCTACGTGCAGTACAACCGCACCGACGGGGAGAGAAAATGGCGGATTGCGGATAATTTTCCAGTCATTTATCCACACGTATACATCGACATTCTCACAAACGTAAGGCTTCTTAAAAATATATATATGAGTGTGTCAAACTGTAAAAAGTGTATAGCCCCTTATGCAAAAATGAGTTTTCAGAGGGCAACATTACAACACTAAACACATCAAACACAGCATGATAAAAGCAGATTTCACTCATCAGGACATCCAGACAGGCATCATGTCTGGCCTGCTGCAAGGAAAATGATACAAGACAAGTAGAGCAGGACACCCATGTGACCAAAACGGCTAATAAGGAGAAAAACCCAAACACCACTTTGTGGAGCATCTTTATTATGCCACAAATAAAAGCCAGTAGTTCTGAAAGAGGACCTTGCGTTTTTTTTTTCTTCTTTTTTTTGTTTTTACTCACCAACAATGACATTCTGAAAATGGTGGAAGCTGATTGTGATATTATAGTATGTATAGTTGGCTGAGCAGTCAGAAATGGGAGTGTGGAGGACAAGGTGGGTTTGGAAAGTAGAGAGGGAAGAGATGCAGGGTACAGAGGTGACAGCTGAAGACGTGGGGGTGGGTGGGTGGGGGGAGTGGACGGGCTGAGTGTGAAAGTCAGCAGAACAACATTCATTCATTCAGACCCATCTGGGAAAAGAAAACCGGATGAAGAGAACGCACAGACACGCCGCATGACAAAACTGCTTTACACCGTCAAACAAGGGGAATGCACACCAGTTCTGCTGAATATACCACATTTATTACTTTTGAACTGATTAATAGAAAGAGTGGGGGCAAGGCCACTCGCATCACTGTCTTTAGAAAACTGAGGAAGGAGAAAAAAAAACAAAAAAAACAAGAAAGCAGCCCAAAGCAACGATGAATTAATTTGTCCAAGAGAAAGAAAGAGGGTAAATAAAGTCCAATGAAGACTGTTAACAGAGGGCCCCAATTTTTTTTTAGACCATAAAATTATACACTGAGCAAAGCTCGTTAACTTAACATTTCTTCTTCTTTCAAACTCTTGACACCCCCCCCCCCCCCCTTTTCCCTTCCATTTTCTCTCTCCGGAGCCTCCAGACCCTTCCTTCCTGACACACTCCGTCCAACACATGCGAAAACAAAACAGGCCATTCTGAACATTGGCAGTGCTCTCAAACAAAAACATGGCGAGCGCGTACAAAACAGACTCTGGAGCGAGCGCAGTTGACGCCCGCCAACGATGAAAATCCACTGAGGAGGAAACTCCGTCGGGTCCCGGTTGAAGGTGTGAGCGTCCTCAGAAGACGGGGGTTGGTGAAGGGGGGCAGGGGGTTACAAAGAAAATGAGACAAACTGTCCATTCTTGACTTTGGGACGCTATTACAAGCAAACACTACAAATTTCTAACGGATTTGTGTGTTTGTGCGAGAATTACAGACTTGCTCTTGGACCATAAAAACAGAGGATGATCCTTTCATTAAAAAAAGGAAAAAAGCAGCATACGGGGGGGGGGAGCATATGTAGTGGAATGGGGTGGGGCAAAAAAAAAAGATTTCACCTAAGGATGCTATGCATTTAGTTGTAGTCCTATGAATAATCGTTTCCTTTTCTTTTTACTACAAGTTTGAAGTAAGTCTTTAAAGTCAAAAGAAATCAAGAAAGTCTTCATTTAGTTGTTTTTTGTCCTTAGTTAATTCTTCACCCCTATAAGAATTTCTTAGAGATCTGGATGTAATGATGTAATGGGGTGGACAGGGCTTTAGGGGGGGCCATTGCAGTCTTTTGACCAAAGCACCAACTGTTACTTGACTCGTCCTTGGCGCTCCTGGAACACAAACAAAGAGACAAAGTTACTGACAAAATGTTGATATTTTCAAACTTCTTCACTGTTCTTCTAGTTCATGCTTTGATGATGATGGCGCACCTTCATCCTAGCTTCCATTTTATTTACAGTTGCTCATCATGGCCAGCTAAAAAAAGACCGTTCACATATAGTAACTGACTGTTTTACATGCTTGATTTGTGATCAACATGAATCTATAAGACGACAAGCAGCATCCAATATCAGGATAACAACAAGCTTCTGCACACGGTGACAGATGAAGCAAGTTACCTGAAGCCTGTAATGACTCCTGTTGCTTGGGTTGCTGGGATATGGCTCACTGCCTTGGACCTCCACCTGTCACACAGAGGAGTGAAAACTGAGTGCGACCATAAGAGATTCAAACAGACAAGTCAAGGAAGATTACTCTGAAACCAGATCAGGTTTTCAAACATAAGAGTCTGCTGACTTTGTCTTAACCACAGCAGTTTACGATCAAAAGCTAAAACACAGACTTCAACTCTGCCTGCAGACATCACAGAGGTGTTTGATTTACTTCATACATAAAACACTTATTAATCGAAGACTGCCACATGTGACTTGAATTATGCTCTGGACAAAGAGTTAGCTGGAGTTTCATAAGGTGACAGCGCTCATCTCTAGCATCCATCACTATACTGTCGATAACATGGTCACAGCTGACTTCAGGCTCTCAAGACGGCGCTTAAAATACATAATTCAGCAGTTTGCAAAACTGCTGGTCTGGCTTATTTAGATTTTGTACACGAGGCTCTAAAAATGTGATGAAATACACAATATTTGACCTTTCATATATCAATACCTGAAAAGACCAAGTTACCAAGTACCATTTCAAAATATTACAGATATTTACATGAATGTTAAATGAATGTCTAATTACAGCGACTACATTCATTTATGTACAGATGTCATTGTTGCTGTTAAGTATGAGAAAGCAGCGGCACATAAAGATGCTGTTCCTGTCCAAATCTGTGACATAAACAAAACATTTTAAAATATGGATAGTGGTCAAATCACTTGTTTCCAGAGCTCATGAACCCTTGCTCTTATGCACTAAACAGTAACCTTTTAACAGCATTTTGTTGTGGCTTTAAGAAGCGATACCTCTAAAGCTTACCACAAAGATTCAGTATATACAGACTCTACTAAAACGACAGTTTTGGGCATGAACCAATTAAAATCACAGCACATGGGAAGATAAATGTTTCTGTATCTATAGGATAAAACAAGCGTTTCAACATCTAACAACAAGCAGGTAAATAAGGGCAATTTACAAAAGGTTAGCGAACTGCACCATTAAGGAGGGTGAGCCAATATTAATCATGTTGTCTTGGCATATCTTCCCTTCATTTGTACCTCTGTCAGGTAAAGAGGTTAAAGAATGTGTAACACAGCTGTGTGGGACATCAAAACCCAGTATTAGACAGTATCTTTTTAACAATTAACACATGCAAACACTTATCACTACACTATGTAAGCAGCAGTACACATGTGCTCTTCTATATTTGGTCCTTATGTTGATGCAGACAGTTCAACACAATATAACAAAATGTGCTAAACAGATTTCACCCAGTACCAAAATGTGCGTTCACACATAAAACATAAAAAATACATTTCATGCATCTTCATTAGGCTGCACAGCTGAGCATGTTTGGAGGCAGGAACAGACACCCCTGATAAGGCTATCAAAATTAAACAACTAAACCACAATACAAACCAATCAATTCAATGTTGACATGTTCTCAGGTAAACCACTGAATATTTCCATTTCATAAAATACACCAAGTAAAACTTCTGGTGTTCATTCTATAGCATCTGGTATTCTATTTTCAAGTGAAGCAATACACAGAAATAATCAAACAGGTAGACCACATTTACACCACAGTGGAAAAACTGAAGGGAAAGAAAAATCACAAAATAAGCTCCCATGTACAATCACACTGAATCTCCATCCAGCTGTAAATCCTCGAGATGTTCCCGTATTTCTTTGTAATGCAAAAAGAAAGCCTGTACATACATACACGCATCCAAACCGGCTTCATATGCTGCACCTTTTTCAACAAAACCTTTCATTCATCTGTTTTATCATTCGCTTTATTCAACAGTAACTTTTGTTACCTTTTTCACACACTCTTCCTCCTCCTGACGCTTCTCGTAGTGAGAAAAGTCATCGAAGATGGAAGTGGTGTGTTTATATCCAGCGATGATCTTCAGCACCTGCCTGGCCTTGTCCAGTGGTACCTCCTGTGTGTCCCGAGAGTTGGTCACTGGCTTGTTTTCGTTGTTCTCCAGCCGAATGTGCCTTAACTGACTGTTGGGAACGTCCTTAACAAAGATCCAGCGCACATCAAAACGACCCTTCCACTTGTCCTGTGACCACACGCCAGCAGACGTGTTGTAGTCCACGGGTGAGCGCATCTCTGCTACGCCACAGAAGTGACCACTCCCATTGACACTGAACAGAAGGTAAAGCGGCCCTTTGCCACCCAATGAACGGTAGGCCGCATCGAGCCTCTTGTTGCCATGCTCCGTGCTGCACCAGATGTTATACTTGATGGAGCGGTGAATGTCATCCTCGGAGTAGCTCTTGATGATAAACACCCTGCCCTGCTTGGGATTCCAGTCAAAGTCCTTGGGGTTGTAATTGTTGACCATGCGCAACTTCTCTAAGACTGGGTGTGGCTCAGAGGGGACCCCAGGAACCACACCCACACCAGAAGAGGTGGGAGGTGACTGGCCTGTTCCATTCCCACTGCCATCCCCAAATCCATTGGCCCGGTTCCGTGGAGGGACCCAACGAGTAGGTTGAGAAGGTTGCTGTTGTTGGCTTGGGGGAGGAGGTGGACCCTGGGAGAGAGGAGGTTGGGGCATCTGAGCCATACCTGGTTGCCCAGGTGGAAGCTGATGCTGCCCCATCTGGGAAACAGGCGGTACCAGCTGTCCATTGCTGAGGGGCATTTGTGGGTTCCCTGCAGCAGTAGCTCCGGGCTGTGGGGAAGCCTGATTGGGCGGCTGCCCATTGCTGGGAATAGAGGGCACCTGCTGAGGGGTGGCAGCTTTAGGCATGGTGCCCTTGTTGTCCCAAGTGCCGATGTCCATGTTGTGTTTAATGGGCGGAGGAGGCAAATTGGCACCGGCCATGCCACCCTTGGTTTTCAGCTTGGGTTGAGGCTTGGCTGGCTTGCTGGCAATATCGGCCCAGGAGGCGGGCTTGGCAGGGGCAATTGAGACAGGAGGCATGCTGGGAGGTCCTACAGATGAGACAGGGCCAAGGGGACCCCCACCAGGTAAGCCAGAGCCAACCACCTTAGGAGCCATGTCCCCATTACCACCAGGAGCAGCACCGCCGATCTTAAGACCTGCCATGCCCTGGTCAAGGCTGTTCATACCAGGTGCCTTGTTAAGGGGCTCATTGGCAGCAGGTGCAAATGGAGACTGTCCATCAATCATGGCACCCCCAAGCGAGCTGGGAGCATAGGCATAGCTGCTGCTGTAGCCAGAGCTCTGCGGTGTCCCCGACTGTCCCTGAGAGCTGCTATTGCCCCATGCCGAGAAGTCGATGCCACTGGGGAAGAAGTTGAAACCGTGCTGGCCCAGGAAAGGGTTGCTGCCCAGGGGGCCTGGCTGGCCAAACATAGCGTCCGGGAGGTAGTGGGGCTCCCCATTGCTCAGCTGTCCATAAGAGGCCAGGTAAGGCATAGGAGGGTCCCCACCTGTGGACCATGCTGCCTCATTTAGGGAGTAGGAAAATCCTATGGAGGGGCTGTAGTAGCTGGGCATGTACGAGTCCGACATGGCCGTATAGGCATTGCTCTAAATAGAAAAAGAAATTGTTTTAGTCACAAGAAACTTAATTGATAATTGCTAACAAAATTAACAAACTGTTGACATAATCTTCTGTTCTACATGTGTATACCTTGTTCTTGTAGACCCCCCCCAAAACAAAAAAAACAAAAAACAAATCAGACCAAGATAAAAGACTGTACTGTATTATTGTTATTATTTTGGTATTATTCACCAGGGATTCACCCTGCAATAATGAAACTTTTTCTATATCCCTCTTGATCTCCTCTGAGCTCATCTGTAAATACATAACACTCAACGAAGACGTTTTAACAAAAGGATGGTGCATTCTTCAGTGTGGAGGAAAATACAGACTCCATTCTTTCTCTTCACAATCCACTTCATAGACAGTGTGTGTCTGTTACTGCACAAGGGGAACTCCATCCACCACACAGTGGAGAAATAAAATCCAAGGCCGCTCGTATCTAAATAATCAACAAACGCTCATTCCAGCTGCACATCCCCCAGGTCTTCCCGTATTCCTCAGATATTCAAAAGGCAAGGATGTGCACACAAAAAGAGGCCTTGAGTCCACTGAAACAAGAAGTCTGCGAGTATGTATAATCATCTTCTGCAGAGACGGTTACTGGGAGTTGTTTTAAAAAAAGTCCCCCTCAAAAGAGCTCTTCGTTTGTAACTTTCATCGCTTGATTTATTTCAACGAGGGAAAGAAGCTCTGAAACTAATCTACAAATCACTGGATTTAATAATATACTGACTGTATTATTCTATTATTAGTTACCTCTACAGTAATCAGTTTATAATGACCAGGATAAGCCCACATCTCAAATATATCAAACATAACAAATATAACAAAAATACATTACATGGTAGCACATAACGTATCAACATGGGGACAATCTAAACCAGACTGAAAGTTCTGTATCATGATCAGTCAAGGAATTTATCAACTGACTGAGATGATCAGGCCACTGTTACTCTTGAATCCTGTTGCCTATTTTAGAAATTCAACTACTTAGGTCTAAGAGGAAGTTAACAACCTGTTGACTTTATCCATGAAATCCACAGCGGTCATTTACGTTACACAAATGAAAAGATTTCTGATTTACCCAGAACAAAAACTAACTTTACAGAATTTCAGTCTCTTAATAATTCAAGTGATTCAACTGAGAAACAGCACTTGTTGGCAAATGCCTATCAAGCTTACCTGTCTGGCCTGAGTATTCAGGTAAGGCTCAAACTCATCGTCATTCAAAGTATCCTTTTGGGTCACAGCTCCGTTTTGCACTGAAAATGAAACAACACTGATGTAAACAGAGCATACGGGTTTGTGTGCCTACAGAGATATCAGTGGTGGGATATATTACAATATCTGGTCATTTCAAATCAGCATCATCACAGCTTATTACATAATAAGCATTTCCTCTAATTATTTATGAATATCACCGTAAATGCCACAAAGATGAGCACATTAAAACATGCATACTATAACTGCTCAGTATGCTTCAGATTACACAGCATAAGCTTGAATAATGAGATGAAGATGCACCAGTGATGAATTAGATGAACTTCACAGGCACTGGTTGCATATTGGCACAAAATAACACTGAAGATATGAAACTTCCTTCATCATGGCAAATTAAAATGCAGGATAGGTTATGCCATGCACGTTATTTCCAGAGCAGATTGAATATCTGGTAAATGTAAGTAGAACTGTGGTTGGTGGTTGGTGGTTTAAGTTTCTGGTGCTTTCTTCTGTAGCTGTCGTTACGCTGTTCAATGACTTAGATTCTTTGAGAGCTTATCAGCACAAGGAAAAGTTCAATTAAAAACACACACAGGTTAGCAAATTTATGTTATCTAACATAACGGCGTGAACAGCCTGCTGACGGAAATGTGCGAGGCCAATTTGGACAGAGGAAAAGCACGTCGGAAGACGTGTCATTTTGGGTTAACTTAGCAATCAGCTAACGCTAGCACGCTAGCTCTGTAGTTAGCCGCATGCAGTGCGCAGAGTCTCCATGTTAACGAGCGCCAAGAGCCCTTTCAACACGAAGGACTTGGCTAACATTTAGCCGAGTGGCCAGCGTGATGGGATGGCACCTGTAGCTTAACACCGGAAAAATGTTCAACACTGACCCATGTTGAGAGAGACTAAGTGGCAAGAACGTATTCTCACACCTGTCAGTGCAATAAAAAGCGTTGCAAGCACAACCAGGAAAAGGATGCTGATGTGTATCATGTTGCCATTTAACGTTAACGTTAGCTAGTCAAGAGATTGCTAATGCTAACTGTGGGAACCTTATAAGTGCCATTTCAGGAATATGAAGAAACTCACCGATGGTGAGTAAAGGGCCGAGAGCACGGTTATGAAACGCCATGTAGTTTAGTCTTTCAGTGAAGTGGCAAATTAAATGCAAAATTATTTACAACTTACGGGCCCATTTACCAAGCTGCGAGGAGACAAGCTATCGCATCCGCGCACGTAAGATTTTCAAAGCGCATCGCACGTAAAAAGATCCGCATTCACTCAACCCAAGTCGACAACGTTAGACAATATTTGTTCTTACCTTTATTAGCTTGGCCTTTCGGTCTCTGGATTGGGTCCAGGTGATTCATGAAGGTTTGATTTATGAGAAGAGAGGAAGGGGAAAAATAGATGAAGAGATATATTTTCAGCAGTCAGTTCCTTTAGCAGGTGGTCAGGCCTACTGCACTACTGAGCCACAGCCGCTGCCTCTGAGCTAAGCTATCCTCGTTAGCCGTCGCGATGCTGGGAAATTTGGCCCTCGTAAATGTTCAGAAAATACCTCTCTTTACCTGTTCAAGAAGGCTGCTGGCTGACATGTCTTTCCCCCCCGGAGCCTGTGTAATTGTATTTACTCCTAAATAAAAGCGGCAGGGTGTAGAATTGGTCTAGCTATTGAAGAGTTTCAGCCAAGCGCCCCTATCTCTCTACAGAGCCTGGTTTCTACACAATGGCGGGCTGCAGTTTGCTTGACAGACTCCTCAACATGGCTGGGCGGCCCTCGTCTACCCACGATGGCATTTATTTACAGCGAACAAGCGCCCCCCAGTGGCGCGGAGGAGCCACGTTTAACCCGCTACCTGTCACATTAACATGAACTCATAGCACCGTAGAACCCCAAATATTTAATGTTAAGTGGGAAATACATGAAAAAATAAAGTACAACATCTAAAATAAAGTATGAAATAGTCTAATAACTTATTAAAACTCAAGTGATCATTATGACATTTTATTGGGTTTATATTAAACATTTCAAAAATAAATCTTCACAGGTTAATGTCATGTGTATAAAATATACAAAACTAACAATAGTGAACTTACAATATGGAGAATCAGACTGACAATATGAGGTAGAATGTCATAAAACTTAAATAAAAAACTATATTCATCCTTTACCTTAATTTAAAAGGACCCAATTTAATCTTTAAACTTGCCTGCGGTCGTCAATCTGGGGTTGGAACCCACCAGGGGTCATGATACAAACTGGTTGGGTCACATGGTAATTTATAGTATAGACAAACATATATTTTTCAAATGAAAATCAATTGAATTCTTTCTTGTTGTTCCAGTTTTAATGTAAACAGAATATAACCTATTTCATCCTGATTTTACATGAATATGTCATAAGAAAACTTGCTGACTGGTGCATGTGCACCATGATGACAGGGAGCCAAGTGGGCAACAGTTCGCTTTAAAGGAGACAAACTAGAGAATCAGTCTAGACTACAAACTTTGACAGAGGTTGTATTAGTTCTGGGTTGCTTTTTAAAACCCATGTCACCCACTAGCATTGCTTTGCAGAATTATAGCTCCATTATCTGGAACTCTTAATGGCATTACTTGCCATTTCATGCCCCTGCCACAAGGTGGACTCCTCATCACAGTCATGAATTTGTGATGTAAGTAAGGCAGTAAGGTCAAGAGACGCTTCTGTGTGGTGTGCAATTACCACACATGACTGTTCATAACTGGTCCTCTTTTTATCTTTCTATGAATCACACTAAAATGTATTCTACCCTCTCACATACACATAAAAAAACATTTCATCTGCAGGTCCTTTCATGGATAATAAACTCTGGTTTACAGCCTATTCATTTGTGAAGTGCTCTTGTTAGTTTCCATGAGAGCTCAGGCAATTCTGACACTAATTAGAAGTGCCTCAATATGATGTTGTCTCAGTTTGTGAGGCATCCTCTATAAATGCACCAAGCCTAAACATGCACATTCAGAAACCCTTAATAATATCATACTAGAATACATTAGACTCTCTGAGCTCTTCAGTACTTTGTATGGCTGGTTTTCCTTAATAGCCTCTTGATTTGGACATATACTGAACTGAAAACAGTAGTATACAAAATTATTCTGAATTTGATGGCAGCAGCATGTTTCAAACAAGTTGGAACAGGAGCAACTAAAGACAGGTAAAGTTGTGGAATGCTCCAAAAACACCTGTTTGGAACATTCCACAGGTAAACAGGTTCATTGGTAACAAGTGATAGCATCATGATTGGGTGTGAAAGGGGCATCCTGGAAAGGCTTAGTCGTTCACAAACAAGGATGGAGCGAGGTTCACCACTTTGTGAACACATGATTGAATAAAGGATTTTACTACATGGGCTCAGGAACATTTCGTAAAATTACATTTTGTTTTTATCTATGTTTTACACAGCATCCCAGCTTTCTGGGAATTCAGGCTGTCTAGTATTTCCTACAGTCATTCTTTACCTTTAGTGGCAGTTTAGTGCTGAAAGTTGACATCGTGCAGGGGTTTTACAATGATCCTCCCTAACTCTCACCCCCTCTGAGTACTGTACTTATCAATTTTCAGGGCCAAGGGTTGGTCAGATGGCATGTGACTAAATGGCACAGAAGAACACACAACACAGTGCCAGGACTGACTCCACCCTCGGAGTCCCACACACACTCTAAACCCTGCAGGGGAAGAACAAGAGAGTGGAACACAGTGCAGAATTAAGGGCTTCCCCAACAGAGGGGCATTTCATTTTAAAATCATGTGCAAAACTAAAAAAACTGAGCTGGGTAAAACAGAAAAAGACATTATATTGGAAGGCTACTGTATGTATAAGAGTGTTTTCATAAGGACACACTGTACACTGTACTCAGTGTTATGAATAACACAGGCAAATAAGGGTAGCAAACCAGTAGCAGTGACAAGACATTTGACTTGTGAAACATGCCTGGGACAGTAGCATGGCATGCATGTATCATATTCTGCCTTCCAACTCTCAATCATTTTTGGGTGGTTGACTTTTTTTCCCAGGGGCTTGTTGACTGCTGTGGATTGGACAGGTGGCATAGCATGGAGAAGAACTGGCCATTTACCAACCAATAAAAATAGCTGCGGTCTCCATGATGTCACCGGTGAGTAAATCACAGCTCCTGACTGTAGAGGGAAAAATAAAATGAGACAAAGAAAAGAGGGACATTTAACATCTGATATTTCACTATTTTTGCACAATGTCGCTTTTTGTGCCTCCTTGCTTTCCTTCCAATCCTGGATCATTTTTCTGCACGCCCTTCTCTGCAAGTGCTCCCACCTTTTTCCTCACATGTGCATGTTCAGAGGTATGTAAATCTGCACAAACAGGAAGATGTTACATGACCAGACAGCGAATGACCATGTACCTCACGCCAAACTTCCTTCTTCAGTCAGTCACACTCGGCTGCAGTTGCCAGAGAGGGTGCACAAACTAAAGCCGGAGTCTGATCTCACTCCCATACCTGGCATTCTGAAGCCACAACACCACGCTGCCGATGTGGAACCTGATCAGTCGTAAATCTTCTCTGTTTGACCATGTGACATGCCGCATTTGTGATTCTGCCCTCCGCGTCTCTTTCTCTCCACCCTTTGCCACCCGTCGTGCCCTTCTAACTGCAGCCCCCTCTGGCACACTGGGGAAGGAATGTCGGGCAGGAAGGTGACAATCCCACATGTCCAGATTAGTGTTTCTGTGCGCATCTTTCATGTGTTTGTCCCTTTTCCTTTGGTTTTACGTGTGTGTGTTTGCATTGAGTGTGTGAATATGTGATTGGGTGTGCATAACTTCCAGTGACCCAGTTGCAACGTGGTGGCAGCAGGGTACCCTCAGTAATAGGATGTTAGGAATGTGGCACTTGTCAGCCTCTCAGAGGATGCTGTTAATTCACATTCTGTCCATTTCAGGGGGTAAGCCTTTAATAAACAGAGAACATTTACCTGTGTAGATGCTCTCTCTCACTCTCTCTCTGTGATGTATGAAGTGAAGTGTGCAAAGTGCTTCCTTACATTAATGACATTTGAAGTTCTGCTGATGTGCTGCAGCTCTGTTTATTACACTTTTCCCCCCAGACAACTTGCACCCCTTAAAGCTACCACACAGGAATCATAATCCATGCAAACAGCAAGACCAAACCAGTGTTCTTACATGCTTAAACCAATTCTTTACCACCCACAGGTGGTCACCCACCTGACCTCTTTTCAAAGAATACCTGATGTTTTTAGATTTCCACTGTCCTCTGCAGTATTGTTAATTTCTGTACGGCATCAAAATCAGCTTGCTTGAGAGAGCATAGCATTGAAGGCAAATCAATCACCATGGATATCATAAAACAATAAGATTAAGATTAAGACACAGCACTACATGCATATGCCATGCTTTTGGTGAAATTATTTCTTCCGCATTTAACCCAACCTGGAAGTCCTTCCTCCGCGGCAGACCAGGAGCAGTGGGCTGCCAGCCAACAGTTCCTTCTCGTCACCATTGGTCAGGTGGTGATATTCTTGCATGTTTTTAGTGGGGGTTTTATATGGAGGATACCCCAAGTGAACACAGGGAGAACAGAACTCCACACAAAAAGGCCCCTTTCCTTGAGATAAAGGGCAGCGGGCACCGAAGACATGGTGGAGGACACGCCCTCAGCGCCCACAGCGCCCACAGCGCCCACAGCGCCCACAGCGCCCCAGATGGGAATCGAACCCGGGACCTTCTAGCTGTGAGGCGAATATTGATAGATGAAACAATATTTTGGGGTGATTTTAGGTATTTTTCAAATATATTTCAAGGAATATTTGAACAAGAAAAATGCATAAACTGAGCTGTAATGTTACATTTAAGACCAGGGAAAGACAATCTCAGTGTTTTCAATATCGCAAATTCCAGATTGTATCTTCCTCACAGTACAATATGGATGTATTGCAACTATTACAACAAAAAGATGTTTTCTATCAATCACATTTCACGTTCCTGCTAGTTTTCAAACTGGTCATTGCCTACAAGATAGTCAAAATGCACTAATCAAGGCTAGAACTAAGGCTTATTGCACAGTGTGGAAAATGATTGGCAGTAAATGCTTAAATGTACATGATTTCTAATTAATGAGCTAAAACAAATATGATCCTTAACATTCTTTAGTTACACTAACTGACTTGTCGAATCGAGGCTCTGGTATTCTGGGTCCTGGTGGTCTGTGTGGACAATGAGGGAGTTGTTTTAGGGAGAAAATAGCTGCACACTTGCACATTCTATCACAGCAGATTTATCACCAACATTTGTGTAGAAGGATGAATGAGCCAAACCTGTCCATACGTGGCCCTTTGTGTGTGTGTGTGGGTGTGTGTGTGTGTGTGTGTGTGTGTGTGTGTGTGTGTGCTAGGGTGTCTGTGTTTCCAATGACACTTACTGATGATTTTGAGCAGCTGAGATGAGTTTGTGTGGAACTGGACAACGGGGCAGCTGTACATCTCTGTCTTGGACATATGCACACACACACACACACACACACACACACACACACACACATAGACACACATGCACACTGAGGCATATAAACAACAGTGGAATCCTGAGGTCCGACCCCCTTGGGACAGAGCCAGACTGAGACCTTAATAAAGGCCTTGTTGTTTCAGGAGGTAGCTTATGTGGTTTCAGGTTCATATCTCAACAAGCCACATTTTACAGACAAGCACCACAAGCTTGCGGGTCGTATTGTCCTGATTTGCATTTAAATACACGATTCTTCAGCTGTTCTTTACAGTCTGACAATTTTGATTAAATGATCATGTAAAGGATTGATTTTAAAGTACACCTGTACACCCTTTTCTTCGGGGTACTCTGGTATTTGTAGCAGAGAGTATAAACTATTAATGGTGGTGTCGCAATGTGAATAGTGGTCTAAATAAAACCAGGTTGCCATTACTACCTCAACTGGCCCTGCAACATCTCAGCCAATGAGCGACTTTGCCTGGTCAGACCTCTTTTAACAGAGGCGGGGCCTACAGTGGATGTGCTGCGGGGTCACAAGGAGTGATGTAACCCATGTTTATTTTCAGCATATACACGTAAATGTAGACAGAGAGACACCTCCACACACACTTGTACACACACACACACACACACACACACACACACACACACACACACACACACACACACACACACACACACACACACACACACACACACACACGCACACAAGAGCAACTGTAGACTCTTGCACATACTGTTCTTTACATGCAAAGACTTTAGCATGCACAGTTCAGTATCACTGACAAACACAAATGTGCCGACTGACTTGGTTTTGAACTTTGGGATCTCCGCCATGTTTCTGCAAGCTGGTTGTCTGCCTTGCCCTCTTCCTAGTTTGGTCAGTGTTGAGGCATGTATGTGCACACACACACACGCACACACACACACACACACACACACACACACACACACACACACACACACACACACACACACACACACACACACACAGTGACAGTAGGGGATGGCTGTTCCAGGGGAACGCGGGGTGATTAAATAGAGAAAAGGTGTATGTATCACTAGGGAAGACAAGTGGGAGGGAGTGGCAGAGACAGAAAGAGAGACAGAGACACAGAGAGAAATTTAGTCATGGCCATTAATACTAATAGTGGCCTCCCTTCCCTTCTGTCAGCTGCAGCTGTTGATCACGCTGGTGTAACACTGAGCTTTCTAGCATTGCATCACTCTCTTTCTCCATGACTCCAGTTCTGTCCTGCATTACCCTGCATGTATATGGATCCAGCAGCTTGTGTTGCATATCATGCTGCAAGGGTAATGGACTGAAGTGGGAGTACTACCCTGATAGCGTTAAGATTGATCTGTTTGAAAAGTGTATTTACACATTTAAACCTATTCATTCATCTCTTTTAGGAGCTGACACACTTTGTTGATGTCCTCCTGAGGCTATATGGAACAGAGCACTATGCAGTTTACAGTATTATGTTGCAACGCTATGCTGTAAAATCAGTTTATCAAGACAGTAATGCAAGACACAGTCAAAGTGAGAACTACGGTGTTGCATGTCAGCTTTATCCACTGCTATTTAAGAGCATGTAAGATTCATTAACATGCCATTAACCTGCCACTAGTTATTCATACTATGTGTGATGTATGCATAGCAAGATGTTGGTCATGTTCTCCATCTAGAGAACGCAGCAGAGGGACGATGTAACTTCCCGAGGAGCTCGTCCACTCGCATACATCAGAGACATTCCACCTCATCTGACACTCGTCCATGGAATTCTGCAAATTTTCCACACTATTCTCCCAGGCACACAGGCAAGTGCCTGTCAAAAAGACTGGCATGCCCAAACACCAGACACCTGTAAACCCTTAAAACATGAGAACTAAACTGCGCTTTCTGGAGAATGTATCTAACGCGTTGTTTGTAAAGTTAAATTTTTTAAAGATGGATTTTTTTTATTTTGCACGTGGATACATGATGATTTCTGTTCTCCTGTGCTGTTTGTGATTATCATCAGGTATGTTTGTGTGTGTGTGTGAAAATATCTCTTTGTTTGCACTGCTGATAGGTGATAATTTGTCATAGATTTGTGCAGAGTCCCTTTCTCCTCTATGTTGGTATGACCAGTGTATGCAACCTATAGTTGACACCTATGTGTCATTCTGGGAACACACTAAATACTTCAGATGACTTGAGGGTTTACTTGGCAACCGATGGCTGTTTTAAGACCATGGATACACTTTCAGCTTGGACTGCGCACAAAATTTTCAAGTATCTGCAGTACATGGAAAGAAATAAAAAAGTCACTGAATCGCATGTATCATGTGCTCATTGTCGTGTGGCTGGTTATAAAGCTCAATGACTTCATCCAGATCTATTTGTGTAACTGGATGACATTCTATTTAACCTTTATTTTACACCATGATTAAGAAGTTGTGGAGGCATGATTAGCCCCACTTTGTTTCCAGCTCTAAAAAAAAAAAAAAAAAAAATCTTCAGCCTATGTTTTATATCTGAATGGATTTCTTTTCCATCCTAGACTTTGACAAGATTTACAGCTTTACTTTAGGCAACCATCATGTGCTTTCGACGATTGCAGCTTTTGGCAGATTCATTTTTAACATCAAAGGAAACAATCCGTTTGCTGTGCGCAATCAATAACCTGCTATAGATGTTGTATGATAGTGGGAGTGTTGGTGGTGGTGATGGGGGGATGGAGGTCCTGCCTGGCAAAGGTGGGAGGGGTTGACACAGAGATGTACAGGACAGGACACTCACATGCTTGCTCCATAAACCTCACCACATTTTGCTGCCGCAGCTGTTGTGGCGCACACGGGGAGCAGAGAGGTGCGCTCCTTCTGGAGTGACTATGCCGAGTCTGGCAAGAGCTTTTTCACTCTGATCAGCGACCACCGAGCCAGTTTCTCTTCGGCAAAACGCCCCGTAATGTTGTCGCTCTCTCTCTCAGCAAGGTCGGATTCCACAGAAGAGTGAAGACACCGCTCATTTACCATGAGCTGTTTGGATGTTATGTACCCAGCCTATGGACATTACGCACCGTACGCACCGACAGCTCCTGCTTTTATCAATACCTTACAGGTAGGAAGTGAGCAAATGTTTAAATTTTACCTTGATAGTTCTTCTTTTTTCCATTGTTAGCGGGGAGATGGACGTGAGGCGCAACTGTTTAGTTTAGTTTATGCAGCTTGTGCGTAAAAGCAAATAACCTGATGGAAAAGCCGTCAAGTGTTTTTAATGTTCGTAATGTAAGAATTCCTTTGATGTAAACGGTCATGTACGAATAGGCCTATGCTATATATGTGTGTGTTTGTATGTGTGTGTGTATACGTCTTACCAAGCACAGAACTCGTACCCACGAAACTCATATTTTCACGCGCACACGTCCGCTCGCTCGCCCTTACACACATGCCAGTGCTGCCACACGCACACATAAAAAAACATTATGTCAAAATGTCTCATAGACAGCTCCAGAACTGTCCTCTGAAACACCTGTCTTAACCCTGTCCCTGCTCCTCCCCCACTGCCCTGCCTCTCCTCTGACCCCCCCACCCCCCAGGCTCCCACAGGTCTGAGCAGAAGTTCTTCTCACTGCCGGGATTTTATGGACACTCCCAGGGGTCCCGAGGGGATGTCTGGGGGCCCAGGCCCTGGAGGATCAACTTCCTCCTCATCTTCATCCAGCTCTTCCTCATCCTCCTACACGCCTGCAGCTCTGAGGCCAGAGGAGGGCCCCAAGGAAAAGCAGGAGGCCCCTGAGGCAGAGTACTTGACTTCCCGCTGTGTCCTTTTCACCTACTACCAGGGAGACATCAGCAGTGTGGTGGATGAACATTTCTCCAGGGCTCTCAGCACCTACATGGACGGAGAGGGCAAACGGCGGGCATCAGACCAACAGGGCACAGGTATACTGCACCTAGCCTTGTGAAAGTAAAGCAAACGTTCGGTGCACATGCAGTCATCTCAGACATGTTTTCATGTCCATAATTGCAGAAAAATATAGTGTTCATTAATTATGATGGAGAGACTAAACAACAGATTTGAGTTGGCTACCCTCCATGGAGCAATCTCCATTATTCCTTATGTTCAGTGTGTGAACAGAAAGAACACAATCATCATGCATTTTGATGGTTGACAATCTTTATAATATATATATTTCAAGAAGATTCGCACCAGCCTGAAAATAGTTTAGGTTGGTTTTGCGAGTCACTACATCCCTGCAGTTTCATACTTTCCTTTCATCTATGTGAGCGCAGATGCTGCAGTTGTCTTTGTGGGTGTCTCGCTTTTGAGGCCACACAGGGTGCGTTGACAGTTTTGCAGAGCGCAGCAGAGCATCAGACAGGTGATGTGATCAGGTGACATGACTGAAGAGGTGCTTGTTGGGACTGTTGTCCATGGAGAGGTCAGGGAGCGGGGTTCAGAGGTCATGAAGGTCGGGAGCTGTTGGCAGTCAAGAGGGACTTCTTTGACTCTAATTAGGGTAACAAAAGAAAAACAAGAGAAATCATGCACATGTAGATTTTTTTAGGTTTGCTGTGAAAAATCAGGAATCCAAAAATTATTATGGACAACTTTTGAATTTTAGGCATTGCTTGGTTTTATTTGGTATGCTTTGGCAACTTTGCTACTGAAGACACTGCTGGGATTCATAAGCTGTGCTTATGAATTACAATAAAACTGTTGTACAAGTCAAAACACATCCTCATATTCCATAATTAACTCTGAAAAGCATCAAATAATCTTTAAAATCAGCAGCATTGTTAGATGATTATATTTTTCTTTTTTTTGTTTGCAAAGTAAAAATGGAGTTATTTTCAAATCTTCTAGAGACACCAAAGTCGTCCCCTGGATATCCATGTAGGGCCTATAGCCTCTACTCTCTCTGCTGTTGCTGTTAGTCTCTTCTACTTCAGTCGGACGTCTTCATTTCAGCAGTAACACACGCTTCCTGCCTCACAACAGATGCTATGTTTATACATGGCCGTAAGCGCACAGCCTCGCCGGCGTATCCCCTTCAAACGCCTCTGCGGCTGCCATTCTGACTCTTGCTCCAGCTTTTGCCCCACAATGGTTGCTCAGTCAGTTGACTGCCTGCCGGTCAGATTTATATACGCTGTGGTCTGTGCGATAGGGGCAGAGGGAAACACTACCTCTCGGGGTGCTGCATGGTGTCTGTTTTCAGAGGAATATCTAAATATAAAAGTATACTGCTAAAAACATATAATGGCTCACTGACATTCTGTCAAGGGCGAGGAGAGGGGGGAGTAGAGAAAACAACAGGTGGGGGTGCAGGAGACAGAGGAGAGGGGTGGCGGGCGCTAGCACAGGGCCAGAGTTGCGTGTCTCAGTGTGTGTGCGCATGAGTGTGTTGTGAGACTTTCAGAAGTACTGGGCTGACATGAGAGTGAGAGATGTCACCACAGCGAGTGATTTAAGGCTCTGTGAGCCTTGGGCTCCCTCCAGGTCAGAGCGTCTGCCTTATATAGAACTGCAGGATATAGGGACATCTCTCTTTCTACCTTTCTCTCTGTCACTCTCTCTCTCTGTCCCTCTGTCTGCTAGAACGTGGTTGTGTTTATTTCTGTGTCTTGTTGGGGCTAGGGCTGTGTGACAGTATGATCCAATAGGGAAGATATCTGGGCCAGAGGGTGTAGCAGTCATGTGAGTGACATCTACGTTTTGCTCCTCTTGCACAGCTCCAGCCTGTGCATTTGTCTCTATAAATCAAGTGTTTCACTCGACAGTTGTGCAACTGTGTGTGACTTGGCCTAAATCCGATCGTTGTTTATCCTCCTTCCCCCTCTCCACCTCCTTCTCCCGTTAGATACCCCTTCACCGAGCAGCAGACGAAGCTTCCCTCCATCCTTCTGGGACAGTAACTACTCCTCGCCTCAGAGCCGCTCCCACTGTGAGACGGGCGCTCCCTCCTATTCCATGGACCCCTACACATCAGGGTTGCACCCGGGTTTGCCACACCCACATGCTCATCCTCACCCACACGCTCATCCTCACTCCCATCCTCATCCACCAGAGAGCTGGGCATATCCCCAGGCCCAAGCCTACGGGCCACCGCGGCCCCTCCATGAACTGTACTCACCGTCGGCTTTGGAGCCCCACTACGGGCCCCTGCTCATGCCCACAGTGAGACCACCTCATCTCCCTACCTTGCCAAGCCACTATGAGGTGAGCAAGCTGGAGCCCACTGCCTCCTGGCCCAGCCTGCTTCCCCCAGGAGACGTCAGCCAGACGCTGGCACTCAACATGGATGCAGGTAACCACTAAACCGCATCAGGCTTTTGCAAATCCTGTGTCGACAATACAAATGTTCCTTTATTTAGAGTTTGGAAAATGTCTCTAATCAAACCAGATATGAAAGTCTGAAAATGCACAAATAAAAACAAAGTGCAGCAAATGGCAAATTATTCATGGCTACAAAAATATGAGAAAAATATGTTATTTTTCTATACTTTACATGCATCAGTTTTGTGTGATACCCTCTGTAGGAAACACATGCACAGATGCATATAATGTGTGTGTGCCCTGCCACACACACACACACACACACACACACACACACACACACACACACACACACACACACACACACACACACACACACACACACACACACACACACACACACACTACATCATAATCATCACAGAAGCTCTCTTCCACCCCCCCTCTAAAACAGGATGTTTGGCAAAAGTAGGCTCCATGACAACCTGTGTTCTGTTGTTCGCTGTTGTCCTCCTCATTGTTTCCTTGTCCTTTTTTCTCAGGCCTCCAGCAGCACAAGAAAGGCAAGGAGCTGTACTGGTTCTAACGAGCCCTTCAGTCACATTGACCAGCCATTACCTGATCCAATTAGTCCCTGGACCTGCTCCGCTATTGAAGCAGCGTGTCCCTTTATCCCCCCCCCCCACACACGCACACTCCATCCCCATCTATCCACCCCCTTCTCTCTCTGCTCCCGGCCTCCCCTGCCAGTATACAGCCTTGCTCCAGGTCGACGTGTGTGCACCATGGAGATAAAGCATGAGCGAGGGGGAGAGAGAGGAAGAGCGAGAGCATGTCACTGTCTGTAATCTGTGCTGTTGCTCTCTTTCGCAGCCCCCTCTCTCTCTCCGGGTGCAGCACAGACCTTGGCAAGGTGTGAGCCACAGTGACCTGTTTGGACTGAGAAAGACAGGATCACATCAGACTTTTGCAAAGGACGGAGAGATAGAGGGATGAATGGAGGGACAGAGGGATGAATAGCGGCGAGCAGGGATTCCCTCCAATGTCCCTGGTTATCTCGGTCTCATGTTCTTTGTTGGTACGGTGGTCGTCATCATCCACTTATCTGCATCGCACAAATGCAACACGCAGCGATAAACAGGAGCAGCAATTATGGCGGTTTATGCTTTGTGACTGTCATCATGATGCCTTTTTTTGGTTGTTATTATCATTTTGTTCTCTGAAATAAAGTGTTTCTATTTATTGGTGTTTATGTGCATTTCTAAACTGTTTGGTTAGGCCAGTGTTCTGAAATGATTGTGATTCAGTTTATTGTGTTTTCTAAAGCGAGAGGCGGCGGAGATGACCGTGTTTCTGGAGGAGTAACTCACGTGTACGGAGGCATCTTTTGTGGAGAATAAAGGTCATTTCTCAAAAACATATCAAAAATGTGTTCAGCTGTGAACAGGCTCAAAGATTGTGTTCTTTCAATTTGATGACAATGGTTCCATTTTAGTTCTCGGTGTCATTCTTGGATGTTTTGAATTTGGACTTTCTAAATATTTTTTGATTTTTTTTTCTTTTTTTTGTGTGTGTCATTTCTCATTTTCGTGTCCAAGAAGATTTTGATGTCAATAAATATTTTTATGATAAAATGCCACATCTCCTAATCCTTATCTTGCATAACAGTATTATCTGAGCTGCTGCTAATTCAAGGGACAAAACCTTCCAGAGGACAAATACTGATATTAGCTTCAAGAAATGTGTCTCAGCATTGAGCAGAGCACATTTGGGGGACACTAAAGGCTTGATAGGTTCGCACACTCGACATATCAGTGTGGGGATATTTTAGTAGCGGTATGAATCCCAGAGACAGTAGCACAGCCAGATGTGATCAAGGTTACGCCAGGCAACTCGACTTATTTAAAAGGCCTTCCATTTGAATTCCTGCTTGCATTCACACTTTGTCACCTATAAAGTGGAAACGAGTGGTGAATGCCAGCAATGTGTAACCAGAGAAGAAGCCAGCCATCCCAGCTATGCACCAAATGTTGCTCTGTTATTGATCCGATAATCAGATTATGTGCTAAGGTATGCCAGTCTGGGCCACTGTCACAATTTAGCGGCTGTTATGTGTGACCCCCTCTAGAGAGCAGCCAACTATGTGATTGGCTCTAAGCTGAGGAAACATGTAGAGTAATGAAATTAGAAGAGTTTACCAGGGATAGCGTCCCTCTCGGTTTCCCATGCCAAGCATCTTACTGCCGTTTCACACCAGTATTGTCACTGGGCCCGAGGGTTTCCTTTTCACACCAGATCCTTCAGGATCGACTCAATAGTTAGCATGCACCCACGGCTATTGTCACATTATATCGCTTAGATGTCAATGAAGTCTACACTGCATTAATAGTACCCTTGTGTAATCATCATAGTGGAACAGTTGCATTGACCATTACAGTGACCTGACTTGATTGATTCAGCTTGTTAAATTCCCAAAAGAAGCAGCATAAAAAGTACTACTACTACGAATAATAATAATAATAATAATAATAGTAATACTACTACTACTACTACTACTACTACTACTACTACTACTAATAATAATAATAATAATAATAAGAAGAAGAAGAAGAAGAAGAAGAAGAAGAAGAAGAAGAAGAAAGAAAGAAAGAAAGAAATCCCTTTATTAGTCACATTTTTTCCACACACAACATGCAAAGTTAGGAGGGGAAACTGCACATACCACGCATATGTGAAATTTATTCTCTGCCTTTAACCCATCCTTGGTCAGTCCTTCCTCTGTGGCAGACCAGGAGCGGTGGGCTGCCAGCTGACCGGCACCCGGGGACCAGTTCCTGTTGTCACCATTGGTCAGGTGGTGCTCTTCTTGCATGTTTTTAGTGGGGGTACATTTTATGGAGGATACCCCAGGTGAGCGCGGGGAGAACATGCAAACTCCAGAACATGCAAAATAATAATAATAACAATAATGTAGCATCTTTAAGAAAAGAGTTTACAAAGTGCTTTGACAAAGCGAAAGCAAGATACTCAGTCAGGCAACGTAACAACTGAAAGCCAAACAGAAGCAAGGCCAAATGAATGTTATATTCAAATAAAGTTAAAACAAGAAGACAAAACATGCAAAATGTCACTATAGATAAATATAAAACAAAAAGAATAAAAGCAAGAAAAACAGACATCACATAAAGGCAGATATAGAGAATAAGCACAGTAGATTACCTTTGCTGACAATATAATTTAATGTGTGGAAGCTGTGATTACTTAACGACAGACACTATGTACAGTATAAGCCTGAGGAAATGCTGCCCTCTCCTGGTGATTTTTTAACACTGCAGAAGAGTTTTTCACACCAGAATCTGTGAGATTTTCTGCCCTCCAAAGGTTAAGAGAAGTAACACCGGAGCACTGAAGCTGAGAAACATGGGTTTTTAGTTTTCAGGCTGTCTGGCAACTTTGTAACAGATAATGAAGTTGGAATTTCTTTATTTTACATCTTTTTAGGTTTTATTTAACCCCCCCCCCCCCAAAAAAAAAAAAAATCAAAAATAATAATAATGATAGTATTCATTATAATTGCATTTACGGGCTACACGGTGGCGCAGCAGGTAGTGCGCATGCCTCACAGCAACAAGGTTACCGGTTTGATTCCCGGGTGGGGCCTTTCTGTGTGAAGTTTGTATGTTCTTCCCGTGCATGCGTGGGTTTTCTCCGGGCACTCCGGCTTCCTCCCACAGACCAAAAACATGCTCATTAGGTTAATAGGTAAAATTGCCCCTAGGTGTGAGTGTGAGTGTGAGTGTGAATGGTTGTGTGTTTGTGCCCTGCGATCGACTGGCGACCGGTCCAGGGTGTACCCCGCCTCTCGCCCGTCGATGGCTGGGACCCCCGCAACCCTGAAAGGGATACGCCGTATAGAAAATGGATGGATAATTGCATTTACTTCCTCATTTGGAGTGACTCACTGAACAGTCAAGATGTCAGTCAATCAAACTGGATATTGCTGAATAATAATCATCAAATGGACAAACATGTGACTGACAGTACAGGAATGTTGTCCTTAATAGATCCAGACCCCTCAGACCTGTGTGACTGCCTGGACAGAGGAGCAAAAATCTGCATGTAAAGATCTTAATCAAACCAAATTTAGTTTTGGAAAACCCCTCCATGACATGATATGTATGTGCACAGCAGGGAGGACTTCAATGTGAGGAAGTGAGTGTGATGTGTCTTCAGCATTAACCAGCATTTCCTGATAACAGCTGGTTCTAAATAAATGCTGAGTGTGTTTCCATGCATTGACTCATGTTTTACAGTAAGGCAAACCACATAAGATGACCCACATTCAACGTGAGAGGCAGCAGATCATAAGACCGATCATTGATAAAAGTCACATGATGCACGATTCATGGTGTGAACCATCTGTCTGATAGTAACAAGGAGGCAAAACAAACTGAATCAAGAATCAGTTTTGCAAATATTAAATTCTTCCATTTGCTGATCCAAATCTTATATTTGCCTTTACTGATCATTCAATTTAAATCATTTTGAAGTCATAAACAGTTGTTATTGTAATTCAATCTTCGTGATCTACACTCAACCTGTACACTGATTGTATAGGGCAATAAACAGAGGCTTGTTTTCCTCACCTTAATTTCAGATGCAATTGTCCGACCTTTGGCCCCTGCCTTGCATTTCAGGTTAGTTAATGTGTCATTTCCAGAGCTATAAGCTAACTGTCGTCACTGTCATGTGCGAGCTGAAAGAGACCTATAAAACACAGTGACATGGAACCAAAATATGTGGTCCAGAATGTGGAAGTGGTCATGGGAATCACAGAAACTACTGGTCTGTGCAGTGAGTTGGTTTCTGTTTCGCTGTTGCAGACGTAAATGCACATGTACTCATAAATGTAGTCCTCCATTTTTAAAACATACATGCTTCGTGCTACTGCAAGCTCTTTCTCAAGGTCATGAACACAAGCACACACAAATCTCGATCTGCACACACAAACCTTGATCTGTGAACTTAGGAGGTTTTCAAATTTGTATTGTGCTAACTCGTGACGCGACCCTGTCACTTGACGGCTCTTGTAAATGGTTTATAATGGTACACCACAAACTTTATGCCTGTATAAAGCTGCACCTGACTTCATAATTTGATAAGAAAACTCACTATTAGTTGCTCTTTTTACACCGTAGGCCAAAATTTCTCACCACATTTCACAAAATCCCAGTTGTGGCACACACCTATATTACACACTATAAAGTACTGGATTAAAAATCGAGCCAGTGTGGGGTCAGTACAGCACAGACGCAGTACTCAGTTGACTTTACTTTACTGGGTATATTAACTGTCTTATTGGGTCAGTTTTAATCCAGTGTTTTTTGTTTTTTTTAAAGGGTGTGGATTGAAAGCTACATTACAAAGGATCACTCATATTCAGCCATGCTCTTAAAGCTTCAGTATAAAAGTTGAGCTCAGTGAACTGAAAAGTAGGTGAAAAGCATGCAAGGAGCAGCTGGTCAACTGATGGAAAGTAACTAATCACTTTGACTTCAGTACTGCACTGTACAATTTTGAGTATTTTTACTTTGCTTGAGTATGTCCACTTCATGCAACTTTGTACTTTACACTCCACATTAAAGTGCTTTGTACATTTTAGTCACTAGATTTATCTGAAAGCTGAACTTACTAGTTACTTTAAAGATTAAGACTTTGGTGTGAAAAAAGCAGCTATTTGGAGAACCTCCTCACATTTCAGATGTTTATTAGTTGTTAGTAGTGCCACCAAAGAGCTATTTACCCTTTAAACTTCTCAGATTGTTTCATGTAAATAACTGTTTGAAGCCTAAAGAGATGAAAATATTCAATACTTGGCAAAAAAGAACAAAGATTATGGAAAATTAACAAAAATCTGTGCAGCAGAACTTTGTTTTATCTTCTTTCTTCTCCATTTTTCTTTGATATTCAAATTGAATTTGACAATAATACTTCTGCACTTTTACTCAAGTTGGATTATGAATGCAGGACTTTTACTTGGAATGGAATATATTTACATTGTGGTATTAAAGTGAAGGATCTGAGTACTTGTACCACCACTGGACAATTGTTTTCTTTCTGTTTTTGCTTTGTGTTTTGCTCTGGGAACGCGGTCAGAAAAGAACATGAAAACTGCTGTGATATATTAAAAGCATCAGTTCTGTTTCTGTGGCGTTTAATCGTGTGCCAGTGTTATTAGCTGGCAGAATATTTGCACTGTTTTTACTAGAAGCAACCCAAGCATGTGTACACACACTACTGGCTGCCTAACCGTCTGAGAAACTGGACACAAACAGGCAGAAACATGAGACAAGCTGACAGAATTGAATGACATCAGTAAACTTTCAGCTGAGCTCTCAGTTTTTCCTCACTTCACAGCATCTTTATGATCTTAACTGTTGTCATGGTACGAAAGCCTTGTGACAGACAGACAGACAGACAGACAGACAGACAAACAGAGACATGAACAGGAGGGTGGGGAGACAGTCATACAACAATTACAACATCCATAACTCCAGTCAACTGCCATGGAAAAATGAGCATGAATACATTACTTATGCAATATGTTGAAAGTGGTTTATAAGACCAAGAATGCACATTTTGGTGAAATAAATAAACAAAGTCAATGCTGTAGTTGCAATGGTTTCTGCTTTTTCCTTGTTGCTTAGTCTCCTTTTGTGTATTTGACTGCTAAATAGTATTTGCACTCATGTTCCTGACAATGACGGATAGGTAAAATTTGCAGAACAAATCAAACCTTACAGCAAAGCTGAAAACAGGATGTGTGTGTGGAAACAGAGAGGAAACTTTGAAGAACTGCTTCTGGAAACACTCAAGAATCATAAATATGTAGAGGAGAGTTTATCAGAATGTGTGTGTGTGTGTGTGGGGGGGGGCATAAATGTGTGGACTCGCCTTCCTTATGGGGACAAAAAAAAATCCCCATAATGTATGCATATTGCATGCATAATGTGTTATTTTACAGTTTGGGTAAGGTTAAGGTTTACGTTATGGCAAGTAGTGGTTAAGGTTATGGTAAGTCTCCAGAAAATGAATGTAAGTCTATGTAATGTCCCCAGAAATGATGGAAACATGACTATGCGTCTGTGTGTGAGTGTATTCCGCTCATTGTGGAGACGTATATCTGTTTACATGGTCACATTGTGGGGACTTGCCATAAGTCCACATAAGTTTTAGGTTTAGGTTAGGGTTAGGTATGTGTGTGTACATATATGTTTGAGTTCAGTCCAGTCTTTCAAAATCTCCACCAACCTTTTCATTTCAAGGCAAACCGCCCAGTATATTAGTGGGAATGTGTGCATATTGGTTTGTTCAGTGTGTTTGTGTCTCCAGTTTAAATAAAGAAGGAGAAAAAACTTCAGTCCTGTGGAGGAGGTTTTAAAACAGGCAACACAAATTCAAATAAAACCTGACAATTCATGGAAATCACTCAAACAAACGCCCAGTCGGTAATTGCCACCTACGTATCCGAGAAATAAGAACGCCTCCGTTTGCTACTCGCACATTTTCCAGCGCGGCATAATGGAGCTGCTCAGGTTTCATTTAAAACAGGCAGGCGACGCCCCACGTTAACAAGATATCTGCTTGTCTGTCTTACTTTTTCCAGAAGAATCCCCATCAGAGTGTGACTGTGATGAGAAGAACACCAGATCTCAGTAGTGGTTTCTCACATGAAAGCGTCACGCTAACACACAAACACACAGACTGTGCTCCTTCCTTATGTGTTTGGATTCCTAAACACCAAATTGCTGAGTAACCCGTCACATGCTTATAAAAATTTTAGAGGTTTATCAGAGTAATTCATGAGCCTGATGTTCCTTGTTTTGCTGAGGTTTGAAAATATATTTCCCAAAAGAACATCATACAAACTTCTCATAAGGCTCAACTCCCCTGTTCCCCATTTCAATGATTGACTCTATCACTTTATGAGTTGCTGACAGCCACCTGACTCGACATACTGCGAGTCATAACTGTAGTTGGCTATATAAGAACGGCTCTCTGCCACAGCCCTGCATCACCCACAGGTGGTTGTAGCTCAAACTCTACCACGCACACAGCAACATAGAAGCAGGTAAGCAGCTACAGCACAAACAACAACACACACACACACACACACACACACACACAGACATGCACACACACTTCCTGTACTGCAGGTGCACTGATGCAAAGAAGAAACAGACTAAAACTATGTTGTGATGATAGATTTAACGGCTGCCCTGTAGAACAATACTGTTTTTATTCACTCCGTGAACCCTGACCCTGAGCCTTTGCAGCAATCTGCAGACGCTGACTGATTCATGAACAAAGATTAGAGGACAAGAACCAAAGAGATGAAAGAATGATTAATAGAAACCAGGAAACAGAGCGGATACAACCGTGGCGTGCATGCCACATCCAACCTGGTGACAGAAAATGTTTGAGAAGCAAAGCTGAAGTGCAAGAGTTCACTCTTAACCTGTGTGGTTTCCTGCATGTCACACGGCATCTCTTTGCTCTTTCTGCTTGTGTGCCTGTTTAGAGTCAGGATGAAGCCACTGCTGGTTGCTGCTGCTGTTCTGGCCGTTGCCAGCTGTGCCAGCATCTCTCTGGAAGACCTGGAGTTCCATGCTTGGAAACTCAAGTTTGGTGAGTGAGTCTTATCAGACAGGCTTCTTTTATAGTGGTCTGTTGTCAAATACAGTAGATCTTATTCAGTTTCCTGTGAAGACAGTATCTGTGTGTTCAGTGTGTGCTCATTCACACAACACAACACACACACACGCCTGAGGTCTTTAGCAAAGGGATTTGTAATCTGCCTACATGTTTGGTTTAGTTTTAGTTTATCTTACAGCGTACATGTTTGTCAGCTAATGAAGGGAAATCTCTTCTAATTGATTCATAATTTTCCTCTCTTCTGTTTCTGATTATCTTCTCTTCTCCGATTGGCAGGAAAGTCTTACAGCTCTCCATCAGAGGAGGCGCAGCGCAGGTCAATCTGGCTCAACAACCGCAAACTGGTGCTGGTGCACAACATCATGGCCGATGAGGGCATCAAGTCCTACCACCTTGGCATGACCTATTTTGCTGACATGGTACGCACTGGAAAACAGAAATGTGACTCTTTCTGAAATCATTTAAATTTGAACTTTCACCATTTCCATGAAGACCCAAGTGCCAATTTTGCCCCTCTTCACCAGGAAAACGAAGAGTACAAGCGCCAGATTTTCAAAGGCTGCCTGCGCTCCTTCAACGCCTCTCTTCCTCGCCATGGCTCTACTTTCTTCCACCTGCCTGAAGGCACTGAGCTGCCAAACTCTGTTGACTGGAGGGAAAAGGGATACGTCACCGATGTCAAGGATCAGAAGGACTGTGGCTCCTGCTGGGCCTTCAGTGCAGTATGTGCAAAAACACGTTGGTGGCCTCTCTTTTGTTAATACGGGAAGCTTTTGACAACTTTTTTCTGATTTAAAATGAACTTGTATCTTTTCAGACTGGCTCTTTGGAGGGTCAGAACTTCAGGAAGACTGGGAAGCTGGTGTCTCTGAGCGAGCAGCAGCTGGTTGACTGCTCCAGCGACTATGGCAACATGGGTTGCAGTGGAGGCCTGATGGACGATGCCTTTAGGTACATCCAGGACAATGGAGGGATTGACACAGAGGATGCCTACCCTTATGAGGCCGTGGTAAGCAGAAAGCAATTTGGTTGAAAAAGTAATAATCTTTAAATGTACAGTGTCAGAGCTGTCATTATAATGCTAAAAAGCAGAGCTGGAGAATTACTGAGCAAATCAGCTCATTCAGACAGTGTTAAACATGGCGGCCCCCTATGGAAGAGATGTGCAATACTGCCATCTTGTGGACAAAATTATAGCAGGCAACAAAACTCAGAGCCTTTTCTTCTGTTTGTAGGATGGTCAGTGCCGTTACAAGCCTGAGACCGTTGGTGCCAAATGTACAGGCTATGTCGATGTGACCAAAGGTGATGAAGATGCCCTGAAGGAGGCTGTGGCCACCGTCGGGCCTGTGTCTGTGGGCATTGATGCTTCTCAGACGTCCTTCCAGCTCTATGAGTCAGGTGAGAATTTAAAACACTGTCTTGCTTCTGCATCAAAGGTAAGAAGAAATGGGAAATACTTCTTTTCTTAACCTGTGCATATGTCTGTCTGGGCTGTGGTTTGTGTGTTTCCAGGAGTGTATGACGAGCCATACTGCAGCAGCTCAAACTTAGACCACGGTGTGCTGGCTGTGGGCTATGGCACCGACAACGGACGTGACTACTGGCTGGTCAAGAACAGGTAGACGCCCAAATCTGTCTCTCTTGTTTTAAATTATGGGCTGCTCTCCTGACAGACGGCTGAGCTGCTGCTTTCACAGACAGCAGCAGTAAGGAGTCTTATTTATAGCTTCAAAATTGAAGTGAAACTCACTCAGGATATCATCAACTTCTTAAACTACCTGTCCCTATGAACTGCAACCATTCACTTCTGTCAGTGTCAGTGTTTCTCTGCACGCTGTTGTAACTAATATGGCCATTGTGATTCAGTTTTATAAAGAGAGGCTGAATATTGTTTGTAATTGCTGTGTTTCTGTAGCTGGGGCCTACAATGGGGAGACAAGGGATACATAATGATGACCAGGAACAAGAACAACCAGTGTGGCATTGCTACAGCAGCCAGCTACCCCCTGGTCTGAGCAGGTGAGGAGAAACTCAACATCCTTACTTCCTTCTTTTATGACCAAATGCTATTGGAAGAAGTTAAACTTCTGCACTGAAATAATGTGTGTCTCTGCAGTTTATTGTCAATTAACTGGTTGTTGTTCACGTTTATTGCATTTTCAGGTCCTTTCCTTCGTGAGGGCGAGAACAGCAACACATAATTTTACTTTGATTTCATAGATTTTAAGAAACTGAGTTATGCATCATGTCCTTATGTTGTTCCTTGGGAGTTAACAGAGTGCAGGGTCTGTGCCATGACACACTTTTAATAGAATCACTCTTTTATACAGATTGTAAATAAATGTAAAGAAATAAAATGTTTAGCATTGAGGAATAAAAGAAGAAACATTGATGTGTTTTGGATTTTCACTGTGCACCATCATATTACTGGGACTTTACTCATGTTCTGTGGCTTATCAACAGTGCAGTGTTTCTATGACTCTAGAGATGGCAAAATCCATTTCTTAGTTCGTCCACGACTATTTTCCAGACTGAAACGTCTCAGCAAGTGTTGGATGGATTGCTAGGAAATTTGTACAGACATTCATGATCCCCAGAGGATGAAGCCTGATGATGTTAATGATACCTTGACATACTGGGTGGAGACAATGCCATTAAATGGGACAGTAGCGTGTGCATGGATCAACACCTGATGCTTAGAAATAACTGCTTTTCACATCAAAAGTCAATAAAAGTCAAATATCAACTTAAACCATGACAGGGCTGATATTTATAAAATGTTGGGTAATTTATTGATGGACTGCTTCCAGGATATAGTACTTGTACAAATGTTGGTAACTGAAAATCTAGCACCATTATCATCGTCAGACATTTAGTTTGTCAAATACTTTATGAGCAAATACCTGCTAATGGCATTCCCATCAGCCTCACAGCCTCAGCTGCACTTTGTCTTTCGCACTACGTAGCAAATGTTATTTTGCTAACACACTAAACTATGATGGTGAACACGTAAACATTATCTGCTAAACACCAGCGTATTAACATTGTCATTGTGAGCACGTTTGCATGCTGACATTCGCATTAAACTCACAGCTGCCCCTAACACAGCCTCAAGCTAATAATATAGCATAATTAATAATATATTGTTATATTTCTAGATGTTAGATATAAAATTTTGCTTCCATGACACAAAAGTGAGGCAGTGCTCCGCCAAGGACTGCTGAGCACATAAATCCAGCTGTTATATCTGTTTGTCATTTTTCACTAAAAGCATATTGAGCAAACACACCACCAGATAAAAACTCCATGTGCATATCAAATGCCCAGAATGGATCTTCGTGCATTAGGCGAGAAGTTCTTATACCTGATGCTGACAATGGATTGCTTTTCACATCAAAGGACAGCATAAACTGTGACAGGAAATCAAATCAACCTCTTGACTTAATCACTTTCTCAATTGTGATTTCTACAAATGACAAGTGATAAATATGTGCTCACATGTAACTGTAGATATAGAAATTACAACTGCCTCCAGATTCCCGGCGTACATAAAGTAGCTTCAGTTTAACGGTTTGCCTTCAGCCAAGGCTTATGAGAATGACAATGCATTGTGCTCTGTGCTAAATACATAAAAAGGGGCTTTTAACATTGTAAATAAGCTTGAGAAGTTCGCTTGAAGTCAAGTCGAACGTTTATAGGTGCCATATTTCTGAAAGCAGATTTTATCCTCATATCTTGGGGCTTTATGTCATAGCTGGATTCACTGCTTTGACGCCACTTTTGACTGACATAAATTATTCAGTAAAAACAACCGTGTTTGTTGTTCAAAAAGACTGATGTTTAGGCTCAGATGCTGCCGCTGATACTGACAGCTGCTGTGGCCTTTCGCTTGCAAACCTCAGGCCAAGGATAAAAGCTGTGGGCAGGGAGTTTCAGAAGTGGAAAATTCATTTTGGTAAAGGAATATCTCCGCTTTGGTTGTCGCTGCTGTCTTTGTACTTTGCGTTTGCTTGGATAGCATTTTCCCACTTTATCTTGCCGGATACAGGTTGTACTTTCTTCGCATTCTGTGGTTTGTTAAAGGTTATCTCAGATTCATTCCTCATATGCAGGTAGAGACGCTTCCATAGAAAAGGAAGAGGTAAAAGTGAAAGCAGATCTGGGTGGCAAATGTGAACATACAGTGACAGAGACGGAGAGGGAGTGAAATTATACACTTCTGCGGTTGAATCTCTTGTCTAATGTGGTAAAAAAAAAAGTCATTATGGATTTTAGAGAAATGACCTCTGTTACCATCAATACATTTCACAGACTGTCGTTTGCTTTCAAGATCATCCTTTCTTCCTGTCACATCCTCCCAGTGTGACACTTGATCAGCCCGGCCCTTGATAATCAGTTTCCATATAAACTGTGGTTATGACACTGGAGAACGGGAGAAATGAGAGTAATGTATTTTTTTATCCTCATCTTTCAAATGAACTGTTGGAATATTAAAATGTTGCATTATTTGCCCCGCCATTGTGGAATGTGGGAATAAGCAATGACCAGATCACGAAACGCTCATAAAAGTAAATCAGATAATTAAATGCGACCACGTTTTTCATAGCCTGGGCTCTGTGTTGGCATGACCCAGATTCCAAAAAGTTGAGAGACTGTGTAAAACGTAAATGAAAGTGTCACAAAAAGTGTTCCAGAGCCCATGTCATAATCTCCTTTATACGATCATGTGGTCACAAAGTGGTGAACCTCACTCTGTCCTCACTTGTGAACGACAACCTTTCATACCCAATCATGATACTATCACCATGTTCCAAACAGGTGTTTTTGGAGCTTCCACATCTTTCCCAGTCTTTGGTTGCTCCTGTCCCAACTTGTTTGAAACGTGTTGCTGCATCACATTCGGACTAAGCAGATATTTACAAAAATCTATGAAGCTGATGAGGTCAAACATTCAATAATGTCTTTGGACTGTTTTCATTTGAGTATATGTCAAAAAGGATTAGTACATTATCACATCCAGTTTTATTTACATTTTACAGCATCTCAAATTCTTTGGAATCTGGATTTATGCCCAGTTACAGTTGGGAGAGGTTTTTTTTTCACTTAATTGTTGATCTGTCTAGTCAGAGTCAGTGTCATAATTTGGCCGGCCAGCAGATACAACATGCTCCCCTCTGAGTCATTTAGTCATTTTAGTTGTTTGTCACTGTTAAATTTGTAATATTTTGCTTTCAATTTTGTGTTGTTGACCTCTTTTGGGGCCCAATTTAGCTAAGATCCAATTCTCACTTTGTCTCTTTGGTAAAAACCTGCATCTTGGCCTCCCTGCTTTGGCCCTATTGTTTCAACAATTAAAGGTAAAGAAGATGATTTCACTGATCTCGACTCTCTGTTTTTATATTGCTTAGCTAGAATATCCCATGCCTATATACTTGTTATGTATGTTTTACTTTGGTCATCCTTGTGAGCTTTGTCATGATACCAATTAGGTGCCTTAACATTGTTTCCAGGGTAATGTCAACCATCTTTGGTTCAATAAAAACAACATATATGTCTAAAGCAACAGACACATATATGTAAGTGGCACCATAATGAAAGTCAGCCTGCTCTCAGCTGTGATCTGTAATGCTTAAGGGTTTTTGCTTGTAATCCAACTAAACAGCAGCACTGAAGTCATTATTCTTACTCTATTGAACCTTCAGCAGAGGAAGGTTGCTTCACTCATCTGTAATCCATGAAGTCGGCTATAAATACATTTACAGTGCTTGAATTTATTTTGTTAATTTGTCATGGGCTGTTCAGCCTAACTGCTTTTCATTTTACTGCACGCGAAGCTGAAGGAGGTTCAGCGCACCAATCTGACAGCGCTTAGTCGCAAAACACAGGAACACATGATGCCGCATTCTTAATCTGGCTTTGGACATTTTATATCTTACTGAAAAATATGAAAAACTTTGACTTTGCAATGCAAACAAAAGTCATTGTTGAGAAAATGATTGTCCCTCACTTCTCATGAGGTTGGTCACATCTGTTTTAATCATACACAATATTCAGTTAATGAAATCATTTTAAGTGCATGTAATTTTCTCCATTCTAAATGTCACATTAGGTCTGGTTGTGATAATATTTGATGGGAGGTGGAGAAACACTGAGGCATGGATACAGAGGGGGGGAGAACATATTAGGGATTTAATCAGCTTCTGTGACAAAATGTGACCTTGACATCTTACTTTTTTCCTCTCTCAGCTGAGGCGGCGGCAGCCGAGAAGCAAACAGGCACAGCCAACGTAATTGAAAGAGAGATTTATATTATCTTTTGTCAGATGAGTCTCGTAACAGTAAACTGGGAAAAAAAACATTTCTGCCATTTTATCAGCACCGCAGTATGACAGCATTCAGCCAATTAGGCCTGAATGATTGTTATCCAGTGGCCTTATCATTATCATCCCTTTTATTTTTGGGAGTATGAAGGAGGGCATTAGAAACTGGAAAAAGCAAAGATGAAAAGGCTCCCAGACAGAGACAAAGGGAAACACAAGGGGGGCGCGGAAGAGGTGAGGCAAATTAATTGGTTTTGCTAAATCCTCCTCAAACAGCAGAAGCCAATGTGCTTCCACAAAAGGCCATTACCGGTAATCAATTTAAATCTGTTTTACCCTTCCCAAGGAAACCAATTAGGCAATTTAATTTGGCTTTTTTGATTCACAGCATAACCACGGCACAGGATAGGACATCCAATTCGCATCATGCAGAGAGGGACAAGTGAAGACACTGGGAGGTGATGCTGGAACAAACAAAGCTATTGATCTGAGGGAGGCTGAGCGATCCAGGGAAGAGTGAGAAAGAGAGGATGATAAATTCATGAATTTGGATTTTATTAGGGGGGGAAAAAAAAACGGCATCCTGCTGTGTCCATTTAAAACTGCCTCAATAATTAAAGTTTATAGCGAGTTCAGCTTTTAGCTGACTGCACACACTTAAGCTCAGTTTTCCAGTAAATGTGACTCCACATTTAAAGCAGTTGATCATTTTTGGCTGCAGTTTTCTGTGAGGAGAAGCTCTTTTTCAAGGTCACTAGATGGCACTACTCGACTGCTGATGATTATCTCAGCACTTTTGGGTGCTGTTGCCTGGTTGGAGTCATGCAAAGCTCTGGTTCAAAGTCAAAGTCCTTTGAAGCTTACAGTCACATGTCGTCGGAATGCACATGAAACACACACACGGTACATACAAACATCCCAATATGCACACATACACACTGAAACTGCATTTCCCTGCATCAGTGAACCCATTACTCTGTGACAACGCACACACACCGTACACTGAATGTCTGCTTAATCAACAATGTCACCACACAATTTCAGTAGATTGGCAGTTGGGTTGGTGTGGAGGAAAGTGTCAGTCAGCCGTGTCAGCCATCATAGCGAACAAACATCTCCCTCCTTTGGGGATATGGACGGGGTCTACGTTTCTGCACCCACGCGTTATCCATGCCCCATCATGCCTTTCTGTGGAGCTCCTTGTGTCTGTGTGTGTACAGCTCCTTGCATGTGTGTGGTGCGTCATTGTGTGTGTGTGTGTGTGTGTGTGTGTGTGTGTGTGTGTGTGTGTGTGTGTGTGTGTGGGGAAATGGGATGTCATCTGGTTTGTCATGGTAATGGGGAACATGTGTGATTGTGACAGACAGGAGCTCTGGATGGCGGCACACAGTACTGATGCACGTGCACACACACATGCACGCGCATTGGCGTACAGAAAGCACTGACACTTGACAGGAGTAGAACTGTATGAAAACGTCTTAAATTACTTTATAAATACTTTATATTACTGAAGTGAATCCAGACAGGAGCCCAATAATCCATACTCGCCTCCCCATCTTTCTCCTTGTAATGTCTCCTTCCTTATCTTTATCCTTTTTTCCTTTTCCTGGTTTCATCCCTCCATCCTCCTCCAGCCAGCTGCGTTTCTTGGACAGGGATCCTGGATGCGGTCTGAGCGAGGCGAGAGAAGCTAACCGTTTGAGAAAAACAGTTCTGGCAAGGCCAATTACACCCAGACAAAGCACTTTGCATGTTATTGTGTTAGGGATTCATGCTTGATTGACTGAATGGGTTCTAATGAGGCTGGGGAACGACGTGCAGGAAAGGAAGAAACACTCCCCCGTTTCCCTGACGGATTGATTCACCCCGTGCACTCTCATAGACTAATACATGCAGACACAAACACACTCGCCGCTGCACACTTACAGTGCAAAGGTGTGCAATCACTTTGGCATGCACATGGGAGTGCACTTACAGTGGAGATACATGCAAATCAACACAAACAACAGCTATCTTTCTCAGGGTACAGATAGAAAGTTGCTACTTTGTGCATCTGTGAGTGTGTGCAGTGGGTGGCAGATGAAGAGGAGATAGTGGAAAGGTAACTTGCTGTATTGCCTCTACAGATGCTCCTATGTGAAAGCTTCACTCCCACTGGCTTCCTTTTATAGTATCACTTCACTAGGTAGAGTTGAATATAGCAACAGATGGATTGGTAAAGCCTACAGCAGTGATAAAAAAATGTCAGCCGTTATTCTTGTTGGGCCTGTATAACAGATGTTAGTTTTATTTCCACGCCGTGTTGTGCGCTGGACTTCGACTCCACAAAGTTTCACATCTTTGAAGTTTTTTTTTTTGTTCCCTGTCTGAGCGGAATGAAAGTTGAAATGAATATTACTAGCCACAGGCTAATGAGAATAACAAATGCCAGCTATGATGTTTGCAAGATCACTGTCAACAAAATACAAATTGAAAATGAAATTAGCTAGCAACCCAGGTCCAGCCTATGAATTTTAAAAGGCAGATATGAGCTGCACGTATGTAGGATACCCTGCATTTTAACAAAGCGACGGCAAAGTTATTGAAAATCCTAAAGCTGCAAAAAAAAAAAAAAGCTTTTAAACAGTTACATCATGACTCGTTAGCAAACAAGTCAGGCATTTAGCTGGTATTGTTAATCATATATATTATACGCTAATTTCTGTAGTTTTCATCTCAGTGGCTCCGGCTCCAGCAGTGAGAGTGTGCTGAGAGTCATCTGGAGAATATTTACTGCGGCCTTCTCCTTCGTTACCCTCTTCCTCTTTGCCCTGCTTTTGCTGCTCTCCCCCTCCACCTGCTCATCTCCTCCTCTTCCACATCCGATCTCATTCATCATTTCTCGTTGCCCCTCCTCTCCCTCCATGCTCTCTCCTCCACCTCGTCCATCTCCCCCGTCGTGCCGAGGTCAGGGTGAGGGGTCAATTGCCCGGGCGCACCACAGAGCCTGTTCGTGAAGGAGTGGACATGTAGCTGCGCTCTGTCTTATTTTTTTGTTTTATATCACCTGACAACTTTTTCCCACAAGAGGTGGCCTCACTTTCACCTGCAGCAGCGCACTCTGTGCACGTCTATGTGTTTCCCGCATGCGTGTGCGTGTTTGCATGTGTGGGTGGATGCTTCACCGTGTCCTCCAGTCCTTCGCCTGCCCCCTTTTGCCACCCTTGTTTATTTGCCCTGTTATCTCTCCTCTTTCACAGCTCTCTTCCTTGCCTGACCTTTTTGCCTCCCTGCCTTTCCTCTTCCATCGATGGCCAGAGCTAATAAGGCAATTAAAGCCTAATTAAAGGAGTCTTCAGAGAGAGGGAAGGTCTCAGGCAACTTCATGAGGGTAAGGGAGTGGCGTGTTTACTCACGTCTCTGGCGAGCTCTCCCTCACTCTCTCCTGACCAACACAACAAAGTCTGAGAAAAAAAGCAGTGAGATAATGAAAGGCCTGAGGAACTGCGCACACAATCCCATCTCGATCTCACAAAGACTTCTGATTTATTTCTGTATTTTTAGTGGTGTCAGGAAACGGGTAACACGAGGTAACTAGCTAATTTGTTCAGCTTCAAATGTATTTATCCAACGTCGGCGTCAGCCCACTCATTGTTGTCAAATTTGCCAGCACAGATCAAAGGGCCCTGTGCAGCGTGTCAGCCAGGTTACCTCTGCTTGGCACCGTGAATCAAAGTCACGGATTAAGGGAAAGTGGGGGAGGGGGTTCGAGGCCATGTGACAGACGATCATCCTCTCTTTGGGATGTGAGCTGCTTGTCACAAGGACCTGCGATGGATCTGTGTTGTTTTTCCACACACATCCCAAAGCGTCTCTTGCATCCCGTTGCATGCGATCACTAGGTGCACTTGTAGTCTGAAACAAAATCTTTACTCCTGATTTAGAAGGCACTTACAATGCATTAGCCTTGTGGTAATTACTAGAAACTCAATTAGAAGAAACCGCTGAAGACCAAGACCAAACTGGAGGGCTTAAGCTGCAACGCTGGTAAATGGATTTGGAGTTAATTTAGTGAGTCAGAGGGTGAAACAGCCATCAGTGATGTTTTAAGCCGCAGCAAGCAACCTGAGCGCTTAGAGCTGTGTACCGTAGGCTGATCTCCTCTGTAGTCTGCTCTCAATTGGCATTCAGCTTCACTTCGGTTTGAGTGTTACATTAAACTGCTCTGGGAATTTCTTCTGCATGTTCGTGCACGTGACAGTTCGTCATTCAACATCTCTTTATTGGCGCATTATTTCTCAGTGATGTTTACACAAGTGTAGATGTTACTGTCTGAGCCTCAGGTCCTGTTCAGAGTGGAGTAGTATATTTTATTCATGGATCTTTGTATGTTTTCTAACATGCCTCGAGGCAGTTTTATGACCTTAAGCAGTGCCTGCCTGTTTCTGGTGAATATCTGTATTTACCTTCTCCAGAGTGCATGTTATGTGTTTCTGGTGATTTGTAGAGCCCGGCTGATACAAGACATCTAAGGCCGATGCTCATATGTATTTTTTAGATAAAGAAAAGCTGATATTGAGATTTTTAATTCAAGGATCCTTTAAACTTTGATTTCAAAGAATTATAATCAATAAATGCACTGAGAGGGATATTTGTAAGATAAGAAATAAACCTTTTTTCATTATTTTCATTAGTGGTTAATCAAGACAATTTGTGATAATCTGGTCTACAAAATATCAGAGGAATAGAGAAAAAAGTCTGTGTGAACCCTCAAAATGCTTGTTTTGTCCAAAGATATTCAGTTTTATATCACACTTAAGACAACAACGCAGCAAAGCCTCAGAGCTGTGAGAATTTGGAACCGACGAATGTTGAAAAAATGACTTTAACGGCTATGGAAATAGTTGCAGATTAACTTTCTGTCGATCGCCTGGTGGATTAACGGATCGTTTCAGCTTGTTTGGCATTTCTGTAACACAATTTCTTGTTGCTTATTGGCTGACGTGTACAGATACTAATACATGTGAGATCAACTACAGTCAGCTAGTAATAATTCTGGGCATGCCAATGTATTGGGCAGCCTCTGGCGGTTTGTACAGTAAGTCTACCTCCGACATATTGGAACTGTAAGGTAAAGCAAGCTGGTAACTCAGATTACATGTTAGATTCTGCCATCTAAATCCATGGAGAGAGTGGCACAGTGAGCAGATGGACTGCACGCTGCAGAAAGAGTGGGTGGTAAAGTCTGCATGTCCCTGTACGTGCACTTGTGAATGCCCCTATTGATGCCAGCATGTGTGTTGGCGTGTGTGTATGTTCATGTAGGTGTTACTGCAGGATCTTGGCTTTTGCCTTAAAGTTGTGTGTGTGTGTGTGTGTGTGTGTGTGTGTGTGTGTGTGTGTGTGTGTGTGTGTGTGCACTGTGTGCGCTGTGGGCTAGTGAGTGGGTGTGCATCGTGAGAGTGCTGCTGTGCCTCCTTCTCCTGGGGACCAGATGGTGATGGAGCCGGGCGCTCCACCCGACTGTTTCTGACATCATCACTCAACGACAAAGGGTGTGTGTGTGCGTGTGTGTGCGTGAGAGAGAGAGAGAGAGAGAGAGAGAGAGAGAGAGAGAGAGAGAGAGAGCTTAAATGGTCTGAATTTTCATCTTGATTTTATATTATTGAGACTTTGACTTTGACTTTAACTCTGTGACTTGGCTATGACAAAATTTTGTCATCGAAAATAATATTTAGAATTTCGTAAATGAAACCTGAAACGAAATAGGAAACTTTGTCATGGAGACATTTGTCTTGGTTAAAGCTATTCTAGGGTGGTGAATCACCTTAATGGTCATTTTAGGTGGCACGGTGGGACAGTAGGACAAGTGGTAACACTGTCACCTCACAGCTAGAAGGTCCCTGGTTTGATTCTCGCTGCGGGTGTCGGGGGCGTGTCCTCCACCATGTCTTCGGTGTCTGCTGCTTGCGGAAAGGGGCCTTTCTGTGTGGAGTTTGCATGTTCTCCCCGTGTTCACCTCCTTATAAAACCCCCACTAAAAACATGAAAGAAGATCACCACCTGACCAACGGTGACAAAGGAAACTGGGTCCCCGGGCGCCGGTCAGATGGAAGCCCACCGCTCCTGGTCTGCCGCATAGGAAGGACTGAGCAGGATGGGTTAAAAGCGGAAGACAAATTTCACCAATTTGCATGGCGTGTTCAACGTGTCTGTAAAATGTGTGAGAAATAAAGGGGATTCCCTCTGATTCTTCTTCTTCTTCTTCTTCTTCTTCTTCTTCTTCTTCTTCTTCTTCTTCTTCTCATTTTGGAGGCTGCAGTTTGTGCTGCTGTTGAACTAGCTGAACTCAGAAGTTTCCAATATTTTACAATATCATATAAGTTAAGTGAAACTCTTTTAACCAAATTTCTAGACAAAACCGGAGAATAATTGCAAGTCATGTACATAGGGTAAAACTGGGGTGGAATAGATGTGAATGTATGCGTTCATTTACGGAGAGCACATCTGATGATTACACTGGGCTTGATCCATCCCATTCTGTCGCAGGATCGGGTTTTAGCCAATTATCATAGCTGAGGGATTACAACTCTATATTGTGCCTTTTCTTGTGTTTCCTGATTAAGTGATTAATTATAGATTAGAACAAAAGCTTTTTTTTAATTGTAAATACAATTATGGCTGATCAGCATTAGCGATAGCGACTCACTTTTCCCATCATTTGACAGTTCAAGTGCTGCTGTGCACTATAATATGGACAGGTGTACAAACTGCACGCGAGGAGCTAATCACCATCCTCACTGCCTCAGCTCACAGGCTGATGCTGCGTGAAGTTGCTTTCCCTCCACTGTTCTCAAAAGAGTGTCTAATTGTGTGCGATGCTGCGGAGGCAATATGCTGAATGACAACACGTCTCGGCAGCATTATGGACTGTGAATCAGAGAGAGTGTAAGTCTAATCGTACTTATTTTAGATCTTACTTCACGGTGATGTGACGCGATGCATGTGATTAATTTGTAAAATGGAATAAGACAATCAGCTGCTTCATTGCAAAGGAAGCAGTAATTATTTATAGAAGTGACAGGCAAGAGCCATATCCTGCCAAACCTCCATCTGTTTAATTTGGTCTGAATGTGGAGATACAAAATACATACTGAGGCTATTTGACCGTATGTGTATCTATGCTACACAAAATATTATATCTCTTGCTTTAGTCTTGACAAAGCTGACTGCCGTGGAAATGATACAGCAGCTTCACTTTCCTCTCATGTAGCCTCAACTCCTCTATTATTCCCACAATCCCTCAGGTCCAAAATTACAACCAGTCCTCAGTGGATTGAGGCTGAGCTCTTATATATATAAAGGTCATACGTGACTATTAATGAGTATCTTTGTTCTGGTCTCCGTCTCTGGAGCTTGCTAATTGAGCTAGCATCTCTCTCCTTACATCCCTTGGATGTGCGTGCCGACGCACAGAGAGGCAGCTGACGAAAGAGTGTCCTTTTTTTTTCCCTCCGATGCTGCTAACTGTGATGGTGTAGCTAAATGAGGCCTGTGATGGACGCCGTGCCAGGCAGAGGCGTCCAAGCCGACCGTTTCCCCTTCACTCACCGCCTGGTGTGCAGTGCAATGGCCAATCAACTGCTCACACAAAGGAGGAATTAGCATATTCTCTGGCACAAAATCGCTCCCTTAATTGCAGCTGCATTGAGCCCGTGTTCTCCACACCTCCTCTCCACTCTTTCTCTATCTTTTCTCGCACTCTCCGCATTGCCAGCCTCTCCAAGTGTGTGTTTTTCTGTTACTCTTTCACGTTTCACTCCGTTCCCCCTCCAATCATTCAGTCTTCATCAGACGGCTATTGTGCGAGCTCAGGAGGAGAGCGCAGAGAGAGAAAGATGGGGGCTGGGAATGTGTTTGGCATGCTGTACTATAGGAACAAGGTTGTCAGTCTCAAATGATGCTCTCATAATCAGCACATTGGAGCTGGGCTGCTGCACAGAATGACAATATCAGCCCAGCGGTATGTACATACATTTCTGTGGTCTCCCTTTTGGCCTGTCAATCTTTCTTTATCTCCCTCTGTTTGCGCTGCCTCTCACTGCTTCCCTTTCTATCCCGACGTTTTTGTTTGTTTCTTTTCGTCTTCCTGCCCTCGCTGCGTTTTCTGGCGTGCTTTGCAGTTCTTGTGCAAATTTTCTGCTCGTGGCTCACTTTGCCTCCAGTGTTTCATCTCCATCTTTCGCTCCTGTTTGCTTTTCGCTTTTGCTCGCCACCCCCAGCCCGTCTCAGTTTATCCATTTCCTCCTTTGCCTTTTTGTCTCGATCTCCCTTTCTTGTGTTAATTACAGGCAGCAAAAAGCAAAGTGGGACTTATAAGGTTTCTTTAATGCCAGTGTTGTTTTCCTGAGTGGTTGAGCGTGCTAATACCATACCTGTCTGTGCTCTAAAAATCATTTGAATGTTGTCTATCAGTGTCTCTGAAGACACCAGCATCCCCCTCTGATAATATGCGCAGAACAGTAGAGAGCAAAATATAAACCCTATTTATGATTGGTCTCACTGTCAGTACCTCTACCATCTTCAAAGTTTCCCCACCCAGACCTCCTCCCGTACTGTCTTATTCAAATAATGTGAATCTTCCCTCATACTATCATGCTTGTATATCTGCCTCCTAACTCTGTTATCATCACTAGGCTCACACAACTATCTCTGCTAACACTGTCACACCTTTATCTCTCCTGCCGTACACTGTCACAGTTGTGGTGTGTCTGTCTACCTCTGTTGTTGCTTGTAGTTTGTCTCCCAGCATTGCTGTTGCGGTAACAGTGTTTATTCTGCCAGTCAAAGACGAGGCAGAGACAGCATCACTCATCCCTGTGTTGTGGAGAGAGCCTGTGGGGGGAGAGCGAGAGAGAAAATGGGAGGCAGCAGTCACATTTCAGACTGTAAAGAGTCCCCGGTGGTTTACACAGTTGTGCGTCTGAGATAAGATGGGGTCTTGTCTGCTGTTATGCAGAATTTCCATACAGTTGGAAAACTTGTGCTGTGATGCAGGCACAGCTCAAGTGGTTTCACATCCAATAGGATGGGTGTATGAGGTCCATTCATACTGCAAGCTCCACATCTAATCAAGAGCAGAGAGAAATGTTGACAGAGGTAGAAGGTTGGGTGATATAATCCTCTGTCAGGGTAAATGTAATCGCAATCTATATCGCAGTATGAAGTCATGATATAGTACATTTTCTGGAAAAATCAATTGAGAAACTTTTTATGGATAAAATAACCAGACAGAAATATCTGATTCTGGCTAATCCAGCAAATTAAATACCTGAGAAAAAAAGGCTATCACATTGATCCAAAACTCATAAAAATCCAATACTGCCATGAAGCAGTCCTGCTTCACTGATTTGCTACATTGCCCACCAGGGCCTCATACAACCAGAGATATTAAAGCAATCCAGTCACAACCACAATATAAATGGTACTTTGTAAGAAAATCTCTGATCTATTGTGGTATAAATTGTCCATCCCTGGGTAGAATATGAGTAGAAAAAGAAAATCTCAGACTTAGTGTGACTTAAGAGGCACACTGAGTTTACAGTTGACTGTTAGCCTCATACAGAGTCAATCACGATCTTAATTTGATATCCAAGTGAAACATCAATTTCAAGAATTCAGTGTTGGTAAAGTTACTTCCTGAACTTGGTGAACTTCTGAACAACAGTGGAGCATGCGCATTAAAGTTAGGCATGCGTAAAGTAATAAAGATACGCCTTACTTCAAAGGAGTGCAGGTAAAGTCCATTAAACTATGCAGCCTGCCCAGCTGTATATTGGTTCCATTTGTGGTTTGGTCTCCACACTTCAGGTTGCTATTGCTGGCTTTAGTAAATACAAATTAAAAGCTGTGGTCCTGAATGTTTCACACAGCCTACTATACATTTATCAAAGTTAGGAACACAACCATCCCAACTGTTAGGAGCAGTGTGCAGCCACTGTGCAGCACTCTGGGACCAAATCCAGCTCTAAGCCAGTGTCACGGTCAAGGCTTGTTCATTCAGCTGAATTAACATGCATGCTTTTGACGGTAGAGGAAATAACACACACACACGCACGCACGCACAGGGAGAACATACAAACTAAAATGTCGGTGCAATCACATGTAGCAGATGTCAAACCACACAACGCTCCTCATCCCCATTTACATTGCAGACAGGAAGTTAAAAGATTAAGTAACAGAGTTGGGGCATCTTCTTGTACAATCCAAGATGGCACTAAATTTCTTCTTCGCTCAACATAAGCTGCCCTGTTGCACTGCGCTCAGTACTGCCACTAGTGGCAGGAAGCTATACTGCAAGCTCCAGTAATTTTAGACAAGTGTGATGGGTATAAACTTGCAAATGTAAACCCACCAAGATATCACCCATTGGTTTGTGGACTATTGTTTTGAAGACTCGAGTGTGGCATTTTGGCTGTCACCATCTTGGTTCTTTGGAGCCAGAAGTGACCAAATTTAGATGAGAGGGTAGAGCTGGATATGAATTGCTACACCTCTATCTGACTGGCTTTGACTGAGAATCCGAGGACAAGCTGTGGTAGCGACTTAGTAGTCAACCACAACCTAGCCACACCTTAAAGCATACCCTGCTTTATCAATTATTTTACTCTAAATGAGGCCATAATTTGTAAAATAAACATCATGCTGTATTGAAAAAAACCTGGAACTAGAGATTGAGATCAGAAACTAATTAGGAAAATGTCTACTGAGGTAATAAATCAAGTGAGAAGAAGGGTCATTTTCTTGATGCTTACATACAATCAGACTTCTTTTTACAACCAGTGGAGGTGCCCCCTGCTGGTCATCAGAAGAATGCAGGTTTAAGGCTCTTCTGCAATGTCTTTCAAACTAGAAACTCAGTCCACTTACTATACCATCTATGCTTTGCACTCAGCTGTTCATTTATAACACTATCAACGCTTAATTGATTTCAGCTGGTAGAAATTCACTTCAGGCCCCATCATTTTGTTTGTTGTTGTTAAATAAGCAGTTCCATGTACAGTGAAATCTTTCAATTGAGCACCTGCATTCTTCTTAAGACATAAAATCCCTTAATTAATTAAGATACATTATATTGAGTAATATAATTACTGTCATTTCACGGCAAATGCTTTCTTATTCTATCTTCAGATTGGTATGTTACTGTTGTTTATCCTGTTTGTAATCACTTGAACGAGCTCATGACTATGTAAATATGATATTTCGAGATATACTGATATTAGCCGTCTTACAGACACATTTTACCATCCAATCCTGTGCAATTTGCAGTTTGTGATAGCGGCGGTAATACTAACAGTTGGTATTGGTGTTTTAAATCATTTTCAGAGCTCAACCTTCAAACGTGATGACGGCAGTTTCCGTGTCTTTATTCATCCACTGTCTCTTTGATCAGTTCCAAGCTCAGAGAAATCCTACACCAATTACTCTAAAACTAACCTGTCACAAATTGCTTTTGTTATTAGCATATCAAGTCCGTTATGATTACAGTGCAATACTACAGCACGAGGAATTGGATTCTAAATATATTCTTCTCTTTTCCACATAAAGAATAAGTAATTCCACATGTCTTTGCTCTTCGTTCTTCCCAGTGACAGTTTAATAGTGTAATGCAATGGTTTGGGAAGATGTGGGTATAATGATGTGGGTATAATATGAAAATAATTGTAGAACAGCCTGAGGACATTAAAAGTAGATGTTGCAGAAAACATATCTCCGCTTGTTCTATGGAGCTAGCGAAAATCACAGTCAAAGATGCAACAACAAATATACAAACGTGTTGAATTTTAAACAATAAAAACTATAATGTGAGGTGAATGAATCCCCCTTTCCACTCCCATTTTCTCTCACTGTGGTTTCACAATGCAACCTCGTTCATGAAGCTTGCAGATAAATCTCAATAAGCATGGCTCTCTGGTATTAACAGTGTTTAAACTGGAAGGCCTGCACAAATAGCCTCTTTATTAATAATGCTTGACAGGGCTTCTGGTTGGAAGCTAAAGGCTCATTAGACCACACTAACTAGTCCCTGGTAGCATAGATGCATGGCTGCTGCTGGTCTCTAATAAAGAACAGACTAATTGGCTAATTACATTCACAGACAAAGCTCATGAGTGCTTTGCTTATGGACCTCATTTCAAAGGGCCACTATTTAAAATGCGGGGCGTAAAACTGGGGTCACACTTAAGGAAGCTTGCTGTATAATTAACACGAGACCACACACTAAATGCAGGTGCACTCGTGCCACCACACGCAGACATTCACACACTATCACACACTAACATGCCTAACTAAAAAATGGAGCAGTGACTTCATATCTTGCAGCTCATTAAGAAAAATACCTTCATTAACATGCTTTGTCTCTGCATTCTTCTGTTCTGTATCTACTCGACCACTCAAACTGATTGAAAGAGAATTGCTTTGAATGAAAATGCTGCTCTTTGTGACGTGAGAGCGTACTTATGCAGCATAATCAGCACCTTTGTTCGGCGGTTCTTCAAAAGTTATCAGGTTGACAACCTATTTCTGGGAATTTTTACATGCTGCTCCAGCTTTTGAAATAGGTCCCACTAGTGAGCTAAATAAAGAAGAGATGAGAGGCCTGCAAGATGAAGATGAAGAGCTGGAGAAAAAGGGGGAAGGGGGGTGAGGACAGAGTATAGCTGACCCGACAGGAAGTCTTTGACAGGAACCCACACGGCAGGTAGCAGAGGTGCAGGACTCTGACACTGAAACTAAGTGCACAGTCATCCATCAAAGGTGGCAACTCCTCCTGTCAGTACGGCAAGCCGAGGGACGCAAAGGCAGTGCCGGGGCAGATGGGAAGGGAGACTGCGGCCCAGAGTCCTCCACCAGAGGAACTGCGGTCAGAGACAGACATAGGATGGCAGCCAGGAAGTGCACTGACACACATATGTGCACACACGCAGTTGTGTTTCAATCACTTTTGGGGACTCACATTCATTTCCTGGAGACTTACCTCAACCCTAAATATAACCACTATTTGCCTAACAATACCTCCTTACCTTAACCTTAACCTAAACATAACCTTACTGTACCCTTAACCCCAAGATTTAATGATATACGTTACTAGGACTTGCGTCTTGTCCCCATACAGAAGGCAAGTCCCCACAATGTGACTGTGTAAACAGATTTATGTCCCCACAATGTCAGAAACACTTTCTCACACACACTCACGCGCGCACGTTAAAACAGGGGCTAAAGTGTGTGTTGACCGATGGCCTTCCCCGTCCCTCTGTCCACACTGCAGACCGGCTGTCTGGAGCCAGTAGATACAACACATCCATCATCACACACACTCCTGTCTCTGAGACCTCTACCCAGGCTGCGGTAAAAGTACCAATGTGTGTGTGTTTAAGCAAGTATGCGTGTGCGTGTGTGTGCATTTGGCAATGGCTTTTTCTGCCTCTGTCCTCTGCATGTTTTCCAAGACTGGCTACAGTTATGTGAAGACAAAAAGAAGACCAAGAGCATACATTTATTTGAGCTTATCTCCTTGTTGTCTTATTTACAAGAGCTAACAAGTGGTGGAGTGCATGAGAACATTTATATAAGCCCTGTTTACTTCTCAAGTCCTCACGGGGGAAGGGAATTAACATTTCATCTGACAACATTGTCTTTGGTGTGGTTGTGTGTGTGTTTATGCTTGCGTGCGTCGGTGTGTTGCAGAAATACCTCACAGCACAATCATGCAATGTTTCAAGTCAATCAATAACGATCAGACTAACTCGGATATGGCCAGAGATTACACTCGGCCTTAATTTTAAAATCACATCAAATTCACAATTAAGGCTGATTACCATCATCACGGCCTTGTTGTCAAAGGATTAAGGGAACACAAACAAACCGTTAGTGGCCAGATTAGCAAGTATGAGCAAACAACCAGCCTGCCATTATGACATTATATTCGATTTAATAATTGCTTGTCTAAAAAAAAAATCTGCTGTGGTTGAGTTCTGTCACAGTCCCTCAGGAGCAGCTGTGGAATTGTGGGTAATTGTTACCCATGGTTTGAATGTTGCGTGACCAAACTGTTGCTGCCCTAAAGGCCACAACCGGCTGGATCGCACTGTGTTTGTACGGTGCGGTGTCTGAGTGATTACATTTCTTTTATACACGGTGAAACAACACAGTACACCGAGCGCAACTTTAATTTCCCACAATTACTCCTCTGCCAGATCTGTTTCACTGTGTCAGTTTTGCAGGAGCAGACCACTTCATTTAATTTATATACTGTAAATCATAGTGCTTAGATTCGACGGAAGATTAAAACGTAACTCAGTTTGCAGTCTCTGAGGGAAAGGGCAATCATCAGAGTATCTTGTATCTAGTTAAATTCCAGGCGAGGCAGACGTAGTGCAAACTATGATATTGATATTGCTCTGTATTAGACCAACAGTCACATAATCCTCAGTGATTACTCGGGGTGCCTGAGTCAAGGATCACTTCTGTGGCAAAGTCTCTCAAGGCCACAAATTGAGATTAAACCCCCAGTTTAAAAGAGCAGAGGCTTGACACAATGCTGCTTGCTGCAATGCTCTTTCCGCCTCTTTTTTCCGCGCTTGGGACTGTAATGACAAAACACCTCTCCCACATATGTGATAATTTTGTTCATTATTGCAACATCTGTGTCCGAACTGCTAGAAATTAAAGGTCAGATCTGTGAGTTAAAGGTGAAACCGTTCTCAAACTTTACACATAACTGCCTGATTGACCTGATTAATCTCTGCAGGATTATATATATCATGCTACTAATTGGCCAAAAAGAACTGCTTCTGTTATTTGGAGGTGAATACGCGCCTGCGCCTGCAAGTCAGTCTTTGCTTTTTCTCAACAACTTGATGTGATGTGGGCATATTACCGCATGTCCCAGGATGCAAGCAAATAGTAGTTCAGACTAAATAAATAAAGTCTCCACAGTCGGATTTTTTTGCAGACTGCAATCTGAAAGTGGAAGGAATATTTAACTTCAGTCATTTATTGCTTGTATCAGAATATTGGATGAGGGATAGATTATTCAAGACCTACCATAACAGAAAGGGGAGGGCGGTGCTCTTCTGATCGATCCACTTCATCAATACTGAATCTGCTACACCAGACTACACAAGGCTGGGGCACAGAGGGGAATGGGGAAGCAGGGGAAAAGTAATAGACTCGACTTTCAGAAGCTAAATGTTCTGAAGGTGGATTTTGAAGTTAAAGAAGATACAAAGAAATCTGAGCTACTAACACAGCCCTTGGGAGAGCTATGCAGCATTATCTATAATAGAGATAGACTAAAGATAGTCTAAATCACCAGCTGTGGCTCTTTGGGAACATTGCTTGGAAAAGCACACTTAAACTGTCTCCAACTCCAGCTATAATGTGATTGTAGCCTTCAGACAACATAATAATGGCGCCTTTAAACCCCCCTAAATGCAATGTTTGTGTATAACTCAAGCAGTAATCAACACTCAGGACTAACCTATTCAGCCTCTAGGGACCGCTGTGACCGAAGTACTTGAACTGACCAACTTTGCCACCCATGCAGAATCTACACTCATTTGCATGGCTAAAAATGGAAAACTTCCAATTTTTTGACACATTCTCCATCTTTATAGGTTACCACTATGAAGATATCTGTCTCAATGGCTCACATCAAATCACAGGGTATATATATATATCTCATCAAAATAGAGCAGCAGAGATCCAGCTCTTATCTGTGGCTCACCAGTCCATTAAAGCTCTTAAAACATCAACTCAACAGGCATCACAGTGGCTGGCTCCATTACTGGAGTACAAGGAGAGTACAGCTAGATCACAGTAATCACCTCCTGTTGCTCTTCAGTGGTTTGAGTGATATTCCCCTGAGGTTTCTGTACATGGGAGTGTGTGTGGAGAGGGCGTTATGTGAGTTTGCAGAATGTGTGAGAGCATGCAAGTGTACGCAGGTGCTTTTTTTTGCCATCCATGCATGTCTGGAAACGGTAGCTTCAAAGCAGGCACAGTTCTACAGTGGTGCTCAAAGATGACTCAGACTTATATCAGCTATAGAGTCCCTCGGACAACTTAGTTGGAAAGTTTTCATAGTTCACGTAGTTAACAGACGCTGCCTTGTCCTCTATAACGTTGGTAATTTAGGTGATGGAAATCTGAATTTCATGCTTTAGGATTAGCAAAGGCAGCAGCAGTATGAGGTAAATATGCACAGAGCAACACATCCAACCACTCCACCTTTCTCCTACTATAGACTCTTCTCACTCTTGATTTGACACATTGGGAGTGAGAGTAGGCTGTCTACAGACAAGACTGTCCTGCATGTTGAAAGATGACACCAAAAGGGGTATCTAGAGCCTAAAAAGTGACGCTAAGGGGTCCTGAAAAACCGTCTCTCTGTGAGGAGTTGGGAGTGACAACAGGTTGCACAGAGAGAGATCATCTATATTCTCACAATTCATTTCCTATGCACAAAATCAGTTTAACTTGGAAATGCTGTAAAAAAGCCAATTCGGATTTTAGATCTTTTTATATAATTTCAGTCTATGTTCTCCTCGTACTGTGACACAGGGCAAACAAGGCTAAAAAAACCCCTTCTACAACAGTAATCAGACAGTCTCTCCATGTATTTCCAGTGTTTATTCATGCAGCTACATGGATGAATAAATGAATATCCAACAAAATACTAACATACACCATGTGAGCAAACAGTAATTAAATGAGAGACTTAACATTCTCTCATTCGACACTCGTGCACCCTTGGATATTGAAAAACAAGCAGCAGAATTCACTATCAAATAACATTAAATGATGAAACTGAACCTGTGAGAGAAAACACACACCACTGTTCTGTCACTGACTCTGCTCTTTGGATAAATGCAGTCATATCGAATGAAGCTGTCAGAAACATTAATGCAAAAGTCATGTGAATGAGAAAATGCCATCACTTTAACGAAGAATGAAGGCAGCAATGTTCTGTGTTCCACGTCTGAGAAGGGCTTTAACAACCCAGTCGCCTTATTCAGTGGTAGACTGGTAGTAAATGTAGCTCTTGGGTCAAAAAAAGAGAGAATAAGCATAGTCATGCTTGCCGTAAATTTGGCAATTTAAATCTAACTTCATCTAATGTGTGCCTCGGTGGCTATTTTCATGACTCTTGTTCCACTGAGGAGATATTAAGGTTTGAAATGGTGCACACTACCTTAAATTCTTGATCCTTTGCCTCTTTCGGTTATTCAAGTGATTTAAATTGTGCCATATCCACTTCTGGGAAAGATGAAAAATGCAATGAATTGCATCGGACCATTTATATTACTCATTGAAAATGTAATTACATTATAAACGAACAGCAAGAGCACTTAGTTACGTTACTTGTCACACTTTTATCACACACATATTATCACATCTGTTACTCAGCGCAACACCGTCAAAGTTGACTTGAGACAACTGCAAAGCCTCCACATCCACACGTCCCATTTTGTATCTAGTAGATGTTATACATATATATTAAAATACATAAAACATTTTTTTCTCATGTATTATTTAACACAGGTAGAAATCGAAGTACTTATTGGCCATCAACAGCTAACAGCTAATACATGTTAGCCATGACGGCTCTCCCATCCTCACAGTGAAGCTGCAGGGCTTATAAATCACCACGCCACTTGTTACTGAAAATGGTAATCACATTACTGTAACCGCCCAACATGAGCCATATCATTCATAAATAACTGTAGCACGCAGCTTGTAAGTAGCCACATGCTCTTTTTCCTCTGTTACTTCCTGCCTATGCATTCTTTTCTGCAGCCACTGTGCACCCTTGACCCTGCCTCAAAGATGGTTTTAGGGCTTGTGTGGAAATGACTGAGTTCAGCAGACAGGTGCTTTGTGTGCATGTTTGTGCGTGTATGAGATTGATAGATAGACACAGTTACAACTACACCGCCACAGTACCTTCTGTTCTCTTAAACAAGGAACTGCACTCCGTCATTATTACTGTGCATAGAAAATTACAGCCATTCTCGTGAAACAGTGTAGTCATCATCTCTCTGACTAATATTCTCATTTATATGTTCTATATGGAACGTAATAGGAAGCCATCTGTGAGCAGGCATTTTCATAGCTATGCAATGACTTAAATAAGCACTGACACTAAATTAGCATCACAGCAATAAATAGTGTATGCCATGCAGGAAAGGGAGACGGACTACTTGACAAAGAAGCTAATGAGATTGATTGATTGGATGCTCTTGTTCCTAATTGCCATAATGAAGAATTAATATCATCACTGAATATTTGTGAGAGTGATTACATTATGTTAACGCTCCATGATTGTACCAAAGGAAATGTGAATGGTAGGTGAGTCTGTTGTCAGCTACCTGCTGTTGACTGAAAAGCAGAACAAAATATCCTCTATTAGTATGGAGGTCACACTTTCCGTGGTACGCAGCTAATTAGCCTCGAGCTCAGTGTGGGCACAGTTCCAATTATTAGTCGATGTGCCCTTTTCAGTGCACAACAGTCATTCTCCTGGCTGCTGTGTGAGTGTTGCCTTGTCTGAGTGGCAGTGACAGGCCGGCAAGTGGTGGACCATCAGCTGAGAGGTGATGGATGGTTCTCAAGTGCTGGGTGGAACAGGAGCAGCTCAAATCTGTCTCTGGCTATGGCTCAGTTTAAGACAGAGATTTACACAGTGCACAATACACAGAGGCACATTTGCTTATTAAATAATACATTAATATATAAATAGTACATTTATTTAATGTGCAAAACCTGACACAATATGAACATTAAAAAAAAAAAGTGTTTCAAGTTCACTTCTGTTGAATTTTTCCCCTTCTCTAATCCTTTGCAGAGGGAATAAACTCGTTCTTTTTGCATCTGAAGAGCTTGTTACACTTTTTTGTTAGCTGAGCATTTATTTTCTGAGAGATTGTACCCAACAGAAAAATGACAGCATCGATTTCCTGTTCAAACAACAATACAACTGCTTTCCACTTTCCTGCAAGCCACCGTTCATGAGAGTAATTACTGTCCTCTCTAAGCAGTAAAGAAAGAAGTACAGTTGCGCTGTTATATTATTGCTGAACATCTTAGAGAGGATGACTTTATGTCACATCCCTCACCTCCTTAAACCATAACAGTGATGTTTTCCTAACCTTCACTACATAGTTTCCAAGATTTCTCAAAAAACCTGAGCCAGTTTTCTTTGATTTCCCTGAAGATAGCCACAAAAAAGGTGAGTTATTTTGTTGCAGGAGCAGATATTGTCGGACAAATTACTGAAATACACTGATAGTAAATGTTTTTCAGAGACATTCAGTATAAACATTTTGTGTCAGCAGTAAACAAAATATAAACATAAGTTACTACTTATTCTGATTAATAATACAAAACACATTCAACAAATTATTATGTGTGATTATAGGTTTAGATAAGAAAATTTACAAGCTAACAAGCAACATGTAAGGTTATTAAAATTAGCCTCACATTTACCAGCTGCAACATCCAAGTGATGAATGCATGAGTACTTCTATTTTTGGTACTTTAAGGATATTTTAATGCGTATGCTTTTGTGCCTTTATCTAAGTAAAAGACTTGAATACTTCTTCCACCACTGAATGCAAAAATATTGCGTATGTATGCATGAGTGTAACCATATATTTTGGGGGAAATACTGAAAAAAACAAAAACAAAATCTGTCTCCTCCAATATACAGAAGAAAATATGTTTAATGTCTCCTCCTTTTATGAACCCTGTCAATGGGTTTGTGTCTTGTTATTCCCTATTTATTTCCATTTGTTAAAACATAAGTGTGACAAAGTAAAATGTAAATAATATATAATGATAATGATCTACAAATAATTTCCCAATATTAAAAGTAAGGCGAAGGCTAATAGTCTAAGCTGTCTTTAATATAAGAGTGAGTACCTTTTGGTTCATCTTTGGATAAATGTCATTTTTAGGAGACTTGGTTGCATGCGCATACACACACGCACACACACACACACACACACACAGTGACAGAAAAAAAGAGCCACAAGTGTTGTTAAACACTCCTCACCCTCCCATCCTGTGACTAACATGACACAAACCTTTGAGATTTAAAAGCCAAAGGTTTGCTTTTCCCCCTTTCCTCTTCTTTCTCTTTTCCTTCGTAGGTCAACTCATTCATCTTGAGGCCTGCTGGGACGTCAGAGCAGGGCATGCCTCAATCGATCAGGAAGTCTACCTGCCCTTTGTGTGTGTGTATGCGTGCGTTTTCTCATGCATGTGTGCACATACAAGAGGTCTGACTGGAGCATTTTATTAGCGGCCACAAGGAACAGCAGCAGTGGCCTTTGCCTCTCGCATCACTTTCTCCCCTCCCTTGTCTCTCAGCGTGAATCTGTTCTTCTCATGTCCTCATTCTCACCTACATTTATCCAGCTTTCAATCCTCCTTCCTCCTAATTCCTCTCAATGCCTTCATCCATTCATCGTCCTTCCAATGCTCCTCAGTCTTTTGCTGACCTCTGCACCCAATCTACCTCATCTCTCCTCCTCTCTTGCCAAAAGTGAGGGAGTTGACAGCTTTATGGCTTTACCGTATCTACTGTCCGTTTACCTTTCATTTTCCGTGGTGACACCTAATTAGCCAGTTGTCATGAGACCAGGCCAGTTTGTCGGAGCCGGTACAGCGTGGCGGGATCATTTTCCTGATAACACGCACCTGTTGTTGGAGATGCAACGAGAAGGCCCACGCGGAGTGAGGTGTTGGAGGACTGAGGCAGGAGAGGAGCGAAGTAAGACTGACAGAGGGATTAAGGTGTGGAAGGGATGGGCGGGGAGGGCGGGATGATTCGAAGGAGCTGAAACGGGATCAGAGGAGAGTTGAGACGGAACAGTGAAGTTCTGGATCCACAATGTCACAGCTGAGTTCTCAGGTGAGATTCTCGGCGGTCCCTGAGCACGAGCTAATAAAATATGCCATCACCTCAGTGTCAGAGAGACAATCTTTAATAGATTCATGCGTATCACATCCCCCCACGCACACAGTTTCAGTGCACAACACTATGTGATCTAGGAGGAAGCGTGGGAATACCGAGCACAGACGAGTGCTATTGGCAGAAGATCACTTAAAAAGGTAAAATATGCAAAAACTTTCCCTATTTCCCCATCATGTTTTTCTAAGTGAGTGACATTTTCTGTGCAGTGTGTGTTTACCAGCGTGTGCGTGCATGTGCGTGTGTGTGCGTGCACTTGTATATTTGCATGCATATGAGAGCACAGCCACCCGGTAGCAGCTGCTTCCCACCACTTCTCATTGATAAAGGATGAATGACAGTAATTAGGAAAGCGGAGGCAGCTAATAGCTAGCGTGGGCAGAGAACATACTGTACATGAATTGGATTCTCTATCCGAAAGTGATTGAAGACATTTGACTTGAAGTGTCAGCTACATAAATAGACTAATTAGATAGTGGCTGTGTAAGCTTCACTTCCTCCCTCACACCGGTTAGACAGTTAAGCAGAAATTATGCATTCCTGGTCAGTCATTATGAAGCAGGGGGAAACATCAAAAAAGTAAGGAACATGCACATAATGACGGAGATCTGTGAATTGTTTTTTAATTTCATTAATCGATTTATTATTTCATTTACAAATTGTGGCTTTTTCCCAACCAAAGATATCAAATCTACAATAGAATCAAACAAATTAAAGGCAGCAAATCACATTTTAGAAGCTGAAATTAAAAGGTTGGGATTCAAAGCAATTTATATAATTAAAGCTGCTGCTATTGAATTTTCAAATCGATGGACCCATTAATTGATGGTTTCAGCCTTAGAAGCAATGGCTGCTTTGGCATGATTTGGAACCTGACAGGATAAAATGGCACTGATTTATTAAGACGTGGTCAGGTGGCAGATTCATAGATATCGTGGAACTAAGTTAAATTAAATCTTAGTATCTCACAGCCCCTTTTTAATAACTTCTAGTCATTCAGTCATAATTATTCAGGAGCGCCTCAATTCACACTTAGTTTCTGATTCTGTTCTTTACTCTTTCCTTGGAAACCTCTCAGGAGTTTATAGTTAAATGTATACAAAGAACTTCTTCAAAGCATTTTTGGAGTATCTTTGCATTTATTCAATAGTGGACTGAGATGATAGGAAGGGGGATGACGTGCAACAGACACTGGATCACAGTGTATGAAATGTGTCTCAACCACTAGGCTACCAGGACACATAACTGATATGCAGGTACTCCCAAATTCGTTCTAAAACGCACTTTTTGCAGACAACGGAAAGATTTGAGTGGGTTTTTTTTTCTCGTAGCTAAACGTGGACGTCTTCTGTCTTCATCTGCAGAGGATTTTGCTTTATTGAAGCGGCAAGGAGTGAACGAAGTGCAAGACCTCCACTATTTTGGCAACACAATGATGAGCACCATTCTTCAGAAAGATGAGGCCACCTCAGAACTTGACAGAGACGCCACTGTGACAGAATGCGTGTGCACGACCCATTTGCACGAGCGTCCTCCGAGTATGACTTGGTCCGAATAGCAAATACATGCATCTTCATCATCTACCATGCAGGAAGCTGAAGTGGATGACAGTGAGGAAGACTGCGTTTATTAAGACCATGCTATGTATGGGGTGAGTACCAACCACCATGTCCTGGTACTCACCTAAATACCTGACTAGATGGATGGATGGATGGATAGATGGAGGGCTTTAGGCTTTAAAACTCTTCCATAATGTGTTTACAACAACTGAAAGCATATCATCATACATGATTGGGTCATGCTAATGGTTTAGTAGTTATTGATAACACTTAAAATGTCATCATATCAGCTTACAATGACATTATTGTGTGTTATGGCATCTTATAAACGTTTTCATTCATTATTCATATACTGCTTGTACATGTTAAATGTGATGGTTAAAATAAGGCTTTAGCTGTGCTCATTGCTGTGCTTGAAGCTTTTTAAAGGTAATTATTACCAGCCCTAGAATAAGCACTAAGTTATCATTACTACTGCCATCCAAGAGCCAGTGTAAATACAGCCCAATGTTTCCACACCACCCTCCTCAACCTCTGAAATCTTGCAAAGGGAAGACAACATTATTTTTCCGAAAGAAGCAAAAATATATATTTTATATATTTTTTTTTTGCCAACTTCTGTCAAAACATGTGTGCACTAACCTCTGTCCTTCCACAGCATGACTCTGGGTTTCTGCTGTCCAGGACAGGAAAGAGGATGTGTGGGCTCCTCATGTGTGAGCTCAGTAAAGCTGCACAGAGTGTCATGTGGATGATCAAACAGTCTGGTGTGCTTTAAAACTCTTAAGAAAGTCTATTGTAAAACGCTTTGAACATGAAAACAAATTACACACCCCATCAAGTGGTCCACAGGGATTGCATTGACAGTCTCTGTGTGTGTGTGTGTGTGTGTGTGTGTGTGTGTGTGTGTGAGAGAGAGAGAGAGAGAAAGAGAGTCTGCCTCCATGTGTGCTAATTGCACACTATACAGCTATGAATCACATCATTTCTATAACTGCTGAAATCAAACACGAAGGAGTCGTTAGCTCGGCGCAGAACGACAAGGACCATTAGCACATGTGCTACTGTTAGACCGATCAATATCAAACTCACGTTAAGCCTGTCCAACTAAAAGAGATGATGGTGCTCGAATGTTTTGCAGAAATTTACTGTTGAATAAGGTTTAAGAGTGACAAGGGAGATTAGATATGTATCAATGGAGGAATGGAGGTGAGATTCCAACGGACTGACAGATGTGTGACAGATATGTGTGAAAAGGAGGTGGACAAGCAGGTGAGAGATTTCTCTGTTTCACATATCTACACACACACACACACACACACACACACACACACACACACACACACACACACACACACACACACACACACACACACACACATTTAGATCACTTTTGGGGATATTACATGGATTTATTCATTTCTGGAGACTGACCCTCACCACTATCGACCTGTCTAACTCTAACCCTTACCCTTAAAACTAACCTTAACCACTGACCGCAAAATGAACTGTTTTTCAACTGGGGACATGGCTTCTGTGTTGCACTACCAGGCCCTAATTAGTGGCCATGAGTCTGAAATGTGTCCCAGAAAGTAGTCATACCCCCAAAGACACACATATATGGACACATTTGTGTTTGTCCTTGTAAAGACATTGCATTACTATCATACCATGGCTGACCAAACTCAACCCCTAACCTTAACCTAACCTCCATTCACACCTTACCCCTAACCTCAGCGGGACCTCAGATAAAACATGGCCTCATTAAGACCAGGCTTTGTTCCCCATGAGGTCCAGTATTTGTGTGTGTGTTTGCACGCGTATTAGTCACATTGTGGGGACATAAATCTGTTTATAGTCACATTGTGGGGACATAAATCTGTTAGTAGTTACATTGTGGGAACTCGCCATACTTGTTTAGAGAAAATGCAGGTCCCGATAATGTTGATCATTAAATTTTAGGGTGAAGACTGCGGTTAAGGATAGGGTTAGGGTTAGGGTTAGGCAAACAGTGCTTATGGTTATGATTAGGGTAAGTCTCCAGGAAATTAATGTAAGTGTATGTAATGTCCCCAGAAGTGATGGAAACCTAAACTGATAAGGACATGCTAAAAATAACTGTGCATCACTTGCAACATGGCATTAGTTCCAAAATATATCTGTCCTTTAATTAATTTAATTTTGTATTTTCTGGTTCCAAATACACAAATCCTGCCTCACCCAACCTTAGGCAGTATTCAGACAGACAACAGTGTGAAAAAACACAGCTTCCTCATTGAACTGTGTCTGTATGCAACAGGGTTGCCAACACTCCAACAAAAAATGAAGGATTGTGCAGAAATTTTTTTGCATCTGGCTCAACTTTTCTGCAATGCAATGCAATGTCATCTGGTAAAACCAGGTCTGAACCTTCAAACAGACCACTAAGAGGTGATGGCCAGTCCTAATTCTCAGCAAACTCAGCATAATCCTCACTTTGTGTGTATTTATGAAGGAACTTTCCCAAACTGTGAGGTTGCGCTCAGGATCCTATTGACTTTTCCAGTGACGGTGGCATTGGGCGAGCAAAGCCTTGCACCTCCACGTCACAGGACAGACTGTGCGGCCTTACCCTGATATCAGCTAAAAAGGACATAGTTGTAATGTTGATAATGTAATGTTGATAGTTGTAATGAAAATGAACGTATATTATGAATGAAAAGTGTCCTAACCTAGTTCTTTAAAATGTCAAGATGCCAAAAATAAAGTGACTGAGCTGACTTGATGTTAAGCCACTCGTTGCACTGTTGATTCCCCCCTTTGAAATAAATAAGATAAGATAAGATAAGATAAGATAAGATAAGATAAGATAAGATAAGATAAGATAAGATATACCTTTATTAGTCCCACAGTGGGGAAATTTCAGGTATTAAAGCAGCAAAAGTGGATAGCAAACATAGAGGGCATCAGTAAAAAGGACATTAAATATCAAACCAAACAATATAAACAAGGAATAATGAAATATGAACAATACAAACAATACAATAAATAGCAAAAAGTCATAGCTGAGACTATGTGTATGATTATGCTGTATTATTCTACGTGATAAAAACATATTGCAGCAGGATTATGCGTGCAGTAGAACTAGAATAGCTGTGTCCGTGTGACTGTTATTGATGCACAATTGTGCATCCATGTCAAAGAGCAGGGCCTCGCGTTTCAAGTTCGCACAGGGCCTCACACCCCCCGCGATGGCTTTGGTTTTCATGATATTTCGGATACAGAGAATCTGAATCTCCTGCACAGATGATTAATCAAGCCTTGCCTCCATGATTCCCATGCATATTTGTATGAGCTTTTACATCCATTTGAATTTAATTGTGGTGCTAATGGTTATGAACCGGAAAACGTTCCCTTATCCCTTTTAAATCACCCTGCATATTGTTGCTGAGTCCATAAAGTGGAACTCATGTGCACTGCAAATGGTGGATTTGAAAGATTGATAATAATAGCAGTCATTATTTGTCTTGTTTATTGCTTCTAGTTTACACTCCGATTCATGTTTGCTAACTTGGACTGTCCAGGATCATAGGAAAATATATTCTAATGACAAATATGGATACGCACACACACACAATGCTATGTTCCTTATTCCTTTCCTTTTATCTTGTACACACTGAAATTTTCATTCCTCCTACTCCTTTATTCCCCTCCCCTCCTTTCCTCTGCTATCGCTGTGGGAGGTTATGAATATGGATGGAGCCTGCTGCAGAGGGGAGAGGAATAGGCCATGGTCCACACACACACACACACACACACACGCACACACAAAGCGCACTTTGTTTTTGCAAATGCGCCTGTGCCTCTTAATGTCCATTTCTCTCTGCTCGGCTTCACATGTGTGCCTGAAGTTGCCCTGATGCTACTATTCAATATTTTGGATGCATTTCTGTCTGTGGCACATTGATTTAGTACCATACACATTTTGCTCTTAATCTGCCCCCCCCCATCCATCCCTATTTTGATATTCCTTTGTGTTCACCGCTGAGATTTCAAATCAGATTTCATAGGTCATTAATTCTGTGAAAAACAATCAATAATTCTGTGTAAAAGTGAAGCTATTTTGTGACAACAATGGATGGGAAAGGTATATCTGTGGTAGGATCAAAAGCTCATGTTTCATTTGGCCGACGCACTGGTGCCTGCTGTTTGTCTGCTTCCATAATGTAGGTTATGTACTGCTCAAATCCAAGTAACTCTTTCTAGAAAATTACCTCAAAATGTCAGACTGTCACAGGCGGCAGTCGCTGCCTCTTTGACTACAGGGGTAAAATATAGAACTCGGTTATCTTTTAGAATAATTCTTTAAAGGCAGAACAGGGAAACATGAGCAATAAGCACATGCCTCCCTGTCTAAACACAACTTCTTAATATTTACAGTAGATACATGATGATGATGATGAAGCCAGTGGAGAAGATGAAGGTTATGTTTCTGGGGGAAGTTGTGTTTTCGGTCCAGTTTCTTATTAAGATATCTCAAAAGCTAATTTACTGACTTACTTGAATTACAGTAGAAATAAGAAATGGGCCAAGGAACAAATTAGTTGGATTACACCCAAATGAGTTCTTACCATCTCAAGATAAACATGTTTGCTATTTCGTCCTAAAATAGTCCACTAAATTGAGGAGGGAAAAACATCTGGCACTTGTGTGTCGATTTGATGCACATCCAGATGCAGATGTATATTAAAGCTTTTCTTAGAATAACAAATTTAGAGGGCTGCGCAGCCTTGGCAGAGGTACATGCTTTCTGAGTGCTTTCTCATTTAGAAATGGGCCAGGTGATGAGGCGTTAGACAGCTCTGGCCTATCAAATCAGTCTGAGAGTTAGTGGAATCAGTGTGTCTGTCCCACTGTGCAAATCACAACTGCAAAATACAGCAGCCCAATAACCCACCCTGTGAACATTTTACAATAACTGGAACAGCAAGAGAGAGAGAGAGAGAAAGAGCAAAGAAAAAGAAAGAGAGGGAAAAATAGAAAAATAGAAATCTGTTTTTATCACAGAGCCTGTAAATTACTGATTCTGTAGACAGCTTGTTAGTTTCACCGCCTCTCTGTCTTTCTTTTTTGGAGCAATTAAACCAGACAATTGCTCCCCTGGAATTGCCTGTCTGAAAGAGGCTCGATGCCAGCTACTCAGGAGCCAATATCCCCCTCTTGCTTTTACTGCTGCAGGCTAGCCGCGCTTCTCAAATGTGATAACATGAGTGGCCAAACAATGGAGCCAAGTTTCTGCCAATCACAGTCACAGTCAATCAAACACAATTGGCTTTCAGCTGAGATGGCTGCAATAAGCACACAGCAGTTATAAACTTTTAGGAGAACATGATTTTGACATCTGTTATTGTTGGGGATAGACAGCAGTTTTTCAGTGTTGAGCACAAAGGCGGCAACATGAGCAAAACCGAGCCATTATTGAAAACTGCTAACCCTCTGCCGGCTGTATAATTTTTTTGTGACACTTCTGCATGTGACGCATTCAGGAGGAATCCCACCTAACGCTTGATGCCACCTGGGATCAGTTCCAGCCCCCCACGGCCCTCCAAGGGATAAGCGGTTCTAGATAACGGATGGATGGATGGATGGATGGATGGATGGATGGATGGATGGATGGATGGATGGATGGATGGATGGACTTCTGCATGCAGGAGAAAACAATTCAAAACATCAAGTCATAAAGTTTAACCTCTCCAAGCTCCCGATTTCTGCTGACTCTCTGGGGCAGAGGCATTTCCAGAGCTATTCCTCTTTCTACTCTACCTTCTGTTTATTCACTCCTTGTTAGTGTGACTGAGACTGAGAAATGAAAAAAAAAAGAGAAAGAAACAACACTTTTTGACAGGAACTCACAACAGCTGTCAGAGGGATTCAACAGTAAAAACAAAATGCAGCATCCTTTCGAATAGGGAGGGAGAGAGAGAAAAAAAATCTTTTGTTTTTGATACCTGACTTGGGTATGGATGAGATACAAAACAGAAGCAGTGACAGAACTGGGGTGATTGAAGGCTTGGGAAAATAACATTTCCTGGGAAGTCTTCAAAGATTCCAGAAACAACTGGGTTGAATTAAATACAGCATGGAAAGGACTTAACAAAGGCTGTCTTTTAAAATGTAGATTTACAACAATAACTGACTTATTCTTTTAGTTTGAAGATGTTCATTGTGAAGGACGCACTCATTCTACATTATCAGGGGTGTGCATAACTGGCACGCAAGTACGCATGCACAACAAAAATCAGAAATGCATAACAGTCAGTTGTGATGCTGTTTGCACTGTGTCCGTGTTCACCTTGGACTTTTGAATCAGGCGCTGGCCAAACTGCTCACACCATAACTGATGGATGGATGAAGCTCGGCAATGTTGCAGGCTTGAATGAATGGACAGCAAAGTTGGTCGTCATGTGCACAGGTGAGGCTTCTGTCAGCATCGGTATGTGCGACGTCATTTTACTAAAATTGCACTAAATCAGCTGTAGCAACTGCAATTTTATTTACAATGAAGTGAAGCCAAATATACTACAATGCTGAAAAAGATGCATGATTTTGAAGAGCACATCCAGTAAGTTTCAGAAGGATGAATGCTGATGGGGACAAGACAATTTTAATCAGGGGTTTAATTGAAGAATTTCAGATCAGGTATGACTTAAGTCATGAGATCATTTTCTAGTTTTTGAACCTTTAACTTGGCCTCAAGACATTCAAGACCGCCACTGTTTTGGCAGACAAAACACAACGATGTGCATCATTCTTTAGAAATATGGGGCCACTTTGCAACTTGACAAAGACTCCACTGTGAGAGAATGGATATGCTTAAAGCAAGCAAGAACACTTGGCAGCAACCTCTGTATGACTTGGTCCAAACAGTAAATACATGTACAAGCATTCCAGATTGTCGCTCCAACATCAACAAGGTGGTTAAACTGTCTCTTACTCTGCCTTTGAGCAGTGCGGCGTGTGAGAGGGGATTCTCACGTCTCAACATAATAAAAACCAAGCACAGATCTCATCTGTCATGTATTTGTCGCTCAGCTCTGATGCACATTCACCTGTCAAAGATGGCCACAGAGACATTTGACCTAAAGCCAGCTGCTGATCTGTGGATGGAGACAGCTAATCACAGGCTCAACCAGAGACTGGGGGGTGCATCTTTGTCATCTGCTATGTCGGAAGCAGACAGTGAGGGAGACGCTAAGGACGGCGAGGAACATTGCTTTTATTAAAACCACGTTATGTATTTTGTGAATACCAAACACCTGAGCCATCTGACTAAGTTATGTGCACCTCTGTACATTACAAAGCACTCTGCAAGAAACAGTCACTATATTCATCAAGTGTAAATGATAGTATTGTCATTGTGGAAAATATCGTGAAGAAAATATTTGCTGGCCATGGTTGACTTCCTACTTCCACTTTTTCTGAGCGTCAGGTTTCTGCCCAGCAGATCCAGCGAGGCCACCATTACTGCGTTACTGTCCATCATTCATCCTTCCTTGGAATTGAATGACTTAGGGTCGTCTTTAATCTGGCAATGCGCTAAATTGTGCACATAATTCATCCTACCTGTTCATTCTACCCAGAGAATGATCTTTTCCTTCACCCTAACCTTTTCAAGTCTTCTCATTGGTTGCATATTAAAAGGTCAAAGACGGTTGATTCAACTTTGCATAATATTTTTTTGAGGGCTGTACAGCTTACATATTCATTTTGATGCTACTTTCCATTAAGTACAGCGGGACCAAACCGAATGACATAATCTCTGGGAGCTACAGGAGGTGGAGAGATTTACCAGAACTCCCAGCGGGTCGAGCAGGTGACTGACAGATGGAGCGGGGCCGGCCAGCCTGCTGACCAGCTGGTTCTCCACCGCGGGGAGGCCGCTCTCTCCCTCCACTGGGCCACTAATCCTCTCCTACCACTTCCAGTCACAGCCCTGACCTTGTGATCCCACACTGGTACCACAGTCACCTGCTCGTGACAACACAGCAATTCCTCGCAGAGATATGTCTTCGCTGCATCGTGAGGAAGTGGAAAAACTAAGGGTGTGCAAAGGCCGGGGAGCAGAAGGTTGGCAGATCAATCTCAGCTGGGAGTTGGCGATGTGATTTGTGACACTGTGATATTCCCTGACATGATTTTCCCTCCACTGGCCTCCTGCTGTGTCTACACTAAGCTCCTGCAGTTTCAATACAGCGTCTTGATCTTTTGCGCCCCACCTTTTGCTCCACGTCCTCTTTCCTGCTCATTTCTTCATGCATCACTTCTTCCCTTCCCTCTGTTACTTCTGTATCACAGCACATAGCAAATTCGCTTTATTTCACCCCACCCTTGGCACCTCTTAAAATCACCCAACAGAGTTTGCCATCCGTGATGTATCAGAACACAACTCTCTAGCCAAGTTGGATATACTTTTTGCTAATAAGGTTGTGGATGTAGTCTGTGAATCTTGTTTTATGGCTGCAAAATATCAGTACCAGTGTGTTCCCTCCACTAAACTACAGATTTAAATTGTCATTTATTCCACAATCTAGGGACCGAGACTCAACTAATAGCAAGCAAAAGTTAGAAAAAAGTAGTAGAGGAAGAGATAAAACATATAGAGTAAGATCTGAGAGGAGAAAGAGAAATAAATCAGGAGAATGATGGAAGGAGTCAGCACATGATCTATATATTGGCTGAAATATTCCGCTTAAGACTTCTGGCTCTTGACTCTGAAGCAAAGGAAGAAAATATAAAGCACTTCGGAAAATGGCAGCTGTACTCGGAGCTTTGGGGGGAATGTTAATCTTTCCACAAAATATATACCTGGGCCATGACAGGCTAATATCTCTTGTGACAAATTGATGCAACTTAGCAGGAGTGTGCCAGAAAAACGTGAAATGCTTGCAAAACAAATGTAGCCAAAACAAAATTACATTTTGTGTCAGATGCGTGGGGGCTCTGAAATTGTCTGACCATCAAAGACGATGATACCAGCAAGAAAACCCTTTCCAAGGATACAATTCACCACAAGCAACATCCCTGTGTCAAATCATCAAGAGTAAAATTTAGACGCTGCTCTTTTCCACTAAAATGCTTCACTGCAATTATACAGCAGGATGAGGGGAAATTACAACTTCAGTCTGTTTTTCCATTTCAAATGCCTGATTATTGCTGGAGAATCAGAAAGTCATCCTCTCCTTCTCTCTTAAAGTAGGTCGGTTTTACAGAAACTTCACTGATTCTGCGAGGCTCTGTTCCTTGTATGAAGTATGTGATTGATTTGATGGTCTTTTAAGTCAACAGTGATTGTCCAATCATAGCTTAGCAACCATAACTAGGCATGACAGGTGAGAATGTTCAGCCTAGTCTACCCTACTGTGCTGTGATTGGCTAGTACTGATTGCCACCTCTCTGCACTGAAAGGCTTTAGAAAGTCAGGTGGCATTGCACAAAGAGTGATAATTTCCAAATAGGCAGGAGGTTGTGGTGGATGATTGGGTCAAATACAGGACTTTCATGCAGAAAACTGGGGTTTGAGTTCAGTGTGAAAGTCAGCTTCACTGTGGCATCGTAATGTTCTGCAAAAACACTTTTCTGGCCATTATTCAACACTATAACTCAGGAACAGAAGGGCAGATTGTGATCATATTTCACATTTGGTCAGATACTAAATTGGTGACACTAATCTTGGGTGTCCACCTTGAAACTGTGGTGACCCTATAGATCTTCTGTGCTGCAGGGTTGCAGAATCAGTGGAGGCATATAGCTATGAGGTGGCAATTCTATCACATGGCACTAAATTCATGGATATCGTATATATATATACACATTAAATGCACTTTTGCGACCCTTATTCCATATCACCCAATTGGAGACAGTTTTCAACCAACTCAAAAAGGTATTGTTGGTAGTTAGCTAAACTAGCTAAACTGTTGGTTGCTAACCAAAAGGAGAAAATTGCTTTTGTCTGATTCTGTAAAAGCCAAGAATCCATGGTTTTAAATCACCATGATTTTCAAGCGGTAAATCTGCTGCCATAATTATTGTTACCTGCATATAAATTATGTAACACCTTACTGGAAAGCTTGACAGATGTAGCAACAGCACCTTAGCTAAGGATCAATTAGCCTAGCAATCCTCTGATTGCAAAGCATGATTGAGTCATGTCAGTACCATGGCATTGCCTGTGAATAGCAGAGGGTGGCAACTTGTTAGCCGTAATCTGATGTGGCTGAAAGCAAGGTTGAATGCAACTAGAAGGCACACACTGACTGACCAGCCTTGTTTAACCAACCGTGAATGACAAGCCATCAGCACAGGCCTGAAGACTAACAGATGCATGTTCTAATTTAGGACATTAATGATGCACATACACATCTACGCATCCACATATACAAAGACAGTCAGCTGAGAATATCCAAGGGCTCTGTCAGTCCAATGCCAGACACTCATTAGCTTTTACGTAACTGTCTGTGTCCCTCCTCATGCCAAATGTCCCAGGGACAGCTTCTGGGGGGGACTAACAAGCTGTGTGTCAGCTGGGAATAATTTTAGGGGCAGTGCGAACAAAACGTCTTTTAGTTTTGATGTGAAAGATTGCCTTGTCTCCCAGGGAATGTTGGGTCGTTCCAAAAAAGTGTTACAGGCACAAAAAGCTTCATCATTTATTCAGGGATGGGTCGTAGGCGGTTCTGTGCTTGTCTTTTCATGTTGTGGGGAAATGAGAGGATGGGTTGCACGGTCCACAGATCTCTGGGCTGTCCTCATTAGAGCCTCTAATGCCTCTGAATGTGAAACCCAGAACCACAAGGCCTCGCTGAGAAAATCTAAAAGATTTCTGATCTGTCAGCTGTCATGACTCATACTTGAGTCATGAAATGTATGAGCGATGATTGTGTTATTTTGTTTATAGCATTACCACAGCAGTTTCATCAAACGGCCGGGCTCTAATTTGGATTGCTGTATAATGAATCACATGAATGGTCGTGACATTGTCACTCTTAATGCAGATAATACTCATCACAGAGAGTCTAATGTTTCCTGAAAAAATATAACCCTCTGACTGAACTGACTTATCCAGACTGACTGCTTCTATAATTCACCATGAGCAAACACCTTCTCAAGGGCAAGTCTGGAGCCTTACCTTCAACAGCACCAAAAGGAGAACTCTTACAACTCAATTTATGGAGTTCACATAGGCACTGCACTATTCACCTTCAAGGTACAGAGCGTTTGAATGAAGGGGTGCTCAACCATGGCAGCTTGCACCTCCGCCCATAAAGAACTCCATTTTAATTCATAACACAGGCAAACAAAAATGCACTTCTATTAAATTGGAAATGACATGGAGGGAAAAAACAAAATCGCACTTTGCCACAAGCCAAGAGAGAGATTAAAGAAAGTAAGTGAAGAACTCAGTAGGACAATTTAATTGAAATCTCTTAAGGGATTGGGCAGCTGTATAGAAGGGGGAAAACAAATTATAGGTAAAAAAAAAGAGAGAGAGAGAGAGAGAGAGAGAGAGAAAAGAAAAAAGCCATCAAAAATTTCAGCTGGAATGTCATTTTTCACTCAGTTCAAAGGAAAAGGTCATCTGGCCTCCTGCAGTATTAATGTACCACCATTTATGATTGGTTTTCAATCATTCATTAAAACTTACCAAGCTCCAAGGCACAAAGCTATGATTAAGAAACATTTCTTCCCCCCTCAGTCTGGCCACCAGTCCTTTTTTCCTGCTTTAGGCTCGCTCGTCCTTTCTGTTTCATTATTTAGTTCCTAATTAAAGCACCTGCAGTTCTGTCTCGGTGTACACTGTATGTTATATCGATTTATATCGGTTTCAGACTACAGCTGAATTAAGCATTCAGTCTAACAGCGGACCTGCCTTTATGCTAAGTGCTGTACATGTTGTCTACCAGGCTGTCTGGAAGTCTCTCTCCTCTCCTTCCTCCCACATGTGCTCGAGTTGATAGCAGTCTCAGGTAGAGGGAGTGTGAATACAGCTGCCACACCTTTCAAAGCATTTGCCCTTTTCATTGGCATGAGAACAATGTTTTGTTGCCATAAATAAACCAAGTCATGTCGGCCACCCGGCGCTGAGAATCACCCGGCTGACACTGATACTTCTCACACAGAAATGGAGGCATCACCAGGGAATGTGACGATAGAAAAGCCAAATTAAACTGATAAAAAACAGACCTACATTCTCCAGATCTGTGAGAAAGTGTGACATATCGGTAGCATTTTATCAAACACACATACACACCAAACCTGGCTACAAGATTAGTTTTAGCCTCAGGAAGAATATGGTGGATATTGCATATGTGGCTGAACACTTCTCTTTCTCATCATGTATTTCTCTTCACTTCCACAGGAAGTCTGTTAGGATCAATAAATCCTGTGTTTAGCTCAGTGGGTAGAGCATTATTGTACTCATATTTCCAAATTTAGCTGTTGCTTTCTCACTTGTGGTAGAAGTTTGCACTCGTGGTACTTCAGATAAACAAAGGAACATTGTGTCAAATACTGTGTATCAAAGTTACCTGATAACCTTTTCTCTATTCACATACCGACAGTGCAGCTAAATATGAATGCGTTCTTGATTTCTACATTGTGTCAGTCACTGCACGAGTGCCAGACGAGCAGGTGGCAAACTTGACATTAGATAGGATGCTGTGAACCCTGTATTTTCTGTTTTAAATGCTTCTTTTAATCAGTGCCTTTGCAAACATTTCATTTACAGCTTAAAACATTAAGTTTTATGTTTATAAATTAATCAACTGTACGTCCACAGTATGAGCTGTGGTAACAGTATATTTGTACACATGGCCTATTAGCACAGTAATAGAAGGAGCAACAGACCAATGGATCAATTTAACTTGTTCAGCAGTGTGGCACATGTATGAATTGCACCTAATGTAGTTCAAATCCCTGCAGCTGCATATTCTGACAATCTATCAATTGATCCAGCCATTTTTGCAGGGCATGGAGTTTACCACCGGGCAGAGCGCCAGCCCTCTGGAGAGGAGAGCTAATCAGTCCAAACATGAGACCACTCTCGCTTTCTATGACAACCCAGCCAGCAATGTGGCATATGCATTGAGTATACTCACTGTTGCAGAAAGCCAATTAAACAAGGATGAATCATGTTTAAATGTACAGTAACAAGAGTAAGAGTCTACAGCCATAATAGTAGTGTACTGAGGCACAGTCATGTTTCGAGCTTGATGCTAACATCGGCATGTTAACATGCTCACACTGACACTGAAAACATGTTGATGTTCAGCAAGAATAATGTTTATGCTAACTGTCTTAGTTTAGCATATTAGCATGCAGCCATTCGCTAATTAGCATTAAACACAAAGTGTAGCTGAGACGATGACACTACAGGAAAAGTTAAGGAATTACCAAAGTGATTACAATTTATCATGAAGGGGACATGAATGTGTGTACCAATTGCGATTACCTGTTAACAATATGCAACTTAGACATAAAAAGAGATACAAAATAAAATCAACTATAGAGTCTATGTACCTTATAAATATAAAAGAGTGTAAAAAATACTGCCTCGTGGAGAATAGCTCAGTTTCATAGTGGATTTGAATTACACGAGTAAGATATGAGTAATAAAATACCGTGTCTTTGTGCTATTGCACAGTAGAAAAAATGGTAAAGAATATATAACACAGTAAAATTATGTCTTCACAGTAAAAACGTGTAATATTGCACAAGAAAAATTGCATTAATCTGTGTTACTGTGTTTTGGCATGAGAATCGTTTGGGCAGCGTGAGAGTGTCAGACTGAAGGAGAAAGTGTGTGTCACACACCAGAAGGGTGATAGATGGCAACCCAGAATTACAGTTTACGCAGGGTTCATCACAGTCATTAGTTGTTTGGGGAATATTATTTGCTGATAAGTTGTAAAACAAGAAAGCCACTTCCTATTGGATTCTACAAGAGTTTTTTTTTTTTTTTCTGCTGTCTTGGAAAAGGCTATTTGCTGCGCTGTCACCACCTTACTAATGAACTTAAAGAATACCACAGGGAATTGACCAAACTTGGTAGTCTGCAGGAAATGATGCAGGGTGTGATTGCAGGGAGGTGAAAAGGTCAGACACTGTCCAAGACTCTTGCTAATGATGTCGCTAACTGCCTAAATAAAGCTGGCTGGAGAAAGTGCTGACGCGGACCAAAAGGAAAAAAAACAACAAAACCTTCACACCTTCTTCTACCCTTCAACTCAATCCAATTTCATATTCTGAGATTAACTTTGCCCCACTTACTCCCACCCATAATTCTCAGTGATACACATCCAATTAGAGCTTAATTATAAGGAACTTCATCTATCTGAGACATGCACATGAAATTACATATTCACACTTTTGCACAGGGTACAGTAGTTTGTAGTAATGATGATGTATGATCTAATAACAGATTTCTGCTTCTGTCAAATCAGACACTTATTAGCATTCATGTGCTTGTCCAATTAACTCCTCTGATTAATGTGCCAATCAATAGAACTTAATGATTAGTGTTATGAAACATTGTTGCGTAACAGTGTTAAACCCCATTCAAACAGCAGGAGATTCTGATTAGTCAGACAAGTGCGCAACAAAGTGTCAGTGAAATGGGAGGAACACTTAATGAGGAGAAATGGTCAAAAGAAGCCAGAAGTGAGGTGAGAGGTGGGGGGTGCATCAAAGCGTAAAATGCATCAACAGAGAGAAGTGAGAGGACAAAGAAATAAGATTTAAAGGTTTCTTCATGCATGAAGTTGAAGTTATAACAAAAGTTAATGCACATTGTTACCTGGTGAATTATGTTTCTGACGTCATAAAGGCTCGAAAACTAAATGATTTTAAGTCAAACTGAAATTTTTCATTACTTTTTGCAAAAAGCATATAAGAGAAAAGTTTGCAGTTTTCAAAAGAACATATTGAAACTAAAATATTTGTGGAAACAGCCTCTTAGCTTCAAGGATCTGGGTGGATGTTTCCCATGGCAGCGGATGACTGACAGTCAACCAGACGTTGTTGTTGGAAGACATGCTGTCAACTTCTGTGGGGCACTGAGCACGTCACAGCAGTGTTTTCTACCTTTTTCCCCTATCGTTGGGTATGTACTGTTAGATTATTTAAGACGTCTGTCTCTTTTCAATATTCAGCGTTTTGGGGGAGGCATCATTCTGTTAAGTTTGTGTTTCACTTGGAAATTGGAAGCCAAGAAGCAGGGCGAACTAGCTTTGACTTAGAAAGTAGAAGACCGTTAGCTTAGCTTGTGCAACAACTGCTGAGTACTTTGAGTACCTTGAGTATTTTTTTCATATAGATTAATAGATTTTAGGCCTACATATTGGTAACACAACAGTATATGTTTTGTTTCCTTATTTCTTAATCTTGGTGAGAATAATTGTGCTACCTTGAGAAATGCCAATGTCTATATATAATTGCTCATCTTCAAAGACCACGTCAGATTTCTGGATCATGCTGCGCTTTCGCTGTGCCACTGAGGAACTCGAACCCTCTGTGCCAAATCTTATGGGCGTATTAGTTAATTCAATCTGATGCTCCAAATTACTGCAAAAAAGGGTTTCAGAGCTATATACAAGCCGGTTCAGACGGCTGGCATAATGAAGGGAACGTGGAAAAGTTTCAAGTTGTTTTCAGCCACACAGTGAAAACAATAACCCCTCTGGCTACCTTCTTAATTAAAAATCTGGCCTGAGAGAGCTTTTTTTCCCCTACGTGGTCTGGGAAGCTAACTTGCTTACAGGATTACAAATTAAGGTACCACATGGCTGCCATTGTTAATATTCAAATACTTTTTCTGTACACCCTGCATGGCCAGACTACTCACAGTGCACTGCTATGCGTTGCTTTGAATAACTAAATAATCGCACTTGCAGAGGTGCTTCATTTCAGGATACCAAATTTCAAATGAAACCACTCCAACCTGATATCCTGCCAATTTATGAAAGATCCTAGCTTTCTGCACCTAAGACCAATGAGACGTGAGGAAAACAGTAGCTCTGCACTGACACACTTGATGGGATGGAGCCAGTGAAGTGGAAGAGATGAGTGTTCAGACACATATGGAGACAACTAAGAATTACTGAATTTTTGTGGTCTCACCCTTTCTGGAGCTTATTTGAACTGACTGACAGAATAATTGAAAACATGCATTGCAGGTTTTGATGCACTGTATGCTGTGACTTACTGTTTACTTTCCAATAAAACTCTGTGATTCAGAAAGGTCCACTCCTCCAAATAAGTCAGCCCGCGACTCATTCTGAAGCAGCGGGGGGTAAAAAGCTGTGAGAGATAATCGCTGCTGATTCACCACAGCTCACCTCCCAATTTGCACAAATGTTTCCACATTTTTCTATTCTTTTTCATCTTTTTTTCATTTCTTTTTTGTGCTTATGCGGGAATTTGTGAGTTTTTTTGGTCTCTTAGGGAAAGATTTTTATTCTGTTAAAAAAAGGCAACATTAAATCTGAAAGGAAACAAAAACACATATAATGTTTATCACTGGCGTCTAAACTGTTACAAGGCAATTTCATGTGACACAAGGGGAAAATACTGTAATTGAGATGGAAAAAAAGCCTTGTCACGTGGGCAAAAAAAGAGAGAGAGAAAGAAAAATAGGGCACCAAAATCAGCCATATATGATGGTGAAGAGATGGAAGTGTCCAACAAATAATTCCTCTTTGATTGTTAATTATATATGAAAACACTCCTGAACACTGTCATTCATTATACAGATACACACCACATGCTCATGCAGGAGGCTTGGAAAGTATTGTATTATTTTGCTTCTGTTTTGGTGGAAATGATTATGTAAGTTGTTACCTTGGTTATAATTCATGGTGATTTGAAGCAACAATAATTATTATTATTATATTATTAATTATAACAATGTATAAACAGAAATGCAAATGTGTGGTCTCATTCTACAGTCAAAGGAGACAATGTAATTGTTAAAAGAAAGGACAGTCATGTCAGATCGGCCAATTTGCTACTTCCCCTGGTATTATATCCCTGAATGAAAACCCTGATGTTTTGTTCTGCCATGCATCCATTATCCTGATACCATTTCCTCTGTCTACACACCCCTCTGACCTTCTCCAATTCTTCCTCTTGGCTTGGACTCTGATCTGTGGTGTGAAAAGCCCCGACACCCTGGTGTTCGACAGGAAGAGAGTCCCAGTGTGATGGGACTGAATGTCTTGCCAGCGCACACTGTGAAGCGGGCGCCTGTGGAGGTCTGTATGGACCCTCAGATGTGGAAAACAGAGAGACAGGCCCTCCTTTAACAACGGGCCTCTCTATTCAGACACATCCTCGGAGAGAGGCTCTGCCAGTGATGGCCACCTGCCCGATTTACACACACAAACACACTGAATGCATAGAGAATCATGCATGCCACATAAACACACATCTACGCCTAATTCACTCACTTTCACTCACTCACACACACACACACACACACACACACACACACACACACACACACACACACACACACACACACACACACACACACACACACACACACACACACACACACACACACACACACACACACACACACACACACACAGGGCCCTGGTCCATGACACCAGTGTGAGCGATGCATGTGACCACTGCAAAGCTACAGCTGAGGCCCTGCATTTATGCCATTATGTGGCGCTAGAAGGACAGATGTGTGCCCTCACAATGCACCGGCAGTCTACATCAAGATAACTTAATCACACACACAGTGAAAAGCCCACACAGACACATGCCAACTCATTTCAGTTACACAAAAATCTGACAGTGGAAACTATGAAAACTCCCTTGATTGAAACTCATTTGATTGACTTTATCTTTTTCCTCTGCAACGCTTGAAGGAGAAGCGCCTCCATTTTTAATCTGATGCAAGAGCCATCTTTGATGAGAAGATTCTCGCAATCAGCCCCTGCAAAGACCGAAAATCCATAAACACAGCTCGGAAGTCAGACAAACCAGACGCCACCGCTGTCACCCAAAGAACTGTGGAAGAAGTGGCTCCATTTTGCAGCCCTCATTACCTGCAGCACTTTCTTTCTATTCACCGGTTGAGCGGTAATCGTGCATTACTCCAATAAGCAGCTGTAGTGCTATGTACCGAGACTCAATTTTCATTCAGCTCAAAATGTCAAGTTGTTTGTATGTTTCAGAGCCCTGAAATCATGTGCTAATATACACCCCCCCCCCCCACGCCTGCTCTTTGGGAGTGCGGTGGGCTGATCACAGTTATTATAAGACAGGTTGTGTTCGGGGTTAGGCAGGAATTAGAAACCATATCTCGTTCTCTCTCCATATCCATTTCTGTCACCCTCTTTCTGACGTGTGTGCGAGCGCGCGTGAGATTTGTGTTATCGATTCTGTGTGTTTCAGCATGCGTCGGGTCTGTTGCGTTAGCCAAAAGCAGGACTGAGAAGATTGATAGGGGTTATCGTTTCAAAACATGTAATTCATCAGCACTTGACAAATCCATATCTGACACAAACACCATCACCAGCAGCTACACCTTCCTTAGATTTTTGTGTTTCGCTCCTGATGAAATCTTTGATGTGAAATGTGTATGCGTGTGTATCCATGTGTGGAAGAGAGAGAGGGATGGTGGTGGGGTCTCCATTTGATAGCAGAGGGGGATTGACAGTGCAGGATTGGACAATATTTATCTACAACAGAGCAGAGGAAAATAGGTTTGTCCCTGATGACATTTTCATCGATTGAAACATGTGCTGCCCCCCTTCCCTCTGAAAATGACTAATCTCAGGACTTGTGGTAGCGGTTTTGTTCTTGGGAGGTCAAGGTGCCATGTCCACACAACATGTTGGACTGGAGATGAATTCTCTGTTTTATCCCTACGTGGATTTTTCAATCTTGCCCCCAACTGAAGAGAAAAGAAAATATCACTTGTTCGCTGCTCTTTTCACAAAATGACCAACAGGATGTGACTGAAAAGCAAAGAGGAACTGTTTTTATGCATCATCAAGTAGCTTTAAATGTCACCGATTAAAAAAAAAAAAGAGAGGCGGCACTATCAGCTGAGTCTGTCTCTCTCTCTCTTTATTCAAATGCATATTTCATAAATATTAAAACTCACCATAAACACATTTATCCTCTCCTGACCTTAACTGTGTTTTATGGAAGCCTCTTGGTGAAATGCGGGGTCATTGCTAAAGAAGGAAAAGCTTTGTTTCTTGGAAGGTTTAAGAAGTCCTGACATCTATTTTTTCTAGTGCACTGACATAAAGGTTCACTAATGGACAGATATGGTGATTTTAGTATTTGACATCACGCTATAATTTTTTTTTTTTTTTCATGAAATGGCCCTTGTTGAGCAGTGTGTATGGAGTCATGATCATCTTGGAATATGGTGAACATCATGGAGCAACAGTGTTGGCACCAGAGGGTCTATCTGGTCCCATAAAAAGGCCTCTTCTCTGTTATGGGACCCTGCAGAGCAATCAATGGACCTAATCGCTGCAGGAACACAGCAGGCGGTGCCCACTCAGATCCTCCATGTTTAGCAGATGGCAAAAGACATTGTGGGGCCGGAGCATCGATTGGTTTTCTGCAAACATCAACTCATTCCAGTGTGGTACAAATGAGACTCAGTAGACCAAGTTTCTTTTTTTGTTTTTCCAAGGTTTGTGGTCCATGTCTTAGGTTATTCCTTTTGTGTATTGGCTGCGTTTCTGGTTCGCAGCCTTCACCAGGGTTGCCAGATTTGACACCAAAACAGCCCAATTAGAGCCTCAAACCCACTCATCATTTGCTTTGTCAAAACTACACCTGCAAAAACATAACATGCTTATCGATCATAACAATCAAAATCAACTTAATGGCTGAATATGACTACAAGAAAAAAAATATAAAGCCTTCAAAAAACACATTTGCAGTCTTCTATTTTAATAGTAAGCTCTAAATGAGGTACATGTAGTATTTCTATTTTATATAACTTGATACTTCTCTTCCACCACATCTCAGAGGTAAATATTGTACTTTTTACGCCAGTACCTTTACACTATAAAAGTAGTTTGTAAGTTTTTAATTTTTGACCTGTGTATTGAGAAACTAGTGCTGCAACAAAGCAATTTCCCTGCAGGGATCAATAAAATTTTCCTGAATCTGACTCTGAATCATTCTGTCATGGCAGAGTGGACACAATGACTGCATCCTTGTCAATGTGTAGAATAACAGGAGATGAAGGAAGAGCCAATTTGATGGAATGTAATCTATTACTTTTAATGCGGGGAAACCACCCAAATGGTACAAAAAGTAGTCCAAGAAAGCAGAAACCCCTTAATCTGGCAACAGTGGCCCTATGGCTGTAAAGCTCACCACATACAGACTGATAGTGTTGAAATAAACACGTCCATGATTCAGTTCTTTGATCATTTGGGACAAAAATTCTGTTAAATGTCCGTCCTTGCTTCAACTCGTAACCGCCGCTCCTCACTGATGGTACAAGACTGTCCTCACCAGACAAACAACAGCACTGATTGTTTGTTCAACTTTAAATAATCCCTGCTTGTATTTTCCTGCCGTGTAATGACTGTCCTCTACAGAAAAAACACATCTGCAATGGTAGGAAATAGTGTGACATTTAACAAATAGGTAGAATGAGGTCCAGGTGGATGATTTCAGCACAGGAGATTGTGTTTTTGTATCTGGTCTCCTATGAAAAGCTGACGTTGAGTTATGTTAGTGGTGAAGACGATCTTTTTCCGGCCTTAACCATGACATCAGTTTCACCAACATCTTCACTAAGTAGCTTTAGTCTCCTAAATGTAAGATAACTTGTCTTAATATACAGAAACGCTCATCTTTTTTGCAATAATTGTCTCACCCACAAACACACACACACACAGAATACAAATCTCAGTCACACTTAGTCCATTGTTTAAACCTTGTTTTCTCATTTGGCCCTCCCTCAGACACATCTGCTTATTCATGGGCCCCCAGAGACTCATGCTGAACAGTTACACTCTCTCTGATGAGGTCAAGGTAAATTCCGACCGCATGCGGTCAGACTCCGGCAAGACCGAAGCGTTCGTTTTGATAAGCGGCTGAAGTTTTTGGTGAAAAACGAACTTTTCCAAATGCTCCTGCAGGAAAGCCTTGGCAGTTAGTAAGTGTGTCAAGGTAATTCTATAAGTCACATATATTCCCTGTAGATATGCAGATTCGATGTGCTCTAATCATTCCAATATTCTGCTCCTCTGAAATTCATTTGAAACTTGTCTTTTTCCACTGCATTTGAGTCACTCTCTGCCAAAAAACCAATGTTTCTCCCTCAGCAGTATCTGGGGGATAGTGACTCATTGAGTCATGTCATTAGATAATGGGTTTGGAGGAGTTATTCAAATAAACACAGTTCCTGGATGTAAGATGGAAGCGGAGAGTTCAGTGTTGTTTTTTTTGTGGGGATACCAGGGGATTTCCAGCACTGCTGCAGGGCCCATCTGTTGTAGATCGAAGCAGCATCACAGAACCACTGACCCATACTGCAGCTGCCCTGTCACAATATTGTTTTTAAAGGTATACTGCAGCAGCCATCTGCACCTTATTGCCAGTGGCACTTGAACACGATATACTCAGTGTAATGCCAATAGTAAATATACAGTAATCCTCAAGCTAAAAGCAGGTCTGGAGTTCATTATTTACTTATTATTGATCAGCTCGACTCCCCAGTGATCACACTCGGCTCATTTTTATATGTGTGTGTGGGATGTATGATAGAGCCTTCGAGCACAGTCATCTGTGATTGCATTTCAGCTGTACTCACTTGTTCGATGTGTTCATTAATAACATTAACAACTCAATATATTTACATATTTCAAAGGCAGTTCATCGAGACACTGAATAAATTATGTCCATGTGTGTCTCCAGCGTCGCCGCAGAAAACCTTGAATTTGTTTTGTTAGATTAGCAAATAACAAGGAAAAAGCAAATGTTCGGAGCTGACAGGTAATTCAGAGCTTTCCGTGAGAGGGCGATAATTCAAGGCACATGCAAGCTGTCATTGGCTACTTTACATAATATGCAACATGTTCATTTTTGGGGGCTGCACTGGTGTGTTCATGGTCCATTTTTTGTGATGGGTTTTTGCTTCAGCATTTTCCCTGCCTGATTGTGTTGACTTGCTCAGATTTTCCTTAATATTTGTGCTGCCTCATAGTTAAATGGTTTCTTGACAGTTTCAATTGAGTCTGCGGAGGGTATTTTATTTTGAAAATAGACTGGAGCCTCCACATTGTTCCTGTGTCTGACTTCCTGTCTGGCTCGATCTGCTGATTGACGCATTATCCATTAAAAATAGACTCATATTCTCCACAAAGCAGAGCAGAGAGATGCTTCTCTAGAATTTGGGGGTGAGACACTCCTACACTTCCCATCATGCAACTCTGTAGTATGTCTTTGTTACATGTCCGCCCTCCCTTTGGTAAATTCCCACATCTTTCAAACTCCCAAAGCTGTGTTTGTCTTTTTTTTCCTCCATGCCCAAGCTGAGGTAACCTTGATGACATCACCAGCTTTAAATCACAATATCCTGCTAAATTACTGACTTACTAGGTTTTATTGTATCTAAAAAGGTGTCCTAACTGGCCATGATGGTTTTATTAACAGTGATATAAGTGGTGTGATTATTACAATACTGATGCCAGCATGTGGTCATAACTCACTTGTCATTGGCATACTTGGCCTTTTTCTTCACATCACAGGCCGCTGATGCTCTCCTTTTTCATCGTCAAGCTGTTCTGAGAGCTGATTCACCACCAAACAAACTGCATTTTTCATAAAGTCATAATTCTCCCACTGTTAACATTTTTCATGTACATACTGCAGGTGGACAGTGTCGGAAAGCCCTTGCTCTGTTCCATTATTAATGACATAAAATAAAAAGAAATACAATACTGAAGCATAATGCGTAATATCTGCTGTAGAGGCATTTTCATGTCAAATTTAAGCACTGGACTGGCAGTTATTTTAAGAGCGCAGAGCTGCAGAGAGGCAGGATTTTTTTCCATTTAAAAATCACTGTGTGTTACAAACAGCTTGTCCCTCGCTGAATCAAGAAATGTTCTCATTTATGAAGAACATAGAGGACATCATCTCTTATGACAAGGCAATGAAGCACTGTTTTCCATGCATGGCTGTACCTTCCTCAGCACCTTTTCCTTTTGTTTTCTCACAGCCAGCACTCATGCACCTCTCTACCCCCCCCCCACCCCCATCATTTCATTGTCTGCTTCAGCCCATTTCCTTTCTGTCTGTGCGTAATTTCAGGAATAAACTGCCCTCTAAACGCTTCTGTATTTCTTCTGTTTCAAACTCAAGTAATTGAGTAATCAATGATGAATGCAGACTGGATACTTGCATGCTGTTCCAGACAAGAGAATACAGAAACTGTATGTCAGACTTACACTTGGCCTCAGGGTGCGAGTGTTTTTTTCCTTTTATTGTTGTATTTTTTATTCTCTCTGAGCCTGTGGCCATACTGTATTGACAGGCTAGCTGTGGCGAGGCCTGGCTGAAAGGCTCAGGGCTTTTAGTCGTGCCCTCGTTTAGACGGCTTTGTAAAGAGGAGCTTGGCCTCTGCGGTTATCACTGGCACGTTAGAGGGAGTGAATATGGATTTTATCCGTTTCCACCCCCACCTCTGTCTCTTTTTTTTCTGCTTTCTGGTCTATTTATCTCTTTCCGTCTCTCTCTTTCCATCTCTCTCAGCCTGTCCTTGCTATAATGACAGCAATTCATATTGAATTTCTCTATTCTCTGAAGGTGATGAGGATGAGGCATCGGAGGGCAGGATGCAAACAGTTGTGAGGCAGCAGTTCATCAAGAGCAAAACCCCCATCGGAGAAAGCAGAGGTGGCGGTTAGGTCTGCTCGAGATAGGAGGAGAAAGGACTTAAACAGTGTGGAATTGGATGGAAGCATTTCTTTGTATTGATTCTGAAAGATGAGGTAGAAAACAGAGAAATGGAGCATCCTGGGAAGTGATGAGAGGAGCTGAAGGAATGACGACGGTCAGGAAATCTCAAGGGAGACGAGGGATGAGGGAGTGGGAGACGTGGGATGAGCTCCACTGCACTGGGCTTCATACTCCAGAGACCTGCTCTGCGTGGGTCTGGGCACCCACATCCCATTCAATGGATTCGCTCATTCCCAAATTTTGTTTTTTTCAGTATTTGACTACACTGCATCTGTTACGTTTTCTTAAAAGTTTCCTGACGACGAGGTGACGTAAATGCACACACATCTGTTTGATTGCAGCACAGAAGACATCAGCACCCTCTTGTAAAAATGAGGAGTGTATAAGGCCTGAGAGAGTACGCTGATGGACAACATAAAGATAAAGCTGTCACGGGCAAATGACACAGAGGAGGAAGGATGGGAGCACAGTTGAGAATAAATGGGGGAGGTAAAGAGAGAACGCACCTGAATCCACTGCATGAGCTGGCATGCTTCACTCTAAGGCTCATCAATATCTTAGACGTGATGGGAAATCTGTTCCTCTCCCCCTGTTCTTACAAGTTTTTTTTTTTTTTTTTGGCTTCACATGTGGTCCACCCAGGATCTCCAGCATATTTGACTCATTCATGCCTCATGCGCTCATAATTTATAACCTGGGCTCTCTGCTGGTGAAACTCCCCTTTCTCACATGTCTCATTATTGATGGCTATGTTTAAAACATTGGGGTGGAGGAACAGCAGCACACAAAGATTGCCCCATTTAAAGCGGGGAAAAGTGAATTAAATGTAGATAATTATTCTTTTAAATAAGTTATTACACAAGAGGAAAGCTCTGGTTTGCCAGAAAATGCATGGTATGGTTTCATTTGCATTTAGTCAAAAACAATTATTGTGGAAAATGTTGATTTTAAAAGCCCAGTATGAGTCATGATGTTAATTTTGCTTTCTCATGGAACCTATACTGGTGCCATGTTTTACCCACAATGCAACAGAAAAGAGACCTGTTAAAATATTGACTCACAAGCAATCAAAATAGCATCATCAACATTTAAATATCAAACTATGACTGGGAATATGTTCAAAAATGAAGGCACAAATAATCAAAAACATTTGCCCGTAATATCTCTCTAAACTTGCCTCAAATGTAAAAACACAATTATCTCATACTTTTATACAACCAACATCAAACAATGTGACAAATTAAATCTAATATTTGGTGCTTGTTGTGTTTTTTGAAAATGCTTTAACTGTGCATTCTCCTAATTAGGCAAGAAAATTTGAAGCAAAGTGAAGCAAAAAGGATGTAATTATAACTAAAGGTATCTTATCGGAGTCGGAGCGGAGTGAACAGGACCTGCAAACGTTGGAGTGGATGTCGGTACTCAGCTGTGCCTCGATGTTTCTTGTTAGTGGGTAATTAGGTCAGCTTGTTACATCAAACAGCACAAACGCTCTCGTGGCCCCACAGTCCTCTGCATGAAGCCAAATTAAAGCTACAGCCTTGAAAAGCAGAAGCATCTTGGACACGAGGAGGAGACGTCAACAATTCAAGAACTGAGGAGTGATCACAGCGAGCGTCATGTGGCTAACAAGGCGATGGTTTGATCTCTCGAACCTCCAGTGTTCTTGTGCAAAACACTGACAACAAAACAGTTAAATATTTAATATACAAATACTTCACTGCACATGTTTCCTGCAGGTTGTGTTTACATGAGTAATTTTGTCTGCAAATGTCTTCTAAGTAGGCTAAAATGATCAATCTAGGCACTAATGTTTTTATTTGTAAAAAGAAGCATTATGTGCAAAAACAGAGCAGACAGAGACCAAAGAATGAATAAAAGAGAAGCCGGGAATATAAGAGGAAAGATGGATGATTTCCATTGACAGCAGGCAGCCTGGTCATTCCCACGGGGCTGCATGGCTACCGTGACAACTTCAAACACACAAACACACACACACGAGCTACGTACCACCAGACTTCAAACCCTTCCCTTTTTGTTTTCTTTCTACCAGCTGCCTTTGAATGGGGGCAGGGTTTTTTTTTTTTTTTTTCAATAAAATGAGACAATACGCCTCTGCTTTTCTGTCCTCTTTCTTAAGTCATTCAGGGAGACGGTGCAGGCCACAGCCGGGACGCAAACACTATTTTCAGTGCAGGCCGTAACTCAGTCGAGCTGCCTTGATGAGACTCATAACGACTGTATGAATTTACGGTCACTCAAGTTTTTCCTCTTGTACTCAGGGCTGCACGCTCACCTCCATTCACCCTCTCTCCTTCAGTGTAAGCCATTATAATGACTTTCACTAAGCGCTTTAGGATAATTAATTTATGGCACAGCACTGTGACATCCTAAAGTCCTCTTTGAGCAATTACAGCGTGTGGTCAACTTGGTCTTCTTGTCAGAGGTGAAACTTAAATGCCCTTAATTCTCTCTGAAAAGTGGATTTACAGGCACATTCACAGAGCGGCAGACAGGCTGTCAGCATGATTAAGACCTCCACGGGCCCCTGGGTGTTTAAGGTTAAAGGGCCGCCATCAAAACCTCTGCTGGCACCTCAACATCACACAACAAACACGTAATATCACTTCCAAATTAACATCATGTGAAGCCACAGTGGACGTTCATCATGCACCTACAGTATAAGTCCATTAATAAGAGGAACACTGACAAAAGCACCCAAGAAACATGCCAGAGCTGCTCTGTGGTAACCAAAGAGCACATCCACGCATCTCAGCTGGATATCAATGAAATATTCAACCTGAACCATAAATTATTTGGCACACAAACAGTAAAGAGACAGTTGATCCTCACCTTAAGCAGCTCCTGCGTCCTCATATCCACAAAATCCTGCTTCCTGACCAGCTTTGCTGCCACTGCTGCCTCCATTTTCTGGTTAACTTCACCGCAGCTCATTTAGTTCACCCTCACTGTGGGCAGCATCATAACTCCTCTTCCTTTCTAACTCAAGCTTTTGGTTTGCTGCTGTGTCTGAGGTAATGCCACACCTCTTGTATCATTTTACTTTTTATGTTTTCTTTTGCCAGCTGTGCTCAGCTCCTCGTTTCATTGTTGTGTTACCACAAATTTCCTCTTTACTCATCAGAGGAGTAGCAAACACTGACCAGTGAAAATGAGCCATTTAGGTAGCCCAGCCCCATATTGTTCAATAGGCCAATCACAGCTCTTCACTTTTCTTAAAGGCCCTTCACGTGCATGCCACATCCTCACAGGTGTTGTCCCTTTCCTTAATTGGACCTTTTGTCAGGCCCGTGTGGGCTTGTACAGACTACACTCTCCCCAAATTCCTCCCTCACATCAAAGTGAAACATTTTGTTTAAAATTACTAACAATGAAGGATGTATGCATGTATTTCCATACTAAACGTCTGAACCAGCTTATGAAAATCCTCACACGCTCTGAGCGCTAAATCAGTCACTGCAGCCTGCTCTGTATGAGCAGCGCCAGATTAGAAAGTTTGATAGATATAAAGACAGTAACCGAGTGGGGCTACTTCCACCTGAGCAGAGGCCTAATCAAGGAGAATAATTAAAAACACCCGTGTGAGTGTGCAGGGCTTCTAAAATAAGCTATGATTTAACTGTGGGTGCTTTTTGTAAAGCTGGATTGCTATTTCCTTCTGAAATGCTTAGTTCCTGCTCAGCAGCTGCGACACCCTGTTGGTAGATCCAGGCTTGGCTGTCAGTCGTAGCAAACTTGACTAAACTCCCCGTGAAATGTTGTCAAATTATCCTTACACTCCCTTATGTGTCCTATGTGGTCGAAATCTTAACTTCCCGTACGCTGAAACAAATTCAATTTGGCTGCGAAGAGTTGTTCAGTCTGCTGTACTGAGCCTGCTGCTATTCTAACATGCTGTGCACACATTACGAGATTCAGTATTTACATTGCAGATGCAATGAACAAATCCAGGCCACTCTTACCTTCAGGCGCTGCCACTGCTACAAAGACTGCAATAATGAATTTTGGCCTATCATCATCATCAGAGTTGGCATTACAGTTGACGATTGCAGTGATGGTAAATGTGATTTGCATGTGCTCTACTATCAACAAGACTGTCAAATCACCATCATGCTCCTCTCAGTTCGGAGAATTACAGCTGAGTGGCTTTTGCCATGTTTGTTCTGCAGAGTGGTGGGAGCAAGGAGTGCTGTCCACAGACTTTGTGAGTTTGTGGTAATTAAAGCTGGATAGAGCCCTATCAAGTAAAGCTGCTTATGTTTAATACAGTCAGCCATGCAGACACGGGCCGGCGGCACACGGCCCGGCGCGGCAGGGGGACTGCACGGCGCGCAGCCTTCACGCATAATCCCACCCAATGCATCAGCATGAGAGCGTAAGAGGGATGGGGGGAGAGGGGGAGAGTGGAGGATGGTTGTTACGCTTGGGCATTCAGCAAAGTTAAAGAGCATTTCATTGTGTGCGTGTGTGTGCAGATCTGTAGTGTGTGCGAGTGTGTGACAGAGAGAGAGAGAAGGGGGACAGGGCAGTTGAGAGGGGATGGAGGGAGTTGCAGAGAGTGAGAGGGATTTAGTTTATGGCAGATAGACTTCACTGACTAACTCCATTGTGCCGGTGCTCTGTGGTGTGTGGATCAGAGACGGAGAGAGTGTCCTCTCCGCTTAAATCTGCTGGCATCTCCAGCCAGCCAGGCACTCACTCAGTCACAGTGTAACGCGACCGTGCAGTGAAATAATGCTTCAAAAGCCTCATACAGACAGGGGGCAACATGTGTGCTTACACACCTATACACATGTATGGGTGGGTTTTTTTCAGTGAAAGCGTATCATATCTCTAGCAGTGTTAAGAAGTGATTTATTAACTCTGCTCACAGAGGGGTCTTTCTCATGAATTAAAGAGAGTTAAAGACCTCCTCCAATGAAAAGCAAGCTCTAAACCTTGTTAACATGTCCATATGGTGTTTTTTTTACATGCTGCAAGACTTATTAGGGGTGAAATAAGCAATCAACACCATGCCTGAGCATCTCCACCTTGGAGCTGCAGTGGACTAATCACAGCCTCCCGTCAACTTGTCAGGTGGGGGGGCGAAGCCAGGTGTTGTACGTATCAGTATTTTACAAGCTAAGTTTCAAAACCATGGCAGACGTGTTCTGTTTTCAGTTGCAAAATTGCAAAAGGAGAAATGGTGAGCCTTCGTCTCTTACCAAACATATGAAAAATCCAAGAGCCAATCTTCCAGAGAAAACTCGGGTTTGCAGTATCTTGAAAGTTTTCCACACAAACAGACGGATTTTATGGAACCCCAGCAATGTTCCCTCCATTTATCCTGAGGACACAGCGAGTGCGATGCTGTTATTTTTATTTTTCTCGTGTTTTATCCATTGACTGCATCCAAGCAAATCTGCAATGCGCTAGATAGCGTTAGCCATGTTAGCCTGCCAAGTTACACGATGATTCATGTCAGATGCTGACAGGACATTTTATATGGCATGGGGGTGTTGACAAAGGAAATTCCAGCAAACGTTACTCAGAACAGTTTGTCAGGTGGCTAAGCTGCTGAGGAGGTTTGTGTGAGGTGAGCGGTGGAGGGGTGGGTGGAGACAGAGGCGGGGTTTCTTAGATCTGCGCAAACCACATGAAGGCAAAGATCCTCAGTTACATCTAAGCCCATGTGAGGGATTTTCAAACGTGTAAAATGAATTTATGCTGGAGGGCAAGCAGTAGTCACAACCTGGCAACCTGCATACTGTTTTTAATGAGTATTTACTCATCTGTTAGGCAATGAAGACTCCAGTTTCCATTTATTAGCCCTTTTTGATGTGTACCACCTTATTAAAAAGTGGTGAACAATCCATGTAATCATCAAGAAGGACGTGCATATCTTTAAAATCTCAGCTGGTTAATAATAATCTGCAAAAAAAAAAAAAAAGGATGAAAGACTGTGTATGAACAGTACCAATGTGTCCTTGCTTCTCAACCTTTTTATATATTTGTACATTTAAGATATTTAATTTTTTGAAGATGAATAGTTTTTGGAGTAAGCTCACCTAAATGTGTCTTTTCAAGCATTCCTGATGTAAATTTACTGCAAAGTACACGAGTCAAAGTCATTTGAGGTATTTGAAAGAAAAGGCATGAATTCACACTTTAGTGCGGTTTCTGCTCCTCAGTCAGTTTGTTTGCCTGATGATAATTATAGACTATATCGTGCACTGCTTACCTCTAATTTGACACTCGGTCGTTCGTGTTTTTTTGCGGAGAGTGTGTAGACCCAATCAGCCGAATGAATTCCTCATCAGCAGAGTGAAAAGTTTGTAGGTGCAAAACAAAGAGGTTGTTTTGTTTGGTTTGAATTTCCCAGTGGGCAGAGACTTGGTAAAGGAGCATTAATCAACAGGTGAAGAGGACAACACCTGACTGTTACTGTAGCAGCAGTTAATTATAGCCTGAGCAAACCGACAGAACGCGCTGATTAACACATTGTTTGCTTCTGGGCTGTTGTAACATTGGAAGCTATTACCTGCATGACTTTTATTGTGACCTAATGGAGTGAAAAGCAGGAGCATGCAGTTTAGATAAAGGTGTGGAACATGTCTTAGATTAAAAATTGACAACTAATAATTGAATTCTCCGGCCGCCGCTCCATTTTGGTGCTATAATTGTTACACTGCCGAGCTTTCGCTGCTGCTCACTGCGCATTTACATAACTGATTTCTGAGAAGTGGAGAGGGAGTTGTCCGGCTCATATTCCTAAATGGGAGACATACAGTGCTGTAATTTCACAGCTGTAATGTGGCATCAAATTAGCCTTTCAGATCAATGCCTAATCTAACCTCGGCCCAGAAAAAGATCTGAGCGATCCAGTCTTGAAGAAGGCTGCCAAATCCCCCAGCATCCTTAGTGGTGGTGCCGTGACGACACTTTAATAAGCTGTAAGCTCCTCTTCTGATTTAAGACAACCTGAAATATAACACTAATTCCCTTGATGAAAGGAGTGTTATTTCTATAAATGTGACACATGTAACACAAGCTGAGGCAAGAGCAGGAGAGGAGGGGAGCGCGTGGGGGCTGAAGATGAGGATATGCTCTCTGTCTAATGCACATATTTGCTGAAGTGGCTTCAGCCAGTGTCTTTTGAGCTGACCTCCTCCCGCTCTTAAAAAAAAAAAAAAAAAGAGGTTTCAGTGTGATATTCCTTCCCACTTTTTCTCAAGATGTTTGATGTCTGAGCTCAGAAGAGGGTATTAGACTTCACAAAGGCGAGCCGTTGATACCCCAGGGATCAATACACCCCGGCTGGTCAATTCATTAGAGCTGTACTGTGATTAATTAAGTTGTCCTAACCATCGGAAGCCGGGAACGACAGAGGACGTTGAAAGGGGGCGAGAAGAGAGGAAAAGAGCCGGCTTGGCTCGACGCGGGTGGTGTGGGCTCCTGAAATGTGAAGCTCAGGCGGCGATGTGCGCTTTTGAGTTTTTCATCTGTCTTCACCCCTGTCTGCTCTGTCCTTGGAGCCGGGCTTGTTCATTAGAGGAGGAGGAGGAAGCTGGATACCACAGTGTGAAATAGGGAGAGATGCTAATCCTGACAGGTTAGTCATTAAGAAGCCCTCAGAGAGGAGGAAGAGACAGAGCAGGCGACGGGGAGGAGGAGGAAGGATGAGAGAAGGAGCAGAGAGTATGAGAGAAGCCACAGAAGCCTTTTTATTAATCCTGGTCAGACAGCACAACAAACTTTGACCCCGACTGCTTATTTTTTATCCCACAACACATTGCGTGGAATTCAAAGAAGAGCTTTTAGCTTTACACTAACTGGTCTGTGCTGACCTATGACCTCTGGAGACCTCAACCAATGGTTCTCTGGTGCTGTCATTTCCTTTAACGGCCGTTAATTGACCATATGGACAGAAAGGGCAGAGGAACAAAGGTTAAAATGGATTCATGTCATCAATCATGGGTACATATATAGATATTTATATCTATGTGTGTGTGTGTGTGTGTGTGTGTGTGTGTGTGTCCATAGCCTACCTACGCCTCTCTCCAACTTTCATGTGGGCTGTTGTGAAAGCTGTCAACTGAAATCTGGCATGGAGTAAACGACTGGACCAAGACTGCCTGCGAATGAGGGTCTGTCTTCTCCCAAATGGACCAATCACAGGACCGTGTGAGGGTATTTATGTGACATTAACACACGTTCAGAAGTTAAACTGCTTTTAAATCCATCTGTTGTTTGTGATCTGAAGCAATGCAGCCATTTTTTGAAGATCAACAATATCAAACCAATGATATTCTGAGTTAAATCAGAGGTGCGTTGAGCTACCAAGTGTGTATTTTACTGTCCTCCTGTAATATTATGAAAAAAATCTGTTAACAGCCTTCGGTTTGTTTACAAGGAGCCAGTGTGAACGTGAACCTGACCAGAACTAAAAGGCAGCAGTGCGTCTTTCTTCTTTTCTTGCTCCGGATGAAATGAACTGAACAACAGGTGTGAAAGAGGCTTCCATCTGTCTGTCGCTGCAGCCACTTCCCTTAAGTCAACATGGCTGTCTCCTCCTCACAGAATATTCCCTCCAGCAAATCTTGCAACACGCGCGCACATTTCATGGTGAGAACAAAAGGTGCGACAGTCAATGCTAACACATTACCATAAAGCTGAAGGCATTCAAATTATAGGCCCTTTGAAGCCTTCGAACGTAAATTGGGCGAAATTACAACTAGCGCGGGTGGCTGTCGCAGAGGCTGATGCCTACATAATTACAGTGCGCTGCCTTCCTTGGCAGGAGAAGAAGGCTCTGATGAATTTGCCCTGATTGCCAGTATTTAGTACCATCGTCCTGATTGCACACATACAGTACATGTGACAGGTAGCTGTTAAGCCTTTCAGTTCCTTCTCTTATAAGATACGTCGGTCTGAGCTCTAACTTCATCTCCGTCTGCAGAGATCCCCGTCTACCTTTGTCTCTTGATGCGTCTCTCTGTCCTGTCCTCCTGCAGCAACCCGCTCCCTGCGTGACGGTGAAGCAGTCAGCTCCAGGGTTGCCAGAGGGGAGAGTCAAAGCGCAGCATTTCCATCAATACATGTTCAATTAGTCTGGCTTTCATGTGATTTGATTGTGGCAACAATAGGGCTGGTTGTCGATGTACATGCGACGCCGGCACCATTCAGCAAACAAACAATACAGGCAGGTAAGACAATATGCTGTACTACAGTACAAATGAGAGGGGCAAGCACACATCAAACACTGCACACACTCATGTGCATCATCTACACAAGTCCACCCACACAAAGCTAATTACTGGCACCCTTTCAGCATTTTTTTTTCCTTCGGCTGTCAACACAGCACATTTCCTGCAAGGTGACAAATAAGCAAATGTAGCAATTTTTTTTTTCAATTACACTGATGCATGGCAAGATTATTGTTTCACACAAGAGATATTACCTCCATTTGGCCTTGAAAACTTGTTAGATGGGCATAATTATATATTTTCACGCTGACAAGTGATGCATTACTGTGCATTTCCTGACAGTTGGTATCCGCGGCTCGTGTGATGATATCAAGCAGAGTTAAGATGAGGCAAAGGAGAAAAAACAACATAATCCACCCGTGGGACGCGGACGCCTGTGGAATCTGGTATTCCCCGCCATTGAGGCCCTGTGGTCCCATTTTAGATAATCAGAATTTCACAAATAGGACTATTTTTTGCTTCTGTGGAAATAGCTCCTTAGATGATGGCTTCACAATGAGACAGGATGGAGCTCTCTGTGCTGGGAGAATGCTTTAAATAATAAAAGCACATGGGGCTTCATGAATAGAGTATTATGGGGATGTGAATGGAGGCTTTTTCCCCCCCTCTCTGCCTTTTGCCTTTGCTTCCCATGCCAGCACCAAAAAACACTCTGCCCACTGTCCAGCTTTTCCCTCAGGAAATGCAAAGAGACAGATGGAGAGAGAGAGCGAAAGAGAGGGAGAGAGAGACAGACAGAGCGAAAGAGATGAGAGCAACATCAAATAAAAGCTTATATTCAGAATCTGAGAGCCATTATGATTTGTGGCTTAAATACTGACTAACAATAAAAACAAGGAGATTTGTAATCTGAACATACAGCCAATGATTTATTTTAGAAACTCAAACTCTGTCATAATTATCACAGGGTTTGTCAACTAGTATAAAATTGGGGGCACATAATTAGCCAGATTTCTTCAGATAAGTAACTTCAACAACATCTAATCTAAACAAATGAAGCATGAGAGGAGTCTATAGTCAGTCTGTATACAGTCCTATATACACAGACATACATAATAACTATGAAGTGTAACGGGACTAAATGAGTCACAAATAAAGAGGATGTGCTAGGTTTTAGTTCTGAAAGTGCTTTGTGTTCTTCTCCTTTAGCAGCTAATTAAAAGTATTATACTGAGAAACATAACACATGAATACTGTATCAAATACAAGAGCACACATTAATATTGTGAAAGACAGGACCAATTGGACAAATACAACAGCGTGCACGCTTTCATCGACGATGCACTTTAGAAGGGAGATAACTTTCTTTTTTTCCAAAGACGTTTCTATGATTGAATCACAGAGCCAGAGCAGAAATCAGTCGGGCTGCAGGCGTCATCAGTCGCTTTAAAAGAAGTGCTTGTGGAGCCATCAAATACCATCTGAAGGGGGGGGGGTTTCCAGAGAGTTAGACTTTCTGTAACTTTCCAGACGTTCTGCAGCTAACGGCCAGGTGTGTGACTTCTGTCTCAGAGTGTTTTCACATGAAGCCCTCTGGCTTACTATTGCAGCGTTTTTCTTACTCAAATACGAAACTTAACCAAATCAGTGTCCAGAGTGGATGAATCTTTAGATGCCATGGGGAAAATGGGGATGGGAGCCTTGCCCTGTCACAGTAACCTCTAACTTACTTTCCTCTCCTGGTATTGATTAAACCTCTAAAAACTCATCTCTTCATCAAATCAGTCAGTTCTTTCCATGAAAAACATCCTTCATTCCTAAAAACTCCTTTGCCTTCTTTTTGTGTGCACAGATTTGTCCTCCCCGCCTGTATCTCCACCCACCCCTCTGCGGCTCGTCTGCAGCTACAACTCCGGTCATCGAACACACATTCCGAAGATTCCCAAGAAGAACAACAACTCCAAATCCACGTGAAGTTAATGAATGTAGCCAACATCTAATTCAGCAGATTAACTGACTGTTTTTAGTAATGTCTGCTGTAACTTTCTACATCAAATGTCCTGTCAGCATTTGCCATAAATCATCACGTAACTTGGCAGGCTAATGCTGGCTAACACCTGGCTTCTTGCAAGTTGACGGGATTGGTTCTTTCGGATGTGATGTGTGAATCCCTGGCTGTCTGAATCTGTGTTTCTGAGACTGTGATTGGTCCATTGCAGCTCCAAGGTGGAAATGTTCAGCTATGATGTTGATTTCATGATGTCTTATAGCATATAAAAAAGATGGACATGCTAGCAAGGATAAGAACTTCATTATCATCGGAGGAGGTCTTTAAATGTCAATATAGCCGATCACACGGCACACATTTACACTCCGTGGGCTGGATCTGATTGGGTAATGATCATCGTCACTTTTATACCGCCTGGACTTCTCTTAGCACCCGCAGGTCACGGCTTTCCCTCTGCTTTTGAACCACAGCCTGTCAAATCACTTTGTGTCTTTCTGCATCCACATGAAGGGCTGCTTGCATGTCTGCTATCATGCGTGTGAGTGTGTGTGAAGCTGGCTAGAGCTCTGACAGGTGGACGGTGTGTTAAGGGACCCCTCCCACAGCCTCTGGTCCTCTCCAGCGACCAGCAGAGGAATCCACCGCGTCACGTCTCCCTTCCCCCAATTCACGCATCACCACCTGGCGCTCTGACAGCGGCTGCTGCCCGTCGTGGCCCCCTTGTCAAACCCTGTTGCCATACCCCCTGACACTTTCCCCCATATCTCCGCTCAAAGTGCCAAAACCACCGGCGCTGAATGTTTGATTTCTATTTATTCATGTGGTGTTTCTGCTCCTCCACCCCCTCGCTCTTGAATAACTTTCAAAATATACTGTATATCTAAAACACAGAGCGGGCTGCCTGTGTACGGGAGCTGTCAGGAGGCTGTCATGTTAGTCTGCTCTCCTCAGCATACACTGTCTTATGAATTCATGAGCTTGAAGATGAAAAATCTCTGTAAATGTGTGTGTGTCTCTCTGTCTGTGTGTACATATGTCTGCCTTTGATTCTACATTTGCATGTAGGTGGCACAGCTGCGATGACATGTTGCATAAATGTGAGGCTGCAAAAAATTAATATGGGCAATGATGAGAAATAATCTTTACAGGTCTGTGTAATTTTGCAGGCAGGGCGCTGGTGTATCACCTGTTATGAGCTTCACCATTTAAAAAGTTGCCAGTTTTGTGGAGATCCTTCAACCTGTCTGATAGATTTTTCAGCTCCAGTTTTTTATGTAAAAGTTCTCGTCTAATCAGCCTTCAGCCTGGACTGATTTAACATTGGAGCCCATCTCTCCCTGTCCTTAATCAAGCTCTCATCATGTTTCCTGCGCTCCATGAATGATTCACTGTCAGTCAGAGCCGAGCACGTGGACGGCCTCTCAAGGACTTGTTTTCTATCTGAAGTTCTGTAACATTTTCCAGCCTTTTTAGATAAAACGAAATTATACTGGGGGCTCGAAGGATGAAGGCGGGATGATGTTATGTCACAGAAGACTTGTCTGTGGTAAACCTTCACCACAGTGGCACTCTGGGGTTTAGATGTTAAATCCTCTCAAAGTTCAAGCCACAGATGTACAGTGTTACAGACCTGCTTGGCTAAAAAGAGCCACAAAGTAATTGTGAAATTAACAGCTGAAATCTCTTTTCTTTAGCAACATCTTTGTTAATGTAAGTATCAGTTTGCATGTGTCTTTGCCTTCGCCTTGTTGCAAACTAACATGTTTTTTAATTCTAATGCTGCTCCTAATGGTAAATCTCTTTCCATGCATCTGTTTAACAAGAAGGACCTCCAGCTAGATACCAGGCTGTGCAAGTGAAATGCATCGCTACAGTCAGCAACAGAGTGGTGAATACTTGAAACTGTCCTTGATGGTTGACATCGAAAAGTTGAGAAATCTTCACTCCAGTATGTGAACTGTTAATTTATTTTCCTGCTTTGCCGTCACAAACACTGAGAGGCTTTTGCACCTTCGACATCCAGCTTTAGGATCACAGTAAATCATTTGCAAATCGCCAGCTCCTCTGTCGTCGTACGTCATTTTCACTGCATACAACAACAACAAAGAACATCAGATACATAATGTGTTAGAACAGGTGGGAAATGATGCAGCGTCAAACCAATCCTGATTGCTGTTTTGTCGAAAAGGCCCGGGCTGTCATGTGTACAGCTGATGTAACGTCTCTGGGAGGACAGAAACTCCTGCAGTACGTCCTCTTGTTTTTCTTCCCACTTGCCTCCTGCGACATCCCTCCACGTTAATCCTCTGTCCTTCCTCTCACCTCCTCTCCTGACCCCCCCGTTCAACATTTGCTCAGCTAATAAGCATAGCGTTTCAGCAGAAACCATTTTTTCTCCTGATTTACTGCGCACCATGGCGGCTCTCCAAATTAGAATGTTTATTTATGGCCATCAATATTTAATTGAGTTTACTCTAATCTTGCGTTAGTGGGTTCAGAAGTCTCTGCATGGCTGTTTAAATATTAAAATTAATTGGAGCGGAGATACTGTAAAGAGGCTTGGCTTAATTGTTCTGGGAGAACAGGTAGCTTCTGAAGCTTTGGCATGCAGAAAGCACTACAGGCACACACTCCCATTCGCTTATGCGCATTGTGTGCTTTTACCAAATGAGTTCTTTGAGATTTCCTGTTGAACGCACAAACACGGGTCCTGGTCCACAGTTGAGTTGTTGTGAAAAGTGTTTACCAAGTGGGGTCATTCAGCTGTAGCACGAGCTAACCGGGCTAAAAATAACAGAGTTGATGTTTTAATGCTAGCGCAAGTCATGCGTGTAGTGAGTTATCACATGCTAATTTTAAACGCATTAAGTTTAGCGTACAGAATTTGAAATAACAGATAACAACGTGGACATGTTCATTACCAAGAAAACTACTGAAGCTTTTAGAGAAGTGTTTTATAGAAGCCTTCATATTCAAGTGAGAAAGCTCTGCAGCGGCTGAAGGAATTATGGCAAGTTGGGTGGTTGTTAGCCATGTGTTTATTATTGTTACCGTGGCGACAAAGCTTCCCTGACTTTTACAAAGTAATTGTTTTAACCCAAATCACGATGTTTCCTCAGCAATATTTCAACCCAAGCCATCATCGCCTTCCAGGTTTTTCTGCACCTGCCAAGAAATAGCAGTAGTGGTATCGCTAGGCTAGCTGTTTCCCCCTGTTTCCAGTCTTTGTGCTCTACTAAGCTAACCATGTGAGCACACAGACATCTTTTCTCTGTTCCTCTGCCTGAGAAACTGTGACACAAGTTTTTCTGTTATCCAATTTTGTTGGTAATTTGGGATTGGTGGGTTTGTTCGTGTGTCAGGGCAGTATTCTACAGTGTGTAGTATGTCATGGTCCGTTCTGGTACGCTTGATTTGGTTTCATTTAAATCATTTTGATTTGATTTTTGACTTGAAGACTCAATACACTGATTCGATTCAGTGTGGTTCAGGCCCGTTGTGTCCCAGTTTGGCTGTCTTTGGCTGAGTTTATGTGGATATGATTAAGTTTGGTTTGCTTGGCTGAGGTATGAAAACAGGTCTGGAAAGCAGCAGAGAGCCCGTGTTAGACCTCAGGTTATGCTGTTGAGGTGATTTAAATAACACTCTCTGTCTCTCATTTCATTAATACACTTTCCCTCTCTCACAGAGCCTCGGGGCATACAGCTACAGCAGCGACTGAATGAAATTCTGTTTTTCAAAATGAGCAGCATACTCGAAAGCGATGGTAATCTCAGATGTAGAAATTGGAAAAGTCAGCACAGCAAATGCATCAGCAGCTTTCCTCCAGACAAACATGCAATATTGATTCTCTTTTCGGAACAGGTCATATTTTATGTATTTCTTTTAAAGATTTTGATATTGTGCTCCAGTGCTCCTCAGGTTTGGGAGAGAGGAGTTTTGCCTGTAAATTAACATTAATGATGACTGAAGCAGACGTACACCCGCTGCCCGGCTACCTCAGAAACCTGGTCACCTAATGAATCTTAATTGGATTGGTGTGTGTTGACTGGTGGCTGAAAATGACTACGTGGTGCTTTCCATGTTCCCATTCGACCCTAGTTTGTGTGAGTGTACGTTACATCTTCTGCAGGAGCCAACTTGTTATAATAACTTTGGTTTACTCACATCTACATTTTCCTCCTGTAGCTAAAATTCAAATACACAGGAAACCAAACAGAAGAATTAACTAAATTTTACTCAGATACCACTGATTATTTACTGTAATGGCATACAAGCAAATAACAAACAAACAAAAGCAAGGGGGGCAAAGTGAGCTGGAAAAACTAGGTCCTGGTATTATTTCTGGAAAGCGCCGTAGCTAACAGTCACTCTTTCAGCCAATTCAGCTGACAATAAATTGTCAAATGGCAGAGGCATCAGGAAGACAGATGCCTTCATAAAAGCTGCCTTCAGTGCCACATAAACAGCAGCAGGAAATGAACTGGAGTTTGAATTGCAAAGGACTGCGATGGGCTGAGGTCTATGATCGTTAACCAGTGAGGAAGAAGAGGATGAATGGATGGATGCTGTGCTCCTCTCTGAAACATCCACATGCCTCATGTAAGCGTTTTGCGCCTCCCCAAACTCATTGTAAGTATATTAGATGACCGTGAAAACATTTCCAGTTTTGTGGCTCCACAGGTTAACCAGCGCCGACTCCCATCACTTAATCGACTATGTCTAAATGCAACGCAGTTATCCTCTGGGGCTCTGCTGCAAAATAAGTTCACAATAATAAAAAGTGTTTTGTTCTACATCTGCTAATGAAAAATAGTGACAGCTAACCTTAAAGAACGATTGCACGAAATACAATTATGGCACTCTTTAAGCTGACAAAATGGAAAAAGCATTCGTGAAACAGAATGCTCTCCATTTTCAAGTGCTCAATACTTAAGTGCTGAATGGTGAAGTTCAGATGCTGAAGGATATGTTTCCTTTTGGAGATGAATTAAAATTCCACATACTTTTACTCTTGTGCTTGAATAGAAACCAATAAAAGGGCACTCCAGCTGCTCCTGAAAGACAGCAATGACACAAGAAACAAAAAAAACACATTCTTTTGCTCTTCTACAGCCAACATCAACCACGCGCTGTGTATGGAACAGAGCTATGTAGAAGATTCAAAGACAAAACATGCATGTCAGACTTTGGTCTCAGTGGGTAAAATAAGGATGTTATAGTTTCATGGGGAGCTGATACTCTTGTGCAGGAAGTCAACATGATAATAAGCTGAGCCCTGACTAACATTTCATTACGGGTTTTAGGAACAAAAGACCATGAAATGGGGATGATCAGAGAGGGATGGATATGGAGATGAAAAGAAGGCATTTTATTTAGGTAAAAAGGGGAGGGTGATGGACGTAGTGTGTGTGTGTGTGTGTGTGTGTGTGTGTGTGTGTGTGTGTGTGTGTGTGTGTGTGTGTGTGTGTGTGTGTGTGTGTGTGTGTGTGTCAGTGTTCTGGGGTCTGACTGCTTTAAATTAGATGGCACATTGCTGCAACGGCTGAAGAATTTTATTAAGAGTCTTTATATCTTCTGCCTTAAGCTGCCCCGATCAGCATAATCCCTGTCCAAACAAGAGATAATGAATCTTCTCTTTTAGTGCTGGGTTGGATGAAGGAAAGCATGATGCCAGCGGAGGGAGGGAGAAGTGCACAAATTATTGGATTTAGATTAGGAGGGGCCTATTTTAATGGGTTTGAGGTAATACCACAACACTAATGAAAAGTTGCCCCGGGCCTACATGATTGGGTGGAGAAGTGTGTGTGTGTGTGTGTGTGTGTGTGTGTGTGTGTGTGTGTGTGTGTGTGTGTGTGTGTGTGTGTGTGTGTGTGTGTGCGTGAGACGGAGAGGGAGGGAAAAGCAGATTGGCCGATAAGCTGTGCTTAACATAGCTCATTGAAAACGCCCAGCTATTGTGGGAGCGGATGCTATTGTCTTCTGTTGTTTTGTTGTGTTGTGTTTTTTTTTTTTTTTTTTAATGTCAGGCCATGCAGTCTTTTTCATATGTTGTGGTTTATTTTTAGCATTTATTCATGATTACTTGTGTGTCGAGACTGCTCATAGGTTGACCGGCTTGACTCCGTCTGACGAACACGGTCTGCTTATCTATGTATGTATTCAATCTTTAATTTACATTTTCCCCTCCAGTTTGTTCAAAGACACTTAAAGCAGGAGTATGGCATAACACATTTAATTAAAGTCTTTTATGTCTGCTGGTTTATCTGCATTGGCACGGCTGCATCTCATAAAGTTTCTAATGACCTTGGAAACACTTTTGATCTTGTTTAGCTCAGTGAATGCAAATATATCTCAAACGTGCGGTATGAAAATATGCATTGTTGAGCTGTTTGTGCAATAGCTCTTTCTCTGCTTATAAAACTCCCCACATCTGTAGACTTTCATTATTAAAATGTAGCCTTATTGCAATGTCAGATAAAGCTACAGAGGGACTCCCTGTAGGATACAGCTAATTTACTCGTGCAGATACAGGATGGAGTGGCAAACATCATGCAGAGCAACAAAAAGAAACTTCTGTCATGCTCTATTTATGTAGATTTGTTGCCAAACCAAAGGGACTGTACACAGCATAGAGAGCTTGTTATATTGTCAAGAGGTCGACTGCATTGTCGAACAGGTGCACTGTTGTTAAGGATTATAAAAATGTGAACAAGGTTGACTCATGCTTTCAAATCCTCAAGCTTGCCTCCGTCTTCATAATGTAAAATCAGCCAACCTTGGTCTCTAAAGACCAGTTTACATGCATATGCACTCATTGCCACTCTTTTAAGCAGAGCAGAGCCAATTAATCAAAGCATAAATATCTCAACCTTGGCATTAGAATGAGGAACCACAGACAGCAAAGACACATTTAATGGGCGTCGTGTGTCTGTCCTTTTTTTCCTCTCTTTCCATTAGGCTAAGTGAAGAGGAGGAAAATGTGAAAGAAGCCTCAGAAAGAGGGGAGAGAGCTGCTGCATAGGCTGATATGAAAAAGTGCTGGATAGGCAGATAGATGAGACACAGAGAGAGGGAGATGCAGACTGTGATAAGAGCAGACATGTACAAGGTCCTCTGTGGCCTCCGTCTCCCACATGCACATAATCCAGACTTCCAACAATCATAACAGTGTAAGAGGAAACAGGTGAGCGAGTCTCCTGCACTGGATATCAGCTGGGTGCCTTGTCTTAGGTCTTGCCTACACATATTGGGATGGGAGCGCAAAAACAATTTTAAATGCTAAAACAAGCATTCTACATCAAGGAATATGTCAAATACCAGAGAGGAATATTCTGAGTGAGCTTATTGTCCTTTGGCCATCATAAACAATAGTAACTAGCCTAGCAGTGTTAAGCAAATGTGAACCAGCCCTCTGTATTGTTGTTGTGTCAGACGTATGCTTTCGTGACCTAACACTGGTTGTGTGTGGAGAAGAGGCCAAAGCGTAAAGGAAATATTCATTTAAAAAAACACCTTAACACTAAACAAAGAGCTGTAGTGTGTCAGTTTTCTGAAAAACAGAATGTTAAAAAAATCACACTTTGGTGATAAAGACAAAAAAAAAAGGGCGTCGCCTCATGTCTTGGTCGTCCAATCACACCTAATGGACAGACAACTCTGCTGATGCATTTGGCATGAAGGAGTGCTGAAGTGATTAGTTGCAAGAGAGCCAGAAAGTTGCTGGCTCCAGCTTCTCAAGTATAAGCCTGAGCTGTTTTTCTCAGTTTTATAATATCGTATATTAAGTAGCTTTGATTTATCACTGCTGGTGAAAGAGCTCTAGCAAGCTGAACACGTCACCTTGGGCTCTGAGGAAACGTGATGGCCATTTTCCACTATTGTCTGATGTTTAATACATTAATGATTTATAAAAAAATAAACACTTCAATAAACTGAGTAATAGCTTTCAGCCTCCAATGGACTTTTTTCCACAGCAGCCTTTTGACTTGTCATAGCAGAAAAAGCACAGGTTAAACAAATGCTCAGAAAGACATGCATGATTTAGAATGTTAACAATTATCATTATTATCATTATTATTATTATTATTATTAGCTCAGTTTTTCCTTGACACTGTCGCCAAGTGATTGCTCATAGTGGGAACTGTTGCGTCTCATTATAAAAAGCCCTACAGGGAAAGTGCTTTGAGATAACTTGTGTTTTTTGCCGCTGATGATAACAGTTCAAAATTTCGGCTCACTATAAACCACTGAGCGTCTGTCACGTCGGTAATCGTGAATGATTTCAGACTCCTTCTTCCTCTCTCTGTCTGTTTTACCTTCATTCATCCTTCACCTCTGCATGTGCACATCATCTCCCACATCTGCTGCTTCCACTTCCACCAGCAGGTTTGCAAACACGCATGGCCGCAGTCGTCACTGATGTGTATCATTAGTTAGCAAAACATGAAAACAAAATCACGCAGTACCTCCTAATATCAAAACTGTGAGAGGTAAAGGCTCCAAATTCCCTCATTACGCTAATTACTGCGCAATTATTTCTCCCTTGCGTGCCAATTACAGCCGTATTGATGAAGACCCCAGAAGTGCCACCCTAATAATTAATGGGGTAATATTATAGATTTCAATGTGCTCACAAGGTTGCGGTTTCACCTGTGCAGAGCAGCATGCAACAGGGACAGCCTGGTTCTGCATTTTGCCAGACTAGGAAATTGATGTGGCTGTCAGCCTCGATTTAAGATGTAACGTCTTGGATCAGAGGAGGTGGAGGGGCAAAGGAAGAATGGGGTGGAGCCATCATGACCAGGGCTGAAGGGCAGCAGGTGAGGGAGGTGAAAAGGCCAGAGGGTGAGAGCTGGTGTGAGGAGGTTAGGAAGGAGAGAAGCTGGGGGCAAACATTTAGGGGGAAGTGGTTCGATACAGATAAGAAAAGCCACACTGATGCTAATGATGAGAGGAAGGGTTGAAACATTGCACATGGCTGCAGCCTGTTTGCAATGATAAGGACACAGAAAGGACAGACATTAGACAAAGGGTGTTGTGGGGGGGTCCGTCCATCTTTTTGCTCCTCTGATGCATGAAAAGTCCAAACTAAAACCTTCCAAGAAGTTCAGCTTCTTTGAGGTCTTTTGAAAGAGACATAAACAGAACTGCACGGCTGCAGCCTTCTTTCCAGCCACATGTTTTGCACATAATAGGCCACAAAGTTCTGAGGGGAAATGTTGGGGAAAAAAAATAAAAAAAGAAGTTCAAAGTTTATTTGTGACCTTGGAAACAGCGGTTGGCAAAACAACTTAAAGTCATTAAAGTGCTCAGGAAAAATGGAAAATTTGGCATCGACAATTCCACAATAACTGGCGAACTCCATCTGTTGATGTGATATTATTAAACAAGCTCCTGAACAATAAATGGACTTTGAAGTGAGGCTGGTTTGTCAGTTTTAGCTGTGGTGGAAAAGTTGGCATACCTCAAACAAAAAGATGATGGAAGAGATGTTTGACTTTTACTGTAAACATTTGTGTCATCTGTTAAATGTCTGCTCTCCATTAGAATTGTTATTGACTCATAACATGCTGCAGTGCTGTGGATCATGGGAAAATTATGAAAGCCACCTCAGGTGAGAAGCAGCCAGAAATGTTGTCATGTATCAGTTACTGCTCCTTGATTAATTCTGCAATCTTGTCACATCTCCTTGTCAAAATGTCAGAATTTCATTGAAAGTTTGCAGCATTTTAACAGAATCATGACTGACAACTTCACAGAGAACATGACAGATACATGCACAAAAATGCGCAGAGCAATACACTACATCTATGTTTAATTGCGTGTGTGCGTGCGCGTATGTTGATGGTACCCTGCCAGGCCAGCGTGTTGAGATTTAGTGCGGATGCAGATCTGACAAGACAGATTAATCTGAGAAAAAAAGGGAGGGAACAAAAAAAAAAAAAGTCCTTTCTCATGCTTACACCCGCCGTGTGCCCAGATTAATTACAGACACACAGAGGAAATGCACATCCAGAGACAATGTAGTCATTTGTCTCCCAGAACACACACTCTTGAAAAGATAGCACCATGCTAATGTGACATCTCTCTGTTCCTCGGGGATCTGGATGAGATTATGTCTGTGTGTGTATGTATGTGTGGAAGTTGCATGGCAGGAAGTTCATTACCGGCTTCAGTGTAAGGCCGCCTGGCACACGGCTGAGTGGCATGATGGGAGCTGAGCCTGAGGGGAAACACACTCAGTTTAAAGGCGCATCCTTAACAGCAGACATATAATAAATCCAAAAACAAATAACACTAGAATAAATTACACCTGCTGTTCCCACTGTATATTTGTACGCATTATTAATACTCCCTGTTTTTTTTAATATCTTTGCTGTGCACAGGTACACCGACAGACGCTTAAATGGCTTTAAATGACTAAATTCAAACTGCTTTGTTTTCTAATTATTAAAACTGTAAATCTACTTCTGAAACACGCTGCTAACGCGAGCATCTGCATGCTGCCTTAATCATGCACATGAAAAAAAAAGTGAAACTAATAAAAATCTACTGAGAAGTTATAGCTCCATCTTCCTGCTGTGGCTTTATTATTTTCTGACTGAAGTGAAAAAATTGAAAAAGTAGGAAAAAACACCTCCTATATTTGAATTGGCTGAACTTATCTGTATAGCCGAGGCAGCGCTCCAGGATTATGGGGTGTTGGAGAGCTGTACTCCACTGGAGTCAGGCTGAGGTGTGTGTGTGTTTGTGTGTGTGTGTGTGTGTGCGTGTGTGTGTGATTGAGTGCTGGGCCAGAGTGCAGCGAGACACAGGTGTATTAAATTGGGTCAGCGTTTTCATTTCCCAGGGTGAACACACACACATGCGCGTGCAGACACACACTAACAGAATTGTGCTATTTCAAAGTGAGCCCTGATACAAACACACCTGCACGTTATGCATAAGAATACACACACACGCTCACACAATATATGTGCGTGCACACACACATTAACACTTCCCAGATAAGTGGGATTAGGAGATTCTCAGCCTGAGTCAGACACAAGAAAATTGAGGGAAGTTGTTTTTTATGGCTCCTTTTGTGACTTTGTGGTTGTGTTTATATAGGTGTGTGAGGAAATAACAGTTTACACCGCTGCCATGTCCACGGCTCAAACCAAAGGGGAGCCAGGTCACAGGAAGGTCAACTCCCTTCAAAGAGCCTGAGCTTTCATAAAAAGAAATTTGTGCCTGGCTTATGGGTTACTACCTTTCCTTACGTTCACCGGCACATCACTGAAGTCCATTTAGACATCATGAAAGCTGTTTGGTTACAGCAGCAAGAGCGTACAGTACAGTGAATCCTATAAAGGGCACGGGCATGCCTCTAGGAGGAGCCGCTGGATCTGAGTAGTGCAAGTGGTTGTGGATCAGTGCGGCGTTAGCATCTGACCTACACACATGCATTACTCAGATCATGTAGTGACAAGGACTCCAACCTGTCTGCCACAGTTCCTGCTTGTGGGAAACTAGCAGTGCCACATTAGCCTAGAGTTTGATGTTGCACCACAAGATTAGCACAGGAAGTGTGGCTGACAAGCTCATATACACGGCTGCTAATATGTGCAGCTGCTAGCATGAATGTTATACCAGTACCAGTTAGACTATAGTTGAGCAAACAACTGTACAAACACGGGCTAAATACTATAGTTTTGCTCCTTTTGTCACATATTTGAAACATCAAATTTTTTAAACACCAATAAAAAGCAAACTGTACCGCACTCAGCACTACACCTCCTAATTGTTGTATGTTAGCTTTGCTGTGTCAAGCTAGCTGAAATATCTAGGTTTGCTTTAGCTAGCTAGCTAAATATTAGCTTACCTGAGTGAAAAGTCCAGTATGTAGGATTTAGTGGCATTTAGTGAAGCTGAACACCACCTGAACACCTCTCTCAGCCACACCAGTCAACACAAAAAATACTATAATATAACAAAATAAAAAAATAAAAAATTGATTTGTCCTATCTGGGTTACTGTAGAAACATGGCAGTGAAACATGGCAGTGCAACATGGCAGATATAAAGAGCTCATTCTGCACTTTACTTGCTGTTGCAGCCTAGAAAATCACAGGTGTAGCTAATGTGACATTAATAAGTGGTGCATTCAGAGTAGGTGTTCCAGGATGTTAGCACTGAATGTGATCATTGGTGTAGCTACACCTGTGCTTTTTCAGCTATGATAGCTGTCAGAATGACTGCTGTGAATACTGGCTGAAGGCTGGGTGGCGCTAGGAGGGGAAATGCAAGCAGTAATGGCCAAGTAGATGCTTGAAACATTCAAACATTAGTCCAATTTAACACTTAACAACCTCTCCACAATGCCAATAGTTGATTCTTCAATTTATATGAGGGGAGAGTGAGCGTTGTAATTCAGAGCATTTAGTACAAGCCAACATCATAGATTTTTCATTTCATTTTTTGGCCTATGGGGCAGCACCACTTAATTATTTCTGGAGAAGAGCAAATAACTACTCTTGCAATGAACACTATTGACTGGGATCAAATGTATAATGAAATGACTGCACATATAATCTATATAAAAAAAGTGGATTTTGTGCAACTCTTTATTGTCGTCCAAGTGTCTCAAAGTGTAGTAAGAGGCCAGATTTTGGGGCATAAACATATAAATAAATGTCTCTTATACAACATTTGATTTTTCTCTGAACCACCAGGCACGTTTTAGAGGTGCTTCTCCCAACATTCAGTCGTGGCAGTTGCTCCATGTGGAGACTAATTTTGTGTGATAAAAGGGAAGAGTTCTGGAGGAGAAGACATTTCACCTTCTGACACAAATGATTTTTATTGTGTCAGACTGCTGATGTCAGCTGGTTCACCATGTTGACAGAAATGCTCCTTCCGATCCACTGTGTACTGTTGCTGACATAACCTGTTATTTCCTGGTCCACAAACACAACTCCAGATATATTTACATTGAACTCCACTTGAATGCAGCATGCAGTACATCTGAGTTTTGTTATTGTACAACTGCTGTGAGTGGGGGGGCATGCAGGCATTGGGCGTAGACACACATGCGTTTCACTTGTGGGGAAATAACGTTGGCTCACATTCATTTCCTGGAAACTAACCATGATCATAACCAAAGTCTTCACCCTAAAATCTAACGATTTACATTATGGGGACTTTGTCCCCATTAGGAAGACGAGTCCCCACAATGTGACAGTGTGAGCAGATTTATGTCCCCACAGCTTGAGTAACACACCACACACACACGCCTGTTAGACATTCACTGTCAGCATTAGGTGACACAGCAGGCCTGCAGTATCCACACCTGTCCGTATAACTCAACACAAAAACAGTGCAAAGATTCATAGTTTTGCCCAAGCTGGTGAGATGTAACCGTCTGTATGTCAGCCAGGATGTGACAGAGCAGGGAAACGTCAGCTGACCTGTCTGATTAGACGTGGTTAAAATATTAAAAGAGGAAATAGGAAAGAAACTTTCCCTGCTATGAAGAAACAGGAGATCATATGACATTATCCGCCACCAGCCGTGACACATTATTTGAAGCTATCAAAGAGAAGCAGGAAATGTTCTCAAGAGCTTTTCTTGGAGAGATACTCCTCAGAGGACATAATCGCCTGTGCTTTACAACACAGAGTGACGATTTTCAGAGAGAATTACTGATTCCTGAAGGAGGAATACCCTCTATAGCCACAAAATAAATAAAACTGCTGCTCTTCCCTCTGCTGTCTGTCTCTCTGTCTCACTCTCTCATTCCTTCGAACGCATCACACACTCACAATCAGCTGCACACGAAATCCAGCTGCTAGACTGTGTCACTCGACACAGGTGCCCGAAGAGCTATAGAGTTTAATTCATCAATCTAAGCTTGAAACCTGCAACAACTGTGCAGTCTAAAACAACTTACTCACTCACACACACACACACACACACACACACACACACACACACACACACACACACACACACACACACACACACACACACACACACACACACACACACACACACACACACACACACACACACAGAAACAGCTGCACTCTGATGAATGCCCTACATTCATTCCACAGGAAGCTGGTTCATCTGTCACTACTGATGCAACCCTTCCACTCTACCCCTTCAAAACACACACATGCACACACACAAACCCCAGTTCTTTTTCTCTGATTAGTCTCCCAGCTGGTCTCTGCGACAAATGCTCCTTTGATGCATCTTCCCCGGGGCCAAAGCCACCATCAGCACCCTCCACCACCTCCTCCCTTCCACTTCTCCACTCTTTTTCTCGCTCTCCCCGCTTCCTGCATGACATTAAAGTCACTTCCAGCAGCCCCCTCGTGAACCGTTACTCCCCACTGTCCTATTCAGCAGCAGCAGCAGCAGCAGCAGAAGCTCTGTCCTCCAGCAAGAGGATGAGTGAAAAGAGAGCAGTGGAGAGAGGAAGATTTGTCCCTGTCGTTTGGAGTTTTTTCCCGCAGAGTTGCTGGTTTGAGGCGTAATGAGACGTTAACTTAAACGTCCTTTGTTTTTACTACTGCATCAAATAAAGGAGTGAGGATCCGATTAGGACTGTGCATCTGCACTGGTCAAGTGCTCTATGCACGAACAATTACTGTACATACCCAAACACAATGTAAAGGAAATCAGATAAGGTTTAAGAAGACAAAAAGTAGTGCAGAAGTTAAATATAGGAATACAAAAAAAAATACATATGAAATAACATGGTTAAAGACAGGTGCTTCTTATATATATACACAGACAGTATGCAAGTATTAAGGGTAGTAATATACACACACACACACACACACACACACACACACACACACACACACACATATATATATAGACGGACATGTAAACCAGCAGTAGCCAGCTGTGACACAGCTGGCTCACTTCACCTCCTCACAGGTCGCAAGTCATCAGGAAGCCCATCGGAGTCACATACTCATGAACTGGCGAGCACGGCACTGACTCATCAGTTTGACAAGGAAGAAAGTGATAATCACCCACTCAAGCGGCAGGTTGCCATTGCTTTCATTGCAGGATTAAGAATTCTGTTGCTTCTGTGGGCACATTTACATGCATCTGACTCCCCCAGAAACCCAGAGCTGACACGGTGTGTTTGATAATCAGGGAGAATGTCTGTGAGGATGTGCGGTAGCCTACAGCGAACATCTCATACTGACACCACGAAATAAGAGAGGGAAAATAGAGTCCTGTGTCTGTTCTGAGGGATTTAATTTATGCTTCTGTTTTTAAGCCTTGATATATGGAATGTAGTGTTTAGGTGACAGCAGCACATTAGGTGTAGCATTTCTAATTGTGAGAGAACTGACAGGAGAATAGTTTGGTAACTAATCCACTTATTTGACCACAGATATGTGCGTTTTTGAACCCTTGTGTTTTGCTGCATGTGTGAAAATGATCACTGCAGTATCTGTGTCCCTTAAAAATGTTTCTCTGGCCTTAGTAAAACCCAGCATGTAAAACAGAGGTGGAAACCATTTCCCTTGGCACAACGTGAGCTTGCACATTTGATGAAGGTGACAAAATGTTTCACGTTTCAATTTAAGCTCAATGACAGAACTCCAAATGGATTTATTTGTGATTTGAGAAGGATAGTGCTGCACAGTCAACCTGGATTAGAGCATATGGAAATCCATTGCACTTGGACCCCAAACAAGGGTTATGTGTCATCCGTCGTCATGTTCAAAATCATTTTCATTTATTGGTACATTTATTTTGTGAGTATTAGGGTTAAATAAAAAACATCAGAGCCTGAGATCGATCAATTTTATTATGCAGGTGGAGGTTTAAAGCATTGGATTTTAACTTGGAGGAGAGAAAGTTTTGACTGACGCATGACATTTAATGATGAAATATCCTCATGCAGCACGGCTTGCAGCTTTTAGTGAGTGGTTGACCTCTGTGGCGCGTTCGCTGTGGAACGGAATGACACGCCGAATGTATCGTCAGCCTTTATTAAAATAGATCTATCTCTAAATAGTATCAGTAGAAATATGTATGCTTAACCTGATGCCACACTACTTCGCGTCACCTCTCGCGCCCGATAGCTGGAGGTACAGATCGACTGGACCAGACTGGAGAGAAAAACGTGGATTTATGTGCCAGTTGTTCCTCAGTCCACACTTAAAAAGTCAGCTTAAAATGACTTCATCCAGAAATGGATTTGACCGCTAAATACCATCTCCAGAGAGAAAGCTTTTACTTATGACCCTCACAGAAGGTCAACATTTCACCAACATCATACTCAAATCCAAGAGAGGGCTTGATCTCACTTTTAGAGCTTAAGCAAGAGTTATTTTGCCAGTGTTGAACTTTCACATTTTATTTCCTGCAAATGTGGCGCGTGCACCTACCTTTAAACGTCAAAAAGTCACAGCAAATCCAAAGAAATGATGTCACCGATAAAGAAGCAGAGCGCAGAAGCAAAGGACCAGTCCAGGTAGAGCAGTCAAAGGGAAGCTTGTAAATATGGTTCTTTATTGCACACATGACATTTGTTTTCCTTTTTTTTTTTTTTGTTTTGGTGTGAGCAACAAAAACTGGCATTACATGTTTTACACCCTATTCAAAATTCTCAGTCTAAACCTCTATAAAAACAAGGTAACACAAAACAAATAAAGGCTACTTCACATAAAAACTTACAACTCCACAAAAAAAAAAAGAAAAAAATCTCACAGATTTTAGTGCATCACTATACGGATGAGGAACTTACAGTATATACCATACTAGTATAATTTTAGGAAAAAAAAAAGTATTATACTTTTATCACAGTCAAAAAATAAAGAAGAAAAAAAATCCAGTGGGGCTAAAAGTTTTCTCATTCGGTATTTTGGTAGCATTTGCCCTTTAACCACCTGAGTGCTACATGGCTGAGACCAATACTGGTTAACCTGCCGTTTAACTCATTGGAGGAATGTTTGTTAAACAGAACAGAAGAAAAATGAAAGATTGACAGGTGAAAAGGCAGTTAGTAGATAAATACACTGAATGCCCGGCGACAGATCTGGACAGGCACCGAGAACTCGGCCAGAGATGGCAGCAGTATGACAGACGTCTGCTGCATACTGTGGTCCAATCAAAAGCTCTCAGTTCATCAAAAACAGGAACCATTAAAGCACTGTTTAATGGTGGGAAACATATGTGACCAATTTCCCAATTTTTGGTCAAGCTTTCCCAATCTCCATTTTAAGGAGTATGTACAAAAAAAAAAAAAAAAAAAAAAAGCAGCGTGGGCATTTAGTTTTTTTGTGCTCAACAACAACAAAAAAGCTTCTGGCGAGATAAAGGGAGACAGAAAATTGGCACTTGAATGATAGAGTACAAAAATATATAATTTCCCAATCTGAGAAAAAAGGCACTTTTTAACTCACAGATGCAATATTTTAGGCAGTGTTTTTTTTTTTTTTTTTTTGTACATTGTGCTGTAGAAAATAACTTGCCACTTAATGTCTTTTTCATCATCTTGGTGGTTGAGGTGAGCGACTGAAAACCTCTCTGACATATAAAAAGCGAGGCTTATGACATATCAGCTGCTAATGGACGGATTTTAAGCTCAAGTTGCTCATTACGGCACAAAGGAGCCAATCAAAACCATTAAAGGCCAATCCTGCATTAATAAATAAAAAAAAAAGCTCATGGCTCACAGCGCCAAACATATAAGAGGAGGGAAAACAATTTGGGCTGGCTGCCAGTAATCCAATCTCTGTCTCTTCTTGCTGGTGTACAAGCAGGTGTTACAGGCGAAAACACCCGTTTTCAGATCAAAGACACAAAATGTTAATTCCAGAGAGGAGAGAAATGTTAAGTTTGATGTTAGACACTTTTAATCCTTGTTCTTTGCTTGCTGAGACATGAAGAGAATTTGCAACATTTAAGGCCAAGTTGCTTTTGTTGCGCAGATTTAAAAAGGAGGGAGAGAAAAAAGAAGAGCAAAGAAAAAAAAAGAAATCTGGAGGCATCACTCAGTGGGTTAAAGTAATAATCAGGATTAATGAAGTTAATCTTTTGTTCGTGTGTCAGTGTCAATACCTTGAATTAGTGGAGGAAGAAGAAAGCTGAATAGAGGGAAGAGATGAATGAACCTGGGGATGACACAGCAGTAGAGTGAACAACACACACTGGCAGTGTTTCAGACACAAAAAACTTCCCCCAAATACAATAAATACTAGCGAGCTGAAAGCCATATCAGCATTTTACACTGGAAGGAATAGTAAGGTTGTTTTGATCCCAAAGTACTTTATATTGGCATGGTGTACTGGTGTGTGTCTAAGCATTATGGATGCTCCCAAATGGCCCAGTATTAGCTATTATATCAATAAGCTGAATGGGGAGAAGTGTTCACCAAACAGACAACAGCTGGTGATAACTATAATGCTGCTATCCAGGCATAACAAGCCATGGAGGGGAAAAAAAAAAAAAAAAAGACTGGGGACAGCTTTAGACTATCACACAACTGTCACGTATAAATTTGCCCCGAGTGTCTTTCGTAAATAACTCACCACATCTATAATGTGTGCTCGGATGAGATGTCCTGCTCTGCATAATTCACAGTAAAATTAATCCTTTTGAGATGACTAATATGCAGTATTTCCGCACAGATTATCCTGCACTAACTAATGGCAAGAGAAAGAGGGGGAATGGAGTTTTATGTTTAGGGATTAGGTTGTAACCACTGTGTGAGGACAGATCACCCTTTGAAATGTGCTTTGTTAAAGAGGGAACAGCTCACCCAGAAGTTAACCAGTGACCTCAAGTAACGTGCAGCTTGCACCCCGACCCCTGACGCTTCCCATCGTCTCACAGGGGGAGGGGGGGGGGGCGGGCAGTGACACAGAAGGACAGGACAACTAACAAGAGTGTTGTCTCTAACAGAGGCGATGAGACACAGCAGCGGCGTTGGAACTGAGCGGGGAGGGCAAGTATGAAGAGTGTCAGCAGATTTCTCCAGCGCAGAGGTGAGAGTGCGTGAGCGGGAGTGAGGGGACGCTTATCAACTCGTGCAGTTTCCAGTTAAGTGTGTGTGCCGAGTAATTTTAACGTAGAGCGTGTGTGCACAGTGAGAGTGTGTGTGTTTCTGTAGTGTGCGTGTGAGTCGGTCAGTGTAAGTGGTGGCCAGACACCAGTTTTAATTGTGTTAGTCCGTGAACCAGACCAAGGTAAATACATTCATGAAACTGGTTAAAAACACAAGACAAAATATCAGCAAGTTAGTAAAATTCTTACTAAGAATGTTTTATTAAAATAAATGCCAAGAGGTTAATAAGAAAAATAACAGCATACACCATGAAAACTAAATGCAAGCATGTAAAAATACTTATGACAAGAAAACTAATAAAGTAGCTAATGAGTTAAACAAGCTGGGAATTGGCAAGAAAACAAAACAAAATATAACAGGGAAAAGGCAACACTCCCCACAAGAGACAGTTTTCAAGATGTAAAAGAGAAGGGGGGGGAGGGGGGAGAGGGCTGTTTGGGGGAGGGGGAGGAGGGGAGTAGCAGTGGGTTTCATAAAAAAAAAGCACTCAGAAACATGATTAATATACATATAAAATGAGATTAGAAAAATACATTATAAACCTGTAACAATGGCTGTTAATTACATTATCATACATGTAGTAGGCAGGCCAGAGAATACGGTAGGTATAGAGTTAACCTTTCACCTGATGGACTTATCCAGCCTTTCACAATGACACAGCAAGTTGTAACATTGCAGAGGGAATTTTCTTAATACTGTCAAATGCTGAATTGCCATCTCTTGCTCCACTTTAATATTGCATTTCAATTTCAAATAATAACACTGAAAAAGGAAAAAAAATTCATTGACCTTTCGGTGTAACAGCATGATGAAAGAGCCATGAATAGAAAAAACTGCCAAGTAATATCGGGATCTGAGAATTCCTCGATTTAATATTATGAGTTGATTTCACCTTCCAGCAGTAAACTGTCGCTTGTTTCAATAACTGAAAACTATTTGGCTGTGAAATAGAGTTGCTCGTTTCATTATCCAGCATATCATTAGACGTCTCCTGATTGTATTGATAGTTTATTGTCAAATGACATCGAGAGACGTGGACTGGATGCTTTCAGTTTGCAGCTGTTGAAACAAACGGGGGCGACCCTCCCCCCCCTCCCCCTCTTCATACCAGTTCTCTTGAATGCTATGTATTTTTCTCAGCTCATGATCAAAAACATGTTCTGGCAGACTACTGCGTCGCTATTGGCAGTTCAATTTGTTCTAGGAAGTTAGTCACAGTCACCAAAAATCAAGACAATATTTCATATGATCATTAAAATCTAAATAAAAAGAGAACAAAACCTGCACATACAGCAGAGTAAAGGGCCATCAAGTCAAGGAAAAAGAAAAAAAAGAAATTTCAGGAAGACAAAACCATGGCACATATTTTAGCTGGTCAAAACGACTGCTATTCTTTTTGCATAGAATAACTGCGGTAACACCACGATATGGTGGGAGCTACCCTGCTCGACTATTCAGAGTGTGGAACACTAGCCATTCCTCTCTGCGCCATCTTGGTGGGTGCTGGATATTATTGAACACAACTGGAATACTCAGGAAACAGAAACCACTGTTCATAAGGCACTTTGATTTAATCCTTTTAAAACTCTGTAGGCGTCGATCTCGCTTCTGATCCTCGCTAGCTTTTCAAGGGTTATGACTGTTTTGGTCTTCGTCTTCCTTCCCAATCATATCCAAGGTAACAGCACTTTTTTTTCCCTCACCCACTCAGTTTTTCCCCCTATACTGTTTTAAACTTTTTTTTTTATTTTATTTTTTCTGATTTTGTAACTGCAAGTAAAGTATCAAAAGCTAAAATTGCCAAAAATAGATTTTTCAATTTTTTTCTCTTCTCCAGCACCCTGTAAAATTATCTATGTTTTGTTCTCTTCTGTATTTGTATATGCAATGACAGATATCTACATTTTTATATATTTATATATATTTATATATATATAAGACGTATGTATAAAGCAATTTGAACAGGCAGGCATGGCTTTCACATCCTATTTTTTCTTGAGAGAGTTGAACAAAAGATCGTGGGCTCGGGAGCTAGACTACCATCACAGGGAGGTGTGACACATTGTGGATGCGCTTTTCGATGGTTTGTCATGTGTTAAAAAAAAAAAAAAAAAGTTTTATCACTAAGAAAAAAAGGCTCTCAAATTTGCAGGAAGGCTCAGATTATGCCCACCTGATGTCTCAACGAAAATTTAACTGAGGTTAAAAATAAAAATACACAAAAAAATTGGCCAGATGTTGAGATGCAAAAATGAAACATAAACACTCTTTTGGCAATGAGGCTGATGAGACAACTCAATATGGGAACCAGGTGTCATGACAAAAGCATTTATGTACAGACCTTCAAAGTGCCCTTTCCCCTAGCAGTGTACTGTAAATGAGTAGCGTGTTGGTTTAGTGTTAATCATCTGCATTCACCTCCTCAGAAAACAAGTATTAATGGGTGAAAAATCATCTAACTGACTGGCTGTCTGTTCCAGCTGAAGGCAGGCACCACAAATTCACACCTTTCCAAACTCTAAAATCACAAAGAGAGCCCTCTATGAGACAAATGCATAACTGCAGATATATAATTCACTGGAAAACCCTTTGGCTAAATATGCACACTTAATACTTTTTTTTGTCTTTTCGATCACAGCTCAGCTAACTCATCAAGATTTCTAAATACATCAGGCACTGTATAATGGATGTAGTGTGGATGGGGGCGTAGCAATGGTCAGTGGCTAATAAGCACTGCTCCAATATCCCCAAAGCCTCAGCACACCCTACTTTCATCGTAGTATTAATTAAAAACACACACACACAAAGACCCATCATCCCAAATAGTGACCTTCCCATCTTGCCCTTCATCATTTCTTACTTCCTGCTGCCTGCTTCAAACATCAGATTGCATTTTGTTTTCCAGAGATAACCACCTGCCTTATTTGGCTAGTCAATTTAAGCAAAGCTAATTAGTCAAATATGAACAACAGAAAAAACAAAACCAAGTGGAGAAAATGACTCAAAAGTATAAGGAAAAAAAAAAGAAAAAAAAAAAACAAGACAGAAAAAAACAAAAACAAAACAACAACACATAAATCATAAAAAGCTCCTTTTGCAATCCTTTCAGCCATGCTTTTTTAAAAACAGACAGAAAGCTGTTTGGAGGTGCACACCCAGAATGTGTCAGCTCATAATTACATCTTAGAGCTCAACAACTGCACTACATGTGAAAAATGACAGAAATTAAACAAGTTAATGTGAGTGTATGTTCTCTTTCCTTCTATTTCTTTTTCTCTCCCAGTAGGCGGGTGGTTGGAACAGGGTGGGAGCAGGTAGGGGCTTTGACATTCATGTCATTACTCTGAAACCAAATGGTTTGCGTCAAATAGATATTGAACTTTGATTCATACAAGTGAGGTCACCAAATTTGAGCAATTGCAGGAGGGTGGGTGGGTAGGTTGGGGTGGGGGTCTTTATTGCTATATAATTCAGTGCAGATTTATGAGTAATACCACAAACACATCCACCCAGTATATGATTCATGAAGAAAAAGAAAGAGAAAGAATGGGAATTGAACTCAATGAACAGAGGGAAAAAATGAATATTACACAACTTTGTTGGGTTTTGTTGTGTTTCTGTGAAGATTCTGCGTTGGTTTCTATTTTTTTTGTCAGAACGTGTTAGGGTAACTGTACGGGCAGGCGCCTCTCTCTCTCTCTCACTTGCGTCCGAGAGGCTAGCAAAAGGCAATTACCAGTTAACTGATCAGCAGGCAGGCTTGGGGCGGCTCGTCATTGGGTGAAGAGTTCAGAGGTCAGAAGGTCATGTGTTAGTTGCCGGTGGCGGCTAGGTGGTTAGAAACAAAAACAAAACAAACAGAAAAAAAAGATAGAAAGGATATTAGTGTCAGCAAGAAGAGACTGGAATGACATCATTTTAACAATAAAATGAATGCAATCTCTTATGTCGCCCCCCCCCCACCCCCCTCCCACTGCTTCTAAACCCCTTGCCAATGTGAGATGAACCCGTCTAATCTCATTATAATCATGACGTTGTCACATCATGATCTCAAACTACTAAAGCCCCCACCCCGAATCAGGTAGCTTGGAGGTTTAATTTAAGCGCACATCGCCCCCAAAACCAAAAAACAGAAGCAAAGAGAAGTCGAACGGACAAACACAATAAGAAAAACAAAAATCTAGTGTTTTAGTGTCTGTCAAGTTGGAGTGCAAGTTACAAACAGTGTGATTAGTGGTACGGAGACTTAACAGTAACTAATGTTATGTGAGGGATAACTGTGACTAGTGGTAAATGTGCAATGAATAGATGAATCGATGTTTTCCGATTCTTTCTCTTTATTTAGCAGTATATTTTTATAGAATATAAATATACACAAGAACCATAAATACATTTGATATAAAATGCTCAAATATAAAATGACAGTACCTCATGTACAACTGAAATATTAAAAATGTATTTTAGCTTTATTTCAATCTATCTGCAATACACTGGAGAGAATGCAAGCTACCTCAGCTTATGTCTGTGCGTGTCTATCTTCCATAGAAAAATAAAAATGCAAAATAAATTTAAATCTCAAGGTGAAATGGTGCCTGGTAGCAGCATGGCTACTTGTCTTCTGCCTGCTAGGTCTCTCAGATACAGTATAGAAATGCTTCTCCTTTTTCTTTGCTCCTTATGAGCCCAGGAGATAAATCATGTATGGGAACAAGCCTGCCCCATTTTAGGCTCTAATCTCACATCAGAGGAATGTCATTATACACCTTCAACACTGCCTGCTAAGTACTACCTGTCCTGGCTTCACAGCTGCATGAACCAAAAGCTGTTAAGATCACTTTTGCCTGAGCTTTGACATATACACAGTCTGTATATCCTGTATATGTTAAGTACTAAATGTAAACAAAATGTGCAGACCACAAGCAACCATTTAGCTGGTGTGTGGATGTATGGGGTAGGAAAGGTGGTGGGGGGAAAGGAAAACAAAAAATACAATACAGACAATATACAAATTCCCAACTAAGGCATCGAGGCATAATAGGCATAATAATCATTGAAATTCATCAGTCAATAGCAGAGTGTAGCTAAGAGACTAAACTGACCTCTGTCAGCGGTCACAATCCTTTGGTAAGGATGGACCCGCGTGTCATGCCGTCTCACTTTAGTAGCCATTGCACCTAGATTGTAACAGGTCCACAAGGTTAGAAACCATTCACTTTGAGCAGGGGAAAAACAGTCATCTTTTACAGTAATAACATTCACATTTTTAACCATTATCATTGTAATGCTTGGCTAATACAACAATACACAGAATAGCAACATAATACAGGTTATAGTACATATACACACACCAAGCGTAACTTTTCTTTTTTCTTGTTTACGTGTAGAAAAATGCAGTAGAAAAAAAATAATACACCTTTTTTGGAGTTTAACTTGGTATTTAAAAATGCATAACTTAAGTACGAAAATTCCACAGTGCTCAGAGTTACGTGGAGGACTCTTTGAAAAGGGGACAGGCAAAGGGTACAGGCTCCTGGGCTGTCTGGAAAAAATAATGTGATTCTTCCTCTGGGATCCAGAGGGGGATTGAGAGAAATTTGTCTCTTTATTTTGAAAGGTGGGGAAATCCAATACAGCTCTGATGGTAATTGAATAGTGCCAGACACCACCTGCCTCTCCCTCTCTCTTTCATTTTCTCTTTCCCTCTTTCACCATTTCTCTCCAGGTCAATCTGTTCACTGGCGGCAGAGGCTGTCATTTTCCTCCAATATTTGTCACAACTGATTTCTTCCCACTGCAGTGCTTGATACTGCCTCCTGTACACGACACAAATAGACCGTTCGTGTGACAGCGTGTGTTCAAGTATCACAAAAATTAAACACATGCAGGAATTAAGACAAAGAAATCAAGGCCTCCCAGTGGAAGAGGGGACGTGTGAAACAAGTTGAGATTCTACGAGGATTTTGTTCCGGCATTGTCAAGAGTGAGTTTTGGCTTATGACTACACAGCCACCTACACTATTCTGAAGAAGCAGATGGCCTGACATTTCCTTATTCTAAGACAAGCCGATGGTGGCTAGATACAGTAGCGCGGGCAGCCGAGCCAAGTGCGTGAGTGTGTGTGAGTATGAGAGAGAGTGTGTTCCACAGGGCCCTGCGTTGCTGAAGGCACCAATCAATAGTGTGAGTAAATAAAATGCACTAAGCTGGTGTAACCCTGCAAGTTAAAGAGAGAAAAGCCAGTCAGCTGGCCCTGTCTGTTCTACACATGACTCCCAGAGGCACCTCAAATACAGAGGTCAGCTTAAATCACACTGCGTCTACTACTGCCAGATGATGCTGCGGACAACATTAGGATAACTGTGTCCAATTAAAGCTGGAAAGCAACTGAAGAGGAAGGCCTCTTCTGTCTTAACGTGGTAAAAAGGACTCTCGGTATAACATATGGTGTTCATATCAGACTCCATCTCATCTATAGATGTTCAGTTGTGTCTTTGGTAGCAGATGAGTTGAGCTTAAAACTTAATAACAAAACATACCAACCCTCCTATTGAACTGTACTCCTGACATAGAAACTAAGGGGAACGTCAGGTATTAGCACAGAGCTGAAGTTCACAAGGAGTGAAGCTAAGACAATGTAGAGAGGGGAAGGAGAAGAAAAAAGGGAAGACTGGAGGAATTTAATGAACATCCCCAGTGGGAGTGAGAGAGGGACTATTTACAGGCATCAAGGCCTGCCTGCAGAGAACTGCACAGAGAAATGATTTCAAAAGCTGCAGAAATCCGAGGGGATCTGCCGCCAGACTGAATATGCCTCCAGGCCAGTGCATGAAAGGGTTAGAGAGCAGGCTGCGTGTATGTGAGCGTGTTTCTGTCAGCGTGCCTCATTTCACACTGAGGCAAGTCCTCCTATATCAACCTTGCGGAAAAGAGGCGATGTAAACCTGAGAGCATAACTGTTCGGCCAGGGCGTAACTAAAAACAGTGAAGCAACCTTAGTCTAAATCATAAAAGAGAACTTTCCAAGAGCCTATTCCTCACAAGGTAATTCTGTCCCCCTTTGCCATTTTAATACAGTGTCCATATGAGCCACATAACTGGTCATCCCATTACCGAGAGCTTCACCAGCACATCCACTCTGTGAGTTTGTCTGTTTTTGATCCTCAGGTGGACACGACATATTTACCTTTCAACAAGTCCTGACTGTGGCTCATGGAAGCCGCGTCGAGCACCCCAGCTCCGGGGTAAAACAAGCTGCCCTCCTGTCCAGGCTGGCTAAAGTTGGCCGCTGTACCTGCTGCACCTATGCTTCCCCAGGCTCTCTTACCTAGAACCCCACTGTGCTCGATGGGGTACTCCAGCAGGGAGGTGGGTGCCAGGGCGTAAGGGTACTCATAAGGGGTGGTGTAGATAAGCCCGCCATCCGGTGTGGGAGGCACCAAGGTGGGGGTGCCATTGGGCAGCATGGCAGCCATCTGAGTGGGCCGGATGAGGTTCATGATGGGGGCCCCAGCTGGTGTTGGGGGCCGGAGTGCCTGAGGAGGCAACACCTGACCAGTGGGGGCCGCTATGAGACGGGGGCCCTGAGCAGCCGCTGCTGCCGCTGCAAGAGAGAATGCAAGGGTGGCTGCCATAAGCAAGAGAGCGAAGGACAGGGGCAGAAAAGTAGAAGAAAAGATAAAGTGGTGTGTAAAAAGAGAGTTGTGTTGTGTGGTTGTAATCACAGATGAACAGTGAAGGGTGAAAATACGAAAGGAGGAAAAGAAGAGGGAGGGGGAAGTGGCAGGTAGAGGAGGGGAGGGGAGCAAAAGGGAAAATTAGTCCATGCAATGATCATGGTGGTGAACCACAAAAGCCACAATCTGTTGCAAAAGAAAAAGTCAACATAGCCAAACAAAATAGAAAAATGACCCGTCACACCAAAACACAAGAAGCACAAAATGCAGCTGTCATCCCAATGCATTCAAAGCATACAAATCACCATGGCAGCTACATGTTCATCTACTGGAAATGGCATAGGTGAGTGTACGACACACAGGCCAACAGAAATGGAGCAGCTGACGACATGTAGAGGGGAGCCACTTGATGAAGTTTTCACACAAGATTGACCGGGAATTTTGGTGTGAATATCAACATCACCCCCATCCCCACAGTCAGCAGTCCATTTAAGTTGGATAACTTACAAATGAACACATAAAAATCCCTTTTCAAGTGGTTCTGCATGAGCGTGTGCTGTGAGCCGTGCCACACAAGCTTCCCCATAGGCAGGTCAATTAAATCAAGCGCTAACTATGGTTAGGTGGTGGGCCAGTTCATCATGGCTACCATTCGGGCAGACATTAAATAAGGGAAATTAAACAGTGAAGTGAATCACTTTGACTCTCATTCCATAAATTTGAACCCAAGTACATAGAAAAACCCAGTTTATGATTACTGAATGATAATTAAAACATAACCATGGGTCCAGAGAGTAAATGCACTATTATTTTTAAATGTTTGGGCTATATATGATTTATCAAATCAAAATCATACAGGTGATTATGCATTTAGAAATGGCATTTGGTGCTTAAGGAGCAAACAATGCACATGTGTGAGCTCATGACTAACATGCAGAGTTGAGCAAGTGGAATACAGCAATGTGCTAAAAAAGTTTAGAGTCCGCCAACAGCAAGTGATACAGAGCATCTGGATTGTCGAGGAAGCGGGGAGGGGGGGTGGAGGAATGGATGAAGAGGAAAGAAATATGGAGTAGGACGGAATGGAAGCTGTCCTACTCGTGGTGGGGTAGGTAAACATGAATTTTTTGGAGAGCTTGAGAGAAAGAGGTCCACTAGAGGTCAGAAATAACATGATGTATGTACACAGAAGATCTGACTACACATTAATCTAATGAAGGTAAACAGTATTAGTTAATGAGAAATACAGAAAAAATATGTTTTGTTCTATAATTAAGTTTGGTCTATGCAGTTAAAGGATTAGTCATGTATGGTGCAAAATAGATGGATTGCGTAAATTGTGGAAATGTGTGTGTTCCTGGTAGATCACTTACGTGTTTTGATGTTGTTGTCTCTATATGTCCCGTTGAGAATTGCTAGCTCCATCAGCTGCATCTTCTTCAAATTGTCTTCTCCCTCCGCCTGTGAAAAACAGAAACTTTAATGTCCATTCCCAATAATACACCGCACACTAATTCGAAACAAGCTGAGGCCCATTTACAGGTCGATTAAAACAATCCACAAGACGACCATTTCACCTAACAACATGCTTGGGTGTTGTTAAAAAGCTACAGTGGGGCTGCTGTATCTTAGACACTACTTCATGTCATCTGTTCTCCGCAAGCACCAGTTGGATTGGGTTTAGGGAAACAGAGATAGAGATAAGCTAAAGTGCTGTTGTCATGGCAGAGTGCCTTGTTGTTGCTAAAATGCTGACAGAGACATTAAGTCTGGGAATGCATATTCATAATCCATATCAGAATGATAATTACTGTAATTTTCTTTGCTCCCTTGTGCGCAATCAAATGCGCAATAACCGCCCTGGCTAATGTCAGTCCTGTCAATTAATGTTTGGATAAATAAATACAAAAGCCGCAGCCACTGTCATTATTGCCAAATTAGGGGACTGAAATTATTCACGGAAAGCAATTAAGATAGCACCCCTCCTCCCACGCACACCCTTCCATTCCTCCCCCTTTCCTTTCTGCACCCCCTCCTCCATCCCCCAAAACTCCATTTCCCCTGAAGCTACCGAACACTCAATAACCATGACAACACAAAAGCCCCTGTGATTTTCCAGGCTGTACATCATCATTTAAGCAGGGCCTTATGTGAATTACTCTCCAAACTGAAAGGTGGGAAGACAGGCATGCGAAGCCTTGCTGACCTCAAATCCACTTTAAGTGAACTGTTGATTTCATGCCTTTTGTGGCTAAAAGGTAAAATTGTGATGCCTCTTCACGCATCGTTTCGACAAAGAAAGGTGGTTCGTGCACATACACTCTGAATGTAAACGCGTCATGTGTGCACAGAGTATAAGGCAGACCAGCGGTTAGAGGAGGCAGGGACAGACGCAGGAAGGCCGATACTGAACCTTCCTCCTTTCTCTTCTATTCCATCTCTGCGCAGAGTCTGTCTCCTGGACTAAGTTTAACAACAGCCTGCCGCTCTATTCAGAGGACGATAAGGAAAGAAAGACGTGGAAGTGAAGAGAGAGAGAAAGGAAAAAAGAACGAGGGCTCAGAGTTAAGCCCTCCCCTGAGACTCCTCTTCAACACAGCCACAGAGAGAGGAAGAGAAAGAGCGAGGTTAAGCAAGAGAAAAAGTGACAGAGGCTGGTCTCCCTTGACTAAATATAAGGCAGTGGCTTCAGAGCAGTCACAGTATTCAGCTCTGTGTGTGTGTGTGTGTCTGCGTGTGTGTGTGTCTGTCCAATGTTTAGTGTACCACAGAGCTGCCAATTAACGAAGCAAGGAAATTCTCTCTACTGCTTTCTCTCCTTCGCTACCTCCACTGTGCTCTGTCTCTTTTCTCTTAATGGGGAAGTCTTGAAGCACAAAAATAACACCAAAAGCTACAACACTTTTTCCGTGCAGTGACAGACAAAAGGCGAGTAACGCAAACACTAGTGATGCAACATTCATGATACTCAGCAAATGGCTTTACAGGGCAAATGATTACAATCAAATAAGACATTCCCTATTCATTCTGTTCAAAGTAACATGGTAATGTATGCCTGTAAATCCAGTATTGTCCATCAAAACAGACCCTATGCTACTGTTATCCAACTTTGTGCATTCCTAAAAAAAATGTAAACCCATTTTTCCTAAAACATACACACAACCACACACACACACACAGCCAAGTTTCTCTTAAGTACTTGCCATGTCCTGTTTTGTTCCCTCACTCACAGCCTTGGAGGTGAAGAAAGGGCCACTTGACATGCTGTGTCAAGAATGATAACCAGACTCGGCTAATTGAACATGGCCCAGGTCAATGGCTAGCATGGCTGATATGGGCAAGTAAACCCTCACTCAATGGAGTAGAATCACTACTAATTAGATGCCGCAATTTCTATGTAAACACTTATGTACGCATGACTGAACAAGGCCTGAAACAGCAGCCAATCACACCTAAGAGTGCGAAGTGAACATTATCAGTTTCTCATGGTTATCTCTGTTACGTCCTCTTCTCTCTGTTCCTCTTTAGTTACTTACATCACAAATTAAATCAGACCTTGACCTCTAGAGCCTTGTACAAATAAAAAAAAGCACAAAGCAAGTAAACTACACTTTGCTAATGAATCCCACAAATCAAAATAGCTGCTTTTTCCTTATTTGTGTGTGTGCGCATGTGTGTGTTTGCCAGTGGTTCTTTGGAAGTTGGCCAAGCTGACTTGGTGGACTTGCTCAACTATACTTGCTTTACCTATTGCACAGGCAATGGCTCCTTTGTATTTCATCTCAAGTCAAGAGCAGCTGGCTCTCATGAGCTAGGAATATCCCAGCAGTACGAGTGCAAACTGGAGAAACACAGATCCTTAGTGTCTTTGTGGCTAGGCTTAAATACTCTGTGACAAGACTAACCTTTTAAAATTCAAAACAAAATAATGAGCACATTTAGGGAGTTGTTAAAGGTGGGTCGGTCTCTCACAAGTTGAGGCCGTATATATGAGAGAGAGTACAAGAGGGGGTAGATTGGCAGCAGCCTGCAGCTCAGGACAAATACATGCTGCGATATGAATGTTAGGGCTGCTTATGTGCGTTTGTGTGTGTTGGATGATGATGGATCTGCATGGTTGTTGGGGTTAAATGGGCGCGAGGCAAGAGGATGCCACCATCCATCCAACTCTGCATAGGTAGCACACTGTCTGTTGAGAGGGGAGAAACAAAATAGAGGGCAGCAAGAGGGGAAGAGCACAGATGTTGCTGCTAGGATGAGGTGTGCGCTGCTGTGTGTGGAATGTGTATCCCCACTGGAGTGCTGCTGATATAGCTCCATCTTCTCACTATCACAGTTTATTAGCTAAAGCCCCCAAACCCCGCCAGATCATTTCTGTTATACATCTGAAACAAGCTAATTTTCCTCCATCAAAATACCAGTCCCCTACTGCAACGTTTCCCTGTTTTTCTCTGCTTTTGTTATATAATGTGGATATTTGGGATGCGTTGGCAGTGTTAGCTCCCTGGTTTGAGCTACAGATCCAAAATGGCTGCAGACAGGAGCTGTGAGATCAGGAGAAACCAAAAGATAATGCTGGTGACACCACTGGAGTGGAGTTGGATTGACTTAAATCCTGCAGCCCTGGGTGTGCTGGGCCAGCTTCCTACCACAGAAGCACAGCTTAGATGAATGTTTGATGAACGGCGCCAGGGAGAGCAGTTTAATGTTGCCTTGCTCAAGGTGTCACCACAATTAACAGACTCCTCAGTCAGCTTGCACCACCCATAATAAAACATTCACTCAGAGGCAATCGCTGCTTGAGCCATGTGTGTAAGCATGCTGCATGTGCGTGTCTGTAATGATCTGGCATCTGAAATTCCCGGGAGAGGACTAGCTGCTGGATTACAGAACAAGAGGGATGAGGAAAGGAAGTTTTCCTTTATCATCCCTGACATGCACGCATGCATGTGGGTAACAAACACACACACACACACACACACACACACACACACACACACACACACACACACACACACACACTCCTGTCCATCAGCGAAAAAGCCACTCAATAAAGCTGCCCTATCCACAAGAATCAGATTCAATCAATGAGGCCTATTTGTGAAATCAGCAGAGCGGTAAAAGCTATCAGGGAGGAGCAAGACAGAAGGATGAGGAGGGAGGGAAAACGAGGAGGAGGGAGGAGAAGGGGGACGGGAGTGCGATCAGCTAAAGTAGGTGAGCCGTGTCCCACTGCCACTACCTGACAACCCAGCGATGAGGTCACTAGATGCATGCTAAATCACTGTCATGCTTCACTCTTTTGTGCCTCTCTCCTGATCAAAGCTTGTGTTCATATTGATGAATACAAACTGCAGATAATGCCATTTGTTACAGAGCTTATGTTCAATGTTACATACTGTATGTGCATGTGGAATACAATAAGCAACAGCTGAGTGCTTTTCTGAGAGTGTTTATAGGGCTGAACCCTCACTCCCCCTGACACCCCGACTCCAGGCCCTCTCCTATCCATCTCACCCACAGATAAACACAACAGGCGCCTGGATTAGGATGGATGAATTTGCTCACGTCTGTGGCTGCAACTGAGGGGGAGTTTTTGCTCATATCTGGCAAGAGTCACTGTCTACGCAGCTCAGCTCTGCTCAGCTCAGCTAACAGCTCAGCTCAGAGAGATGAAATGATGAGCAGAGAGAGTGATAGAAAGAGAGGTGGAACAAAAGAGTACCAGGAGGAGAAAAAGCGCTGCAGAGCAAGTACAAGAGAAAGTGTGAATGATTGTCTTTGAGTTGGTGGAGAGATGGAGAGATATGCAGGAAGAAGAAAGGGATAGCTGGAGAATACGAGACAAGAAAAGACAGACAGCGTAGTGAAAACCAATTTGTCTGTTCCCTAGTGGGCTGACACTGGCTAAGGCCTGCTTTCCTTCCCTGGCCTCACTGCCAGTCATCACAAACATGCGTGTACACAGATCCACGCACACAGGCGTGCCCGCGTGCACACACTCACACACACACATACACACACACATCTTCGGCCTTAGCAGGGCCAGGGTCAGGCTCTCTCCAAACTACTCCAATTACCTCGGCAGTAAACACAGCCTGCCCTGGCTGCCTCCTGGGATACAGAGAGAGGCAGAATGTGTAGAACTGAGGATGAGAGGGGAGGTGTGTGTGTGTGTGTGTGTGTGCGTGCGTGCGTGCGTGCGTGCGTGCGTGTGCGTGTGTTTTGGGGGGGGGGGGGTGTACACCACAGTGAGTGGAGGAGGTGGTATTGGGAGCCTCAGGGAGGGAGGAGTAGATGACTTCATGTAAAGGGGTGGAACTGGTAGTGGCGGCAGCTGGTTTTTATCCCGTTCCCCTCCTTCTCTTACCTCCCTTTTGGTTTCTTCCCAAACTCTAACATCTGGAGGAAAATGATTACTCTCGCCATGCTGCCAAGACGACTTATCAACAATTCCACACTCTCCAGAAAGCGGACGGTTAGAGAAGAGGAAGGAATGAGCACTTGTAGCAAGCTTCAAAACATTGCAACACTAAATAAATAAGTGACAGGAAAGTTTAATCAGTTCAAGTCAGCTAAAGCAAACTTGGAAGCTGCATTGGGTTAAATAGTGAAAACACATGTGATGTAAACCTGATTCCCATGTTTTCATAGACAAGACTGTAAATCTCCAACAAAAGTATGATATACATATATGCACACACACCACATGTAAAAACACATGAAACGCTTTTCACTTTTAAATGACAAGACCATGTATCAAACAACCACAGAACACAAAGTGCTCCACAGGAACGTAACTTTTTCCTTTCTTTCATACAAAGCATCTGTGAAGAGAGTGCTGGAGTAAGTGCTGCATGTCCTTTCTCAAATTCACGGCTGCATTTTCAAAGGCAATTTTCTTTCCTCAGCCTTGCTCCTTGGCTTTTGTGAACTTATCTGCCAAGGGAATCAGGCCTCAACTGTATTTTCCTTTTCCCCAAAGACTAACAACGCAATCTCCAGCAACTCTCCTCTCTGACTGTCTTATACCTTCACAACTCCCGTAAAGCCTCTTTATTTCTCCTTTACTCCTTTGCTCCCCTCCTCACTCCCAGACAGCTCTGTTAGCGATGTGCGCCATTAGTCATGCTAAACCACCAACACAGTAGCTCATTAGCATAGAAGTGAACCTGACTCCAGTCAGATTATTACAAACACATCACGGCTGCTCCGCCCCATTACTGTCAATCACACAGCTTACTGAGGTACAGTTGTGGCACATTACAAAGTCAGGAACCAACTATTCTGTTAATACTTCACTTTCAGCATCACAACAAAGCTCACAAGTGCCAAGGCCTCAGTGTAAAAGCGTACCTATGTTCTGTATTATGTAGCGTTGGTGGCTGCTCGGTGTGCTATTTGTTTCAGCGAAGTGTAAATTTAATCACTAAAGCCTAGTTCACTCCCACAGCTTCTGTGGGGTTGTCCATATCATGCAAAGTAAGTATGGGTGGTCAATGTAGCCTGGGACCCGGCGTTGGTTCTGGCCTCTGGATCTATGGGGCTTATATCAGACTTTTATTGTGCTGGAAGAGAGTGAAGTGGGCAGCCCTGGTGCTCTGTGCGAGCTCCATCAATATCCACTGACACACACACACACAGACTCAGTGCCACCGACAGGAGAGAGGAGAGGAAAAAGAAAGAAGGAAAGAAAATATGTTTTTCTACCAGCTCACTGCACTCTCTAGAACTGAAAGGAAAAAAAATCAGTTTTTCACTCCCATCAAAAGCATTTCCAATAGTACAAGGGGAAAAGCTCAGCGGAAATTCTGAGTGATCTTGTTTATCCTCAGAAACCGGGCTGGCATTCCATGTAACATAACAGCATTAAGAGCGGATTAAACTTCATATAAATAACCCAGAAAAAATATATACAGATTTAACAACAAGATTTAGATATATTATGTAGATACATATTAAAGCTTGTTGGCCTGCAATGGCTTTGACAAACAGATGATGTTAGGAGCTAAGAGCAGAGGGATCATTCAGTTCCCGCCATGTTGTACAGCCCTACAAACAGCTGTCTTGTTATTTTGTCTCCTTTCTCTTATTATCTGTTACCTACCTACCAATAAAATTCCCTCTCTCTCCTCCCAGCCCATATTCCCAATTTGCACACACAATTTCTACCTTATTCATCCACTTCTATTTCTCCTGCCACTTCCCCTCTCCTCCCCTCCCTTTATCCCTCATTCCATCGGGCTGCCAGACGGTGTATTGTTCTGTCGCCGCGATCCCTTAATGCCATCCAATCGAGCAGGGAATATCTTGAAGGGATTTGGCCAGGGATGATTTGGGAGCCTTAAATACCACTGGGGGATTTGCATCATTCAGAGATCCTGACTCAGAGCTGATCGCTGGAGCCTTCTCATAAAACAGGGATCTAAGTACAACATGCAAGGTGTGGATTCAAACCTGCAGTCCCTTGGATGGATGCATCTGGACATACAGTCAGTCCAGGAACACCTTTTGTTACCTAGCTATTTTTGAGACACCTCCCTTGGGTGTCCTTGCCTTATCTGGCTTCATGCGACCTGACAAAGCTCCAGTTGTCAATCTCTGAAAAGATGCAAGCCTCAATTCAGTCAACAAGCCTTCTAAAGCCCTCTACACCTACTCCTTTTTGTCACATCAACAATATGAACATGAAAGGTTGATTACGGGACAGATCTGGGAGTTCAGTTCATTCACAAGAAACTGAATCCACATTGCATGTCACAATGTTACCAAAAAGACAAGATTCATTAGGATTCTTTTAATGATCTGGATTACTGACGAGCTTGTCGTGTCAGTCAGTAATGTGTAAATCCCCTACAATTCATTGCTGAAAAGGATATTCTATTTTCTTATTATGATGGTGTTACAGATGTTGTGTGCCTTCTCTGCCAAGAAAGAATAAAAAAAAAACTGGGCTTTTTGAACAGAAAAAAGAAATGTTTTGGTTTTAGTTTTGCTCTGCGTCACTGAACACAACCCAAGTTTCACGGGAAAACTAGTCAGTGCAAAAGGCCTCAAGTCAAGTACTGCAAACAGCACCGCTAACAAACAATAACAGTTTGAAAGAGAAAGAGAAAAGAAGGGGACTGCGATCAACAGAGCAAATGAACCCAAGTGAGATTAAGAATATATTTAAAAAAAAAAAAAAAAATAGAGACAAAGTTTCTACACTGGAGACACAATGGGGGAGGCAAAGAAAGCCATCAGTCCAGAGTTGGCTGGTGGGACTGAGAGAATGGAGTTTGAAATGACTTGAGCGACGGCTGGCAAAGAGAGGCATCACAGACTGTAGGAGCTGAATTTGACGGGCGGCCTTTGGGCTCTCTAAACGCTGAGCTCTACACAATCCTATTTTCCTGCCTAAACACAGGGACACAGTCACTGGAGAGGCAGAGATGAAAGCACTGTGTGCATGTGTGTGTGTGTGTGTGTGTGTGTGTGTGTGTGTGTGTGTGTGTGTGTGTGTTCCCACTTCGCAGATGTTGAAGCTTGGCCCTGGTAAGGCCCTTGGGGAAGTTCAGAAACTACTGTGGGTGGACAATGTATAAAGTGGAGTGTGTGCGAGAGACAAAGACTGGCAGAGACACAATGTGCATAAGTCTCAATCAGCACTGGACCTTTGGAGATGCAGGGTCCTTACCACAGCTCCCTTACAATCCACCCACAGGCATATGCACATGAAAACATCCTCACACATCTGCATTTCCTTGCCTCTCTGTAAGGGGATTAAGGAGACCTTCAAAGAGAGGCAGAGATTGGCTAGGGGCTTGCAGGGTCCCTCTCCTTGCCACTGAAGGACCAGGGCAGATTAAAACTGCCCAGATTGCTCAGTCTGCCTTGTAACCCGCCTCCTCTTCCTGCGTACTGTATTAGGACACTTAAAAACCCCCCTGGAGGAGCCTAGCGAAACCAGGTGGATTAGGAAGGAGGTTATTTTACAATGATGTGAGAGGCCTGGGTGGTTAGGGACCCAAGTGCATGTGTATGTGTGTGAACTGAAATTAAAAGGACAGTGCAAGTGGGCAAGGCAATTTTGTAAGTAGTGCAGAGGGCCTGTGTACATAGAATGCACTTTCACAGGGGATCTTGGCTGACTTAAAAATCTAAATGAATGAGACAAGAGGAGAAACAGGGCTAATTCCCCTTGGAGGGAAGAAATGAAAGAGATGGATTAGCAACAGGATGATGTTTCAAGGAGAAATAAGGGAATGAAGAGCCCAAGAGAAAGCGTAAGAGAGAAAGTGCTAATTGTGGTGTGATGAGGCTGAGGTTTGGTTCAGGACAACGGATGACAAGTTTGCAAACCTGAGGACACAGAGCTATCAACGACGATAAATTACTTGGCACCTGTCTTCTTCACTCTAACCTGTTACTTAGAATTGTTCAACTCGACAGACTTAACTTTGTGTGTTTGTATTAGGATTAATTGTTGATCACTCAATTTAGAATTGGATGGATTAAACATATATCTGTCTATAGTACAATGGTTCCATAGTGTGTGAGTGTGTGTGGATATTTTCAGAGGACTTAACTGTAGCATGTACAGCTAAAGTTGGTACCGCAAAGAAAAGGTGAAACGTACAAAGTACATATAATTTACTTGTTTATTTAATTTACATTTTAGGACAGTAGCAATGCATATGCATGTTACTGTGCTTCTCTTTTTTGTCCCCAATTGTCCACACTAGTGAGTCGGTGAATGACAGAGCGATAGAACAACTGAGGAAAGGTGAGGAAGGAGGATGAAAGATGCCATTCAGCACAAATGTTATTGCAATCTGATTCTTTTCCCCGCTTTAGAGTTTTCACCATTTCCTGTGGCCGGCTCCGTGAGCAGACTCCTGATGATGGAGGAAACAGCATGCAGAGTGGAATTCAAAGTCAAACTG